>NC_141673.1:127226457-127826457 GCF_028749965.1 Puma concolor
AGGTTGCAATGTTGTATCGGTAGATTGATTGAGTTTTATAAAACATCAGCCAGTGTGCTGCTTTTCCTTAGAAAAGTTCCTTGGAAAAACTGGAGCAACGCTGTTAATTTACATACCTTATATCACAAATGTTAATATTTTCTTAGTACATGACAATTACGTGACCAAAACAGTGTCATTTAATGAGTTAGCTCTGTGAAAGGACAGAAATTCTGTGGATAAACAGACAGATAAGCTCATCAATGTGTTTCGAGAAATCATAGAACTGAGCAACCAGACTTCGTTTAACCAATGAAGCTTCCAGCCAGTTTCTGAAATATTCCTCCAAAAGCATGCTTATGGTTTGATTTTGGTTAGTATTTCATGAGAGCTTACACTTTTTTTTCCCCCATTTAATTAACATTTACTGAACATTATTATGTCCCAGGCATTTTGTTTTGTAGCACAGATTTCTTGGAGAGAAGCAGGAATCATCTCTGGTAGGGGGTGCTTTTGATTATACAAGACCATGTTCATTTTTCCGAGCCACCGTTCCCCTCGTCCACATACCCCTTAAATGTGTGCTGTTTATGATTCATACAGGGTGACTGTGATGACAGCTCAAAGTAACACACATTTTACTTTTTTTTCAATGTAAGAAGATGTGTGCACTTTGTGAGAGGTGTTTTGGGTCAGTTGTCAGATTGAAAAAGCTCCGTTTCCTCGTTCCCTCTGCATCGGGAACATTTTTCTCCGTTAATATCCTGTCACATCATCTTCTATTTGTCACACCATACAGCATGCCCGTGCATTTAGAGAAGCCACAAAAACCACACTGTGTCATTACACCTGCCGTATTTAATAATAGTGACTGGCTCTTGTGCATTTAGGGAGTCCTTCCTGTCTTAGTTTTCAGAATATAAAGTTTGCCGTGAAAATGCATCAGACCCACATGAGGTTTACTGATCTTTTAAATTTCACTTGGAAATTTATCTCTCAAGTTGTACTCAGTATTAAGTATATTGCTTTATGAAGCTGTGTCAGATAAGCCTCCTTTCAGGCTGCCTAGCCTTTCAAACCCTGCTTACACTGCTCGCAGTGTCCTCATTGGTCCCTTATTTTGTTCTAACCCTGGTACCGATGTCCCAGTGTACAGACATTTCTCCAGTGTCTCAACATTGCTCCTTGACTCTGAGTTCAAGTTTCTCTTGGTTCCCTGTCATTTAGTTTGATAATCCTACTCTTTTATACTTTATTTTATCTCGGTTTAGTTCTTATATCCTACTCAAATACATGGGCTGATCTTTCATAAGCATCAAAGTATTAGTGCACACGTGTTAGCTAATAAGAGAAAAACTCAGTCATCTGAGTTGCTGGTTGAATTTCGTCTTCATTTACTCTCTTCCTTAGCCTGAAACTTGTATTGATTCCATATTGAACACTGGATCACACAGCCTGTTGGATTTGTCGATGCCTGCCAGGTTGTGAAGCACCATTTTGAGAGGGTTGGGGTAGAGCTAGGATGAACTTTCGGCACAATGGCAAAGTAGGTGAAGCATTCTTTCATTGTACATTTCATATCTATTTCCAAATGCATTGAGCCTCCACTTTGTCTCAGCTGCCTGGGTTTTCCCCACTTCCCTTTTTTTGGATACTTTGTAAAGCTTCTTCTTTTGCTTCTCCGTCTCTCTCTCTCTCTTTTTTTAATGTTTATTTATTTTTGACAGAGAGAGACAGAGCACTAGCGGGGGAGGGGCAGAGAAGGAGGGAGACACAGAATTTGGAGCAGACCCCAGGCTCTGAGCCATCATCACAGAGCCGGATGTGGGTCTTAAACTCACAAGCCGTGAAATCATGACCTGAACCGAAGTTGATGCTTAACCAACTGAGGCACCCAGGTGCCCCTTTTTGCTTCTCTCTTATTTCTCCATCCAGTGCCTCAGGGATTCAGAGGCACTGTGCAATGGCACGTTTCCATGTTTCCAAATGTTTTCTCCTTTATCCTTCCTTAAAACTCCAGTTTCTCTTTGAGAGATCTCTACTGAAATGTCATGTACTAATTCATGTTAAGATGTGAATGATCAGTGGATGGGCTTTTCTGAACCCCATTCCCTCTGTCCTGTATCCACCTGGATTCATTAAGGGTGATCACTGATGTCTGATTCTCTAATTCCAAATGTATAGGCCATTGCATCTTCCTCATTTTGCAAGAGAGCCAGGGATTTGGAGAAAAAATTCCTCTGTGTGATTAGTGTCATGAATTAATCTGAACCAGGGGTAACTATCAATACCCCCATCTACTTTTCAGTGTGATGCCAGCCTGATAATCACACGGACTAAGAGCAGATGCCCTCTGGGTTTCTGGAATTTTTCCCAGTGCTCTGGGCAGCTAGTTCAATCTCATGGACAGCTCTATTTTAATTTACATACAGGCATGTTGCTAAAAAGAAGTACTATCTGTTTGAAGCCCTTCATTCTTCTGATCTGTCAGGGCTGAAACGGAATGCTTTAATGCCTTTAGAAACCCTGTAAATCACTGGACTTCTTAGATCATTGTGTTTTTAATGATACAAACTATTCCTTTCGTTTGAGACATAGATTCATCATGGGCCAGTTGATTCTAAAATGACAGTATTTTAGCATGGCATCCCAATTTTCTTTTTCACTTCCGTTCTTACACCAAAACTTTCTCCTCCAAAAGGCATTTTCCATTCCCATTTTGCTCGATCTCTCACTTCTTATCAACATTCTGAAATTTTAGACCATTCCTTATGCCTTGGAAGATTCTCATGCTTGGTTTCCGTGTCACTCGTCCTTCGTCCTCTCCCTATCAGTCCACCCTTTTCGGAATCTCTCTCTAAGAACGTGGGAATCCTTGCTGGTGCATGGCAAGCACTCCAGGACTGGCTGTGGTTGGGTGCAATCTGTTTGCCTCATAGTTGCCTCTCCTGTGGACCATTGCAGTGACCTGCACCCTGGTCCTCATCCACCTTGCTG
This sequence comes from Puma concolor, assembly GCF_028749965.1. Taxonomy (NCBI): domain Eukaryota; kingdom Metazoa; phylum Chordata; class Mammalia; order Carnivora; family Felidae; genus Puma; species Puma concolor. Next base: position 127,229,434 of record NC_141673.1, read on the forward strand.
GTATCCTTCTCATCCATTCTGTGTGCAATGGCCGGATGGATTCTTCTGAATGGAAATTAGACAATGGTCTGTGGTCACAACTGGCTTCTGCCACTCCCACCACTGCCCCAAACAACTTGGAATCTGCTGGTGGCTTTTTTTTTTTTTTTTTAATTTTTTTTTTTTTCAACGTTTATTTATTTTTGGGACAGAGAGAGACAGAGCATGAACGGGGGAGGGGCAGAGAGAGAGGGAGACACAGAATCGGAAACAGGCTCCAGGCTCCGAGCCATCAGCCCAGAGCCCGACGCGGGGCTCGAACTCCCGGACCGCGAGATCGTGACCTGGCTGAAGTCGGACGCTTAACCGACTGCGCCACCCAGGCGCCCCTGGCTTTTTTTTTTTTAATTTTATTGCTTTCAAAACAAACATTGAACGAACTCCCTCAAGGCCCTGTGCTGTGGGCCACTACCCACTTCTCCAGCCTCACTGCACGCCACACCTTTATTGTTCCACTTTCGTTGGTCTTTTTCTTCATCAAATGTACTCTATGTGTTCCAGCCATGGAGCCTTTATGGAGCGCCCTCCCTTCTGCCTCCCTGACCTCCCTGAGTGAATATGTGCTCATCTTTCAGATCCCAAATCAGTCATCCCTTCTTCGAGAAGGCCTTCCCTGAACAGCCTGATTAGGTCAGTGCTGCTGTCCGGTAATTAATTTCTCCTTCAAAACACTGATCGCTAGTATGAATTCCCATTTTGTGTGGGTGATTACTTAATAGACCTGGCTAATCTGTCATCATGTATTTTATAAAGTGCAAAATAATGATCAGAGCATATTTTCATCGGGAGGAACCAAGAGTCTTTCTAGATGGTTCTAAAAATGGGTCAGGAACTAAGGGTTGGGAAGCACAGCCTGGTTTCTGAGCTCGAAAGCCCGGGCTCAGCCTTAGGTTGGCCCCACACATCTTATCATTGACCTTTCCTGTTTGTTTTCCATAGTCTTTCATTTCATTTTCACTTTGGTCTCCCCTATAAATGGCTGAGTCCCCACTGGAATATCTTTTTTTTTTTTTAGTTTATTTTTATTTATTTTGAGAGAGAGAGAGAGAGAGAAAGCAAGGGAGGAGCAGAGAGAGAGGGAGACAGAACACCAAACAGGCTCCACGCTGTCAGCACAGAGCCCGATGCAGGGCTTGGAGTCAAAAACTGTGAGATCATGACCTGAGCTGAAACCAAGAGTCCTACCCTTAACTCACTGAGCTACCCAGGCGCGCCCCCCCCCCCATTAGAAAATCTTGAAGGCACCTTTCACAGGAGGTCTTTGAGTAATTTATTTGTGACATCATCACTAACACTCCCTGGCTAAGCCACTTCTCCTGGGCAGTCTCTTGATTGGTAAGAGATAATACCTTCCTCAGGGAGTTTTTATGAATATTGCATATGTAAAACATTTAATACAGAGTTTGTTATATGTTAAAGTTTCAATACATGAGAGCTATTACTGTTTTCAGTTTAACATCATCTTTCTAGCTTACAATTAATATTTCACCATAAATAGTTTAAACTTTTGTCATTTGTCGTAAATATAGCACGTCTATGAGTTGCAATAAAGCTCTGATAGTTTCACTTCCGATCCTCTGCCTAGGGAAACATGTAAACATTTCTAAGCCTCAGTTTTGCTTTTGTGATGCATTTCATGCGGATTATCCCATGCCGTTTGATAAGGGCCAGCATTTCCTATTTAGTTTGTTCTATTTCAATGTTCTTTCATCTTTTCATTGATGGAAAGTAGGTCACACAGAGCAGGAGATACTAAGCTTCAACTTTCTAGGTTATAATCTTTCTGTGCATTATTTGCAATAGAAAAGGATGGACTTTTGTAGGCACAGCCTGTGGCTTGCCTCCCTCTCTTTAGTAATGTGGTAGCATCCTCTCATGTCTAACCAGGAATGACTCTGAGTTGCCTGAAAATGAATCAGCCTGATGACAGGCAGAGCAAAGAGTTCCACATTCTGCCCTTTCTCCAGATGATTTAGCCCCCCATTGGGCCAGAATAAGGGCTGTCGAGCTCAGAGTAGGACTGGAGGATTTTATCTGTTGTGTGACGCCTGGGGGCAGAGATTAAAAGTCAGGACGTGGAGGAAAGCCAGAAACAGCAAGAAAAGAAGTATAGAGTTCCCAGAGGCCAGGCAGAAACAGAAGCTGAGTTTGGGGCTGAAGCCAAAGAAGCAGAAGATAGTAGATTGCACAGGGAGCCACGAGTGCCGTCCTGGATGGGCGCCTGCGATGTGGGTTGTTGGCCTTCGGTGGCTTTCGAGGAGCACTTAGGGCTCATTTGTGCACTTGAATCAGGCTCATTAAATGGCTGTGGGCTGAACCGGCCTCTTACCTGTCCTTCTAACAATCCAGGACTGGAGACTCCCATCCTTAGCCCAGAAGGAGCCCTTTGTGGTACGCGTGCGTCACTTTTCACTGAATCATACAATTAGGTTTTGGCTTAGTAAGTTAAAAAGTATGAAATAATGAGACCTTTTTCGGAAAGAAAGTGGTGTAAACCTACTATACTGAACACACTTCCTCAGGAGATGCTTCACAGAATAACATGTTAGTGCACTTATGCGTAAGATTGAGTCCCATTATCATGATACAACTCTGTTTTCACAGGGTTCAGAAAATTAATTCAGGATCTTAAATATGTTGCCAGACAATATCTGAAACAAACAAAAGGGTTTCTTACTCTCCCTTTTTCTCCCCTTCAAAATATCTGACCAAGTGGCAGTATAAATTCTGTCAATAAAGGTTTCGTATAAATGAGTCCTTGACATTCTCTTCACGCATGGCACATGAAGGGCAGTGACCTGGATTTTTTCTGTCTTTTTTTTTTAGTTTTTGGTCTGCAGAGTAAAATATATTCAGAAATATGAACATTCATCTTAGCAGTTGATTTCGTATTTTTAGAACTTGTGTTTTCCACACTTATGTAATTCGCAATTGACTTTAAACCTAATAATTTTAAAAAGGCAGGGGACAGTCATGTGACCCGGAGCAGAAGCAGGGGCCAGGAAGGGGGCAGTCAGGCCACAGCTTTGCCCTCATGCAGAAGGGCATCTGAAGCCAGCCAGGTGCTTGAATGTCTCTCCTCCTTTCAGAGACTTCTCAGCCCTGCCTTTTCACAATCTAACTTCTAGATTTATTCCTCCAGGTCTCCAGCGGCAGCGTGATTCCATTTCCCCTTAATGAGCCAGCCTTAGTATGAATAGAACCGATCAAAGGTCACCACTTTGTTATGAAAAGGCCAGTGCCCTCCCTGAGTCAGGGAAGCCACACCCCTTCTCCCGGTGGCCTGTGTCAGAAACCCTTGACACTTGTCCTTCAGTCCATTTCCAGGCAACCACAAAACTGTAACAACTCTACATCCCAAGTGTGTTTCAAACTGATCTGCTTTCCTCTGTTCTCTATCCCTACTCTAATCTGAGTCACTGAGATGGTTACTTTTCTGTGTCCCCTCCCCTCGGCTTTAGTGTCCAGCTCCTTCATCAAATGCTAATCTCGGTGTTTCTGTGAAGGTACTTTATCCGTGGGGTTGACATCTACCATCAGTTGACTTTAGGTAAAGGAGATTACCCACCATCAGGTGGGCAGACCTGACTCAATCAGTTGATATCCTTAAGGGCAAAAACAGGTTTCCCAGAAAAGAAATTCTGCTTCAAGACTGCAACATCAACTCTTGCCTGAATGGCTAGCCTGGCTCCTGCCCTACAGATTTTTCAACTGGCCAGCCCCACAATTGTGTGGGCCAATCCCTGAAAATAAGTTTCTTTAGATAGATACATAGATAGATAGATAGATAGATAGATAGATAGATAGATAGATAGCTACATCCATCCATCCATCCATCCATACACTGATAGACTACTGCTTCTGTTTCTTGGGAGAGCCCTAACTGATATAGCTGCTCTAATTATCTTTTAACTATTGCCTAGTTGTCTCTCAACTGGTGTTCTGGTTATCTGTTGTTGCTCTAGAATTTGTTGGATCGTCCCAGTGGCTGGAAACAATGACTTTGTAGCCTCTCCCGTATCTTCTAGTGTCACTGTCTTACCCAAGGCCCAAGCACCTTGCCCTTTCCTGTAGAAGAAAGCCAAATTGTTTACCTTGCCTTGCTGCTAAGATTTTTCATGATATAGTTCTGCAGTGTTCCCCACCTAGTACCGTGTCTCCCCAGCCAGATGGAATTTCTTGCAGCATTTTGCATGTTCTATGCTCTTTCTCTCCTCTGGGCTCTCACACTCCCCGTTTGCGCTTTCCCAAACAGCCTTGGCCCCTCCGTTTCTTTCTCTTGCCTTGCCGACTTCTGCTTATCTTTTGGCTTTTCACTTAAGCCTTGCTTCTTCAGGAGTGCTGAGCCCTGGCACCCCGGGTTGGGATTGGATACCTTCCTATGGGCTCCTGTTCAAGGGCTGGCTCAGGTCCTTGGGTTTGTGAGCATATGGAATCAGACTCCATTAAACTCGCTTTTACTTTGTGTTATTATTGAACCAGCAAAACATCAACACAAGATTAAGGATTCAAGTAAGTGGATTTTTTATTCCGCTCGGAGCAGCACCGAAAGTTTCTGTGGTTTATGTAGCCCTTGGGGGGTGAAGAAGGAGCCCAGACCTTAGTTGGTGCACTCTGTACGTCGCAGTGTCATCATGTCAGTCTCAAAGGTCTGCCCTGTTGTCACAAAAGGAAGTTCCCACTGGGCTGCAGTGTTACCCTTCCAGGCTCTTCTGCATCAGGGGTATGCAGCCGGCCTGGCATGGCCTAGCCCAGCTCCTCACCTCTGCTCCCCCACCGCGGTGTAGGGCTGATGGCGTGTTCTAATTGTCTGCCGTCGTCTCTCTCCCATCGGACCGCATGCTCTCCTTTGGCATTCATTCTTTTTTTAAAAATTATATCCTGGGATGCCTGGGTGGCTCACCGGTTAAGCATCTGACTCTCGGTTTTGGCTCAGGTCATGATCTCACGGTTGGTGAGTTTGAGCCCTGCATCAGGCTCAGTGCTGACAGCATGGAGCCTTCTCGGGATTCTCTCTCTCTCTCTCTCTCTCTTTCAAAATAAATAAATAAACTTAAAAAAATTTTTAAATGTTATCCCTGGTACAGAGAATAGTACTGTGAGCTTCATTTGCTCACTAAATATACACAAAAATGAGTGAATAATTGAGTTTACCCTGAATACTGTCCCATGTCACTAAACTTGATTCGTGACTCTACTCTCTTAGTGCTCACTGTTCATAGTTGTTCTTCTCAGTGTCAGACCCTATCTTTGGGTTAGGAGCTCTGCCTTCACTCCCAGCCCCGAGAAAACTCCTGCCTGGACAAGAATCTTCAGCCTTGGCCTTGACTCTGTAAATAAATGCCAGTTCCCACCTCTCAGCCTTTTAACCTGTATCCGTCTGGTTTGGCCCCCAAGGGATGGATTTGGATACTGTTTTACCCTCTTATGCATGTAATCATGAAGATTCAGCAGTTTGCATACTTAATCACACTTTACAAAATGTCTCAAGAGGCAGGTATTTTCCCATGATGGTCAGAGCCTTTATCTATAGGTTTTATGTCAGTGACTCATCTCCCTCTGTGGGTCTCTGATTTGTGTGGCGGAAGGCAACATTTAGAGGAAGTGTAGAGCAGTGCGTAAGAGCACACATATGTTGACTGGGGTTTAAATCGGAGTCCTGGTTGTGTGACCTCAGACAAGAAACTTAGCCTGTCTGTCTCGGCTTCTGCATCTGGAAATTGGGGATCACGTGAATGTTTGCATTTCTCTCTCTGAGGGGTCTCTCTGTCCTGGTCGTGTGTGTGTGTGTGTGTGTGTGTGTGTGTGTGTGTGTGAGGGAGAGAGAGAGAGAGAGAGAGAGAGAGACGGTCTCCTGCCTCTGTCTTCGTCCCCTCTGCTTTTCACGGAGTTTTCTTCCTCTCTGTGTCACTTTTATGTCTGTTTTTATTTTCTTGGTTTCCCCGCAGTTTTGCTTTGTTCTTTCTCTCTCGTCTTTCTCCTTTCCTCTGCAGCTAGGCCTCATGTAAAAACTCAAAGCTGAAAAATATTGTCTGGATTAATTAAATCGTTTCCTATTCTTCTTCAAAAATTTAGAAGCTTGGGAATAAAGGAATTCCCCTGGGGAACATCAAGCGTCCTGGAAAATCTGGAGAAGCACCCTGTCGTGCAGCCATTATCTTTCGTTTTTGTTTTTGTTTTTGTTTTTGCTTTTTAAAAGAGTTTCAACTTTGCAGAGTTATAAGTTTATTTTGTTTCAGTGCTTTTAACTGTCTGGGTTCAATTCCCTGGGGAGAAATGTCTTTCTAGGAACTTGATTTTATTTCCAGTGTTTGGAATTGGATGGGTTTAAATCTTTAATCTCCCAGTTACTAGCTGTGATTCCTTCAGGGAATTAATTTTTCTGAGGTTGTTTCCTCAATTATAAAATGAAAATAAGAATGTCTACTTCAAAAGAATATTATGGGGATTAAATGTCATGTATAAAACACATTTACTTTGTTACTGGCATCAGGACAGCCATATAGATAAACAGAATAGAATAGAAATAAACCTCCCGTATATGGCCAATTCATTTTTGCCAAGACCATTCAATGGAGAAAGGACAGTCTGTTCAAACAATGGTGCAGAAAATAACCACACGCATAGAATAAAGTTGGACCCCTTCCTCACGTGATATGCAAGAATTAACACAAAACGGATCAAAGACCTCAACTTAAGAACAAAAACTATAACACTCTTAGAAGAAAACATTGGGGAAAATTTTCGTGACGTTGAGTTTGGCAGTAATTTCTGGTGGAGGCATCGTCTTCTCTCCTGGCCACCTTTGTCTGTCTCTCACCCATGTTTTTTCATCCATTAAATAGATCTCACATCTTCCCCCACCCCTGCCTTTTCACCCTAGAGTCACTTGCTTAGTGGAGGCCCTTTTAATCTTTAGTTAACGTAAACTCTAGTCATAGACCCCCAATGGGCCTTCCTGGCCAGCCTCCCGCCCCTGTTGTCCCTGCTCACAAACACAAGACCATTCACTCATTGAACAAATATTTCTCCTGTGTCTCCTGTGTGCTGAACACTGTACTAACACCTTCACGCAATATTCCCTGTTCCCCCGGCTTATCTGCAGTGCCCTTCCTCCGCTTCTTATCATAGCCTCGTCTCGTGTCAACCTGTATGATCCTGAAATGACAGTGAAATACCAGTTACATTTTGTGTCTGTCCCTCCTAATGTACGTAAGGTCCCAGAGGCCAGGGCCTATCCATACTTGACTCGTATTTGCGCTGAGTTGTAAGGTGTGATCCTCAGGACCGTCCTCTGATGAGAGCCCAGCGAATATGTGCTCAATTGTTCTGTGCATGGGTCCTAATTCTGGATCTTACGCTCGCACAAGTTAAATCTAATTCCTTCTGGATATATATATATATATATACACATACATATAATATTTGCACGCAGCTGTTAATTGGAGAAGGCATCTGTCTTTCTCCAATCTGGACGTTGTTAGTTTGTTTTGTTTTGTTTTGCTTTCAACCTGTCACGAATTTCAGTTCTTCCACCAGCAGACCTGCTGCCTCCAGACAGGGGCCCTGGCTTCTCAATGTGCTTTTGAAAGCAGAGTTTACACAACAGACCCAAGCACACGGAGTGTCGCCTGAGCATGACAGAGGACGGTGCATCCCTCCCCACTTTGTGTGGCCTCTGTTCCTTTAATTATGTGGTTCACATCACATTTGAATTTTAGTAAGCCACTACACGCTGCTGTTATCATGAGTCCATTTAAAACCTGATTGGAAATCTTCTTCATTCCTCAAAGCCTCCGTGCCAGGGATGACTTATTCTCAACCTCTCATACCAAAGCCTTCTTTCTTTTTTCAAGTTTATTTATTGATTTTGAGTAACAGAGAGTGCTGAAGGGGCAGAGAGAGGAGAGGGAGAGTCCCTGCAGGCTCAGCACCGTTGGTGCGGAGTCCGAGGCAGGGCTTGAACTCACGAACCGTGAATTCGTGACCTGAGTCAAAATCGAGAGTTGGATGCTTAACCGACTGAGCCACCCAGGCACTCCAGTTCCAAATTATTCTTTCTCTTCCACCTTCCCCATGCCCCCACACCACCGTGCTGCACACACAGGCTCACACACAAACTCCCAGACTCACACAGAGCCCAGTGCAGCCACGAGAGTGTGACGAGGTGCGTGGAGACGGGGCCGGGATGTCATGTCATGTGATACCGATAGTTACAGGATACAAAAGGCCCTTTGAGCCCACAGCGCTCTCTTAATTTTTTTGACAGTGGCTTCCAATTATGAACTGGAGGGTTCTAGAAAAATCTATTAGAGTGTAAGATATGGTGGTTCAAACTAGCACACTTTACTTATTTAATGTCCCCCAATTCCTTTGTAGGGAGCATTGTACATCATGGTACTTTGTAGGGCATTGGCTGAGAGGGGCTTTATAGTAAGGGTTTGAGTTCTGGGTTTGAATCTCGGCCTTACCCTTTACTGTTCTACAGTTTCTGGGGAGGAAAAGGATTTTCCTCTCCCCTTCTGAGTTCTTGTTTGAAACCCCTGTAATGAAAGAGAAATGAGAAAAACAAATAGAACATTATGGACATGTAGACCCCGTGGGTGACACCCGCGGAAAGATGAGTGTCTCCCCGAGGGGACTTCGAATTCAGGCTGAGATCCCATCCTCCTGGGGAAAGAGCGGGGGCAGGTAGGCCTCTTAGGGGAGAGTCAGTGGGTTTTAGGAAAGATGAGGGTTCTTAGGAGACCGGTTGGGAGGTATGATAGTTTACGCAGACAAAGTCTGCGTGTGATGTCTCGTTTCCTCTCCTGCGATAAGGACCCATCTTCCCTCGTTGGTGGAACTACTGAGCAGGGGATTTATGACTATTAAGCTCCTTTAGGCAGATAAGGGGAATTCAAAGAAAACTTCCTGCATTTGCTGCTTTTCAACTGCCTGCAGCTCAAAATAATCAACGTAGCAATGCCGCGTATTTGAGGGTGGGTGTCATAAACTGCTACCCTTCCCGTGCATCCTTGAAAACCTGTTTATTTTCTTCCTTACTAGATCGCAAATACCATTAAGACAGAGGCAGTGCTGGGTTTATTCATTCACGTGTAGACAGGGCATCTCCCAGTGCTCAGTAACTACCCCCGTGCTAAGTACGTATGAATGAATACATGATGTGTGACCTCCTCACCTCTGACAAGCCTGGGTTGTCCTCCACTGTAAAATAAGTGGCAACTCTACCTATTTTATAGGGTTATTGTGGGGCTTAGTGAGATAATATATGTGAAATATTTAGCATATAGTCAGAGTGCGCTAAGTGTTTGATATTTTTATTAGTGGTCAATCAATGAATTATAGAATGTAGAGTAGACACAGAAGAAAGACCAAAAAGAAAAAAGCGGGGGGCGGGGGACATCACGAGGAAAGAGGCAGTGAGTTGGTGTATTGCTTGGCCCAAGCATGTGGTGGTTTTGGTGACGGAAAAGAAATGTGACTGTTTTGGACCTGATGAGGATGATTAGGTTGTACAAGCACTTAAGTTTTAAAGCTCCCTTTCCTCGGATCCTCGTTAGAGTCTTCGAGAATGGATCTCGGAGGAAGGGTGCTATTTATTAACACTCAGCAAGTGCCTGTACCCTCTGCCTCACCCTAACCGTCCCACATCTTATTAAGGAGTTTGGGGGAGTTTGATAAACAGAAGAGACGCCTGTGAGCTCCGAGCTGGGGCGGTCAGGTCGTTAGTATTCACAAGTGTATTCCACAGCCCGTCACGCTCTACGCCTGAGGCGCTCATCAACATTTCATGGAAATCCAGGAAGCATCCCGTTTAAAACCGAAGAAGCATTCTGACCTGAGACCTCAAACGGGTAGGAAAACAAAACAAAACAGAAAATAAACAAAACAAAAACAAAGGAAACAGCCCCGTCAGTGTAAAAGGAAAAGGCATTTCTGCGGTTCTAAGAAAGATCCCCTTTTCAGAAGGGTATCTCCTGGACCAGACGTGATACGGAGATGACGTGCACATTTTCCGGACTCCGTCGTTTTAGGTTTAGGCTACAGGGGTTAAGCCCGATTCTTTCGGGACCAACCTGCTTCTTGAGAAGTAAGCACGTGGGAAAGTATGTAAATTCTTTTCAGTTCTGGAACTCCATTTGGTTCTTTCCTGGGCATGGAGGGGAGTAATCTTTGCTTTTTTTCCCTTTTATTTATTTATTTTTGAGAGGGGGGGGGGGGCAGAGACAGAGAGACAGAGTCTCAGGCAGGCTCCACACTCAGCACAGAGCCTGACGTGGGGCTTGATCCTACCAGCTGTGAGATCACGATCTGAGCTGAAACCAAGAGTCTGTCCCTTAACGACTGAGCCAACCAGGTGCCCCTAATCTTTGCTTTTTGAAACCGGAGCGTATAGAGGAAGTTGTCTGAAGGTATGAAACAACAAGCATTAGACCATCATCAAGCTGGGGATTTCTTCTCCCTTTGACATGGGGAAGCACGTTGGCTGGACCGCTTTAACCTTGATTCCCTGGGGGACCCTGTATGTCATGTAAAACAAGAGCCTTGAATATCTCAGTTATATATAGGATTGGAGTATTTATATGTAAACTTCTTGCCACCTTTGAGTTGTGAATGGGCAAGTTTTCAGTGAGGCGTTACCAACATTATTTGGGGGAACCATTATGTTGTGGTGGTGCCATTATGGAAAGCGTCCTGAAGGAAGAAACTCCCAATGAGATTATTACCCCCCACCTCCCACCCCCAATTATAACATACTCTCGTGTAAACTGCAGAGAATTGAATGTCAGAGGAGACTTGGGTCGGGGTCATTTATAAGCTGGGTGCCTCGGTCAAGTCATTTAACCTCTCTCAACTCCAGTTTTCTCATCTCTGAAATGAGAATAATCTTTTCTGTTTCCCTGGTTGTCACGGGAATCAGATGACATAAGTGGATGTGAAAGTGCTCTGGAAAGTCTAGGGTGCTTTCCAAGTGTGTGGTTTGTGCATGCTCGTCTTGTTGGACATTTACTATCGTGGAATGTGAAACCACACAGTTTGGACAATTTAGGTGTCGTGGTAAAGATCATATTTTCTAGTGTCTTAGTCAGTTTGGGTTGTTATAACAAAGTTCCATAGACTAGGGGGCTAATAAACAGCAGGCATGGATTTCTCACCGTTCTGGAGGCTGAAAAGTCTGAGATCAGGGCCAGCGTGGTCGAGTTCTGGTAAGGACCCTCTTCGAGGTTGCAGACTGAGCCTTCGTGTTGTGCTTCATGGGGCGGAGAGCAGAGAGGGGAAGCAGGTTCTCTGAGGACTCTCTGAGGGCACTAATCCATCATTAGGGCTCCACCCTTGTGACCTCACTTAATCCTAATCACCTCCCACAAGCCCCACCTTCTAACACCATCATGTGGCGGGTAGGATGTCTATGGGAAGACACAGATGTTTTGTCCATGATGTATTACGTGCAGTCCCCCCAAATTCATGTCCTTCTCATATGCAAAATGCATCCATTCCATCCCAACAGCTCCCAAAGGCTTAACTGGTTCCAGCATCAACTCTGAAGTCTAAAGTCTCATCTAAATATCCCCTAAATCAGATAGGACTGAGCTCGAGGTACAGTTAATCCTGAAGCAGAATTCCTCTCCAGTTGTGTCAAACCAGACAAGGCATGTGCTTCAAAATAACCCTGGTGGGACAGGCATAGGATAGACATTCCCATTTCAAAAGGGGAAACTAGGAAAGGAGAGAATGACAGGTCCCAAGCAGGTACAGCACTTAGCAAGACAAACTTCTGAACTCTTGGGCTCCGCCCTCCAGGCCCACTGGGTTGGGGTCCTGTCCCCAAGCTCTGCAGGCAAGGATGGGTCCCCAAGTGGCCCCACCTGCACAGCTTTGAGCAGAGGCTGTCTGGCCTATCAAAGGCATATCTCCCTTCTTGAAACCAAGGATGCACCCCTAATAGCCTGAATCAATGTTGGGTCATTCTTCCCTGATCTTGAAGAATAGTGTGTGTTTGCAGCCAGATAGCTCTGTGGCCCCATCCTATTAATTCTCACTCTGACAGCCTTCCTTTTCTCCTTGTTGTGCCCCTCTTCTTCAGTTCAAACCGGTAGTCTTCCTGCTGGGTGGTTGATTAAGTCTGGTTCACGCCCATATTAATCTCCTTATCAAACAGATTCTTGAGCACCCTCTTAGTGCTCTCTCCTGAACATGCTTTCTCATTTTGTTGCAATGTGGATAGTCTGAGAATTTTCCAGATCTGTAAGTCCTGCTTCTCCCTTGGTGAGTAGTTCGGTCTTCCGGTCATCTCTCTCTTCTTGCTTGTTGTGATAAGCAGTCAAGAGGAACTAAGCTACTCCCTCAATATTTTGCTTAGAAATCTCCTCAGTTAAATATCCAGTTTGAGCACCTACCTTCCACAAAACTCTGGAGCCAAAACACAATTCAAAACCAAGTTCTTTGCCACTTTGTAACAAGGATCACCTCTTCTCCATTGTCCTCTGATAATAACATGTCCCTCATTTCCATCTGAGACCTCATCAGAACAGCCGTTAGGTAGCATCCACGTATCTTCCAGTATTCTGCTTCTTAATCTGTAAGAAGATGGAATCTTTCTCTACAGAGCTCCTCTTTTCTTCCTGAGTTCTTAACAGAAACACCTTTAAAATTCTGTTCGTGGAAGTCTAGGCCTTTTCTAGCATGTGCCTAAAAACTCTCCCCATCATCCACTTCGAGAGCCACTTGTACATTTTTTGGTACGTATTTGTCACAGGAGCAGCCCACTTCTTTGTACCTGTATCTGTATTGGGGCTTTCTAGAGGAACAGAGTCAGTAGGATATATCTAGATAGATAGACATGAATTTTGAGGGATTGGCTCACACAGTTATGGAGGCTGAGAAGTCTCATTATCTGCCATCTGCAAGCTGGAGACACAGGAAAGCCAGTGGGAACCAAAACTGAAGGCCTGGAAGAAAAAGAAGCCAATGGTGAAGGTTCTAGTCTGAGTTTCAAGACCCAAGAAGTGGGGGAGAGGGTGTGGGGGTATGAGTTCTCATCTTCAGTCTGAAGGTCTGAGAACCAGGAGCACCGATGTCTGATGACAGGAGAAGACGGACACCGATGTCTGATGACAGGAGAAGATGGGCAGCCCAGCTCACGCAGGGAGCAGATTTGCCTTCTTCCATCTTCTGTTGTACTCGGGCCATCAACAGATTGGACGACGCCCACCTGCACTGGGCAGGGAGGGCAGTCTTCTTTACTCAGTCCAGCAGTTCAGATGCTCATCTCTTCAGGACACACCCTCACAGACGGACCCAGAAATAGTGTTTTATCCGTATCTGGGCATTGCCTTGGTCCAAACTCACACATCAAGTTAACCATCACGTGTAGGTAATACCAACAGTGTCCATGTTTTAAATGTTTCCTGCTCTTTTTATACAAGAAGGGGAAATTGTTCATTATTGTGAACATACCTAGCTGACTTTAGAGTCTCCAGAGACCAGAAGTGACTCTGTTTAGGAATGATGGGAAATGGGATAACAGAGATAAAATTCCATTTTGTTCTCTTTGCTCTACGTACCTCAACTTTATACTGACACTGGCTACCACAGGGTCTCTACTGCATGGATGAGCTGGGAAGTGACAGCATGCATTTATAATTCTGCCACTGAATGTAAAGCCTTACAAAGTCCCTTTGGCCAGCGAAGACAAGCTTCACAAATGAAATTTGAGATAATTATTCTGATATTTTTCCTGGGAGGTTATTATGAGGTGTTTCACATTGATTTTTGATAGTGATTTTTTTTTTTTTTAAGTGCAAAGGCAATAGCTAAACCAATTCTGGCATATCCATACAGTGGAATAGTACTCCAGCAATGAAAAAGAACAAGCTAGTAATACACACAGCCATGTAGATGGATTGTAAAAGCATTTATATACTGAGAGAAAGAAATCTTATGCAAAAGCATATGCACTATGTGATTCTGTTTATATGGATTCTAGAACAGGCAAACTAATCTTTTTCTTTTTTTTTTTTTAACGTTTACTTATTTTTGAGAGAGAGAGAGAGAGAGACAGATTGCAAGCAGGGAAGGGGCAGAGAGAGAGAGAGGGAGACACAGAATCCAAAGCAGGCTCCGGGCTCTGAGCTTGAGCTGTCAGCATCGAGCCCGACGCAGGGCTTGAACTCAGAAACTGTGAGATCATGACCTGAGCCAAAGTTGGATGCTCAACCGACTGCACCATCCAGGCGCCCCAGCAAACCAATCTTTGGCAAAAACTCTAATGACAAAAGTGCTTACCTGGAGGTGGGTAAGGGCTAGAGACAGGTTGGGAAGGGATATGAGGGAATTCTCTAGGGTGTAGATAAGAGTCTGTATTTTGATAGGGGTTGGGTTACAGGGGTGTGTACGTTTTTCAAAAGTCATCAAATGTGCTTATGATTTTATTGTATGTAAAATTTACCCGCAAATGGAAACAAAATAATGATATAAGTGTTGAGATCTTTAGCAGTGAAGTGTACCGATATCTGTATTTGACTTTGAATTGTGATAACTATAACAACAAAAATGGATTGATGAATACACAATAATAACGCAATAAGGCAAATGCAAAAGTGAATTATAGAATCTAGCTGGTAGTTATTCAGGTACTTCTTGGCCAATTCTTTGCATTTTCCTATAGGTTTGAAAATTTTATAATACAATGTTAAAAATTGAATTTCAGAAAAAACCTATTAATATAAAAAAACACAAAGCATGCAGTGGTTAGTGTTTTTGGTGATACAATATTCTTTTTTTTTTTTAATGTTTTATTTTATTTTTGAAGGAGAGGGAGACAAGGTGTGAATGGGCAAGGGGCAGAGAGAGAGGGAGATACAGAATCCTAAATGGGCTTCAGGCTCTGAGCTGTCAGCACAGAGCCTGACGCGGGACTTGAACCCACAGACCGCAAGATCATGACCTGAGCTGAAGTCAGACGCTTAACCTACTGAGCCACCCAGGTGCCCCTACAATATTCTTTTAAGCACTGAATATCCTTAGAGAAGTTTAGCTATTTGTTAAAGGTAAATGAGAATTTATTCTACTGTCTTTGCTCAAAATGCTGCATAAAAGAGACATTTAAAATAATAAACACATAAGAATTTTGATTTCACAATACGAATTGTTATGAAGTTAAATTTATGATTAAAAACTACTTAAGATCATGTTTTTGACTACACATCCTTTCATTTTTAATTTTTCTTTTTGTCAGTCTCCATGAACTATCTTTAAGACATGATAGGTTCTGAAATCCAAAGAGGGATAAGCCGGTGATAGAATTCGATCAAGAAGAATGTACTAGTTAAATGATATAGATGAACTGATAAGTATTGTTGAAAATATTGATTTTAGGGTACAAATCATATCACAGCACTGACTTTTTATACCCTGAGAATTACTGAAAATCAGAAAGACTGGAATATAATTCAACATGATCGTGACAGATTAGAGCATTGTATTTTTTCAGAAAGACAAAATTCAATAGGACCATGTACAAAAATATACCGTTCCAGACCAAAAACCAACCAATGGGGAAGGACCAGTTATGAATCTAGGGTGTCAGCAGCGACCATAGTCAGCCCTTTTCACTGAATATTCACTGTCCTTGTGCTAAGATTGAATTCAGCTTTGTTATATATATTTTTCCTTTTCCAATTTTTTATTTAAATTCTAGTTAACATGTAGTATAATATTAGTTTCAGTAGTAGGGCTTTGTGACTCATCACTTATATATAACACCCAGTGCTCATCACAAGTGCCCTCCGTAATCCCCATCACCCATTTACCCCATCCCCTGCCCACCTCCTGTCCAGCAACCCTCAATTTGTTCTCTGTCTTAAGAGCCTGTTTGATACATATTTTTAAGTAATATGGAGAAATAAGTAAAGATTTAAAGAGGAACAAGATGACTAAAATAATGAAAAACTGGTCCTAGGAGGAAAATCTGAGAGAAAAGAGAAACTTCTCTGAAGGCTTCAAGATTGAAAAGGTTAAAGTTCTGCTTGATTTATTACCATTTTCAATTACATGAAGTGTTTTTACGGAGAGATCCTATGAAAACTAACAAGGGAAATGGATTGAAGTTAAGAGATAATGGAGTTGTGCAAATGGGAGAATCCCTGGACTTCAAGGTTGATCAGACTCTGGAATAATTACCAGGTGATGCTGTGGACCCTGCATCCCTAGAAAATATGGAAGCAAAATAGAAATTCTGAGTGGATCTAGATTGACCTGCCAGAGGTCAGGGGAAAACTCAGAGGATCCGTGAAAGGACCTGACTGGGCCTGTGTTCTATTAATAATGTTTCGCTCCATGTAGGAGTTGTAAACACAGCTTGGTATTAAATTACATTTTTCTTGGGGTGCCTGGGTGGCTCAGTTGGTTACGCATCCAACTTCAGCTCAGGACATGTTCTCACAGTCTGCGGGTTTGAGCCCCACGTCGGACTCTGTGCTGACAGCTCGGAGCCTGGAGCCTGCTTCGGATTCTGTGTCTCCCTCTCTCTCTGCCCCTCCCCAGCTCGCGCTCTGTCTCTCTTTGTCTCTCTCTGTCTCTCAAAAATGAATAAACATTTAAAAAAATTTTTTAAACATAAATAAATTACATTTTTCTAGGCTTTCTATAAGGACTGGCAACTTTAAGTTCACTTAGAAAGTCACTGTTACTTTACAACTGCGTGACTGTGGATAGCAATACTGAATTGTATGCTAGAAATTTGCCAAAGGAGTAAATCTTAGCTGTTCTCACCACAAAATAAGGCGGAGGGGGGAAGACAGCCATGTGAGGTGATGGGTAGGTAAGTTAGCTCGATTGTGGTGGGGACTGTCCCACAATGTACAAACATGTCAAAACATGAAGTCGTACACCTTGAATATAAATACTTTGTGTTTGTGAATTAAACCACTGAAGCCAGAAACAAATCACTGTATCGAATGATTCTTCCTTTCATTGGGCTTGTCTCCTAGTAAATGACTACATGTTGCTTTGGTGACTGTAACACTGTTCTTAATGTACCTTCCGTACCTTATAATTACTATGAAATAATTACAGTGCATCCTGTCATTTTCTCTTCAATGTTACAATGTGATCCTTAGGCGTACATTTGTTTTTTTGTTTTGTTTCATTTTGTTTTATATTAAACTTTTTATTAAAACTGAGTCTTCATGATATATTTAAAAGGACATGTTCCACAAACAAATATTTGGACAAAAAATTTTCTATATGTAATTATTCGCACATAAATTTAAAATAAAAACTAAGCTAAATATTTATATATATATATTCATGTATACATATTCATGTGTGTGTGTGTATACACACACACACACACACACACACACACACACACACACACACGGGTGTATCCAATTCATGTCAGTGATCTGGAATACCTGAGTTTCAAGCTGTTGGTTTTCCAGATAGTGCTAAATGTTTTTCACCCACTTTATAAAGGACACAGTCCATCCAGAAAGAGTAACTTTGGTTAATAGATGCTGTCTCCCAAAGATAGCACAGAAGTCCTCAGTGGGATTCAGGTTTATCTTCAGAGGTTTCTTCCAAGTGGAGGTCAGTCGGTGATGCAAGGAAGGATTCCCGTGTAGCAAGGCACTGTTCATAATACTGGATATTCTCCTCAGTCATATCTGTAAATGCTGACTTGATATCATTTTGCATATTATGTCTCCATCTTTCCCAGTCTGCTTTCAGGGCATTATTAGCGCATTCCACTTTATCTTCAAGTTTTCCAGTCTCTTCTGTAAGCAGATCAGTATCTGCCTTTTTATAGGTCAAAGCTTCCTCTTTGGGTCCAGTTCTGCTTGTATTTGGTCTCTCCTTTCCATAACACCCATTAACATTTCACTATAAAGTACATACTCATGTGCCACAGGAAGCAGGGCCTCTGAGAGTCCACACGTCCGTTTTTCAGTGGCCTTACAGCATTTGTCAACGCAGCTGGCAATCCCTTTTAGAGCATCAACCAGATCTTCTTCTGACGCCGACCACAGAATATGGATTGGGCCATATGCTTTCATTTCATCAGAACATTCCCTTTCTTCCTTGTAAGTTCTCTGAGATATTTTGTCTGTCAAATTTATTTCCTGGCTAAAAACTTCAACAAAGTTATTCATTTCCGTGAACCCTTCTGGGCGGCTTTTTACTCCTCTCATTGCAGCACAACAGCTCTGACTGTCTGCCCCATCCTGCTGAGTAATCCAGGCCCTTGCTTCTTGTGAGAAGACAGCTCCCAAGCTGGTGCAGTAAGAAATACTTTGAAGTCTTCATTAAATGTTAGAATTGGGTGATCAGCAATTCGGTTCGGGAACTTACGTAGCGCCTTCCTCCGTGTTTCAATGAAGTCATCGTTAAAGCGCCCCACCATACCTTTCATGATAAACTTCTCAGGCAGTGGTGGAATAATCAGAGTGGGATGTGCGTCTTCAAGTTTTCCTTTCAACCAAAGGAAATCTTTTTTTTTTTTTTTTTTTTATTTTTAAAAAAAATTTTTTTCAACATTTATTTATTTTTGCGACAGAGAGAGACAGAGCATGAACGGGGGAGGGGCAGAGAGAGAGGGAGACACAGAATCGGAAACAGGCTCCAGGCTCTGAGCCATCAGTCCAGAGCCTGATGCGGGGCTCGAACTTGCGGACGGCAAGATCGTGACCTGGCTGAAGTCGGACGCTTAACCGACTGCGCCACCCAGGCGCCCCGAAAATCTTTTTTTTTTTAATGTTTATTTACTTTTGAGACAGAGAGAGACAGAGCATGAATGGGGGAGGGTCAGAGAGAGAGGGAGACACAGAATCGGAAACAGGCTCCAGGCTCTGAGCTGTCAGCGCAGAGCCCGACGCAGGGCTCGAACTCACGAACCGTGAGATCATGACCTGAGCCGAAGTCAGACGCTTAACCGACTGAGCCATCCAGGCGCCCCACCAAACTAAATCTTTAATTTTTTTTTTTTCAACGTTTATTTATTTTTGGGACAGAGAGAGACAGAGCATGAACGGGGGAGGGGCAGAGAGAGAGGGAGACACAGAATCGGAAACAGGTGAAATCTTGATAACGTCTCCTAACTTCAAATTCGCTGGAGTCAAATTCCCCACGAGATGTCTTAGTAGTAATCCTGTAAGTAATGAAAGGTTCAGTTATGGTAACGTGGCTTTTGGGTTCGTCAACTGTAATGAAAAGATCTGCCATCATAGGGCTGAAGGAATTCATGTCCATCAATGAGGCATCCTTACTGAACACCTCCAGGTCGTCCTCGTCCTCGTCCAGATCCAGCGCCTCAGCCTGGAGCAGGGTGGAGGAGTCGCTGCTGCCCAGGAGGGGGGCGCCGACCCCCAGGCTTTCCCCACCGGTGCCCCCAGCCGGGAGCTTAGGCATACATTTGTATATGTGAACCGTTATGTCAACGAGTATTTTCTGCTGGTGAGAGGGTCCCTACCTGAATGTATGTTTTACATTCTTTGCCCTTTTTTCCGGCCAGGCCACCATTTCACCATCCAGGCCAGTTGGGACGCAATGAGATGAACATATCACTGTGAATGATGCCTCTTCTTCCTGAGAGTCACTGTGGCAGAACCCTCTTGCATTTTCCATTGTAGCCTCTGTTTCCGGTTTTTTTTATCTCATTCCTTGGTTCGCTTTTTTTCTTATCCTTTGCAGAGCAAAACTTGCCTCCTGTTGTGATGCTGCCCAAAACTTCATTGTTTCTCAGAATAACACTCCAGCTGGGACCAACATGAGTTACGAGGTGGAAAGCAAAAATGAAATCCTAATTAGAGAGAACATTTTTAACATGTTTCCAGTGGTGAGTAAGGGCTTGTTGTGGTTTATTTGTGTCACCATTCCAGGTGACTTTCCTCTCACTTTATGTTGTAACTTAGACAAATAGAGGGGTTAACTTAGAATTAAAATACCGTATGCGGTTTTGTTGTGTAAGATGTTTGTAGGGGTCCATTTTAAAAAGGCACTTTTGGGGGGGCGCCTGGGTGGCTCAGTCAGTTGAGCGTCCGAGTCTTGATTTGGGCTCAGGTCATGATCCCAGAGTCGTGGGATCAAACCCCCCATTGGGCTCTGCACTGAGTGTGGAGCCTACTTGAGATTCTTTCTCTCTGTCTCTTTCTGTCTCTCTCTGCCCCTCCCCTGCTCATACTCGCTCAATCTCCCTAAAAAATAAATAAATAGAAAGGCAATTTTGAATGCAAGTAGCTCTGTGGGGAATGTATTTATATCTTACATGATAAGCTCTCCGAGTCCTTGAGTCCTTCATGACTCATCCTTGAATGAGATGAGGTATTTGGGCTTTGTGCACAGTAATTACTGGGGCTTGGGAAGAGGACCGTTTTTCACCTGGAATGAGATTCATCCAGTTGTCAGTTTTGGTGACTGAATCAATTCATCCACAAAGAACTGTGGGTTTAGTGGCTAGTCTTTGGGAAGTAAATATGTTAAGGATTTGCGGTCAACGATCATAACCTCACAAGACAGAGATTTCTGGGTAGTGTGTTCATTGATGTATCCCAAGCTCCGGAACATTTCCCAGTGCATATATATGCGTTCATTATGTATTCATTAAATAAACTAGTGAGTAATGGCACAGTGTCATTGTAAGAGGAAACTTCTCCTTGAATATAAACCCGAACTTGGGGAAAATTTTTGTCCTGAAGAACATCCTGTTGCTCATAAACACACACTCTCGGGCATCTTTTCACGATTTGATTAAAAGCAGTTAAGCTAAGGCAATGTGGTCAAACATGGGATGACTTTACCAACTGTAGAATATTCAGTTCTTGCCATTAATTCCCTTTTGTTAGAACTTTGACCTCTTACAACTAATTTTTTGGTCATGCAAGTTGTTCCAGATTTTCTTTTGATATTATAATTCAAAGGAAGACGAATTTGCTGGGAATGATTGAGAACTGAATAGCAAATGATAGAGAATAAATATTGCAAATTTTCTGGGAGGAAAGGGGGACCAAAAATAACTCAAAGCGTTCTAAAAATGCCCTCATGATCCATTGAAATTACCAATAATTAAAAAGATAATAAGTAAAGAATATTTCTATTCCTTATCAAGGACGGCCTGGGAGAGTTTCATAATGAGCAACTCTTTCTAGTGTTTTCCTTGCTTTAGACTGACTAGAATAGAGAAGCAGCAGGTATTTTTTTTTTTTTTGCTTCTAATTGTCACCTTGAAAAGAATAACTTAACCAAAACTTGATAATTCTGTGTGCAATTAATAATAACAGCATCCATTTTCCAAATTTACACCGAGTTTTCAGAATTAGGGGGAGGGAATTCTGAAGTCAGTACAGTAAGGCTTGCAAAGCTAGGCCACTCCCTTTCCATGGATGAGGCATGTGAGGGAGCTGACCTCCTCCTCACCCTGCTCCCTGCATACCCCCCCCCCAACCCCCCACCCCGGTGCTCTCCTCTGCCACAGTGCACTCTGGAACACTGTGGAACATGCAGCGAGAAGGTGACAATAGATACTTTTGATGAATGTCGTGAAGTCATTTCCTCCAAACACTTTTGCTAAGTTATTTAAAAAGAAAACAAAGTTGGTTTTCAACCAGGGTGAGCAATGAGCAGGCATTGCTCAGCGTGGCACAAATTTTTTCCATTTTCTTGGGAGCTTTCTTTTAAGAACCATTGGAGTTTGTAATTCATGTGAACGCATGCCGAATGTGAGATCCCAAAGCATATGGGCTTTTTCACCCAGTTGACCGAGAAGCCAGAGAAAAATATTGTTTCGTGTGCTTAATTGGAGATGATGTTTCCTTCAGTAATCTTTTCTGTTGTACCATTTAGAGAATATTTGCATTCTACCCAGTGTATGGAATTCAGAATTTATTGTGGTCGTGTTGAGTAAACACGGTTGGAAGACACCTTGAGCTAGCAGTGCAGTGAACTTCAAATACCCTGAGGTATTTGGGAACCATTAATTTAAGAGCCAGGTACCGCTGGGCGTTGCAGATACAAAGAGGAATCGGATACATAATTAAATTAACATTTTATTCATTGAATATGAGAAGCTGTGTAATGTGTTGTGAATGAGAGCGTGGACTCTTTCAAGGGTTTGAATCCCACCTCTCGCACCTGCTAGCTGTTACTTAAACCCATGCCTTTATCTCCTGTCTGTAAAACGCTGAGGTTGTTGTTTGGATTACATGCATTAATAAGTTTTGCACTTGGATCAGTGTCTCTTGTATAATATGCACCATGTGATTTTTAGTTGCTAGAGACAAACCTAGTACCGAAGTAGGGTTTTCTTTGCTTGTTTGGCATCCCCTAGGTAGAGCGTCAGGAGCACATCACAGTCATAAGGATTCGTGGGTTCCTTTGGGCTTCTGAGAACCCCGTTGGCCCTGAGGTGTTGCCATTGGTACTGGTAAACTGTTTTTGGGAAGTAGGGTGCCCTGATTTGTAGCGTTGGCCGATTTTGGTGGTGTAAGTACCCCCACTGTGGCCGATTTAAATTTACCAATGTTTATTATTATTATTATTATTATTATTACTATTATTATTGTTTTATTTCTTTTATAAAGTAAGAGTGCGTGAGCAGGGGAGATGATCAGAGGGAGAGAGAGAGAATCTTAAGCTCCTCCACATTCTTGAAGACTGACACGGGACGGGGTTCAATCCCGCAACCCTGGGATCATGACCTGAGTTGAAATTAAGAGTTGGACCCTCAACCGACTAAGCCACCCAGGCCCCCCATATTTACCCGTGGTTTAACAACAGTGCACACAATTCCTGAATATTTACCAGTTGGCTCCCACCCGCTGGTACAGGTGCGCCCCAGCACAAGGCTGGAGGCTGCACGAGGGCAGGCCATTGAGCCAGCCCGCACTTACGGTAAAATCACCGTGTCCATTGCATTGTGCGAGGTCTGTGGTGACAGAAGAGGGAAAGCTAAATGTCAGAAACACCCTCTGTGCCCTTGAAGACCTCCACCTGAATTCTGAAGACAAAACTGGTAAACGAGGACCATGTGTCTGAGCTGCCGTCCTTCGTGCTGCCCAAGGTCACATCGTTCTTTCAGGGAAAGCGACCAGGAAGGGGAAAGCGTGCTGTTGACTCGAGAAGTTAGGTTTCCGACTGGGAAGGATATGGTAAAAGGGGGACGTCTTTTGGAGTCGGCAAGTCCGGTCCTAGGAGGAAATATAAAAGATTCAGGCCTTGGAAATTAATTTGAAATATGTCAGCACAGAGTCAGTAGGGCCTCCCTAAAGAACCGCGGCTGGTCATTTGTGGAGAGATGGCAGGCATCAATCTTATGTCAGCACTGAGCCTGAAGGTCTAACTATTTAAGAAGCACGGGAAACTTCTGCTAAATTAGCTATTAATTTTATGCCCGAGAATAGAGGATTTAATGATACTTTCTAATTGCTTTATTTCCTCCATTTTGCTGAAAATGTTCCTGTTTGTTGGAAAGGCCCAATGCGGGATTTTGCCATTCTAATGTTATTTACTTAATTACGTGGTGTAAAATACAGTAAGTTATATTTTATGAGCAAATGTATTATATTTTATATTACTACATTATATGGTATTCGATACACTGTCTATTCCTCTCAAGAGAAATGAGAGGTATAGTATAAGTTTACAGCATATTTTAAGTCATAGTTGATCAGCATTGCTACTTCTGCTTTTTTTCCTCGCTTTTTTTCTTTCCTTAGCATGTCTAAATATTAAGCTGCTGGAATTAAGCGGTGATGGTTATGGTTCTGAAACTAAAGATATTTCACTTTCTCCTGATAGTCTCAGCCTTTTATGGAGCACCCTTATAATCGGTGTGCCGTGGTTGGAAACGGGGGGATTCTGAATAAGTCTCTTTGTGGAGCCGAAATAGACAAATCCGACTTCGTTTTTAGGTAAGACCTGTCAAATTGGTTCCTTTGAAACCAAAGATCAGTTGGATATTTTAAAAGGATAGTGTAAAGGTACTCCGTGTAAATTTTGACCTTTGAGCTGTGTTGCTTAAGTCTACTAATGACGTAGATGGCCTTTCCTGAAGTGTGAAATGGATCACGGGTTCCTCAGCATGTTAATACCAGAAGGATAAAACTGTGCTGTGGCCCCTTTGCAGAAACTCAGCTTGAGATCATGGTGAAAAAGGATCTTCACTGCAGGACTTCTCAGAGCCTTCACTGTCTTAAGGATGCCATGGCTCCCTGAGAAGGACTCTGGAGAACAATATTTCCCAGGTTCACCTGAAAAAAAAAAAGACTATATATATATATATATATATATATATATATATATATATATATACACATACATACACACATACACACACACACATACACACACACAGATACACAGATATAATTATGGTTTATATATATTTAAAAAAATATTTTTTAACAGAGCATTTCGAGAGTTTTGTTCTCAGATAAAACTTAAGAAAATGCTGACCTGCACCCTATTGCCATGCTACATCATTGTTTATTTAGTTCTCTGGCTTGAAATTAAAAAAAAAAACAAAAAACAAGAAATTGTGGGGCTTCTAGATTCTGGTCTTTTAAAGTGTTGGTGTCTCAATACCTGCTAGCTTGCAAAAACAGAAGCAAAAGTGGTTTCTCTGTGTGCCTGTGCTAACAAGCCAAGCTACAGAGTTTCTGCGCTTTCAGAATGCGACGGAAAGGTGATTCATCCCTGTGAGGATGGATTTCAATTGAAATGCACCTTTTTAAAAAGTAAGTCGAAATCTGTTTCTTCCTATTGCAGAGGTACTGATTTCATACATCAGAGAACATCCTTTCATCTTTATTGATTTCAGGCTGCCCTTTTTAGCAACTGAAAAGGAAGATTTTCAGTCGGTAGCTCCCCACCCCCAACCCACTGCCTCACTTTAATCTCATTTAAAGTTTTTATGCTGAAGGTAATGACAGACCAATAGATTTGACACTCCAGCAGGTCACTGAATGTGCTCCTCACGATTAATGTCAAAATGACCAATACCTGAAGGATTTAGCCATTTTGGAAAAGCCATAATAAAGATACATAATTCTTCTTGTGCTAGACTTTGTATAGACTTAAAATTCCCAAAACATCTGTGGGGACGTTTATGCCTAATGTTCATTTTACCTTATAGCAGATACAGGAAATACAGATTTAGACTTAAAAATACAAGGAGGGGCACCTGGGTGGCTCAGTGGCTTGGGCATCTGACTTCGGCTCAGGTCATGATCTCACAGTCTGTGAGTTCGAGCCCCACGTCGGGCTCTGTGCTGACAGCTCAGAGCCTGGAGCCTGCCTCGGATTCTGTGTCTCCCTCTCTCTCTGCTCCTCCCCCGCTCATGCTCTGTCTCTCTCTGTCTCAAAAATAAATAAAAACATTAAAAATAAATACAAACAAAGAACTCAACAACTTCTTAATTTATAGCTCTATAGCTGCTTCGGATCCTGTGTCTCCCTCTTTCTCTCTGCCCCTCCCCTGCTTGCTCTCTGTCTCTCTCTCGCTCTCAAAAATAAATAAACATCAAAAAAATTATAACTCTACAGTAGGTGTGTACATTTCTAGAGTCTGCATTTGCTGAGGCTCAGATATGTTGCTGATGCTGAGTTCCCTGTGAAGTTAGCCTCCCAGACTGAAAGGCCAAATGAGGGTTTCAGTGTCGTCAGAGTCATTAAAATTTATTTAAATTTGAAGCCTGACCAGATTTTGGCAATAAGTGTCCAGAGTTTTATAAAAACAACCTGGAAACTGCTTATTATTCATTTCTTCCTTTCAAGAGACTGGGAGCTCCCAGTTAAGTATGTAAGGAACAAAAAGAGGGGTGATGAATGGTTTTACAAACTACTACTGTATATGTAGTTTGCCTTGGAGTTTCCTATGACACTATATTGGAAATCACCTTTGGTTTTCAAAAGAGTATGAGACTGTTTTAGAAAGTAGATTTGTGGGGTGCCTGGGTGGCTCAGTCGGTTGAGCGTCCAACTTCGGCTCAGGTCATGATCTCACGGTTTGTGAGTTCTAGCCCTGCGTTGGGCTCTGGGCTGACAGCTCAGAGCCTGGAGCCTGTTTTGGATTCTGTGTCTCCCTCTCTCTCTGACCCTCCCCTGCTCATGCTCTCTCTCTCTCTGTCAAAAATAAATAAAACATTAAAAGAATATATTTTTTTAGAGAAAGTAGATTTGTTACTACAGGATGTCCATTAATGAGGGCATTTCTGTGGACTATTATCTGTGATTAATATTTGTTTTTCCCAAGGTGCCATATTTAATTATTTTCTGGTATATCTTTTTTATTTTTTTATCAATGAGAGATGCACATGGTTCATTTGATTTTATGTTTCATAGAGTGTGGAATACTATTTCAACCTCAGTCACTGCAGAACACATGAACTTTAAACAGCTTTCCTTAGGAAGCACTCAAATATGCTTCCTTTGTATGTATAGCTTTAAAGAAATGGTCTACTTGAAATTCTATAAGCAATACTTGGGGAGTCATAACCAACCGTCTCTTTTTTGTGAAAGGAATATAATTACTCAAAATTACAATTCTTAATTTGTTTTGAGTACTAAAGACAAATTAGTACTCAAAAGAGGAAGAGAACATTTAGATGAAAACATCATTATAGGAACATTAGGGTTTTATTTATTAACAGCATAATTTGGTACAAGAAAAACTATCCATATGGGAATCAGGAGATTTTGATATTTTTTAATCCAGTGTTTGCTTCTGGCAGACTGTAACCTTAGTCCCAATGCCTCAATTTTTTTAAATCTGTAAATTGGCGATCATACCACAATGGGAATATAATCAATAAAAATAATAATTTTAATAACAGGATTATGAACTCTTCAGAAGCTTGGCAAGGTAATTGTCATTTCTCATTTGATAGGTATAAGGGTCTTAATATTGAAAACATTTATCAAGTTTGTATATTTCATACACTGTTGAAATGCCAGTTGAGAGTTCAGTACGAGGGTGCCTGGGCGGCTTGGTGGGTCAAGCATCTGACTTCCGCTCGGGTCATAATCTCATGGTTCATGTTCAAGCCCTACATCAGGCTCTGAGCTGAGCTGTGCTGACAGCTCAGAGCCTGGAGCCTGCTTTGGATTCTATGTCTCTGTCTCTCTCTGCCCCTCTCCTGCTCGTAGTCTGTCTCTCTCTCAAAAATAAATAAGCATTAAAAATATTTTTTTAATTAAAAAGAAAGAGTTCAGTACTTATTAAATAGTTTTAAATGGAAATCGGACCAATTCAGAACCCCTTGATAGCAACAGTTTTCTCCAGTAAAGTGACAGTGATCATATGCATACGTGTGCTTTTTTTATAAGTGGTATTTTGAAAATACTTTTTTTTTTCAAATTTCAGGTGTAACCTCCCCCCAATTACAGGAAATGTTAGTAAAGACGTTGGCAGTAAAACCAATGTTGTGACTGTAAATCCCAGTATCATAAAACTAAAGTAAGTACCTCCAAGTTACACAACTGTTTGAGAACATTCGTTTCATTGTCGAACACATTTCTTTGTTGCTGAAAAACACTACTCTTGTTGCTGAAACTGACTTGCAATATGGCTGGAATGACTTTTGGGGAAAAGATAGAAGAATATATTCATAATTTTTTACTTTTTCTCAAGGTTATACCTCATAAGAGGTATGACCAGTTGTACTTTTTTTTTAAGGAAATCATTTTATTTTATTTTAAAGATGTTACTTTATTTTTTAAGTAATTTCTACACTCAGTGTGGTGCTTGAACTTACAACCCCCGAGATCAAGAGTCACATGCTCGACTGACTGAGGCAGCCGGGTGCCCTGACCAATTGTACTTGTAATGTCATAAGCTGAACATTACTAATCAAATGCAAACTCATTTATCTCTTCGTCTTTTGTAACAATAGTAAAGTTACTTTTGAGAATTTTCTTTCAGAGTTTTAGCGTTACTCTTGAGAGCAGTTTCTTGATAAAGAGTTTAGAAACTTCAGAGAGTGAGCCTTGGGAGAACCTGGCCCCCCCCAAAAAAAACAGTTTTTACTTCAGATAGTTTATTAACAAAAAATAATTATTTCATTTTTTGCAGCAGAACTACTACAAAATGTTGCTGGTTGATAAAAATCCCATACATAGTTTTGCTCCATTGTTTTCATCAAAATTGACCAATAATCATTATTAATAAAATACACAATAGAAATATATATTCAGAGAGTTCTAGTATATCTTAAAATAATATAAAATATTGTACCTGTATCCCAAAAGTTTATTTTTTAAACACAATCACACAGATTAGTATATTTACGAAGGTATTCTTTAAATCACACGTACAGAGCTATCACGATACATGGGATAAATTTGATATGTGGTGTGTGTGTATGGATATAGATATTTTAAGTTCTTCAGAGGAAACTTGTATGATCACACGCACAGAAAGATGCACAAATAACAGGTGTACAGCTCAGTGACTTTTTTTTTAATGTGTAGACATTTCAAGAGTGTACTGTTTGAGAAAACATCAATCATTATTAATTTAGAAGTATTTGTGTATCAAAAAGCAACCTTAGAGAAAGAAATTACTGACTTGGAAACTAAAATAACGTAAGAAATGTGTGGTCCAGTGGGGATATAGCCCAGTAAGAAGATATAAATGGGGGGCACTTAGGTGGCTCAGTTGGTTAACCATCTGACTTCAGCTCAGGTCATGATCTCACGGTCTGTGGGTTCAAGCCCCACTTCGGGCTCTGTGCTGACAGCTCAGAGCCTAGCCTGGAACCTGCTTCCGATTCTGTGTCTCCCTCTCTCTGTGCCCCTTCCCCGCTCACGCTCTGTTTCTCTCTGTCTCTCAAAAATAAATAAGCATTGAAAAAAAAAGAAAGAAAATATAAATGAAGGCTTACAGATACCTCAAAAGAGCAGTGAAGACCTACCCCTTGATATTTATAGGATGCTTCCTTGTACTTGAGTCCATTGTCTCTTAAAAGTGGTTCAGTTGCTTGGCCAGTGGTCAGTTCAGCCTTATGTAACCCAAACTGCTACTTTGATCATAATGATGATGGTGGTGGTTTTTTGCTTTTGTTTTTGTTTTAATCTGGCAGGTATGGGAACTTAAAGAAAAAGAAAGAAATATTTCTGGAGGACATTGCAACCTACGGAGACGCATTCCTTCTTCTGCCGGCGTTTTCTTTCAGGGCCAACACCATTGCCTCTTTTAAAGTGTATAACACACTCAAAGAGGCTCATGCAAGACAAAAGGTTCTCTTTTTCCATCCCAAGTACCTGAGAAATCTCGCCCTCTTCTGGAGAACTGAAGGTGTGACAGAGTTTCGCCTGTCCTCTGGCCTGATGGTCACAAGTGTGGCCGTGGAGCTGTGTGAGCACGTGAAGCTGTATGGCTTTTGGCCCTTCTCTAGAACGGTAAAAGACACACCCGTCAGCCATCACTACTACGACAACAACCTCCCTAAACGCGGTTTCCATGAGATGCCCAAAGAATATAGACAAATTCTCCAACTTCACTTGAAGGGAATCCTCAAATTGCAATTTAGCAAATGTGACATCGCCCAAGCATAGTATCTTAAGGTGGGGGTGGTTTTGATACAACGCGGTGGGTGAGTGACAGTGTTTCCCCACAGGAAAAGCCATGGTTGTAGGGAGAAGAGAAAGAGCCCTGAAACCTGGTTTGATCAGAGCTCCCCGCTAAGCTTGCGTCCTCAGCAGCTCATGAACTTGTTCGGATTTGCAGTTTCCCTCCCTGTGAAATGGGGACCGTGATAATCTAACTCGCTTCAGGCAAACGTGGTAATCTGTGAAAACCCTTGGCAAAGGATTTGGCCTGATGAGGTAGGGACTCCCCGAATTTTTCCTTGTTGGTATCTATTGTAGCCGTTTCCACTCTCACCAGACTGATAATAAAAGGCGGGTGGTCTTGAGGACCCTTCCTGGAGAGAACAGCTGTGAAATGCCAGCGTTCGCTGGGGCTCTTTCCTCAGCACGCCTCTCTATTATGGGTCATATCCTTCTCGTCCTTCTTCCTGTCTTCGAAGAGTGCATATGAGGACTTACAGCAAACCCTTGATTCTTCAGGAATCAAATCCTTCTCTTTGGGTGATAATGTGCCTGCTTCTGATTACCTTCACAAATTGTGTCGTTAGCTGCAACGGTGTGTTGGTTGGACTTAGGCCAATGTTTTTCCTCCTTTGTCTACATTTCAAAGTCACTCTTTATAATTTATATTAACTTCCTGACTTTACTCTTAAGCATTTTCCTTTTCCACTGAGAACCTATTTCAAGAGCATGAGGAGTTACAGTACCCGGTTTTTCTTACCTGTGTTCTTATCTGTGGGGTCACGCATTCAATTTAGTTGTTGTTGTTGTTTTTTTAATTATCAAACAGCTACTTCATGCCAGACCCTGTAACAGGCTGTGTCTGTGAGAGGGACATAAAGACCAAGCCCTTCAGGAAGAAATGGACACGTGTATGACCAACTGTAATACGGTATAATAAATGTTATTACAACAGCTTTGAATAAAGTACTGTGAGGAAACAGAGGTAGGAATAAATAAATCTATTTCAGTGGAATCTGTTTCAGAGAAGAGGTCATTTCTGAGTGAAGCCCAGAAAATGAGTAAGGTGTTAACAAATGAAGAAGATTCCAGGTAGAGGGAAGGTGATGGGGAAAAAAGCTGTCCCCTTGATTCTGATTCACGCAAATGAGGATATTTGAAGGTAAATCATGGTCTTTGCCCCAAAAACTGTCACTTAAAGGCAGGTTATAGTGCATGGGAATGATGGCTTGGGCCCGCCTCTGTGAAATGGCAGTGATAGTGACCTGATTGATTTCATAGGCAAGCTGTAAGGATTAAAATACACAAAAACTTAATTCTCACAAGGAAAGGTGTATATTCACATGAGAAGTAAGACTAATAATTCAAACATCAAATAAAGCTTCAGTGATATCAAATATTGCCATTTTTATACCAGTCCCTTACATGATGACGATACCTGTTAACATAGGCCATCCCTGCATCGGCTGCATAAGTTATTTGACTGAACTGAGTAGCTGTGTTTATACTTTCCCCCGCTTGTCTTGCTTGTCTTTGTACCGTTGCAAGGAGGGCAGAAATAGGAGTGGAGCAGACTGGCAGCGTGCTGAATTAATTACAAATACAATTCTGAATTCTTACCGTAGCCAGACTGCTGTTTTACTAAAGGTTCCCTTTTAAGAACACTCTGCTGTCAGCTGCTTATTTTGGTAAAGTACCTCTTCCATTTCATTGTGGTTGACATTGTTTTATGCCATTCTTTGATCACATTTTATTTGTTCTTCTGTAGCAGATGAAACCTGTTGGCTCCATAAATTGCTTAAAACTTCATGTATAAATATTTTCTAAAAGGAGCGTGCTTTTAGTTACATGAAGTCTAATTTATTCATCTTTTCGTTTTGTGGTGATGAAGGAGTAGATATTCAGAAGTTATTTTAGTAAAAATTATATATGATTAAGGGCAGAGATTACTTACGTTTTCCCCCATATAACTTACTGTTTCACCTGAGGAAATCTTCTCTAGAATATCAAAGTAGAATCTTCAGTGTCATTGATAACAAATTTCAGAAGTATTTGAAATGGTATGTGTTGGATCGCAGACTTCTCTGGAACTTCCCAGGTGTAATCCAAAACTGGCCCCTGTCCACAGAACACAGAGAGAGACCAAACAAAGAGGCAGGCCACTTCAGATTGGTAGGTGGCCCTTTAAATAAGCAAGGGACCTTGCATATGGGATTGTCTTGGGTGGCCACAAGACTAGTAGGCCTCCACATCTGTCTGCTAAACTTAAAAGTTTATGTAGAGGCCTTAACCGGGGTCTGACGTGTAAATTGTCCACTTGGTCTCAACACCACATCACTGGCTCAGGGCTGTGTCCTTGGGGAAGCTTCTGGGAGCAGGGAAGACAAATAGAATGCACATGCCAGGGACAGGGGAGGGAATAAGGAGCCTCCAGTTGCTGGGGTCCAGCTCATGGGTCAACTGGCAATCGTGTCCTCTTGATGACCTCCCCCAACACTGTGAGATCAAGAAGCCACATCCTAAGGATACCAACATTCTAGTAAAAGTTAAGTAGGAAAAAAAAAAAACAAGTTGTGGAGATAATTGTAGACCTTTCTACATGAACATAACTGAAGTTGGTTTTCTTTTTAACATTTATATTAATATTTGTATTGGCATCCTAAAAGCATGTTGAAATTTTGCAACAATCCTGGCTAGGTTAGGGTCGCATTAACCAAAAGTCTTTGATCAAAAAGAACATGGTTTTCTTTGTTTCTCTTTCCCAAGTTGGTCTGTAACTTGTGAAATCAATGGGAGGCCTCACTCACATCACAACATTTCCTCTTTGGTGGAGGACAACTTACCACATGTCCCATTATGATGTGCCAATAATGCCCTTTTGTGCCAAAATAGAATTTTTTTAACTTTCTAAAATACAATAAAACATAAGTTTTGGGGCACCCGGGGTGGCTCAGGCGGTTGAGTGACCGACTTCGGCTCAGGTCATGATCTCACAGTTGGTGGGTTCAAGCCCTGCATCGGGCTCTGTGCTGACAGCTCAGAGCCTGGAGCCTGCTTCGGATTCTGTGTCTCCCTCTCTCTCTGCCCCTAACCTACTCACATTCTGTCTCTGTCTCTCTCAAGAATAAATAAACATTAAAAAAAGTTAAAAAAAAAAAAAGGAAAAAAACCCATAAATTTTGATGATACAATGTATCAGCTGTGTGAATTGTAAATCA
Organism: Puma concolor; assembly: GCF_028749965.1. Lineage (NCBI taxonomy): Eukaryota > Metazoa > Chordata > Mammalia > Carnivora > Felidae > Puma > Puma concolor. Next base: position 127,262,238 of record NC_141673.1, read on the forward strand.
TAAGTCACAGTTCTTTTTGTTCTGTAATGGCAAATTATTACAAGTTTTTATACCAAGATCAAAACAAAGAAAACTGTGAACTCCATCTTATAGATTAACCACCAAGTCTGACTGTGACACTCTCAGGAATCTATGGGCATAATGAGCATTGCTTAAATATTGATGGATTGGATTTGATCTTCCGCTCTTAAACTTGAAGTGCATCCATGAGCGTTGAAAATAGAAAGTCTGATTACTGGTACTAGAAAGTACCAAACTTTAGTCAGGACTCCTGTTCGTAATACCACATGTCACTAGTTTTCTAGGGGAAATACTAGCTTGCTTGATTCTGTTTTTTACTTGTTCAGTGCCACTGGACAATGTAACCAAATAGCAAGATTCTAAAATAATTTTCGTCTAAATCTGAGGGTAAGGCAGATTATATATTTAAACATATAGTCCATAGTGCTGTATGGTCCCTTGAAAGGACTCCGTGAACGACTGCATAGAGTTAAGCATTACACAATATAATGGTCCTTGAAGTCTCGGATTTTTTTTTCTCCTAACAAAAGAGAAAGGCAAGTAGATCATGACTCTCATGAAAGAAGATTTTCTTCTGCATGTAAATATGTGGGCTCTCAGCCAGGTAATCAGCCAAGGACTTTCTTTTTTTCTTTTGAGGACTCTGTATGTATAGAATACTGAATTAAGCCATAAATCAGGCCTGTTTGAGGCTAGGTTTTTTTTTCTTGCTTACAAAAAATGTACCAGCTCAATACTATATCATGTCATGTACCTTAAATCATTCCATGAATTTCAGGAAGCTTTAGGAAAATTGGAAAATCTTGTAGATAACAGATCTGCTCCCATCCTAAATAGCTACCTGAAAAGTATAGTTAAGATGCAATGTGTAGTATATTTATGACATGCAAAACATTTTATTTATGTAACATGACGTGAAAACACATTGTTATGCTAGTAAACACAAGAAATCTCAGAGATTCTCATGAAATATCCGAAGCCCTTGACCTAGTAAGAATATTTCTTACTTTTACTGTTTTATTTAAAAAAAATGTTTTTAGGGGCACCTGGGTGGCTCAGTCAGTTAAGCATCTGACTTCAGCTCAAGTCATGATCTTCCAGTCCATGGGTTCAAGCCCCACGCCAGGCTCTGAGCTGTAAGCACCAGCTGTAAGCTGGAGCCTGCTTCAGATTCTGTGTCTCCCACTCTCTCTGCCCCTTCCCAACTTGTGCTCTGTCTCTCAAGAATAAGTAAACATTAAAAATTTTTTAAATGTTTAATATTCCGTTTATTTTTGAGAGAGAGAGCGTGAGTGGGGAAGGGACAGAGAGAGTGGCGGACAGAAGTTCTGAAGCGGGCCGTGCACTGAAAGTAGCAAGCCCGACGCGGGGCTCGAACTCACAAACTGTGAGATGATGAGCTGAGCTGAAGTCATTCAACCAACTGAGCCACCCAGGTGCCCTTCTTTATCTTTGATTAAAAACAATCCTCTGGATAAGTTAAAGCCTTCCTATTTGCATATGGCTTCGAAAAGCCTGATCCCATAGTAAAAGTCACCATTACTTTTCCTGAAGATGGATGGACAGGGATATTTCTCATGCCTGTATCTTCTCTGGGTCATCACTCTTCCAGGAGCACTCTTCTTTTTATAAGGAAAATGTGGGCGATACATGATAAAGATACACTGCTTACATAATGGAGAAAAGACATTATTTTCACATATTTTTTCTGTTCCTCTTCCTTCTTCTTCAGGGACACCAGTTAACACATACATTACGCTCCTTGAAATTTGTTCTCTAGCTCACTGACTCTCTGTTCATTCTTCCTTTTTTTAATAATTTTTGGGGGGGTCTTTCATTTTGATAGTTCCTATTCCTGTATCTTCAACTTGACTAATATTTTCTTCTCCAGTGTCTAATCTGGCATCAATCTCATCCAGTATGTTTTTCATTTCAAACATTGATAGATGTTCAGTTCGTGCCTTTTTATAGCTTCCATGTCTTTATTTAACAGGCTTGTTCATTCCTCTACCTTTTTTTAAAATTCTTCTGCATTCTTGAACATATGGAATATACTTATAACCCTTTCAGTGTCCTTATTAATTCCATCATTGGTGTAATTCCTGGATCTGTTTCCACTGATAGATTTTTCTCCTCACTATAAGTTATATTTTCCTGCTTCTTTGAAAGTCTGGAATTTTTTTATTGAATGCCGAACATTGTGAATTTTATTTCGGTGGGTGTTGAATATTTTGATGTTTCTATAAATATGTTGAGATTTTTTCTGGGGAGAAATTCAGTTACTTGTAAACAGTTGGTTCCTTTTCGAGGCTTACTTTTAGACTTCGTTAAAAACCATAGAAGTGCTAGAGCACCTGGTGGCTCAGTCGTTTAAGTGCCCAACTCTTGGTTTTGGCTCAGGTCAGATCTCACAGTTGGTGAGTTCAAGCCCCCTGTGCGGCTCTGTGTTGATGGTGCAGAGTCTGCTTGAGATTCTCTCCCTCTCCCTCTCCTTCTCTCTCTTTCTCTGCCCCTCCCCCGCTCATTCAATGTCTCTCTTTCAAGTTTTTCTCATACTGAGATGATACCCTTATGAGTACCCTACCCAGTACCCCCATGAATTACAAGATTTTCTTTTCTGTCTGGGAACAGCGTGAATTATTCTGTCCTTTTTAACTTTTAGGACTTGTTTCTTCTCCTTTTGGGTGATTCTTTTCCAGATTTAGGTAGTTTCCTCCCTCACATATGCTGGTCTGTACTCACTGAAGGCTAGAGGAGAACCCTGTGCAGAGATTTTTCTCTGTGAAGCCCTCTCCACTCTGGATTTACCTTGGCACACCCTGACTCCTACTCACAGAGACCACCGGACTCTGCCTGAGTGTCCCCTCCCTGTGCTGTGGCCTGGTAACCATCTAGGCAGTAAGCTAGGGCCACTGTGGGACTCTGCTAACCTGGAGTCTTTTTCTCAAGGATTACTTTCCTGAGTTGCCTAATGTTCAATATCTGGAAAACATTGTTTCATATATCTTGTCTGTTATTTTTTAATTGCTTCAGATAGCAGGTTAAATCTAGTCCCTGCCTCTCTGTCTTATCCAGGAGAAATTCCCATATGATTTTATATGTCACCTGTCTTTTATTGGGGTTGCTGGAAATATCATCTAGAAATTTCCTTGGCCCATCTGAAATTTGAGCCTGTTTTTGTTTTTGTTTTTGTTTTTTTTTGTTGTTGTTGTTGTTTTTAACCCCAGGTTCTATGCTAGAACCTGAAAATTTGAGTCTGTTTTTTTTTCTTAAACCCCAGGTTCTATGCTAGACTACCAGAAGTCATTGGGATTCCATGGGGCTCACTTTATTATAAGAATATAGTAAAAATATTTTATTAAGGGCTTCCTATATACTCAGCACCTGTACATTATTTTATCTTTTTTAAGCCTAAGTCTATGAGGTAGATCTTATTATCTCCATTTTTTATTTCTCATATATGAGAAAACCAGCTAAGAGAGGATAAGCAACTTGCCCAAGATTGCATAGCATGCAAGTGTCAGAGACAAGTTTCAAATTCAGGTTATATGCCTAAAGCTGGTGTGCTTAATCAATATTCTCTCTTTAGTTTAAGTGTTGTTCATGTTGCTTTGTTTAAAAAATAACATTATCCAAAATTTTTAATTTTGGAATTACATCCTCATCATATTGGGTTTTTATTTCTTTCGTTGTCATGTTCTTCTTGCTCAGTCCCAAATTTTAACTTTTCTAAATTAAGGAATGATGATTCAAGCTTACACAATACGTTTCTATATATCCTACTGTATTCATTCTAAAGTTTAATTAATTTTGTAAGTTTCCAATATGTTGCATTCTCCTGAGTTCTTTTTGAAATAAGCATTTAATGGGATAGATTAATTTCTTTTCTCAGCCTGGTTCTATTTTATTTGCTTTAAGGTGTGTGTGTGTGTATGTGTGTGTGATAGCCAATAAAATACCAACACATTATTCCATTCTTTGCCTTTTGAGGGCCTCAAAGAGATTTGAGATCCTTGCTTCAGCTATTACAGTGTATTCTTTGGAGGCTAATATTACCAGTCTCATCTGATATGGAAATGTGAGCAATCAGAAATCAAGGCTATTAAAAATTTGCTAAAGATCGTGGTTAGCCAAGGTGACCAGGCAAGTGGCAAACTCAAATCTGATTCCATTTACTGGAAGCTTGTATTAATGTGCCAAGCACTGTGTGTAATACTTTACATGCATTATCATGAATTCTTGCAAGATTGCGATGTAGCGGTCAGTCTGCTTTTCACAGATGCGAAAAGGACTCAGGAGGATCAGAGTACCTCCAGCTGAAAATATCCGAAAGCTCCATCAAACTGGCTTCAGTCATGTCGAAATCTTGGCCACAAATCTAGATGTCCAAAACAGGGCAAGCTGAGAACTTTTGTTCTGGCTTCATTTCCCTGCAAGAGTGATAGTTAGGCTTAACTCTGTGTGTTGACTTCATCCTAAGACTCATTGTTGAACAAACGCAGCACATGCAGGCCTCATAAATGTACACCTGAACATATCCAGAGATGAGGAGAGAGTCATTTCTTGACACTGTCCCAAAAGAAGGAGAAAGAACTTTCCCCATGGGCCCATCAAACCTTTCCTTGTTTCTCATTGGCTCACGTTGGTCACATGCACATTCCTAAACCAGTCATTGGCAAAGGGAATAAAGGGAATATGGAGCCAACTTTTATAAGTAATCCTACCCCTGGGGTAAGATAAGGGATACACAAGGGGAACAAGTGTGTACCTAAACAAATGTAGGGTTCTGTTGAGAAGGAGGAAAGGAAAAGCAGGTGTTGGATGGATATCTAACCATCGCTGCTACAAGTGGTGTTCCTTGTGTCATTCACCAACTGAGTGATCGATGTCAAGTTTGAATCCAACTAGTTCTGACTCCACATTTCGTGGTCTTTCTTGCAAGCCCTGAAGCTTGTTAGTATGCTATCCTGTTGATCATGGAGAAAATACACGATGTGGCTTTCAATTTTTTTTTCCATAAAATTAGTTATTAGACATTGAATGCATTAACTCCAGAAGCAATTCTTATATAAATAATACCTTTTACATTTTCATTTGGGGCACAGATCCTTCTGTGGTATTAATCAGAATGTAATATGTAGGATCCCATACTCTTATTTGCTTTATTTGTAAGACACTGCCTTGATTAATTTTCATCAAATATGTGAAATGAAATGTTTGCTCATGTGTGAAGTTTTAGAAATAAGCTGTTAAGACTTTGCCCTTACAGTAGACTTTCTGAGCTCACTGATCTTGAAGTCAATACAGTGATATTTCAACAACTTTGTCTTAAGTACCCAATGCTGTTGGCTTCCCAGAATGGTACCCTTCTCATTAGGTATTTATCCAAGTTGCTCTTCTGAGACTCATGAAATTCCCTATATATTAGCTGCACCATGGTAGTTCTAGTCATAGAGGAATGGCTGGTCCTCTAGTAACAAACATCTCTTGAAGAGAATGCTTCCTTCCACTTTGCATCAGTAAAAGGCAGTAGTCTATGGAACGTTTATGTCCTGCTTTACTCACATAGACCTAGTTTATCCCCTTTTATTCTCCAAGGTGTCCAGGTCGAACATGTGTGGTCCCCCAGGTTCTTTGAAATGAGAATTTCATAAACAGGACCCAGTGGGGCTGTGCCGTATAACTCAGCCAAAAGCTTAAAGTTAGGGCTTTAAATACTCGTAACCAGAAATGTAGTATTTCCACCGCCCTTGAGACTCGAGAACAGCCATAGCTGGTCTCACTGCAGATCAGGTTTTTAAGAATTGGCTTGGATTTTCAACGTATTTTTTGTGTCCATGGTGAATGGACTTTGTCTTCTGCGTGTGCAGCCTTCTAGAAAAGACACAAATTAGAAGGCTGTATGGTCAGCTCCATTTCTCCCCTAGTTCATTCCATTACCAGCTTTCTTTTGGGGCTATGAATATATTTCATCTCCTTTTCTTATGCTAAGAAATGTGGATGGAAGTACTCGCCCCACAGAATATCTTCATAAAGTAGTATGTTCAGTATTCTAAAGGCAAAAGCAACCTCTCATTTTCACTGGAGTAACATATGTAACTATCGTCAGTGTGTCAAAATATTTCTAAGTGGAATTAAAGTTAGACATTGAAGTTGCTAGAGTGATTGTAGCTCTCGTGAGGATCAGAAAAATAGTCCATTGTGTGAAAAATAGCCTTGATCCTAATTGGAACACTGGTATCCTCTTACTCAAGAGGAGGTGTTGATATTTATTTTTTTGTTGATAAAATATTTCTTCTGCCACCGTGACACATTGATAACAGCAAATGACTTCATTGTCTCTAAATGACGAAAATAATGATTAACATTTCGAGTGCACTTAGAAATACTTAAGGAAACATTTGTTTCCTGTTTTTTCTCTCTTTTCTGTTTTTAGAGAAACTGCTAAAATTTCCACACTGTTTCTGAACCGAGTTTAACTTCAGACAAATTCCCGATCCAGTCAGGTTCACCTAACAACTATCTTTGGATACATATACTTGTTTTGTAATTAAACAGAGCACTTCAGTAATAGTCTGCTTTATAATATTTGCATTTACAAAACCTGAATATCACTAAGCACTGATGGTCATTTAATAAAGATAATATCAGCATATTTTATTATCAGGGTGGACAGCACATGAGTACTAGGCTGTTTCTAATTGGCCAAAACCAAAATGCACAATCAAGTATATAAGTAGAAAAAATTTTTCAGATTTGTGATGATCTATCACTAAATTTTTTGAGTTATGGCTTATTTCATTGACTTCCTTGAGGTTGTCACCAGTATTTTTTTTTGTAATATTTATTTATTTTGAGAGAGAAAGAGAGCAGGGGAGGGGCAGAGAGAGAGAATCCCAAGCAGGCTCCGTGCTGTCAGCACAGAGCCCGATGTGGGGCTCAATCTCATGACCATGAGATTATGACCTGAGCCAAAACCAAGAGTTGGACTCTTAACCAACTGAGCCAGCCAGGTGCCCTGAGGTTGTCAACAGTATTATTTCCAGATGGTAACGTTGAAGTTTCAAAACAGTAAGGTACTTGAACCAGATGACACATCTGAGAGATGGAAGATGGGGGGAAATGCATTCTTTTTTAATTTTTAATGTTTATTTTTGAGTGAGAGAGAGACAGTATACGAGCTGGGGAGGGCCAGAGAGAGACAGAGACACAGAATCAAAGCAGGCTCCAGGCTCTGAGCTGTCAGCACAGAATCCAACGTGGGGCTCGAACTCATGAACTGCGATATCAGGACCTGAGCCAAAGTCAGATGCTTAACCAACTGAGCCACCCAGGTGCCCAGAAAATGCATCTTTAAAAAAAAAAAACAACTTTTATTTTTAATTTTTCAAACTTACAGAAAATTACCAAGAATTGTATGATGAGCACCTCATCTATGCCTACATGTGGAATCAACGATTGATTTGAGGGTACAGTGAAGATACCATGATCCTTTACCCTAAATCAGCATGTACTGTCCAAGAACAAGGTTATTCTCTTACATAAAAGCACAATGTGATTAGTCATGGATTTCAGGAAGCATATTTTCTTCTCAACGGATCTGCTAGATTGTTTCCCTAATCTGGGTGAAGAGCATGACCGTTAGTTACATAGCTAACCCTGGAGTCAGCGCATCGATTTTGTTCCTGAGAATACCGTTTTCTAGTTTTTGCAGTACTTGGGCGTATGTGTAGTCAGCCTGCAAGTGCTATTTTGAGTTGTCGGTAAATGCAGTCTGAAAACTATTCACAAAATTCTCATTATTATCACTCATTTTGAGCCAGCTTCTTAACAGCCTCTATGGCCTCTGGATACAAATTAGGAAACCAAGTAGTAGGAAATGGCAGTCAGCGGGTTTCCTCTCCCACAGTATATTATTCAGTGAAGTTACTGCAGTGACTCAAACAAAACAGAATCCTTGGGTCTTCAAAAGTCTCTGATTTCCATATGCCCTAAGAAAACCTTAAGGTAGTTTCTTCTATCACAAGCTTTCTGAGGGTTATGACTAAAGACTGGAATTTTTATGGTTTCCCCCATCTTCACTCCCCCGACTTCCAACAGATGTTGAGACTACTTTAAAAAAAAATTTTAAGTGTATTTGTTTATTTTTCAGAGAGGGAGAGAAGCAGAGAGAAAGGGAGAGAGAGAATCCCCAGCAGGCTCTTTAACTGTCAGCACGGACCCTGATGCGGGCCTCGATCCCATGAACCATGAGATCCTGACCTGAGCTGAAATCAAGAGTCGGACCATTAACCAACTGAGCTACCCAGACACCTCGAGACTACTATAAATATGTCCTTGAGCAGGGAACTCTGAAGTCTCCTGTGGCATGTTTTCCCTTCCACTTCATGACATGTGTTGGAACCAATGAATTCCGACCTTCATGACTTCATAAAAACTTCCTGAGTTGAGCCATGCACCTGCTAGCATTTTGTCAACCCTCAACATTGGCACCTTTGCAAGGTGATATAAAAAAAAAAAAAAACCCGTCCCCATCATTCCATCCCAAGTGGCGAGCTTGACTTTTAATTCAGGATCCTCAGTAGATACACAGGAAAAGTGTACGTATCGTATAATAGTGGACACTTTGAGGTAGGACTTGTCAATCTCTGAGACATACGAGATAGCAAAGCACTTTTGTTTAATAATAAGAAATGGCATTTCTGACACTAAACACAGCCTCTGTCTTGCCTCAGACACTTCATATAATAGGTTCCTGAGTAGACAGTGATATTCTAGTGTTGTTTTTCATATATCTGAGATCTCAAAGCTTAAAGCTGTCTTATCCTTTAAATTTCCAAAGTTTTCTCTCTGCATCAGAGCCACCAAATTTATGAGTATGACTCCCTCCCTCTGCTTAACCATCTGCCAGGTCTCAGAAAAGGCATCCGGGACGTATGTCCTTTGGGGTTTCTTGTCCTCATCTTGAAAGTTCTTTACTTTATTCCAAAAGATCAACAAACCAGTGGAAAGTATTTGTCCAAGATAAGAACAAACAAACAAACCAGAAAAAGGACAATCTAGAAGCAATACACCTCTTGAAATAATTTTAAATATAGCTCATTATTTCTTCAAGTTGCCTTAAAAACTTTGCGAAGTACGTGACTCTAAACTGTAACTATTTTTTTTTTCTTCAACATTAAATAATCTTCAAGTTCGAATTAGTCCAAACTTGGGGAAATGAACAATTGGGTGGAACTCTCTAAGAGGACACATTGTTTTTTTTACTGTTAAAATTGTCTTCATATGAGATATGTGATGTTGTTTTTTGCCAGCATACCACACGTAGTTCAACTCCTGGGATTTCATGATAAGGAAATTCTTTTACAAAGCTGCCTTTGATTGTCAAATAACATTTTCCTCCATTTCCTTGCAGCTTGATTGCTGAAATGTGTTGAGGTTTTGATTCTCAAATGTGACTGGTAGAAAACCAACTTTAAAAATCTAGCATTCAGGTTTATTTGAAAACTAATGTTCCTTTCATCAATTCCCCCAAAAACCGATAGAATGTCTATTATGTGCTTATTTCTAGAGATAACAAATATGGGACAGTTGACTCCTAAGGAATTTAGATTCCAGGGAGAGAACTAGCATGTTAAAGAACTATAATAGAGCGCAGTGATATGATCAGAGAGAAATGCCCAGAAAGCTGGAGGAACACAGAAGAGGTGCCCTAAGTTGTCCTGGTTGCTGGTTAGTAGACGGCTTCACCATTCATTGATGGGCAGCTGCCCAGGAACAGGCAAGGGTTAACTTTCGCCAAACTTAATTTCATTGCTTTAATACTTATTAGCAGCACAGGTGTTATTTGTCTTTTCAAAATGAATTCATTTTAATCCTACTCCTAAAGCAAAGCGACCCTCTGGTATAAATTTCATCTTCTTTCATTTTTTTTTTCCTCCTCTTTATGACCCTCAGTTTCCTCCTCTGTAATGTGAGAATAATAAAAGTCAAGACTGCCACATATGGCACCGGAGGCCGTCCACAACTCCAAGAGGCACCATTTACATAGACCAGTATACGAGTGGCGCCCCCTGGAGTTGTCCGGCCATTATTGTCGGTACCTACCCACAGGGCTATGGGGAAGTTTGAAGATCCCTTTAAGTGTTGCAGCCATTGCTGTTAGGATGGACGGCGAGGATGAGGGTGATGATTATCTCATATAAAGTCCTTTTTTTTAGTGTTTATTTTTAGAGAGAGAGCAGGGGAGAGGCAGAGAGACAGGGAGAGAAAGAATCCCAGGCAGGCTATGTCTGCACTGTCAGGGCAGAGCCTGACGCGGGACTCAAATTCACAAACTGAGATCATGACCTGAGCCGAAGTTCAAGAATCTGACGCTTAACCGACTGAGCCACCCAGACGCCCCTCATCTAAATTCTTTTTGTATCTTTTCAACGTGTCCCCAAGAAAATCCTAGGAGCTAATGATAATGCAAATGTAACTTCTAATGAAATAAAGTCAGTGTTATATATTTAAAGAGACTTCCCTGCTATTTACACTGCAATTAATCAATGTTGTAAAGTATCTTACGCTTTTTTTTTGAGTGTATAAATGATTGTCTTTTTTTTATTCCCGAATAGACGGATTTTAGTTTATACCATGTTTCTACATCGTTTTTTGTTACAATTTAGTGGACTCTATTAATAGTAGCTTCCCATAGGTTTTAGAAATTTATAATTGAATTATTATTTTTCAAAGTAAAGTAATAGTAGCCAGCTTCAAAGATATACTTGAATGGCTAGGTTTTTAAAATACTAATATTTGAAAAAGGCAAAATTAATGCATTCGTACTTGCTTATGAAGTATAAATCTAACATTAAGATAATTCAGTGACTGCTTCATGCTTAAATCCTTGAAGAGCTGTAAAGGTCCATTTGGTTCATTATTGATCACTTCCTTGGAACTCTGTACCTATCATTGATATTTTAGTATTTACATTTCAGAATAATAAAGACGTGCTGTCCGTGCTTCTGTGCTTTCCTTAGTGTCAATCCTAAACCAGAGCCTTTGTCTAATAAACGTCTCCAGATAATTAATTTCGTGGACTGTTGCCGGGTAGGATACACTCACCCCTCTCGCCGCACACATTTCAGGAAATTTCTGAAACGTGGCACATTTACTTTTATCAGGAAATTTTATCAGAACGTTAAAGGAATTGGAAATAATGGAAGTGTGGTGTGGGGGGAAGGCCAGCAAGCGTGGCCAACAAACCTCAAAATGTAGAGCGTTTGAAACGGTGTCAACATTTCTTTCTAAGTTTTCTAAATTCAAGAGGAGTTTCTGATTGGGAATCAGCCTCCAAGCAGTCATTCTAAGGATTTGACATGTTGCGTTTTGTGTTCTGCTGTCTGTGACTGGCGACTTCTAAAACGTGTCCGTTTACCTCTGTCCGACAGAAAGAGAGCAAACACAGAGGAGTGCGGATCTGGGTGCTTTTTCTGGGCCAGGTGTGCGTGGTGCCTCACACTTGTACTCACAGGTCATTGGCAGAGTCCCATCACAGGTCCTACCGCAGAGAAGGGTAAGAAACATGATCTCTGTGGAGAGGGAGGAAAGGAAACAGGTTTGGGTGAACCGCTGGAAATCTCTAGAAATAAGACCTCTCTTTTCCACACTTTTTCCACACATGGAACATACTCTCTTCCCACAGGAGGACCACCCAGTAACTCATCCAGTTACCAAATAGAGCTCGGAGACCGGAGTTTCCGGGTGATGAGCAGTCTCCTCCATAAGGCCCAGATGTGGCTCTTAGCATTTTGGGGATCTATGAATTATCTGCACCCCCTCACTCCCAATGTCAGAATAAACATAATAAAAATCTCTGAAAGAGAGAAAATAAGAATGAGACACACACAACAGTCAGTGTTCCAAAGCAGTGGTGAAATCCTACTGGGATTGTCGTACAGGCAGACATTGAGGTCCTCTTCTTGGAAAGACATCCGTAATGCTCCATGTTGAAGAATTCTCCTGTTAATGACTCCTAACCCAGCCTTCCAGGAGGTTTTTCCTTCCCTAATTTCCTTCCTTCCACAATTTTATTATATATACACACACACACACACACACACACACACACACAAATATATACACGCACATCATTTATAAATACATAAGTATTTATATACATACTATTGTTTATAAAGATATTATTTATATATTATATATAATGAAATAGATATTTTTATATATATAAATAAAATTCGGTGACATTGTAAGCAAGTAGGAAAGCTGATCAAATGCCAGTGAAGCTCGAGCTTGAAGGCAAGAATTTGGGAAACACATCAGGAATGTTAGTTGTTATCACTTCTATATAGGAAGGTATCACAAGAAAGAGTTGAGCTCAGGCAAGAATTGGCTGGCTTGAGACAGAAATGGAAGGGAATAGAGTGAAATCGTAAATCTGGTGACTCGAAAGGTGGGAAAGCCCCTCCTTTTGGGCCCTAGGCTCTGAAAGAGATAACACCAAAAAAAAATGTTTCTTCTAAGAGCGCCACTGGCCAAACATGATGATGTTTTCACTTTTACTTCTTTTTAGATGTTTATTTTTCTAAGCTTGTTTATTTTGAGAGAGAAATAGCGGGAGGACAGAAAGAGAGAGAATCCCAAGCAGGCGCCATGCCGTCAGCATGGAGCCTGACTGGGGGCTCGAACTCACGAACCTGTGAGATCATGACCTGAGCCGAAGTCAGATGCCTAACTGACTGAGCCACCCAGGCGCCCCCAAACATTATGGTTTTAAGGTATTAGATGCTGCTGCTAGTTTTTTTTTTTTTTTTTTTTTTTTAATTTTTTTTTTTTCAATGTTTTTATTTTATTTTTGGGACAGAGAGAGACAGAGCATGAATGGGGGAGGGGCAGAGAGAGAGGGAGACACAGAATCGGAAGCAGGCTCCAGGCTCTGAGCCATCAGCCCAGAGCCTGATGCGGGGCTCAAACTCACAGACCGCGAGATCGTGACCTGGCTGAAGTCGGACGCTTAACCGACTGCGCCACCCAGGCGCCCCTCTGCTGCTAGTTTTTTAAAACACTTCTGGCACTCATAAATACAGCTTGTAATTGCCAGTTTACTTAACGATTATATAAATAGAATAAGCATGTAATGAAATCTAATGTAATCTTCATTAGTTGATATTCAGTGCCCTTATAATAATAATCTGAATCCAATATGTGATGATGATATATGATCTTCATCTACAAATAATATACATGCATGTGCATGCACAGCACGTGCACATTCACAAGCAATCAAACACACGTACACCCAAGTAAGAGCCCTGTGGCCCAATAGCAGGGCCAGTGAGAAAGAGTACAGAAACTTCCTATCTGGTTACTAGGAAAGTATGTTAGCGTAAATTATAACAATTATGTTTTCCACCAACTTAGTGTTTTGCTCCATTAACATACTTTAAAGTCTATCTCTGATATTTGCCTTCATGCTAAGTGTGTTCTCATTTTACTCATAGGAGACGTGATTTCCTAATAATAGCTCCCATTTACTGAATGTAATTGAGCTAACATTTTAAATTTTTTAAATGTATTTTAAATTGATTTTTTTAATGTGTATTTTTGAGAGAGAGAGAGAGAGACAAAGCACGAGCAGGGGAGGGGCAGAGAGAGAGGGAGACACAGAATCCAAAGCAGGCTCCAGGCTCTGAGCTGTCATCAGAGAGCCTGATGCAGGGCTCGAACCCACAAACTGTGAGATCATGACCTGAGCCAAAGTTGGAATGCTCAATCGACTGAGCCACCTAGGCGCCCCTATTTTTTATTTTAGACAGAGAGAGCATGAGCAGGGGAGAGAGGCAGAGGGAGAGAAAGAGAAAATCTTAAGCCGGCTCCACGCTCTGAGGAGAGCCTGATCTAGGGCTTGATGTCAGGACTGGGGACACCATGACCGGAGTTGAAGTCCAGTCACAGGCTTAACTGACCACTGAGCCACCCAGGCACCCTGAGCTAACATTTTACTCCTATTGAATTTAACATTCACAGTTGCCCCTTTCCAAGGTACAATTATTTCTATAGCCGGCACGGTTATTTTGATTTCTAGTTGCAGGAAATTCACTGTGTAGAACAAAAAGAGGAAATTTACTACAATTGACTATCTCACTCAAGTGCGATTTGGTCTCAAATGTGAGCTCAGCCAAGAGCTACGTCTGGTCCTAGTGTCCTTTCTCTTTGCTGTCTTTCTCTGGCTCTCCTTACACACACTACCTTCCCTTCTGCCATTCTCCGGTTCCAGCCCACCAGTGGAGACAATGTCTACGACTGCATCACGGTGATAACTTTCAGGGAAGAAATATGAAGGTCCCAGTTTGGGTCAAGTGTCCATTCCAGGTGACAGCACAAAACACGGCCACTTCCGCCCGCCCGAGTCCGAGGAGGGTAACACTACGAGAAAGGGTCTATTGTGGGCTCGACAAAAGCCCTAAGAGTATATACCTCAACGGCCTTTCCAAAAATAAGGAAACGCATTGAGAAGATGAATAATTTAGCCAAACTGTTTATAAGAGGAGACGCCAGCCGGATTTCAACATGGGTCTGTGTGCCTCCAAAGCCCATAATGTTGAATTTTGCTGCTCAGGTTACAGTGGAGAGTATGAATCAGCAGTGGTTTGAAAGACTGTCTTCTGCTCTCACTACCTGGGTTCAGGTGTGTATAAATCCTAAATGAAGAGATAAGCCCTTACTGTCATAATCATTGTCATAACAATTGTTCTTAGAGATTTCAATAAATTTTCAATGGACTAATCTTCTCCTTTAGGATTTTTCCCACGTTAATACACACCAAAGAAATAAGTCAGACTTCAAGGCCTTTCTTTTAATTTACTTTTCCATGTAACCCATTTGGATTTCCCAGAAATTAAATACAAAAAAAAAAAATACTTAATTCATTGGTAGGCAGAAATATGAGGGCTCACTGAGTAGACAATATAGTTTCTCAGGAGATGACACTCTGGAGGCTGGTGATTCATTGTTGGAGCCTTGTAATTCTCCTTTGTAACCAAAATGAAGGAACGTGCTTTGAGCCAGCTAGTTTCCTAGTTAATACACTTCTTCTCTGCAAGGAGAAGTGAAGGTGACGGAGGGTGAAAGGTTTGCTGTCATCAGGACACAAAGATTGCATGATTCCGGGAAAACAAAAGTAATAAAGGGAATACTATGTGGGGGACTCCGTTCAAAAAATGCTTCCACTTTTAATCGTCCAAGGAGGCAAGAAGGGATTCTGTTCCGTGGCGCTCGAACCCGTCTAAAATGGAAACAGGCTGTCCCACAAAATCAGCACGGATTCATACCTACGATGACTTCTTGATATAGATTTACTGTCCTGCAGGGCCCTCTAGGGACTGCACCACACTCTCCAAAGCTCATTTCAATCAGACCCAAGAACGAGAGGTGAAGTGATAATGCTTCAGGCCACACAGGTCTACAGCTCAATCTTGGCGTCAAGAGAATTTCTTCGGTGTGTTATTTGACTTCATTCGCTGGGCACAAAACAGATACTTTGAAGGGCGGAGGAAGGGAGTGCAGTCCTATTTTCTTAAAGGATTGTTATTTTTTTTTTTTTTAAGCTGAGAGTAGCTATCAGGGGATGGAAATTTCATAATCCCCGCTATCCCCTAATAACTTGTGCTGCGGCAAAATCAGATTTGCTCTTCTACCGAAATGAAGGATTCAGGGAATTGCAGGTGCCGAAATGGCCATTTGATGTAAGCTTCTATTTTCTGCAGTTTACAAGAGGTGAGGCTGGTTGGCACCCCGTGGAAGGCGGAGGTGTCCAGTGGAATGCGGAATGCTGGCGGTCGCGTGGACACAGCTCTGCTCTACTGGATGGTTCTGTCTCGCACACAGAATGCTACTCACAAGCCATCAACTCTGGATGGCCTAAACCTTTGCACCACCACTCCTGAAATCACCACAATGGGGCTTGTTAAGGATTAGACCGAGCTAAATGGTGACTTGGAAGTAGTGGGAACCCGCGCCCTCTGATTTGCAAAGGTTTCTGAGGATCCGTTGGTTTGCTGAGGGCTCGATGCCCCTTTTTGTTCAGTGGGATAAAATGAAATCCTCACCTCCTCGCCATGGGGACAGTTTTACATCCTCAAATAAATGTGCAATAGAAGAGACGCTTCGATTCGCTTGCTCTGGCTTCGGCTTGTAAAACCTCCGGTGTTCATAAATTTCAGCCCATGGGATCTTTATTGTAGACAATTTAAAAAATTCTAGCCTGGATCTCTTTCATGAAGTGGGTCCTCTGCATTATAAATGATTTAGTGGGAACTAAAAAATATTTATTGATTCATAATTTCATAATGTGATGCGAGCAACTGGGGAAAATGAAAGAATAAGTGTTTCTTTTTAAATAAAATAGCACTCAGTAAACAGGGAGTTCTTCCCTTCTTTCTCAGGCTAGATGTTAATCCCTGTGGTGCACCTGTCATTCCAAAATATAGTGGTTCACAGGAACTATTTCTTTCTTTCTGTGTATATATGCATGTTTGAAGGTATGTAAGCCTCCTTCTGTATTTTTAACTGATTCTGTTACTGGCAAAACACTTAATAGTTGTGCTACAAAGAGCCCTTTGGCCAGGGGCGCCTGTGTGGCTCAGTTGTTAAGCGTCTGACCAGCTCAGGTCACGATCTCACGGTTGTGGGTTTGAGGCCCGTGTCAGGCTCTGTGCTGACAGCTCAGAGCCTGGACCTCATTTTAGAATCTGTGTCTCCCTCTCTCTCTCTGCCCCTTCCCCACCTGTGCTCTGTCTCTCAAAAGTAAAATAAAACATTAAGCAAAATTTTTAATAAGGAGCCACTTGACCAGAGTGAGTAACACTGACATGAGATTATAAAAAAGAATTATGACTTCTTGTCCTTTAATTTTTTTTATGACGTCTTCAAGGTGTCGGCTCTTAATGAGTTGCCAAAGAATAATGTTTCTATTTTCATTTAAAAGGAAAAAACTCTACACTCCAGCAGTAGTGATCCCATATTTTTTTCTTCAAAAGCATCGAAGAGGAAGAGAATTTGGACCTGCCCCCAGTAAACAGAGCAGTAGTCTGCTTTTGCCTGTTCGTATTATGTACCCAACCGTGTAAGAAGGAAAAGTTGAATCTGGTTTATTCCAAGTAGAAATATTTATCGAGTGCCTTCTGTAGTCGGTGCCAACTCTACATCGAACTTGAACTCTTACCAGGTGCACGGTAAATTTGGGAAATGTATGAAATGAACGTTTCACAAGCATGGCGTCAGAAGGAATGTGCCGAAGGGGTTGGCAATGGGGTGTGGACTACTATAGATTACTGGACTAGCTTAACCTCACGCCACTGTCAAAGAAGGAAAAGTATTTGGGAAACAGGTGAAAACTTTAATTCCTGAGTAAATAAGAGAGTGCTGTCAGGATAGTAAACTGCTGTACTCAAAATGTGCCAAGGGCAACCAATTGAATAATTGCAGTAGCTCGGGAAGTCTTGACTTCGTGCCCTGAGGCATTACATATTAGAGAAATGATTTCTACTGCAGAAATAAATTACTGATGACTTGTTTTGTGTTACGAGTCTCTGGGCCCTTCCAAGTATGCCATAGTTGGACACATTTCCAAGAATAAATCAGATGGGGACCTTAGGCTCAAGAACCGAACAAGCTAGTTAGGGAAGTAAGATACATAGTTAATAACTCTAACGAAGACGGGAAGTGAGATGTGGCATGTGAGATATGAGGTGTGTCCGCCATGGTATGCTGCACAGATCTTCCTTCTGGAAGGAATCTGTGGCTGGGGAGTGTAACAGGCTGCAGGTGGCGTGGCTTGATGTCTGAGGCCATGCCCTCCCTGGCCGGTGACCCACCCGAGGGCTGGATGGGGTCCTGGAGCACAGCCATTCTTGCCCAATGTGGGATGCTTAACCAACCATCTTTGCTCTAGGGCCCCCCAGCTCCCCAGCCTGGTGAGACTTCCACAGAGCTGTCCTGCACTCTGGGGTTCTTCTAGCCAGCCCTCCTTCCTTTTCTTTCACGGGTGCCAGACTCCCATCGCAGCCTGAAGTCTGCCTACACTTGTCCTCACCTCCTTACCTTTCACAGGTGATTCTCCTACTAAATCTTTTGCTGTTCCAATTGTATCTTTCCTGGAGGATTGGAACTGGTATTTGAAGTTAAAATACTCTGGAGATTCAGAAAAGAGACCAGTCCATTCATTGGTAGGGATTAGGAAAGACTGCACAGATAAGGGGCCTTTTGCGTTGGACCTCTACAAAATAGACAGCAGTAAAAATAAAGGCTTTGGTGTACTTAAAAATAAGTATGAGTGGTTTATAATAATGAATGCTAATATCATTCATGAAGACTGCTCTAGTGATGCTCCATTTATTTCAACTCCAATTTTAGCAAAATTCATTGGTGAGATTCCGTGAGGTCTCTTTCCTGCCAGGTATCCTAGCAGCTAGTCTATATTAACCCCTTTTCTCCCCTACTCCCTATTCCATAGACTCCAAGGTTGTGAAGTTACATAAATCACGAGGGGCAGCTAAGTGACAAAGTGAAGAAAAAAATGTTCCAGTAATGATCTCAGCCTGTGAAATATTCAACCACTGTGCTGGGATTTATGAGTTTGAGAGGAGAAGCCATTAGTATCTAGCACATCACTCTACATTAATTTTCCTAAAACATTTATTCACTTGCTCAAAAACTTTCAGTGGCTTTCCTTAGGAATACTAGAGTCTCACAGTGCTCCCCACTTCTAAAATGTCAGGGAATTTTGTGGTTAAATAAGATCAAGAACCATTTTGCACCATATCCTACACTGGGGACTTACCATAACATTAGCACTTGGAAGGCTCTGAAAATCCCAAAGAAAGACTTTGAATTTCATTTATTTCAGTGTTTCCTAAGCTTCCTTGATCAGGGAGTTCTTAATTCAGCTACACCTATGTAAATACCTCACAGAATTAGTCTTTTTTGAGAAATTCTGGACTAGAGAAGAAGGTAAAATGTCCTACATGCCCCTCTATATACATAGATGTATATATTTGTTTTTCTTTTATTTCTAAAACATTTTGTTTTATTCTAATCATACAACACATATTAATTAAAATTAATACTCAAAAAAGGTAAGAAGATCCCTCTTTTAAAATCACCTGACATTCCATCATCCTACACCATTTAATTTTGGAGACTTTCCTTTCAAACATCTGTTTATACCCATACATATATGGAACAATACATAAGTATCACACATATTATTTAATCATGGGCACCTCCTTCTCTCCCTCTCTCTCTCTCTCTCTCTCTCTCTCTCTCTCTCTCACCTCCCAAATACTGGTATTGTTCCCATCTCTCTCCACAACCAGCTAGGTAACTGTCATAACAACCTGTTGTATAATCTTCAGTACCTTTCTCCATGCTTTTGTATAAACATATACACAAATATAATGTTTAAATTTGGTTTTTACTAAATGGAGAATCATACCATACACGCTTCTCCATATCTTAGCTTTCTCACTTAATGCACTGAGAGACTCCTGACTTGATCCTCCTGCTACCACTTTTAAATGGCGGCACAATGGGGCGCCTGGCTGGCGCAGTCGGTTGAGCGTCCTACTTCAGCCAGGTCACGATCTCGCGGTCCGTGAGTTCGAGCCCCGCGTCAGGCTCTGGGCTGATGGCTCAGAGCCTGGAGCCTGTTTCCGATTCTGTGTCTCCCTCTCTCTCTGCCCCTCCCCCGTTCATGCTCTGTCTCTCTCTGTCCCAAAAATAAATAAACGTTGAAAAAAAAAAAATTTTTAAATGGCGGCACAAGTGTAAATGGTATGGAGGTGTCAATATTTCTTCAACCATTTTCTATTGATGGGCATTTACTTTTTTTTTAAACCTCCCCAGTGTTGCTTTAAAATCATTCTGGACATATATTCCTATAGACGATGGCGCTTATTTCTGAAATGGCTGAGATGCGGTCCAGT
The DNA here is from genome assembly GCF_028749965.1 of Puma concolor. Classification (NCBI taxonomy): domain Eukaryota; kingdom Metazoa; phylum Chordata; class Mammalia; order Carnivora; family Felidae; genus Puma; species Puma concolor. Next base: position 127,282,244 of record NC_141673.1, read on the forward strand.
ATTGGGACTGCTACAACCATTTATATTCATGTAAATTATGTATAGACACAATTCTACACACACGCCCTTTGACTCGTAGTGGATCTTATCAGATTGCTCTTCAGAAGATCGCGACAATTCCTGTTGCTACTCCCAAGTGTAAGAGAACCTTCTCTCCCGTGGGCCCCCAGCAGGTAGGTGTCTGTCACTCCTCTTTGTAGTTTGCCGGTATTATGGGGTACAGTGGTATCGATGGTTTTAATTTGCATTTTCCTGTCTACCAGGACAACGGGACAGATTTTTGTGTTTAATGGTTGTAGCAGATGATATTAATGTCTTGACCTATCTCTGGCTTTGTTTGGCCGCTAGGATCCAGTCAGCCCCTACACATGACAAACCAAAATGCTGGGGAGTTCATGCTCGCTGGAAGCAACCCTCCACCCGTGACTGGTGCTAACTTGAGTTGCGGTAACTCTGAAGTGCACGTCCGCAACCTTTCCCCAGAGCTCCCCAGCAACGTTACGCTCCACTTTCTAAAACTGGTGATTTACTTAATGGTGTACCTTTTATTGGCTCCTTAACGTCCCTGTCTTACTTTCCCACTCCCAACTAAGCCACTTGCACCCGAATCTTTGTCCCAGAGTCTGTCTGGGGTAACCTGGCCCGAAAGCTAGTCATTTGTATTATCCTCGAGGAATTGTCTATTGACACATTTTCTTGATTGGAGCTTGATTCCCCAGAAGACCAGTCACACAGGAGCTGAAGTTGAAGAGGAAAAGACACAGCTGCTGCTGGAGTTGCCACCCGAGGTGGAGGAATGCCTTGTCTTTTCCTTTTGTCTTGACTTCCGGACACCCCCTCATAGTCTACCATGGACTGGTACCCAGCCAGGCCATTGGTCAAGGGAGACAGGAAAATGCAGCCTGCAGGTATCAGCCCATGCCATTCAAAGCAGAGCAGCCAGAAGGCAAGGAATGAATCTGAGACCAAACAGACCCAGAACTGACACACGGCCAAAATTACTTATTTATTAAGTCATCTTTTCCCTGTAGTGAATTGAATGTTATATTAAACTCCCGTATATCCAACCCAATTATATATATACGTTTATGTGTATATGTAATATGCATATATATGTATATATATATAAAAATATATGTATACATCTCTGGGAAATCTATTCTGTGTCCCTAATCTGTCTAAGCAAATGAAAATAATAACATTTGCATTACAACGACTTTATTTTTTTTTAATTTTTTTTAATGTTTATTTTATTTTTGAGACAGGGAGAGACAGCATGAACAGGGGAGGGTCAGAGAGAGAGGGAGACACAGAATCTGAAACAGGCTCCAGGCTCTGAGCTGTCAGCACAGAGCCCGACGCGGGGCTCGAACTCGCAGACCATGAGATCATGACCTGAGCCGAAGTCAGATGCTTAACCGACTGAGCCACCCAGGCGCCCCTACAACGACTTTAAAATACTTACTCACGTTTCATCTCACTCTTCTTTTTAATAATCTTTTGACTAGTCTTAAACACTGTTCTTTCATGTAAACTTTAGGTGATTTATCTAAATTAAATATTACAAAATCATACATGAGAATTGCAATTACAAAAGAACTGTTCAAGGGGTGACATTTTCATGACTTCTGATACTTTATCTTTAAAAAATTTTTTTAATGTTTATTTATTTTTGTGAGAGAGAGAGAGAGAGAGAGAGCAAGCAGGGGAGGGGCAGAGAGAGGGGGGGCACAGAATCCGAAGCAGGCTCCAGGCTCTGAGCTGTCAGCACAGAGCCTGACACAAGGCTTGAACTCCCGAACCACGAGATCATGATATGAGCCACCCAGACACCCCTTGATACTATATCTTTAGTTTGTTGTGTTCTAGCTTTACATCTCTCAATAAAACTTCATAGTTTATATTATAGGTTCTTTGTTAGAATAAATTTATTCTACATATTTTCAATTATTGATACGATTGTGAATGCAATTTCCCCTATTGCAATTCCTAGCTGTTATTATGGTATAGACATAATTATTATTCTAGGGATTTTTTAATATTGTTTCTGTACCTATACACCTTACCCAATTCCCTTATTAATCTAACAGATTTTTTTTTTCAACTAGGGTTTTTGTTTTTTAAGGTATGCAGTGTTATCAACAGCAAAAACTTTCATCTCTTCTTTTCAAGTACATTACCAATTTTTTTTTCTGGCATTTTTTTTTATTTATAAGGACTTCTAATGCAGCATTCCATATTAATGTGAATAACCAGTATCCTCACCTTGTTCCTGATTTTAATGAAAATAGCCTTAGCACTACATCATTCAGGATGATGTTTCATTTTGTTTTTTGTAAACAGAATTTATCTTACTTATATAGTTCTATTCCTACATTATTTAGAATTTTATTAGACTAAGTTGTTTAATTTTATCAACTGACTTTTCATCACCCATTGTCATGATATATGCTTTTTCTTTTCTAACTTGTTAACATAATAAATTATGTTGACAGATATTATAATAGTAAAACACCCATGAAATTGTGAAACAAATCTTGATTATAATGTATTATTCCTTTGAAAAAGTTGATGGATTGTGTTTTCTAGTGGAATGTTTTGCATTTTATATTTATGTAAGGTTGGTTATATTTATGTAAGATGTTCCTCTTTTTTCTTCTGTCACCTTCATCAGTTTTTTTAATAGATGTTATGATAGCTTCATAAAATGAATTTGGGAGTTTTTAATATTTACTTCTGGTCTAGACTTATTTAACACCAAAATTAGACTTTTTATTTTTGGAACTCCGCTGTGACAGTTTCTGGCACTGCTGTCTCTTGTATGGTAAATCTTTACTCATCTTCGCAATCCCTCCTATAGTAATTTCTTTATTCGTGGTATTCACAGCTTCTGGGATCAATGTTGGCAGTTGATATTTTGCTCAAAGTATATACATTTTCTTTAGGTTTGGAACTTGATTGCTATGAATTATATCTAACATTTTCTTAAAATGACTTCATCTGTGTTATCTATTTTTCATGTTTTCTTTCTTAGTCCTAATCTTGTACATTTTTGTTCCCTTCTTTCCTTCCTCCCTTCTTTCCTCCCTTCCTCCCTCCCTTCCTCCTTTTCTTCCTTCCTTCCTTTCTTCTTTCTTTCCTTCTTTCCTTCCTTTCTGTGTCTCTCTCCCTCCCTCCCTCTTCTTTTCTTTCTCTTGAAAGCTCTTTATTTGATTTGATTTTTTAACAGCTTTATTGAGGCATAATTCATTTACAAAAAAATTGCACATATTTAATGTATACATTTGACGAGTTTGAACATATAAACATATACCTCTGAAACCATCACCACAGTCAAGGTAATAAATATCTTCATCACATTCATAAGTGTTCTTTTAGCCCTACCTCATCTTTTGTGTGTGTGTGTGTGTGTGTGTGTGTGTGGTTAAAAAAAAAAACCCACTTCCCTTTACATCTACTCTCTTAACAAACTTTTCAGCGTGCAATACAATATTGGTAACTACAGGCACCAGGTGGTACCTATAGATATCTAGAACTTACTCATCTTGGATAACTGAAACTTTATTTTTTTTAATTTTTTTTTTTCAACGTTTTTTATTTATTTTTGGGACAGAGAGAGACAGAGCATGAATGGGGGAGGGGCAGAGAGAGAGGGAGACACAGAATCGGAAACAGGCTCCAGGCTCCGAGCCATCAGCCCAGAGCCCGACGCGGGGCTCGAACTCACGGACCGCGAGATCGTGACCTGGCTGAAGTCGGACGCTTAACCGACTGCGCCACCCAGGCGCCCCATGAAACTTTATACCTATTGAACAACAACTTCCCATTTCCCCCACCCCTAAGCTCCCCATGACCACCAATCAATCTACTTTCTGCTTCTACGAGTTTGGCTGTTTTAGATACCTCATGTAAGTAGGACCGGGCAGTACCTGTCCTTCCATGACTGGCTTATTTCACTTAGCATAATGTGCTCCAGGCCCATCCGAGTTGTTGCCTGTGGCAGGATTTCCTTCTTTTTAAGGCTGATATTCCACTGTATGTATATGCCACACCTTCTTTATCCATGTATCCTTCAGTGGGCATTTAGTTTGTTTCCCTATGTTGGCTATGTGTGAATAGGTGCTGCAATGAGCCTAAGAGTGCTAATATCTTTTTGAGATATTTCAAATGCAATTCTTTTGAATAACTAACTACCCAAAAGTGGGATTGCTGAATTCTATGGTAGTTGTGTTTTTAATTTCTTGAGGAACGACCATACTGTTTGCCATAGCAGCTACAACCATTTTACATTCCCCAAAAGAAAGTTATAAGGGTTCCAACTTCTCATCCTCACCAACATTTGTTATCATTTTTTAGATAATAGTTATCCTAGGGGCGCCTGGGTGGCTCAGTCGGTTAAACGTCAACTTCAGCTCAGGTCATGATCTTATGGTTTGTGAGTTCAAGCCCCACGTCGGGCTCTGTGCTGACGGTTCAGAGCCTGGAGCCTGCTTCGGATTCTGTGTCTCCCTCTCTCTCTGCCCCTCCCCTGCTCCTGCTCTGACTCTCTCTGTCTCTCAATAATAAATAAATGTTAAAAAAAATTTTTTTAATAAAAAAATAACAGTTATCCTAACAGGTATGAGATAATAGCTTATTATGGTTTTGATTTACATTTCCCTGATGAGTAGGGATGTTGAACATCTTTTCAGATGCCTTTTGGCCATTTCTTTGGAGAAATGTCTACTCATTCCTTTGCCCACTCTTTTTAAGTGGGCTCTTCGGGTTTTTTGCTGCTGTTGAGTTTATAAGAATTCCTTATATAATTTGGATATTAATCTCTTGTCAGATATATAGTTTTTGCAAATATTTTCTCCCATTCCATCGGTTGTCTTTTCACTCTGATAATTGTTTCCTTTGCTGTGAAGAATTAATTATTTTATTTTAATTAATAATTTTTTAAAGTTTAATGTCCATTTATTTTTGAGAGAGAGAGAAAGAGCATGAGCAGGAGAGGGGCAGAGAGAGAGGGAGACACAAAATTTGAAGCAGGCTCCAGGCTCTGAGCTGTCAGCACAGAGCCCAACGTAGGGCTCAAACTCACCCGAAAGCTCATGACCTGAGCTGAAGTTGGACACCTAACCGACTGAGCCACCCAGGCACCCTGAGAAATTTTAATTTGATACAGTCCCACAAGCCTAATTTTGGTTTTGTTGCTTATGCCTTGGTGTCTTATCCAAAAAATCATTGCGAAGACCAATTTCATGAAGTTTATCACCCATTTTCTTCTAGGATTTTTAGAGTTTTAGGTTTTACATTTATGTCTTTAGTCCATTTTGTGTTGGTTTTATTATGTATAGTGTACAAGAAGGATCCAATTCCATGCTTTTGCACATGGATATCCAATTATCCCAGCACCATTGGTTGAAGACACTGTCCTTTCTCCATTGTGTATTCTTGGTCCCCTTGTTAAAGATCAGTTGACTAAATATGCATGGCTTTTTTCCTGGGCTCTATATTCTGTTCCATTGGTCTATTTTTATACTAGTACCATACTGTTTTTTATTTTTTTTCTTTAAATTTCAGTGTAGTTAACGTAAAATGCTATATTAGTTTCAAGTCATACTGTTTTAATTATTATAGCTTTGTAATATATTTTGAAATTAGGAAGTGTAATGCCACCAGCTTTGCTCTTTCTCAAGATTGCTTTGGCTACTTGGAGTCTTTTGTGGTTCTGTAGGAATTTTAAGATTGGTTTTTCTATTTAAAAATGCCAGTGATATTTTAATAGGGATTGCATTGAATCTGTAGATCACTTTGCATTGTATGGACATTTAACAATATTAAATCTTCCAATCTACAAACACAGGATGTCCCTTCATTTATTTGTTTTTAATTTCTTTCATCACTGATTTGTGGTTGCTGCTTTAAAACTCTTTTACCTCCTTAGTTAAGTTTATTCCTAAGTTTTTAAATTCTTTTTGATGTTCTTATAAATGGGATTGTCTTCTTAATTTCCTTTTCAGATAGTTTGTTGTTGATGTATTTTTGTATGTTGATTTTATATCTGCAACTTAACTCTATTTGTTTATTTAGTCTTAAGATTGATTGATTGATTTCTTGGTGGAGTCTATAGGATTTTCTTTCTATATATATGATCATGCCATCTAAAAACAGAGATTATCTTACTTCTTCCTTTCCAACTCCAATGCCTTTTATCACTTTTTCCCCCATAACTGTTGTGGTTAGGACTTCCGATGGTATGTTGAATAGAAGTAACAAGAGTGGCCATTCTTGACTTGCTCCAGATCTTAGAGGGAAAGCTTTCAGTTTTTCACTGTTAAGTATGATAATAGCTGTAGGCTTTTCACATGGCCTTTATTGTGTTGAGGCACATTCTTTCTATACCTAGTTTGTTGAGAGACTTTATCATGAAAGGATGTTGAGTTTCGTCAAATGCTTTTCCTGCGTATCTAGTTTGATGATCATGTGATTTTTATCTTTCAATCTGTTAATACAGTGTATCACATTAATTGATTTGCGTATGTTGAAACATGTTTGCATCTCAGGTATAAATCCCAGTTGGTCATAGTGTATGATCCTGTTAACATGCTGTTGAATTCATTTTGGCAGTATTTTTTCGACGATTTTTGCATCTATGTTCATCATTAGGAATATTGGCCCATAGTTTTCTTTCCTTGTAGTATCTGTCTGATGTTGGTGTCAGAGTAATGCTGGCCTCATAAAATGTGTTTGGAAATGTTTCCTCTTCTTTAATTTTTTTGGAAAAGTATAAGAAATATTGGTATTAATTCTTTTCTAAATGTTTAGTAGAATTCACCATAGAAGCCGCCTGGTCCTGGGCTTTCCTTTGCTGGGAAGTTGTTTTTGATTACTGATTCAGTCTCCTTACTGATTATTGGTCTGTTCAACTTTTCTGTGTCTTCATGATTAAGTCTTGGTAGGCTGTATATTTCTAGGAATTTATCCATTTCTTCTACGCTACTCAGTTTATTGGCGTATAATTATTCATGATAGTCTCTTATCCTTTTTATTTCTGTGGCATCAGTTATAGTGTATGTTCTCTTTCCTGACTGAGCCCATGAGAGTTTGTCTATTTTATTGGTCTTTTGGAAGAACTGGCTTTGAGATACATTCCATCTATTTTGGGTTTTTCTTTTCTATTTCTTTTTGTTATCTTGAGTCCTTTTTCTGCTGTTTTATCTTCATTTTGTTTCTAATTTCTTAAAACTAGCATTACATTTTTAAATTTTGTTTTCTATAATCATAATGGTATTTGTGCAGGAAAGTGCTAACTCAGCAGGTCTGGCTGCTCAAACTCTGCACATAGCCAAGAAAAACCTGTCTTCAGGATTGGCCCTTTGCTGACTCCTGGGAAATGAGCTTTGAGCCCTTAGAATATTCTGCCTGATCAGAGTGTTTTGCATGCCTGAGGCCTTGGGCCATGTGTAACCAGCTTAATCAGATGCTTTATGCTAACAGTGTGATTTTTTGTGTGTGTGAGTTTTTGTGTATGTGTGAATTTGTGTGTGTGTGTGTGAGTGATTTGAATATTTTGTGTGTGCCTATGTTTCTGCCTCCCAGCAAAACCCCATGACACCAAGACCAGGTGAGCTTCGCTGGTTGACCACACTTTGCACGTGTTGTCACACATCAGTGCTGAGAGAATTAAGTGCATCTTTGTGATTCTCCTGGGAGACAGTAACTGAAGTTTTGCGTCTGGCTTCTTCTGGATTTCATCCCTTGCACCTTTTCCCTTTGCTGATTGTTTTTTTTTTTTTTTTTAATTTTTAATGTTTATTTATTTTTGAGAGAGAGAGAGAGATGAGCAGAGAGACAGGGAGATGGAATCCGAAGCAGGCTCTCCAGGCTCCGAGCTGTCAGCACAGAGCCCGACGCGGGGCTCGAACTCATGGACTGTGAGATCATGACCTGAGCCGAAGTCGGACACTGAACTGACTGAGCCACCCAGGTGCCCCACCGTTTGCTGATTTTAATCCATACCCTGTCCCTGCAATAAACCATACCTGTGAGTATAATAGTTTTTCTGAGTCCTGTGAGTCCTCATGAATCGTTGAGTCTGTGGGTGGTGTTGGGAACCCCAGAGACATCATTCCAGGTTATAATTTTCCACTGAGTACACTTTTCACTGTGTTCCAGAGATTTTAGAATGCAGTGGTCTTCCTTTTGCTACTTTCTCTGCGTAGTTCATGATTTCACGTTTATTTTTCCCTTCTAGCCAAGATGTACTTAGAAGTGAATTTCTGCTTTTCGGGGGAATAGAGGCATATGTGTGTTTTTTAATCTAATTTCAGTTGATTATCATCAAAGAACGTGGTCCTTAAAATTTCAACTTCTGGAAATGTCTTCATCTTTTTCTCCTTGTAAACAAGAACATTCATAATCAAATATCATTTCTTCACTATTATATGAAGATAAGGTATTTTTCCTTTATGGTTCAGATACACGATTTCTCCACTGCTTTCCTCCATACAGCCAGAAAGAAGATACTTCTAACTTGACTTAATCTTCTCCCATTCCCTCAATTCCTAGGTCTTGCTGAATTTAGAACTTTTAGTTCAAGACTATTATTAGCATTTCACTTACAGTGTGTGGAAGACAGAAATTCTGTGTTGTGTGTGGATCAGATCTATCAGAGGCAGCTTGACATAGTTCTATTCTATTGATTAGCTGTTGGGAAGAGAACTGGTTAAAAAAAACACACAAAGCCTTCTGAAAAACAGAACGTGCAGTGTGGTGGATTCATTTTCACAAGACCAGAAAGTTCACATCCTGAGTGGTAGGTTATTTATCACAAGTCTGATGAGTTAATTTACAGCTGAAGTGAACAAAATCAATTTCCTATAACAATGTTTTCAAGCTTTGTAGTTAAACCATTATATTCACAGGCCTGATTGTCAAGTGCTTATATTTCTCAACAAGCCCTGCTTTTTCTCATAACTGCGAGTAAATTTAACGACGGCATCTCCGAGTTAGTATAATCTTCCGTACCGCGGACCCTTCTGGGTAGTTCCCAGCACTGTTTGTCTCTTTGTTTGCTTGTTTCAAGGACTGTGGGCGTCACCAGGATGGAAATATTTTTCATCGTTTTCTTTCTTGTCTTGCTAAGAAAAGCATAGCAACATAACCCTTGAAGACCTGTGTCATCAAGACTAGTTTTTCTCCCAGGGCTTCTCATCAATTAAAAATGTGAATTATATTTTTGTTACTAAGACCAGTCAAATAAAGTAAGCCTCTAATTTTTAATCTTCAGATATGACCATTCTTCCTTTAGATTTAATGATTTGTACATTTCAGAGCTCATTATTGACCACTCTTTTCTCTTTCCATATTTTTCTATCTTCTGAGCTCTTTTGTGAATATTTTTTGCTTGCCTAAAAGTTTTTTCTTGAATAATGTTGTCCTTGGATGAGGCTCATGGAATATGTATTTTTGGAATCCTTCCGTATCCATAAACAAATATCTTTACCTTCCAGGATGCGTGAATGATGTCTTAGATGGAGACATGTTTCTTGAATTGCAAGGGTGCTTTTATTTTCTTTCTTTTTTTTAAGCTTATTTATTTATTGAGAGGGAGAGAGAGAGAGAGAGAGAGTGCAAGCAGGGGAGGAGCAGAGAGAGAGGGAGAGAGAGAACCCCAAGCAGGCTCCACACTGTCAGCGCAGAGCCTAACACAGGGCTTGAACCCACCAACAGTGAGATCATGACCTGAGCCGAAACCAAGAGTCCAAAGCTTAACTGACTGAGCCACCCAGGTGTTCCTGCAAGGGTGTTCTTTACCCCACAAGTCGGCAGATGTCCGTCCTCTTCCATGTTCGTTCTACAGATGAACTTAATGCCAGTCTGATAGGAGAGAGTGTGTGTAAAATTATTATATTTTCTGTCTAAACTCCTGTAAAACTTTAGTTTTAGAATGCAGAAAATCTGACAGAATATGCACAGGGATACCTCTGGAACCCTCATTCGTTGAACTCCAGACTCAGTTAATGCCACAAGCAGCATATTGGACTGTCAACGATGTCTTAATCCCTCGAACCTATGAATATATTACATTATACCATAGGGGAGGATTAAGGTTGTGGCTGGAATGAAGCTTGCTAATCAGTTTACCTTGAGATGGGGAGATTATTCTGGATTTTCTGAGTGGGCCCAGTATAATCACTAGGGTTCTCATATGTGAGTGAGGGAGGCAGGAAAGTCAGAGTCAGAAAAAGGTTGATGATGCTGCTGTGGTGTTTTGAAGATGGATAAAGGGGCCGAGGAACGCTGGTGGGTTCTAGAAGCTGGAAGACACGGAGTCACATTCTCCCCCAAAGCCTCCCAAGGAATTCAGCCCTGCTGCCTGACCCCTTGATTTTTGCCCAGTGAGACCCATTTGGGACTTCTGACTTCTGGAACTGTAAGATAATAAATTTGTGCTGCCATAAGCCACTAAGCTGGTGATAATTTGTGACAGCAGTAACAGGAAACGCATACAGTTGACCCCACATCAAGAGGAAAAAAAGTCGCGCTTAAGCTTTCTCTTATTGACCCGCACGGAGACTTTGCACGTGTCCTCCAGGCCTGCTCAAAGCTAACAGGTGCCAGGCTGCACAGAAACAGCTGGAAGGTGGAGTCAAGAGGCGAGGACATCAGGAAGGCACTCGAGGTGCCACCTTGCTAATTGCCTCGTCACTTCCCTTTTCAGCCTCGCACCTGCCACTCTAGCACGTACCTTCACCTTCACCTCCTGGACTTCATTCTCTGCTGACGCTGCAGTACTTACTATTCTTCTGTGTCATTTTGTTTGAATTTTAGTGTTCTGTTAGGTTGTAGATGTAGAGACTGCGGGGGCGGGGGGGGGGGGGAGAGAGAGAGAGAGAATGAAACCAGCAAAGCAAACAAAGCCATGGTCAGGTGTTGCTTTTGTTGCCTGGGAGGTAACACGAGTACAACTGTGGGTCAGAGTGATTCTGACATTCCCTGAACTCCACAGGCTAAGAGGTCCTCTACCCGAGGTAAACAAACAAATTAGTGGAGATAATTAACGTGACCCAGAGTCCAACTGAGATTAGGCTAAAGACAAGACGTGACGGCGGGGATAAAGGCAAGCCCGAGACTTCCAGAGAGGGAATTAAAAAGCAACAGATACAATTGAGTAGACTGGCACACCATTTGAATTTGGAATTCGTTAATTAGAAGCCTAGCTCTATTTGGCCATAATTACTGCCGACTGGAAAATTTATAAATGCAGTAGTGCTCTTTCTTAACAGAGGAAGTGCACTCTTCATTTAATGAAGGGAAATGTACTTCTCTGTCAAAACTATGTATTACCATGGTCATAAGTAAAATGGAAGACAGAGGAATATGTTTCAGGATAGCCGACTGGAGGAAAAACAGCGGTTTAAGAAAAGGAAGTAAAATCACATCAAAAGTTCAAGAAAGAATAAAATCTGTATTGAGAAGTTTTGTCGGGAAGGGAGAGGAGAGTGTATAGCATTCAAGGACAGAAAGCCACCAGAGACTGGCCAAGACCCTAGGGCGGGGTCCCGGGAGCCTGTGAAGGGGGCAAGAGCTGGGGAGGGCAGGGCCAGCAAAGTATGGCCCAAGGGCCCAATCCAGCCTCCTTGTTATTGTAAATAAAGTCTTACTCGAACCCAGCACACTCCTTCCTTTAGGTATCATCTCTGGGCATTTTTACGCTTCAGCGACAGAGTTGAACAGTTGCCACAAAGACTCTATGATCCACAAAGGTGAGAATATTTGCAACCTAGCCCTTTCCAGAAGTTTTTGGAACCCTTCATTAGGGATAGGAGCTCTCAATAGAAATATTGAGATTAGCTGTCAGGTTCATTCTGATTAAGTCATAACTAGTAACAGTATTTACAAGTTACTATTTATAAATTTGCAATTGTGAGGGTGCCTGGGTGACTCAGTCGGTTAAGCATCCAATTCTTGGTTTTGACTCAGGTCATGATCTTGCGGTTCAGTGGGTTCGAGCCCCACGTCGGGCTCTGCACTGCCAGCAGTGGGCCTGCTTAGGATTCTCTCTCTCCCCCTCTCTCTCCCCCTCCCCCACTCACACCATCTCTGTCTCTCTCAAAATAAATAAGCTCTAAAAAACCCAAAAAACAAATTTACAGTTGTAAATTTATAATTTACAATTACAAATTGCTCAAGCTCACAAACGATTTACTTTCTGAAAAATAAAACAGGGTGGATTCAAGATCATCCCCATGAACAGGTCTGGTATGCTTTCTTTGGGAAAGAGATAGTTGTAGCTCTCAAGCAGCATTTGTGTTTCCCAAGTAACCCTGAGAGTGAGGGGAGTTATGGACACAGCCCAGCTCAACCACGAATATCAGCTGAAAAGGCAAAATTGAAAACTGCTTACCTAGGCTTTGGGTTTTTTTTTTTTGTTTGTTTTTGTTGTTGTTGTTGTTTTATGTTTTAAAGGTGTCAGTGATGAAAAGACCCAGCACCTTTCTCTTTTAGCAACAGGAACTAGCCTCCTTCAGCTCTGATGGGGGAACATCCTGAAATTACCTGTTGGCAGGTAACATGATCCTGTAAGCAGAAAACCATAAGACGCCACTGAAAACCATTAGAGCTAATCAACAAATTCAGAGAAGTTGCAGGCTATAAAAATTGAGGTATAAAAACCAGTTGCATTTTGACTCTCCCCATGACAGTTGGTCAAAAAGCCAACATCACGTTTTCCTTTGAGAACCCTTGAAAGGCCTTGATGTGATTTCAGGCGTCCCTTGGATCCTGAAAATGTTCTGCCTTTTTTGTTGGAAATTTGCGGTGGGACAGTGGGAGGGAGATGGGGGTCAGGGGAGGCATAGGATATGAGATTTAAAGAAAATGCAGTAATGGGTTAGGCAAACATTATAGAGTGAATCGCTTTTTGTCAGAGTCTCTCTTTTATGTGGAAACCTTCCCGATTTGGGTAGTGGGGAGGGAATGAAAAAACAGCATTCTGGGTGCCTGAAATTTAGAACATTATGGAGTTTTCTCGAGGCAGAAATGGGAAGGGACTGAAGGCAGAGATGGGGACCAGGGAGATGTTTTGGAGACATAATTTTTAAGAGACGCTGGCCTATTTACCTTCAACCGGACGAGGCAAACAGAAACCTTAAGTCAAAATACATCATTCATCTACAAAGCAGACCTTCTGCTTTATATGATTTAGAAAGATACTTGGGGTTTGTATGTTAATTTGCTCTAGATTTACTTGTTTGTTTTTCATACATGTAAATTCCAAGTGCCTTAAAAACTGGAGATACTAAAAATTGGGGTGCCTGGGTGGCTCAGTCGGTTAAACGTCCAGCTTTGGCTCAGGTCATGATCTCACAGTTCTAGGGTTTGAGCCCCACATCAGGCTCTGCTGACAGCTCGGAGCCTGGAGCCTGTTTTGGACTCTGTGTCTCCCTCTCTCTCTGCCCACCACCCCCCCCCCACTCACGCTCTGTCTCCCTCTCTCAAAAATAAATAAAAATTAATTAAAAAAAAAAAAACTGGGGACCCTATCCCATCTGACTTTGAATGCATCTGTTCTAGCACCTGACGGCATCTTTTATATGACACTCAATGAATTAGTTAATAGCAATTAATCACAGGAGCCTCGCAGATGAGCATTTAACCAGGGTGAGTAATTCTGGTGCAGGTGGTTAATATAGAAAAAAGATTTCATTCCTGGAGAGGAGGGTGATTAGTATTTCACTTGTGAGAATTGGCATATTGTTGCTGTCCACCTCCATAAGTGTATTTTTTTTCCAAAATTTCCCTTCAAACTTATAGTCTAAGAAAGGAATAAGTAAGAATGAAATATTTTGTTTGAGTTTATATGAGCAATATTAAGTGACCATAGAGGGCAGGGTCTTTGTCTCATTCATAGTGTATCCCTGTCACTTAAAATACTGCCTGGCACACAGTAGGGATGAAGTATTTTTTGAATTTTTGTGAATGGATTTTTTTTATTCTTGTGATTTTTCTTGCTCTCGCTTTAACATTTTGGGTTATGTATTTTGGTTTTCTAATGTTTTCCTGCAGCCACAGAGAACCCCCTCACTGGATATTAATATGCATATCAAACTTCAGATGTTAATAAAACAAGAAGGGAGTAGACTCTATGTATCTGATTTCTCAATAAAGCTTTCATTTACTTCTCTTGCTTTATTGTGTTTCATCTTATTTTTCTTCATTTTGCTTTATCACTTCAAAGATATCATTTCCAGTGTTTATTTTCACAGGAGAGCCCATGAGGCTTGGGTAGTTATTGCTTAGTTAGGGAAAAATAAGCAACAAGTACAAAATATTCCTTAATTTACACAGGAAGGATCTGGTGTAGAAGGAGAGAGAGTAAGTAACACCCTTGAGGGCATTTATATAAGTCTTGGGGATGAGATCCTGAAAAGTAATTTTTTTCAGGTTTCCAAGGAAACTTCACCATGACTCATTTTTCTCTAATAGGAAATAAATATATAAAAGTGGAACCTGTAATGAGGTTAGCATTCTAGGAGTATTGTGATCCTGTCTGTTTGGTAAGAAAGAAATAGGGCAACGTATCATATTTTTTAAGGTCTTTTGAATGGATTTGAAGTAAATGCAAGAGCGTAAATGGACTCCATAACTTTGATCTACTAGAGTCATAGGAATTTTAGAGTTCTGTTGGAGAAATGATATATACCGTGCTGCGTGTGCAGAAGCCAAATTATTTCACAGTCCTATGCAGTGCTAATTTACCTCTAAATCTGAGATACCCATCGACCTGAGATTTTTAGACGTGCAGCTCAAGAGAGTAGCAAGGAACAAGAATCAACAAAGAGATGTAGATCAGTAGGGGATGGTTGTGTCTTATTTTTAGATGGACAAGTGGCTATGACCTCAGATTTGGAAAGCAACAAAAATAAGAATAAAATATAGTTTTAACATTAAATTGGAAATAGGTGGGATGAATTTCAGGATGAATTTTAAAGAACAGGATAACAAGTTTCATTTCCTTTAATAAAAAAGTTACGAAATGCTTACATTTCTGAGTAAACAAGGCTGCATTGTCATTTCACTTGGAGTTGTTCTATGTGATCGTCTTTTGAAGGTATCAAAACAGAGTGGGGATGTGTGTCCTGTCACGAGACTGGGCTTTCTCTATCTGCAAAATGAGGAGTGGGAAGGAATTGTAAGAGCGTCAGATTCAAACTTCAAAATTCGTTTCTTATCAACTTTACATAAAAACATCATCATAAATCGAATGGAGCTCCTTTAGAGGTTAAGGTTAAGGAAGCAATCAGAGGGTTTGGGGGCTAGGCAGGAAAGAGCTATTTTGACTGAGACAGTTTGTGAATAAGGCTGTAATTTGGATTTAATTTTCTGGCAATGGGGTTTACTATGCAGTATGCTTTAAAGCTTTTTTCAAAACAGTGCATATTTTTATGGAGTTCTTGATAGGCTAACTATAGATTATATGGTAACATGGTTTTTATTTCTCAGGTTAAAATGAACGTTTTCTTCTTGAAGAAAGAAGAATTCATATTGATCCTTCTTTACTCATACCATAAGACCGGCACTATCATAATAAAACATGCTTGCTTCCTTTTTTTATATCAGGAGTGTTTTGAGATAGAAAACATTTTAATTAATCCAGCTAATAGAGCAGCGGTGTGTTCTGAGGGGAAGTGAAGCTTCCCGGCTTTGTTATGTGCGTTTCATAGGAAATAATTGCCCTCCCTGCATAACCCCTCAGCGAAATGGATTTCATCTCATTTCTGGGTGGCTTTATGTATCACAATCACATGGAACTCGCAAGGAACATAAAAGGTTGCCTGCCCTGGCACATCTCTCCATTCTTGATTATGTAAAATTTTATTCCCCATTAATTTCCCTCTGAGTTTTCACTCTCAGTGGATCATATATCAGACTCTGTTCTTTCCAAATTATTGGCCATCAATAATAAATGAGGCATTGGTCGGTGAGTGGAATATTGTTGTTTTCATAGTGGTTTTACATGTATCACCATCTCATGTAGCCCACTGGGGTGCCCTTCTCCATTTTGTAGAAGGGGAAGGTGCGGTTCAGTGAGGTTTGGTGACCCCCATGTCGGCCCCACAGATGGTGAATGGCAGAGCCAGGAACAATGTGGACCTCTGACCTTGAGGCTCATCGTTATTTTATGCCACATGTTAGGTTTTTAAGATGTCCAGTTAAAATGTCAGCAATGATATAATCTATGTTAATCACTCTAGATGTAGAACTAAGGCTTCGGTCTTCTAGAAGCATTTCCTCTAAATGAGTACTGCTATCTCATTCAAGAGGGTTCTATTTCAGCTTTCAGTGTGATCCGGGAACTAGATGTCTTTGCACCAGAGACTCTCCAGAAGACCCCAAATTCTTTAAGCCAAGATAGCTGTCTTGAGGGGAGCCAACAAGTCACCTGAGATACTAGGTTGATGTGGAAGCATAAGGGCACAATTTGCTGACCTTGAAACTACCACAGCTGCTAAAGTAGTTAATCCTCCAACCGTGTACCATTGGCGACCAAGTTCCTCACCAGCTGACTGATTTCCATGCTCCCGCTTCGAGAATCTGCCATTTCTCCCAGTGCGGGGATGGACCATTGCCTCTCTGGGAACGCGGCCGGCTAACGTGTTCTTTTTTGGCTGATAGTCCCATCAGAGAGGTTTCCTCCCTCTTGCCGCTAACCTGTCTCTCTTCCTAAGGGGCATTAGGACCTCAGTTGCTGTGATACATGCGCCCTTTGCCCCTGTTGTTGAACTTTGGCATCTTTTGAAAACGTGTGTCACCACTGTAAAGTTCCGCACCCTACCCTGTTGTTTTCCACGCATCGTAGGTGTTGGAAATGTTGCCTGCGTGGCAAGTGACGGAAGACTTTCCAGTTGCTTGCGGCCAGCGCCAATTTCAGAAAAGTTTCGGAGGGTTAGCGGGACCACTCTGAAATCAGCTCTGCAATCTACAAAAGTAAGGTCAAGAGAAGCCAGTTCAAACTGCTTTCTTCCTCCAAAAGGATTATTTGTTTACTCATCCGTGAGTGTTCTTACAACAAAGCACGTGTCCCTTAGAGATGGCTCTCCTTGATGTTTCCTACTTGTGAAAGTGCCTCTTACAGAATTAACCTCTTGACACTAATTCCCAGGAAATATCAGCTCTGAGCGTACTTACACCCCGGATTCCACAGAGCAAAGCGAAATAAAAATGAAGGGGGTAACTGATGAAAGGTAGTCCATTATCATACATCCTGATGCCAAAAACCAGCTGAACTTCTCTGAGGCCCGGAAACTCTGAAGCAAACGCTTGACGATTAGATGCTTCTATTCCCTGGGGTCCTAAATTAAAGCAGAAAAGATGAAAAAGAAATCAGATGAAGAACAGTTTGCTAGTTTTTCAGAGATAGAAAAACCAATACTTTTTTTAATCTTCTTACCCTTTTGGAAAATCTTGGGCAGAATTCTTTTTTTTTTTTTTTCCAAAATGATCATTGCCTTCCGACCAAACCCATTTCCGGGAACCCCATAAGCTATGCGTAAGATATGCCACCTTCGTGAAATTCAGAGGTGAACTTTTTTTAACGCTTAGGCTATAGATGCAGCATTTACCCTGCACATGAAGTAAAAGAAAAGGCTCAGGCAATCACACCTCTTCAGGCCTCACTTGAGGCTGGCCCTGTGCTGAATGCCTTCATATGCATTTGTCTTTCGATCAGAGAAAGAAGTTTAAGGGCAAGAGAGAAAGATGATTTGGAATAACCAGGGTGCAAAAGGCCTGCTTGAGTTTACAGCTTTTTTTTTCAAAATTAAAAAAGAAATTTTTTTTTAACATTTATTTATTATTGAGAGAGACAGAGCGTGAGCAGGGGAGGGGCAGAGAGAGGGAGACACAGAATCCGAAGCAGGCTCCAGGCTCTGAGCTGTCAGCACAGAGCCCGATGGGGGACTGGAACCCACGAGCCGCAAGATCATGACCTGAGCTGAAGTTGGACGCTTAACCGACTGAGCCACCCAGGCGCCCTGAGTTTACAGCTTTATTGCAAGGTGGAGGGTATAATCTTAAACTAGAGAACAATCTTTCACATGCTTCCCCTCCCTAAAGCACATTTCTGTTGAGGCAGCTAATGGTCCTTAAAACGTCTCATCAGGGAAGCCGCAGAACATTTTTAAAATGTAGAGTTGTTTTTCCTTTCTTTTTTCCAGGTAAGAAACACTTGACATTTAGGAAATGTGGTTCTAAATTCACGAAGCACATAGCACTTTTCCACTAGCTCACGGTCTTGCGAGGTGCCAGTCATGTGCGTAAATATATCTTACTGGACAGAATTTCATTTATGAATGTGGTACATTTTTAGAAGGGGACATTAATGCCCGATTCACGGAGAGTGAGGCGGGATTCAAATTAAGCATCGGAAAGGAAGAGTAACTACTTTTGAATTCCTTACCCTGCCTTTCTTAGTCCTCATGTAACTTGCACCATTATGAACTATAGTTTGAACTGTATTCGCTCTGTATTCCCAAGGATTTTGGCAGCAGCCTTAGCAAAGAAGAAAGAGCAAAGGGGATGCTGACATCGCCAGTGATGAGGCCACGACTGTTCTTTCCTATCATTCACTGCGGACCTGACCTCCAAGCCGAGTCTTGGTTCCCTGAGTGCTCCTCGCTAGCAAGAGGAAAGATCTGGGTGTGTGACGTCAGTAGAAAGATTTCCAGAGCATGGGGGATTTCCTAAAAGGGAGGATAGGGAGCTAATAAAAGGGTAGTTTGGATGTTGGACAACCCTTTGCATGGCATATATCCCCAACACTCAAGGACAAGCTTGGCTACGAAGGAGAATGTAATATATTCTCACATTTCATACCGTCTCTTTTCCTCTGTCGGTGACTGCCACCCTGATGCCCAATTAAAAGAAAAGAATACTCTTGGACATTATCTAGCTCAAAGTCTCCCTTTTATAGTTAACGTGAAATTCTGGGAAAGTGTGGCTGGCCCAGCATCACCCCCAGAAAGTAGCAGTGTCAGGACTTGAACTCCTGTCTTCCGAGCCCACCAAGAGTGCCCTTATCTATCAGTCATGGAGTCACAGTCCTTCAATGTTAGGTTGCAGTCTGAGCAGTGAAAATATGGAGCATTTGTTAATGTAGCTCGCTTAACTAGTATTTTTTTGCTCCACAAATCTCTTTGACAATTTCCAAGAGATGAACTTTTTGTTTTTGTTTGGTGTGTTTTGCCATCTTCATGGACCTAAACAACTTGCCTACTCTCTGAGCCTCTTTTACTCTACCTGCACAAAAATGCAAATATGCCCACTTGCCCACGTAGGACATTGTCGTACAGAATAATTGTGATGGTGTGTAAGGAAAGCCTTCTGCATACTTTAAAAA
Organism: Puma concolor; assembly: GCF_028749965.1. Taxonomy (NCBI): domain Eukaryota; kingdom Metazoa; phylum Chordata; class Mammalia; order Carnivora; family Felidae; genus Puma; species Puma concolor. Next base: position 127,301,631 of record NC_141673.1, read on the forward strand.
ATTACATATGATTTTAAAATAATTTAAAATACAACTTAATTGGTTACAATAATTAATTGGTTATAATAATAATGAGCTTTTATTTTTTTAAATATTTTCTTATTTTATTTTTGAGACAGAGAGAGACAGGACATGCATGGGGGAGGGTCAGAGAGAGAGGGAGACACAGAATCTGAAGCAGGCTCCAGGCTCTGAACTGTCAACACAGAGCCCGACACGGGGCTCGAACTCACAGACCGTGAGATCATGACCTGAGCTGAAATCGGACACTCAACCGACTGAGCCACCCAGGCGCCCCAGTAATGAGCTTTTAAAACCTGATTTTCAGGGCACCAGGTGGCTTCATCGGTTAGGTGTCTGACTCTTGGTTTTGGCTCAGGTCATAATCTCAGGGTTTGTGAGTTCGAGCCCCATGTTGGGCTCTATGCTGACAATATGGAGCCTGCTTGGGATTCTCTCTCTTCCTCTCTCTCTGCCCCTCCTTTGCTCACAAACACTCTCTCTCTCTCTCTCTCTCTCTCTCTCTCAAAATGAATAAACTTAAAAAATAAATAAAATAAAACCCCAGTTTTCACAGTTACCTTTTGACCTATAGGAAGGACCACAATTCCTGCCTCCATTTTGTATTTTATTAGCCCAGTGAGATTAATTGATTTGCTTAAGATGAGGTGTATCTACAGATCTTCCTCAGCTTATGATGGGGTTGCATCCTAAGCCGAAAATATCCTAAATTGAATTGCATTTAATACACCTAACCTCCTGAACATCATTGCTTAGCCCAGCCTACCCTAACCGCGCTTGGAACACTTACATTAGCCTACAGTTGAGCAAAATCCTCTAACACAGAGCCTATTTTGTAATAAAGTGTTGACTATCTCATGTAATTTGTTGAATACAGCACTGAACATAAAAAACAAAATGGTCGGATGGCTACAGAATGGTCATAAGCCTACCAGTCGCTTGCCCCCGCGCTGGCGGGTTGACTGGGGTCTGTGGCTTGCTGCCCTGCCCCGCGTCACTAGAGAGAGGATCCTCCCACATATCGCTAGCCCAGGAAAAGATCCGAATTCAAAATTCAAAGTACAGCTTCTGCTGAATGTGTATCGCTCACATGCTGTCCTAAAGTCAAAAAAAGCATAAGTTGAATTGTAAGTAGGGGACCGTGTGTAGGTAGAAAACTCAGGAGAACAAAGAGCTCTACAGCTCAAGTCTGATCTCAGATACAGTGTGTTGTTTTTTTTCTCTCACTGATATTAATAGCAACTGATTTCATGGCCTTAGTATGTATCAGTTCAACTCACATTTCTAGTCCTCACAGCAGCCCAGTAAATTAGAACTCCCCTCTTGTGCAGATGGACCCAGAGGCCCGGAGATGGTGTATAGCTTTGATCTCAGCTGGTAGTGGAACTAGGATTTGAACCCACATCTTGCTTCCTCCCAAACCTGCTTCTGTGATGTCCCACGGCCTGTTCTAACACACTGTTCCCTAAAGTAACAGTACTATATATAAAAAAAAACAAAGGAGGGGCACCTGGGTGGCTCAGTCAGTTGAGCGTCCTGCTCTTGGTCTGGCTTAAGTTATGATCTTGCAGTTTCATAGGTTCGAGCCCCATGTCAGGCGCTGTGGTACTAACACAGAGCCTGCTTGGGATTCTCTCTCTCTCTCTCTCTCTCTTTTTCTGCCCCTCCCCTGCTTGCACCCTCTCTGTCTCTCTCAAGATAAATAAAAAAAACTTAAATATATACGTCTTAAAAAATTGAAAAAAAAATTAAAAAACAAGGGACATGAGAGCCGGGCTGTTTTGTCATGAGAACAATAATAATACTATCACGTATTGAGCAGCACATGTGCTAAGGCCTTATCTGTGTTACCTGGATTAGCTTTCCCAATATAGGCTGAGAAATCTAAGGCCTAGACAAGATAGGGAACTTGCCCGTGACCTCACCGGTGGCAGGTGGCAAAGCCAATAGGCAAACTCACCTGTGGCTCTGAATTGCTCACCATTGCCAGAGCCTGCAGAAAGCCTTGAGCTGCACCCCAACAAATTAACTGCTGGGCTTTCAGTCACAGAACCCCCTTTTAAAGGGTGGTTTTGATTCAGAACCCCACATGCCTCATCTCTCTTATAAGAAGCAGAATCCATACATTGGAAAGGCACGAGAAGAAACGTTTTCCATTTTTCTACATCAGCCAAATTCTTCCTGGCCCAGAGATTTCTTGTGCTCTCTTCGTCCATGTACTGGGATGTCTGCAAGTTTCGGAGTGATTTACCCTTCTGTAAAAAAAGTCCCTCAGAAAAGGTGGCAGTGGAGAGAGGCCATTTCAACACTCCTGACCACCAGGGGGCAGTGGCCACATGTGTCCTTGCAACTCGCCGTGGTCCCGCGGGAGCAGCTCCATCACCTGGGAGTTTGCTAGAAATCTGGTATAAAAGACTCCTCCCTGACTGACGCGTCAGAACTTTCATTGTAACAAGATTCCCTCGTGATTTGTGTGCAAATTAAAGTTTGAGAGGCGCTCTCCGAAATCATAGCTTGGTCATCAAGAACCAAATGGTCCCACTTTTTTCCTGTTTTGTTTTTTTATTATTATTTAAATATGATGACAACCCCTTGGAGTATTTTATGTGAGCAAAGCATTTTGTGTTAATTGCCTCAAACTACCATTGGGGAGGAGGCATTCTTAATCCTCTTTTCAGCTGAGAAGACTGACATTCCGAGAGAGTAAGTAATGCAGTAGAAATTACAAAGCCAAATGGTGGTTTCTAGACCGGAAACATAGGTGTATCTTTTGATTAAGCAACACTACTTCCCATCATTCCTGCTGCTTTTTAAGGCACCGTTTTCAGGAGGTACGTTTTGGGATCACGAGAAAGAAAGGAATTTGGTTTATTTTACTGTTGCCTTGGCTGTACTTCTCGCTGGCTGAACGTTCAGGTGAACGGATTTAGTCAATGATTATCTGGCAACAAAAGGACCATAACAAATACCAGAAAAGTTGAAAACTATTCTTAATAGCTGTAGCAAATTCATGTTTTACTTAAAGTGTTCTGAGTTTTGTCTGTTGGCTTTTAATCCCTCCAATCCCATTACAGCTAAGTGTGGCCCTTGGAAAAGTCCTGTGACTTCTAGACCCACCAGTAGATGTCAGTATTTCTTTGGACACCACAATGACCTCTTAGGTTTTGCCTCACCTTTCTTTGTCCAAGCGATCAATGGTCTTTGAAGAAGGGACCTCTGTCCCTTCTTCTACATTTTACTTGGCTGGAGGATTCTTCTTAGGTATCGCCAAGGGTGTTCATGACCTAAACAGGATTTTCTGTGTCTCTCTCTCTCTTTGTGTATCTCTCTCCCTCTCTCTGTCTCTCTGTCTCTCTCTCTCTCTCACACACGCGTGCACACACACACACACATTTTTATGAGAAAGACTCAAACAGAGGATTTTCTCCCAAGGAGATCTTTCTGTTCAGAGGTGGGGAAAACACATCTGAGGATACTAAAGCCAGATTTCATCAAGACCTCTGGCTGGCAAATCAAGCCGACCCCACTCGCCAGGAGTTAAGCAACTTCCACCATGCTAAGCACCGATCCAAAAAGAATTGCCCTCTGAAGAAAGTGACTTAGAAACCTGCAGGACAGACAGCTCCCTTTGAGTACTTCTGTCAGTTAGTCGGGTAAGACCATAGCCTTCCACCAAGGCTTTATTTATTTCTCAAATAATATCTTACACGCAAATATTTTCTGGAGCCTGTTTCTCAGCTTTATTAAATGTGTAAGAAGGCTGAATAATTTATCAGGTTAATGGAAGACTAGGATTTAAGTCGACGTGCATTTGATTTTAGATGCTGGTGTTTGATTTGTGTGGCTTTTTCATGCCCCTACCAGGAGTGCATGTGCTAATAACAATTAGACTTTTCCCAGCTGAGAGCTTTTTCTTGTTTGCTTTCCAGAACCGTTCTGCCACTGTCTTTTTTTCCTTTTCTTTTTTTTTTTTTTTTTTACCTTTGCTTTAGATTAACTACACAAAATCATTTGACAGGTACCTGAAGGGACTAACTCCCCTGACAAGGCAGGTCATTAGTTGCTTCTTGGTGAGAAACGCATCTTGAGAGGGGTTAAATAAGAGACACACTTTCTAAGTCATTAGATGCTAGACAGGTTAAAATCTCGGAAAAATATGCTGTAGCATTCACTTTGGCACGAGGTAATGACTTAATGGTTCTCTACATTTCTGATACTCTGTGTGGAACAGTTAAGCCCTCCTGAGGCCTGATTAGCAAACAGTTGTACTTTGCAAAGAGGATGTAAGCAGTTGTTGGCTGGGAAATTTAGGAGTGCTAGAACATCATTCACAACGCCTGGTTGGTAATTAAGCAGAGATGGAGATTGATGGTGAGAGCCATCCCACTCGAGAAGTTCGGAGATGGAGCTAGTTTAGTATTTCTCAGAACTTACCAATTTAGCAGCCAGATTTGGGGGTTTTGTTGTTCTTGTTTCCATTAGCCTCCTGTCGTGGTTGAGAGCACACACTTTGGAGCTGGACTCAAATCTCAGCTCATTTCTTCTCATTGGGGGATCAGAAGAATCTTTGCAGATTCTGTGGCATCTGAGGAAAGGTTCTTCCTCGACAAGAATTATTGTGTGGTCCTGGGTGAGGTGAACCATGGAGGTCCTGAACTCCCCTCAGGAAAACTCGCTATAGAACATCGCTGATTGTCTCAGGCTGTCACACGTTGGGACCCACTTCTGTCTTCATTCCCAACCACTGCTGCCACTAGGCTATAGCCAGCCTAATCCTGTCTTGGCTTCTACTTCTTGGAAGACCTGAACAGACAGTTGGGACCAGGAAGAGTTAGAGAAAACAGGTGGTAAGATGAATTCTGCAGGGCGGGACTGATGGTAGGTGAGACAGACACAGAGCTGGTTTTGTTACCGGGCCTTTAATATGGGATGTTTAAAAAGGATGGGGCCACGAGGGGTCCCTCAACCATTAGAAGCCAAGGAGCCAGAGTTAACCATAATGACTGGTAAAGTTGGGAGGGCAGCCACAGTGGCTTGACCCACAGAAGGCTGTGGAAATGGTTAACAGACCCTGGCTTCCTTACAGGCAAAATAGCCAATAGCGTATTTCTTAATTTCTACAACCGGAAGGAGGCAAGAATGAAGGAGCAGAAGGCAATCACCCAATGAAAAGTTTTGACGCCTCGCTCACTTCTGAGCCAGCGTTCAAGGTCTAAAACATATTGACTCTAGAGACTGAGACCAATAGCATAGCTGGCTGGCCGAGGGCCTAGAAAGAGAAGGTCTGGACGATTAAAGAGGCTGGGATAGAGATGCACAAAGTGTGAAGATTTTTGTAGCCCATATTAATGCCCACCCCAAAGCATCTCACCACCAAAAGAGACACTGAACCACCGAGTAGACAAAATGATTCAGCCAGTTGACGTTAGCCAACCATGGTTATCAATCACTCTGGAACTAGAACCATGGACACATGAATAGGGTGGCCACAATGGCAGCTTCGAGGCTACACACGGGCCCGGTTGCATGGATGCCTTTCCCAACAACAGTCCAGCTACTGCTGAATCTGATTAGTACCTTCAAGACAGTCTGACTGCCCTCGGCCACGTGGTAGCTTTGGGCATCCTGTGTCCTTAAAATGCATGCCTCTCTCTCTTCTGGGCAGCTGGCTGAAAGCTCTCCTTCATCTTCTTAAGCTTTGGCCTAAAGATAGTAATCCATCCCTGGAAGGAACATATTTACAACCTATTTTTAGGACACACCGAAAAACACTATTCGAAACTCAACTTTGTGCTACTGTGATCGACTCAAAATTTATGAACCCAAACCTTCTTTACAGATATCTCTTTCAACGAAGGTCGATTAGCCAAATCATGTGAATGCAGAGTTACTTTGGAACAGCGACCTCGTCATTTTTGTGATCAGCCATTTTAGATGGTTCTTCCCGTCACACAGTCTCACTTGTTATTGCTTTCATTGGAAACCATAAAGTCTCATCAACCCAGTATTATCAAGAGGACTTTCCGGTCAAGCCAAAAAATGTCATCATCCCACGGTACGGAAAGCCAGCATAGGTCTGAGCGTATCCAATTCTTGAGCAGAACAGACTGGAACTTCATGGATGACAGTCTGCTTCAGCATTGCTCTGTCAGTTTGAAGCAAAAAAGAACTCAAATGGTCACTCGTGGGCTTTAAAGGTGACTACTCAGAACAGCCAGAATGATTGCTGAAGCATATGGCAACTGGAACAAAAAATTGCCTGTTTCTGTCAAATCCCATAGGGAGAAACATTTTGAAATGCATTCTGCCTGGAGCTGATTGCATTGTTTCATGGGCAGTTCATCCCATCTACCACCTGGAGACAGCTTCAACATATCCATTTTTATTTCTTGCAGTAAACCATTTTATGATCAGTGGATCACACAGGGGAAGAGAGTTTATCTAGAGGTGGTGGGGAGAACACTCAATTATGACTGCACCCATAACCCTACACATGTGAGATTATACGGAGGTAGTTTGCATTATCCATACCTAATTGGAATTGAAAAATGGGATTTGTGTGGTGTGGTGAAATAGACAATGAATAGGAACGAAAGGCTTCTGAGACTGTCAAACATAATGTAGGCTTCCTAGAGTTAAGGTTAGACTATATAGAAAATAAATTTTGTTCATAGATGTTGAGCAATTAGATATGGAATTTGTGCATTGTCAAAGAAATCTTTGGCAAGACATAAAGAGACATTAAAACCATCCAATCGTCATCTCTTTTCTCAAAGAGGCACCCACCCCTTCAAGTTCAGCAAGAAAGTGGCCAAAAAGAAAACATTGGGTCCATTGTACAAAAAGCCTTCAGAAAAATCTTTGGGTACATAATGGTGGCATCTCCCCTTACGTTGCTTTGCATTGTCCTCCCAAGCTTCCTAGGTAAAATCTGAAACCAGCACCCATGCGTGGAGGGCAGGGAGAGACCACAAAGAGAGGCAGACCACATCAGCTTCGTAGGTGGCAGTTTTAATAAGCAAGGGAACTTATGTACAAGGCTTGTCTTGGGAGCCCCGAGAGGAGTAGATCTCCACACCTGCCTGTCAACTACTCTTGAACGTTTATACAGAGGTCTTAACTGGATATACCATCAGATAATCTCAACACCACATCACTCTCTTAAGGCCGTACTCTTCAGACAGCTTCTGGGTGTAGGGAAGGCAAGCAGAATGTACATTGTAAGGACAGGGAAGGGAGGGAGGAGATTCTGATGGCTGATGTTCAGCTCGGGTCAATTAGCAGTCACGTGTTCTCGCTGACCTCTCCCAACACCTTTAAGTGGTTTTCTCAAAATTATTTTCTTCCGGTTATGCATCTTAGAACAATATGAACTCTATCATAGAGCAAATTTCCATATGTTTGGTGTCAGGGACTGAATGTTTGTGTCCCTTCAAAATTCATATGTTAAAAACCCTAAACCCCAATGTGATTGATGGTATTTGGGAGGGTCTTTGGTACCGGAGAGACTTTGAAGTTAATTAGGCTTAGATGAGATCATGATAGAGATGTCCTTACAGTGGGATTTGTGCCCTTATAAGAAGAGATCATACTGTGAGGACACAGTATGCAGGTAGCTGTCTGAAAACCAGGAAGTGGTCCCTCACCAGTCCCAGCTTGTTTTTAGGCCCCTAACCTCCAGAACCAAGAAATAAATGTTTGTTGTTTAAGCCACCCAGTCTGTGGCATTTTGTTATAGTAGCCCGAACTCTCTAAGGTACCTGGGTTATTTGGGGGTACTCTATTAATGTCTCTTGATGTCTATCTCTGCATCAATAGCACATTATTCTATTTTACGATTTCCCTACGTGGTAAGATATCTTCCCGTCTTGACGTTCATCTCACTCAACTCATCGAAAAGAGGGTCTCATCTCTTCTCAGCCCTTTGCGTTTCTTTGTAAATGATTTGTGTGTAGATAGTTTTGGGTTTTCCAAAAAGCAACACTATCATTTGCAATTAATGACAGTTTTCCCTCTTTACGTTGCTTTTTAGTTCTTTATTTTTTCCGATAGCACGATGCTGGATAGGAACGGGGTATCCTTGTTCTTGGTCTTAAAAGGAATAGTTATGTTATTTCACCATTGTTTTTTTATGTTTACTCCTGTTTTCTTCTAGCTACCTCATATCAATTTAAGAACGGTCCTTTATATTACTGTTTTTAAAATGTTTTTATAATGATTAAATGTTGCATATTACGTAATTTTTTTCTGTACCTGTTATGCTGTTTGTATGGTTTTCCCCTTTAATATGTTAACATGTTAAATTATGCTAATTGATTTTTGCTATTTAAGTAATCTTGTATTCCTGAGCCATACACAGCATTTATTATCTTTATATTTTTATACATTTATAATACATATATGGATTTTAAAAATATATTGCTAGATTTGTGTAGTGGCAAGGAAATACATCACTTGCATCTGCTGTTTCAGAAAGCGTAATTGAGTGATAGCCCCACTGCCAACCTTTTGCTCCCAAACCAATGACTGAACATGCTGAAAATAATACTGATCCATTCCTGTGGCACATAGGATTCATCTAGCCAGTGATTGACTTGAGGAGCACCCTATAGGCTTTGCTGGAACTTTCTTGAATCTGCCTTGCAGTCTGACACTATTCCTATTAGCCAGTCCTTCTGAGAAAGTCCTCTCCTTTCTCTGGCATTAGACCTATAATGCAGCCTAAGGGCTCACCCGTCTATTCCTATGTCTTTCCATTTCTCCTTCACAACACATGTCTTGTACAGCTTGTCCCGCCTTTGGCTTTTCAAAGAAACTTAGCCAACCTAATCTGGTTTGTTGATGTTTCAGTAAGATATTCGCATCTATATCCATGAATAAAGTTGATCTGCAAATTTATTCATGTCCTATTTTGTATCTCTGCCTACTTTTAAAATTAAGGTTGTGCTCTCTTCATACGCCGCGTTAGAAAATATTCCTTCATTTCTATGATTTCAAAGTGTTGTGATGCTTTGGAATCTGTACATTAAATGCTTGGTAGAATTCAATTGTTGGGAGATCTGTTCTTGATATTTTCTTTCAAGAAAAACCTCAAGTTTTCTGTATCTTCTTGAGCTAAGTTTTATTGGGACTACCCATTTCAACCCTAACAGAGGATCTTGTGTGGCAGATGGTATTTTCCAAAGATGGCCACAGTATCTCTCATTACACGTGTTCTTCTGTGTTGTGACCTTGCCACTCTCACACCAAAAGATAAAGTCTATTTGTCCACTGTTGACTTTGGGTGGTTTCTGTGACTTACTTGACTGATAGTTTATACTGGAAGCTATGCCGTGTTATTTTACAGACACAGCCCTTATCAAAACCGGACATTTCTGTTTCCTACCTCTTAGCAGTGGGTCACACTGTAAGGATACTATCCTGATACTACACTGTGAGAAGCCCACGCCTCAGATTATGAGACCATAGGAGGGTAGTTAAAGAAACCAAGGAGCACTGAGGCAAGAGGCATAATAATGAGATGCTATCTTCTATGTCCTGTCCAGTTGAGCCTCCAGATGACCTAGCCTCGGCTACCAACTGACCGCAATTGCATAAATGATCCCAAGTGAACTCTCCCTAGCTGAGCCTAGTCAACCCAGAGAACCACATATTGTTGGTTTAAGCTGAGTTTTGCAGGTGTATGTTTCCTAGTGCCAATAGACAACTTGGATATCTCCCCCAGTATAATAGCTGGAATACACACACACACACACACACACACACACACACACCTCTTTGAATATGTTTGAGAGCAACCAACAGGGTCAAGAATTGAGATTGAGGGCTATACTCCTTAAGAGAAGAAAAGTATCCAAGGTAAAATCCCCACTCATTTTTTCCTAAGAGGGTAATTTCTAAATGAGGGAGAACTCAAACATGGAATGGATTCCCATTAGGCTAAGGGGACAGAGATTCATTCCAGTTGTTGGCCATCTCAGAAGCTGCATTTATTTAGGACAAGACACCAAGAAGCCTACCAGAGACAGTAGGAGGGAAGCTTAAAAAAATGAGCAGAGAGTTCAGTGCTGGAGAAGCGTAGGCTAGAGTTTAAGCTCTGCCAAGGTGGGAGGGCTTTCATAAACACAGTTTATGGCAAAGTTGAGTCTCAGAAATGTCCCCCACACTAGGGCTGAGAGATACACTTGGGAGGTAAGCAACAGTATTAAGATAATGGAGTTAAAATACGCCAGCCCTCACAAAGGCTAAGATTAATCCTTCCCAGGATCAAGGTGATCCACTGATACTCTGTTTGTCTGTACAAAGAAAACTTTTCTTCCTCTTTAGAGGATGCGCATGCTGTCCAGAGCCGGAACGAGTATTCATTTAAAGATTTTCAGCATCCGGTTAAAAAATTATGAGGCATCCTAAGGACAGCACCAAATAATCACAAACCAAAAGAGAAAACAAACAATATGAACAAAGTCACATGTGATTCACATGTGATTCATGTCTTGGCATTAGCAGACAAGGACGAAAAAATATCTCTAACTATAATTCATATAACCAAGAAGGTAAAGGAGAAGACCGGAGATTTTTCATATGCTGGAGAGACAAGGCCCACACTGCGCTATGACCAGTATCAGGATTAGGATCCCCAGTCTGAACTCCGAGGACAGAACTTGCCCCTTCTCCATGTTGACTCCAGCTGAAGAGAACTAAATTGAACAGAAGTGCAGAAATGCACTTCTCACCGTTCTGGAGGTTGGGAAGTCCAAGATCAAGGTGCCAGCAGATCCAGTGTCTGGTGAGAGCCTTCTTCCTGGTTTGCAGAAAGCAACCTCACACAGTACCTCACAGAGCAGAAAGCAGAGGAGAGGGAAAGCATGTCCTCTGGTGTCTTGTCTCAAGGGCACTCATCCCATTCATGAGGGCTCTACCTCATGAATTACCTCCCCAAATTAATTAATTAATTGATTGCCTCCCCCAGGCCCCACCTCCTAATGCCACCACACTGGGGTTTGAATTTCAACATATGCAATTTGGGGGCACACCGGTCTTCAGTCAATTGCACGGTTCTTCTTCGCTGCACTGATAGGCTATGTATGAACTCGGTAAAGAGGCTGACTTTGTGGTTGTACAGCCAGTGCCCAACACAGTGCCTGATACACCCAGGAGAGTTGAACTTTCCAAGAGAATGTAGCTTTATACTGGTCTGGGACTGTGGAAAATCTTCCGAGGAAAGCCTACTAAATGGTTCTGTTGCCTCTTCCACAGCTGTGGCTTTCCACAGTTCCCTGTTCACTTCCTACAGTGCCCTTAAAGAAGTGCTTGCCTTACACGATAGCTGTTTGTAGAAAGTCTCCGAAGGATTTGCCTCACACTGCTCTCCTCCTAGAGAGGGGATTTGAAAAGGTGAAGAAGTTGAATAGTCCCAGACGGCCACAAATCTGTCATCAGTGTATTAGCCATCGGTGACTTCGGAAACTTAGGGCCTTTTGAAAATCTCTCTCACAGGCTTTATTTTGAAGACAGAGGAGGAGAATGTTCTCCAAATGTTTAACTGGGACCCTGTTATGGGCTGAATTGTGTCCCCTCCCCGGGAGGCTCCCCTCCCCCATAGTTCCATAGTCGTATGTTGAAGTTCGAACCCCAGTATGGTGGTACCTTAGCATGTGACTGTATTTGGAGATGGGGTCTTTAAAGAAGTAATGAAGGTAACATGTGGTCATATGGGCGGTCCCTAATCCAATGTGACTTGTCTCCTTGTAAGAAGAGGTTAGTTAAGGAGAGCCACCTCGGAATAAATCAACCTTGCCAACACCTTGATCCTGGAGCTCCAGCCTCCAGAACTGGGAGACGATGAATGTCAGTGGTTTAAGGCCCACCCCCCTCCAGTCTGTAGCATTTTGTTAAGGCAGCCATCACAGCTGAAAACAGACCCTTTCTTTTTAGCTGAAGCCTGGCAGCCTGCAGAGAAAGCCCTCTTGCAGGCATAGTGTTTGGTTTTTTCCTCGCTTTCTTCGGGAAAACAGGAGGGGAAGCCGGTGTTCTCCATGCCGTCCCTTCCCCCATCACCAGGCAACACTCACGTGTCACCACAGCCCAGTGAGGTTTCCTGGTCCCAGTGCTTTGTCAGAGGCTCATCCCCGGAAGCTGTATCCTCCATTAGGCGCCTTGTGACGAAATCAAACGTTTTTCTCATTCTCCGCCGTCTCTTCCATCCGTCACGACTGTGAGACAACTTAGCAGGACTCAGTTATCACCTGATTTCTGTGGGGTTCCCAGCACCCCCCCTCCCAGGTAAATTTCCCAGCCCTCACTTCATGTCACTGTTTCCTTCACCCTGCCCCCTCATTTTTTTTATCTCCGTTAATCTCGGATTAATGTTAAATATAAAAGAACCGAGCATTAATCTTTGTTTCACCATAGGTGGTGAGAACATAGTTTCTTTTTATTAGTTTTTCAAAGTGGAAGATAAGGAAAATGCTAGAAGTATAATTAAAGATAAAAATAAAAAAGGCTTAAATAGATTTGAATTCCTATGAGGTGGGCCCCTACGAGGCTTTTCATTAGAGGCTAATTTCTGACAGTCCCAGATAAGGGACTCTAGCTCATCTTTGCCATTTTGGGGAGGTGATGTGAGAAAGAGCTGGAAGGGATTTTGAAGGCTGGGGAGCCCATGAGTCTCAACGTAGAGGGGCAGAACTCCCTGTTACCCTGGTTCCTTTCCTCCCGGGGACAAAAACCATAGCTTGACTTTTTTTTTTAAATAATAATAAAAGGTCACATGTTTGAAGAAGACCAACATGGGGCTTAAGTCTTCCCTGGATGACCCTCCTGAGCCAGAGGTGGAAGAGAAATGACAGAGGAGGCATGAAAAATAGGGTTAGGAGGCTGGGGGCATGGTGGTAGGAATGGCTAACGGACAGGAAACAAAACCAAGAGTCCAATAGCAAAAGCCTCTCAGGGCCCGAAGTCTTGGATGTTTGCTGTGTTAACGCTGATTGCACCATTCGACACACCAGTTGTGCATATATGGGGGTTGGGGGAGGGGCAGGCACGCTCAAGGATTCTCAGGGTAAACACCCTTTTCTGTAAGATTTACTGAATGAGGGGCGCCTGGGTGGCTCAGTTGGTTAAGCGTCCGACTTTGGCTCAGGTCATGATCTCGCGGTCCGTGGGTTCGAGCCCCGTGTCGGGCTCTGTGCTGACAGCTCAGGGCCTGGAGCCTGCTTTGGATTCTGTGTCTCCCTCTCTTTCTGACCCTCCCCTGTTCATGCTCTGTCTCTCTCTGCCTCAAAAGTAAATAAACGTTAAAAAAAAAAATAAAAATAAATAAAAAGATTTACTGAATGAATACAGTTAGGAGTCTGAATAGGGCAGTCTTCATAAATAATGTTTAAACAACAAGACCATGGGGCAAACTGGGATGTAGAGTCACCCCAGCTGGGGGTCATCTCCCCAGCCAATCCTTTCTTCACTTGTGCGCGGCCCCCACAACAAAAGCGGTGTCAATCGCAGCCAGTGTTACTCAGCACACAATGTCTGGCACTGAGGCGGGCTTTGCATGCACTACCTACTATTCCCCTTGGCAACTCAAGAGAAGTAGAGGCGAATGCCTGAACGTTACAGCAAACGCCCGCCACATCATTCCTGGAGGAGAGGGGATCATATTATAGAGGAAATCCGGGAGGTCGAGAAGTACAGGGTTTTACCCAAAGGAGTTCCCCCCAGAACACACACACTACCAACCATTACGACTCCTTTGCCTCCAGGCAATACCCTCTGTCCCCTATTAAAAAAATTTTTTTGGTAATGTTTTATTTATTTTTGAGAGAGTGCAAGTGGGGGAGGGGCAGAGAGGGAGACAGAGGATCCAAAGCGGGCTCTGCGCTGTCAGCAGTGAGCCCGATGTGGGGCTTGAACTCACAAACCATGAGATCATGACCTGAGCCGAAGTCGGACGCTCAACTGACGGAGCCACCCAGGTGCCTCCCCGCCCCCAATTTAAGTTTATTTATTTTAAGAAAGAGAGAGTGTGGACAGGGGAGGGGAAGAGAGGGAGGAAGTGAGAGAATCCCAAGGGGGCTTCGTGCTGTCAGTGCAGAGCCCCACATGGGGCTTGATCCCACAAACATGAGATCACGACCTGAGCCGAAATCAAGAGTTGGATGCCTAACCGAGTGAGCCACCCAGGTGCTCCAACCCTCTGTGTCCTGTTTTATCTCAACTCTATCCCTCTCTCCATCCTCTGGGTCCTGAAGCTTCTCCTGACTGTACCATTTATTCTCACTGTTCCAGGTTTTGCAAGCTCATTACGCTTAGTTAGCATCACTTTACCTTGGGATTCGCAAGTATTAAACCCCTCAGCTAGAAGGTAGGGATTTTCCCTTATTTTCTGTCTGCAAACACCAAAGTCTTTAAAAATATCTATTGATAGAGGTGCCTGGATGGCTCAGTCGGTCAAGTATCCGACTTCAGCCCAGGTCACGATCTCGCGGTTTGTGAGTTCTAGCCTCGTGTCAGGCTCTTGTGCTGACAGCTCAGACCCTGGAGCCCGCTTTGAATTCTGCATCTCCCTCTCCCTGCCCCTTCCCAACTCACGCTCTCTCAAAAATAAACCAACATTTAAAAAGTACACTTATAGATATCATATATATATAGTTAGACACAGAAATGCAAGTGTCATTCGCTGAAACTTGATGGACCTGTCCCTTCCTGCCTCTTGATAACAGAGATGCACCCGATGCACTGCCATTGCCATACATTATAACTCCCATGGGGGAGTCCGAGCTTCCCATATGCTGCATTCCCCCAGAAGTTTTCATTCAGCCTAAGTCTTTGGGTTTAGAAAGTCTGTTTGCTAGAATGAAATCACACCTGGACATGGACCCTGCTGAACTCATCTTGTGAAAAGACCTGTCATTTTCGTACAAGTTATTTTATGATAGATCGTCTATTTAAGTTCAAATAATGTAATTGAAAAGAAATGAAGTCTACCTGTAAATGACTCAGTTAAGAACTATACATACAACTCAAGCATAGATAAGTTGGATTTATCAAGTTAGCCTAGATTTTTGTGACAAATGAACCAAACCAGTAGGAATAAAAAGTATTTGACTAACACATATATCCTCGTAAACTTTGGAGAACTGTGGAGATATTATCAAATAAGTAACACAGCCAAAGAGTTTTCCAAAGATTTATTGAAGCAGAAACAAGTTGGTCAGACACTTGTTGGAAAAAAGCAGTTTTAATGGTATTCAAAAATACTTTTTAAAAAGTATCCTAGCACAAGTTTTCTTCGTAAACTAGATTATGTTTGTAAACTTTTCTCTAAATCTTTTAAGAGTGTTGGTTCTTAAGAACTAAAGGTTATTCCTATTCCAAATCTATCTTGCGCTCCTGAAAAACTGCAGAAAGGCACTTGAAAGCTGTTTCTTTAAGATATGGATTTCTTTTTTTTTTTTTTTATTCTTGCTGGTAATATATTGCTGCACCGAGTCTGTGCAATCTTCACTCAAGGTCATCGTGATGCTGAGAAGTTTCATTGATAACCTGCAAAAAAATTCAAATTTGAATCAAATATGGTACTACATGCTAAAGATTCAGTTACCCCATTGAGCACGACAAAGAAAAATCCCTACGAAATAGGATTTATTGTGACAACAGGCAGGTCATGTTGATTATACACAAGAAGGGTCCGAGCTAGAAGGGACAGATGCGTACGTAAGCCGCTCTTCACCTACAAGCAGATTAAGTATCCGATGGAATGTTAGGGTTTAAGAAAAGAAAACTGAACTATGTTTCTGAAGGATGCTGTGATCATCCTATGCAGCAAAGTTTAAAAGCAATGAAGGCATTCTAATTGTACAGAACGTACACTTGAAGTTTATGGGCAAGGGAAGATTCCACGAAGGTTACAATAGATTTCGGCCATTTCTTTCTTGGCATGGGGAACGAACAAGAAACGAAGTGATCGTAGGGCATGTCCCTGCACTACGTCAAACGACACAGGAGCATTGAGGAGGCAGTCAGTAGGGAAGGCCATATGTCCAGTATCAAAACATTCCTGGGATTGAGGTTCTAATGAAGGAGCTCATGAAGCGAGTCTAGAAAGTAATGGAAAGAGGCTGTGCTCCCATTTTAAATTAAGGACCATAGAAAGAAATCCTTTATTTTGGACTATAGGTAGATTGCGATCTCACCTCCACATTGAGGAACCAAATAATTAGTTGGCTGGGGGTCATGCCAGGAGAAAAGGCCTATTCTCTTTTGAGGGGTCACGGGTGAAACGGAACCCCCCCCCCCCACAATTAACCAGGTGTATATGAGATACAGACTTAGTGATTCACAAGGCTGTCAATGCCAGCCTGAGATGATGCCGATTTTGAGTGAAAGATACCAACCTGTCCATCTCTGGTTTCGACCGTCTTAATCAGAAGTGTTCTTTTTGAGTGAGTGTCAACCAGAGGAAGTGAATCCAGATTGGTTTCTGAATAAAGAAAAAAGCCCCAAATGAGGAAAAAGGACATTTGAAAAAAATAAGTAACTGGCCAAAGAATTATGACTGTGGTTCATAATTGCTCAAAGTGCCCAAAAGAATTCTAGAGACTTAATACCCGTTTGAAAGCCCAGCATCAAGATGGACTATTTCAGTTACACCCCAAAGGAAGAAGTCAATGTAGTTTAAATTTAACTGGAAGCACAGACTGTAAGCCAGTACTTGGATCTAAAAACGATGGATATTTTACAGGATTTTAATTTGTATGGCATTTCCAAGTATCATTTAACAAATGAGTGCTTTATCATGAACAGACTGGTTACAAAGCTGCTAAAATTTTTCAAAAAAGGGTAATCACATGCTTACCCCTCAGGTTCAGGGAAGAAAAGTTGGGAAGAGGCAGAGCAATCCTATAAAAAGATAAAAACAGTAAAATTTTTGGAAAACAGCTCAAACAATAAGGCACGAATTCATTCACTTCTTGTTTTCATCAAAGGAGACAACGTATTCCTGTAGTTCATGGCGTGAGGGATTTGCTTCAAACATATTTACCTATGAGTGGCCTCATTAGTACATTTACAATCTTTTACCCCAAGTATCTTCTCCACAGGGGCATGAACTGGAGGCATCACAGAGTGGGAAAAGCATTGGCGCTCAGAAAGTTAAGAGTTCAAATCCCAGCTCTGCCCCTGACTAACTCTAGGGCAAGTTACTAAACCTCCTGACCGAAGATTCCGTATCTATAAAAAGTGGTCAGTAGCTACCTTGAAGATATGTTCCCAAGATGAAATGAGGTGAGGAATGTCAAATGAGTGACAGAATACCTAATACATAGTGGCTATTAATTCAGGCACACAAGCCCTGGTGCCATACCTGCTCTCCTCGCCTTCCAGCAGCTTCCTGTAGGTGGCAATCTCAATGTCAAGAGCCATCTTAACATTCAGCAGGTCTTGGTATTCGCGAAGGTGACGAGCCATTTCCTCCTTCATGTTCTGAATCTCATCCTGCAGGCGGCCAATAGTGTCTTGGTAGTTAGCAGCTTCGACGGCAAAGTTCTCTTCCATTTCACGCATCTGGCGTTCCAGAGACTCGTTCTACAGGGGGGAAGAAAGGCTCAAGTATTAGAACAATAAGGCCCGTGTAAGCTCAAATCTTCAGACCTCAAAGTGCTTTTTTGAACCCGTCCTGACAACTCATGGTCTTTGGATTAAAAAATCACTTTTCCTTCATTTGAAGTTTTGTTCAGATATTGCCATTAGCTCGGTCCATGTGGATGGTGCAGACTGGTTATGTTCCCTCTTTTACGGGGGTCTGATACTCACGGTCCCTTTGAGGGCGTCCACTTCGCAGGTGAGGGACTGGACCTGTCTCCGGTACTCATTTGATTCCTGCTTCGCCTGGCGCAGGGCATCATTGTTCCGGTTAGCAGCCTCAGAGAGGTCAGCAAACTGTCAAAAAACAAATAAAAAATGTAGACCCCCCCAAGCGACTTGGTTTCCAATCCTCTAAGATTCTACCTTCCCCAGAAAAACGGCAGATCTTAAAGATGGTGACCAAACAAATAAACGACACATAATCCAAACCATGCTCTGTATTTTTAACTTCAAATCTCCTTGTCTCTCAGAATACGTCTGCATTTCTGTTCTGAAAAGCAGAGGGGGAGTGATGGAATGCCGACACTGATATGTTCAAGTAGAGACGTGATCTACTGCCCTCGTTCAAGGGTGGAGGTCAAGGGCATGGTGTTGGGAGTTACTTTGATGTAGGGTTAAGAAGGAGGGGTGGAAAAGAGAAGGCGTGAGTGATGGGGAGGCTGCAGCAACAAATTAAACTTGAACAAGAAGTTCAAGAAGTTTGAAGACGTTCAAGCCAGCTTTCTGACTGGAGCTAATGGGTATGTATAGGAATCACAGACGGGTGCAAGCATTTTCAGAGCAAACGCTCTTCTTTTGTTCTAGCCACATGGACTAGCGTCCTACCTTGGACTTGTACCATTCTTCGGCCTCCTGAAGGTTCTTGGCAGCCACGCTTTCATATTGCTGGCGCACATCCCGCAGGGCAGCGGTGAGGTCAGGCTTGGAAACATCCACGTCGATTTGGACGTGCTGGTCCTGGATCTGAGCCTGTAGCTCCTGGATTTCCTGAAGAAAGAACAGACAGGAGGTCGGTTGAGCCACATCTGGGGACAACTTCACCCACGTTCACCCACATTCGCCCACAAAAAGGGGCTCCACTTGCCTCATCATGTAGTTTCTTCAAAAAGGCAATCTCTTCCTGCAAGGATTCCACTTTGCGCTCAAGGTCAAGACGTGCCAAAGAAGCGTTGTCAACATCCTGGTTGGAAAAGAGACGAGACGGGCATTGGGGGGCTGCTGAAGCCCAAGGCCTGTCTCATGGATTCATTTTAAATTAATCACATGAGCTTAGTCTCTTCACTGTGAAGAGATTGTTGACAGACTTTATGACTTTTGCATTAGGTCCGTAAGTCACCCAGTACTATAACATACTCTACTTTCTTTGCTTCATTAACTAATTTGAATTGTGACCCACTGTGTTGTGTTCTAGGTGGCCGATAAGCAATTTGGATGCAGATAAATGTTAAACTGCACAGGGCAAACCGTACTTCATCGGTCATTAAAATCCACGTGACAGCAGTTTTAAGATTTCTTTTTTTATCATGTCGCGAGATAACGTGACGATCATAGGGTTGGCCAGATCTCACTTCATTTATACCTGAGAGTACGCAGAACAGAAATTTGTGCTTTGAAAGTGTCAGTGTATCCATGAGCTCTATTTTTTCTCGACTCAAACTTCTGAACCTTATCCTTAGAATTCAAAGCGAGTGTGTAGTCATCTGGCATTCAGGTTACAGGCTAGATTTATACTCCAACTCAAGACGTACCCTGGCAAAGATTCAGTTCAGGCACGTAAGGAAACAAAATGTAAATTCTGGACTGTATTTTCTCTGCTTCCTCTCGTAGCACATCCTACCAGGGTGTGTCCATCCCTTCTGCTGAGCACGGTGTAAGTTCTGTTACTAGGTTTGTTTCAGAATGACTGCTCAAAATGCATGTAATGAAACTATGTGAAAAATTCTTGCCGCTCTGGCTCTCTTCTGTTTCCACCACTTGTAACCTGCTACGTCCCAAAGATTTTATGTCCCCTCGAGGAAACGTCACGAGAATCTTTACACCTCTTATTTTGTAAGCAACTGTACTCAGTGTATGGTTTATAGCATTACAGTCTTCAAAGACACCTCTATCACCTTCATGGAAACGTGAATGAGGAATGAGTGATAACAAAAAAGAAAAAAAAAACAGGCTTGGGCAAAATTCATTTTTGCTTGTTAAGCCCTAAAAGAGATGCAAAAGATAATTTACTGACCTCTATAAAAAAGTTCAACGGGGGACATTCTACTTCATTGAGGAGACTATGAGGGATTTTACCTAATCCCTAAACAGGAGATCTTTCATAATAATATTGTTTCATATTAACTCACTGCTCTGCAGAAAACGTTATAGATATGATGATCATAAATGCTCGGTTATTAAAATGAAGCACACACTGCAGTGTTTAACTTAATCTGGTAAGTGTATTTCTGCTTCAAAATGTTATTCTAGACTATTCCTCGGAGAGCTTTTATAGCCATGCCAGTAAGTGTTCAGGGGAAGAAAACTATGCTGGCAGCTCTTCCGGCTTTTGAATTCTAATTTCAAGCTAAAAATCCTTTAAGTCTATCTAACTTTGGAGCAAAAAGTCCTTTACTGAAAATCCGTTCTTCAGCCTTAGGTTCTTGTGGAGGATGTGCTAAAGAATTTAAGAAACCAAATCAAGAAAGGCCTTTCAAAATGTGAATTATGATTGTAGCTTTAAGAATATACTTCACAAGTCTGGGCCAGAGATTAGATAACGGATGTTAGCAAATACTTGTGTCCGACCAGGACTGTGCTTACATCATTACATATTCAATAAGAATGCAGCCTGTTGCAAAGCTTCTCTGGGAACACAAAGACTCCTATTATTTCTGTCCTGAGCCACCACACTTGCCAGAATGTCTGTATCTACATTCCATAGTGAAGCCCGTAGAAACCATTAATACCTTTCAGCCCAGAGGACAGATGGCTCCTTTTCACCCTTATTAGATCACAAAATAGTTGTGCCTGGGGATAGTTCCATGTAACTTTAAAGCCGCCATGGAACTTGCAGAGAAGAAAAGACACTTGCTGGCTTCCATCCAGTGAAACTAAGTTTCTTGTCCCCCTGTACATTTACATTTTAAAGTACAGGGCATAACTGTGCTTTCTGGTGGCCTTGTAAAAGTTAGCCAACTTGACTTTAGCAAACCTTTATCTACATCAAACTGTAACTGTTCAGAATCTGAATGTCAATGTGTTTCAAAAACAAAACGGAAAAAAAAATTTTTTTTGAAAAAAAACGTCGAAACAAAGTAAAAAATCAAAGACTTTCTTTATGTCCTAAGGAAAGGCTTCACCCCATTCAAGGGTTTTTGTTCGGACAATTTCCGATCTGCGGTCTTTCTGCCGCTAGGGGGCTTTGCGCACAGAAGTGAAGTTTTGCGCTCTCTAGACTTGGGTTGAGTAACTTTTGAGAATTGCCCGTGGGTTGATGGGGCGGGGTCCGGTGGCTGTGCAAGTGGGAACAGAATCTACAAACCTGTCTGAAAGATTGCAGGGTGCTCTCGGCTTCCTCTCTCTGAAGCATCTCCTCCTGCAACCTGAAACAGTCGCGCATTAACCAAAAGGGAACTGGGACCCCGCCAGGGGTGGGGCGGCCACACCCAACCACCACGTCGCGGCGCCGCGAGACGAGATCCGCTGCGCCACCTCTGCGGGCAGCCGGCGACTGCGGCTTTTAGGACTGCCGCCCTCCGCAAGTTTTGGCGGGACCTCGGCCCGCAGTGTGCAAAAGCAATCACGGCCGCCACGCCAACCTGCACGGCGAACGCCCCCACCCCGCCTCCGAGGAACCTCTGCAATCCCTTTGTCTCGCTGCCTCCACACCCCTCCCCTCTTCCCTTCTCCCGCCCCATGATGGCCGCACGCCAGAAGGGGCCAGGAAACTTTCTCAAAGTTTGGGGGAGATCGCGCTCGTTGCTTTTAAGGGCCTTCAGCTACAAAGTGGTAGTTTTAAGAAATCTGTAACCTGAAGCGGGATGTTCTTGGGCAATGAGGGGGGGGGGGAGGGGAGAGGAAATGCGAACTGCAAGGTCTGGGTGCAGGGCGGGGCTGCGCCGCCGAAGCCACCGCCCCGCTCACCCGCTGTCCCCCAGACAGCCACCGCCCCAGCCACATCCCCAAGGGCGTGGCGGCTTCTCGCGGGGGCCCCGTACCCCCCTCCCTCCCTCCCGCAGCCCCGAGGTGGGCGCCGCCTTACTTCTCCCGGAGCCGCATGATGTCCTCGGCCAGGTTGTCGCGCTCCACCTCGACGCGGGCCTTGTCGTTGGTGAGCTGGTCCACCTGCCGGCGCAGCTCCCGCATCTCCTCCTCGTAGAGGTCCCCCAGGCGCGACTTGCCCTGGCCCTTGAGCTGCTCGAGCTCGGCCAGCAGGATCTTGTTCTGCTGCTCCAGGAAGCGCACCTTGTCGATGTAGTTGGCGAAGCGGTCGTTCAGCTCCTGCAGCTCCACCTTCTCGTTGGTGCGGGTGTTCTTGAACTCGGTGTTGATGGCATCGGCCAGCGAGAAGTCCACCGAGTCCTGCAGCAGACGCACACCGGGCACACTGCTCCGCAGGCGCACCGCCGAGGAGCGCGTGGCGTACGGGCCGCCCGGGGACGAGGCGTAGAGGCTGCGGCTGGTGCTGGGGCGCAACGCGCTGCCCAGGCTGTAGGTGCGGGTGGACGTGGTCACGTAGCTCCGGCTGGAGCTCGGCCGGCTGCCGGTGCCGGGGCCGCCGAACATCCTGCGGTAGGAGGACGAGGACACAGACCTGGTGGACATGGCTGAGACGGTGGCGGTGGGCTGGGCGGCTGCGGCGGCGCGGACTGGCTCGGGGAGGACAGGCGAGCGAGGGCGCGGTGGGTGTGGGCGGTGGGAGCGCTGCTGCGTCTCTGGCGCGGGGGATCCCGGAGCGAGAGTGGCAGAGGATCGGACCGGGCCGAGGGCGCAGTTTTTATAACCCGGTTAGGAAAGAGGGTCCCCTCCCACTGCCATCCCAGCCGCGGAGAGCGCCAGCCAATGGGGACCCGACGAGATGCGGGAAGGGTGGGCGGGGGTTGGGGCGGGGGCGCCCTCGAGCCTTCCTCTCCGCCCCTCTGCAGCCCGGGACTGGGCACCTTCCCGTTACTTTTTGGGTGGGCTGGGACTTTCGGGGGCTTTCCTGATGTTGGCCTGAGCTCTGCTCCCAGTGGGTGCTGAAAAAGGCGGGGTCGCGCGGTGGTAGGGAACCCTGGCCGGGACCGGACCGGAGGGGTCCCCAGGCCCTGGGCCAAAGAGGCCTGGGAGGAGGCGGGCGGGTGGGAGGGGCGCTCCGCTGCAGGCCAGTGTTCTGCTCGGGGCTGGTGGGTGGGGAGACCCGCGGGCAAAGGGGCAGGAAGAGGGGGGGATCCCGAGGCTTGGGAGGCGCGGAGAAAGGAACAAAGAACGCCTGAGATTGGAGCGGGCGTTGGGGGCGCGCACAGCCTAGGACACGGAGCTGGGGTCCCGAGCAGGCTTGGTGCACCTCCCGCTTTGGACCACGAATCTTTCCAGCCTCTTGTCGTGGGGGTTCCGTAGGTTCAGGGACCTAACGGGCTCGGTGTGGCTTTGGACGGCGCGAGCTTCGAGGCTGCGGCCGAGGAAAGCCCGAGGGGCGGGGGGGGGGGGGGGGGGGGGGCGAGAGGGGTGGGGTCGCTGAGTCACTGGCAGTGAGTCACCGGAGCCCTGCTGCCCGCCGAGGTTGAGGGCTCCTAGCGGTTCGGGAAACCGTTAGACGAGATTGACTCAAGTCTCCTCGGGCCGCGCACTCCCTGTTGGTTCTAAGTTTTACCCAACTTCTAGTCGGGCCTCCTCTTTCTTGTGTGCGGTTCGCCCGCGAGGATCCTAGAGCACCCCTAAGTTGTTCAGAACTAGCGCAAGCCCGATTTTGCTCCAGATGCGCAGA
This sequence comes from Puma concolor, assembly GCF_028749965.1. Classification (NCBI taxonomy): domain Eukaryota; kingdom Metazoa; phylum Chordata; class Mammalia; order Carnivora; family Felidae; genus Puma; species Puma concolor. Next base: position 127,325,236 of record NC_141673.1, read on the forward strand.
CTTCCCATTAGCAGGAAACTTCTTGCAGACCCCAGAGAGCTGCCAAACACCGGTCTCTGGCATCACGAACGCCCTCGGGGAAGGGTGTTCTTGCAAAGTTCCCTCCCACCCTTCCCTCTGGGCTCCCCTCAGTGCCCCCCCCCCCCGTGAAACCACACCCGAGTTTTAACAAGATCTGAAAGTTCTGGGTGAAAGAGGAAACCCGGCGTCCGTCCGTAGTTTCAAAATCAAATTGAGAGATCATTGGTTTTTCTGCTATAGTGGAAGTCATTAAAGGCATAATCTGTGCCAATTATAGAATTAATTAGGTGTTGCTTTAAAGCTCCGACCTGATTAATGAAAGGCAATTATATAACTCAAATGACAGAATGTTTGGGGGAAATAGATTTATGTGTTCATTTTGGTTCAGCGAGGCACATTGCGGGATTCTGGGGACTTGTCTGGGAAATGTCACCGGTCCTTTTGGCCTGTTTTCCAAGAATTAGTGCAATTGGTCTTCCAGTGAGGGAGATAAAACTGTCTACAGAGCAAACAGAGCAAAAACCTTCTGGTCCAGGGCACCAGGGAGTGTCGAATTCCGCCGCCCAAATCTTTCTAGGTAAAGGGCCATGGTTGCGGTATTAGTAAATGCAGAATACAGTGCTTACCCCCAAAGGGAGATGAAGGGAGGAAAGGCCCCACAGTCTTACTGTGGTTAATTAAGCAGCAATTGAAACATCATGGAATTTTGTTGTGGTTGTTGTTGTGTGTTTAGAGGACACATTGAGTACCAGATGGATTCACTGCAAAACCACCGTAAAAGTCTATAGTGGATAGTTTGGAGAAAAATGGTAAAATCCTTCCCCCTTTTTCTGGGGGGAGTGGGAGGGTGGGTGAAGGCTGTGGGTGTGGTACTGGAGGTTACCCGGCATTTAAGAAAAATAGTTTGGGACCAAATTAAGGGTTTATCCCCGCTTCTCTGTACAAGCCTCTGCTAGGTAATATTTTGTTGACCTCATTTCAGAGAGCTCTGGCAAGTGGCACAGCCAAGGTCAAGGTGCAGGACCTTTGCTGCATAGCTCCCCTGCTGTGGGCTTCCTTTATTCTTGCTCCATGAGAGCTCTTGATCCAAGCCATTGCTCAGCAAATGTCACCATTGTGAGTGCGCCTGGCATTTTTAGGATGAGAAAAAAGCCATCTCCCCAGGGGAGGAGGCGAGGGTGGGCCCTACTCCCACCTAAAATGCTGATCCCAGGGCAATGAGGTGGTGCTGCTTGCTGACTGAGTCACCATGGAAAATGAGGGCAAGGCTCTGGTGTGGTGTGGCAGGGTGCCCTGTCGGTGACCACAGCAAATTCCTCGGGGCTATGGTGACTTCCTCTGGGGTGGACTCTGGCCTTCCTCACCATTTCTAGGGTAACCCTTCTCCTTTCTAACCCGTCCGCAATCTGTATTCGCGGGCAGGACGGTGGTATGTTCTCTGGCTGTTTTAGCTCAGGCGCTATAACAAAATACCGTAGACAGTGTGGCTTAACCAACAAGCGTTCATTTCTCACAGTTCTGGAGGCAGGAAGTCCGAGATCAAAGTGCCAGCAGATTCAGTGTCTGATAAGGACCTGCTTTCTCCTGTGCAGAGAGCTGCCTTCTTGCTGTGTCGTCATGTGGCGAAGCCAAGACAAACTGTGGTCTCTTCCACTTCTTAAAAGGGCACTAATCCCATAATGGGGGCTCCACCATCAACACCTCATCTAAACCTAATTACCTCCCAAAGGCTCTGTCTCCATATAGGGTTGCATTGGAGATGAGGGCACAAACTATCCATCTGTGGCATTTGGCATAGAATGCGCACACACACACACACACACACACACACAGATATTCAATATCCAGTATGTCCTTCCTATTAGAAATTGCCATAGTTAGCGGCGGACTGTAGGGCGTGGAAAAGTGGAGATTACAAAAACACTTTAATCGTTCATGTAGAACGCGTGAGACTTAGAGAATCAACTTCATTCAGAGATACGTGTGCCTCGTGCAGTGCCTCAGCCAGTGGGTCAGTCATCCGTGTGGGCGATCCCTCTGTCTGAACCACCTTTCTCAAGGGTGACAAGTAATCCTGCTATCTCTGCACCCCGCGTTCCCAGTCACCTTTTGGAAGTAAACAGTATGCAGACGTAGCTTTCTCACTTCATATGTGTTTTCTGAGGGCCACGCCAGCCTCTCTCAGCGGTGTGTTCAAATGCCAGACCGTGAAGCTGCTTCAAACATGGTGCCGGTCGTGGATAAAGAAGGACACCGCCGTAGAACTTGTAGACCAGGCGTAAACATGACCAAATCTAAAGCACTCACAGCGGTTTTGGAATTTGCAAGCTGTGGTGATGTCAGTTGAGTTGGGGCGATTTGAACTGACGGACCAGCCAGCCATGTGCAGACGAGCTTAGGGCCCGTGGGGGCTTTCGGAAAGCTGGCTGGCGGGAGGCCACGCCAGGAGGACAGCCGCTAGCAGGATCGCCTGCATGGAATGTGAGAAGCGAGAAGGTGGATAAAGCGAGACGTGAGAAACCTGGCAACGCCAAGAAGGCGTGGTAACAAAGATAATAATACTCAATGTCATCAGCGCTTTAATTTTTGTGCCTGCTGGGTGATGGGAACTTTGCATGCATTTTACTTAAGCTCTCTCAGCCTCTTGCAAGGTGGGTTTGATTGTGCATTTTGCAGCTAAGGAGTCTGAGAGGCGGGCTAACAATTTGCTCATGGCCCCGTGACTAAGAGAGGAGGGAGAGAGGGGGCAAGACTTCCTCCTGGGGCCTTTCAGACTCCAAATGCACTTTTCTTTTCTCTCCGCCTTCCTCGAGGGTGAGATCTTGCTTACTATGAAGCAATTCAATTCACACATATTATTTAGGGCCTTTCTGCATTCCAGGAACTGAAGAGGCAGGTTAATTATCAGATTACGCTGTGAAGTAGCAGGACTCTGAAAGAAGCTTGGCAGGTGCTGAGACTATGATGCTTTCTGTTATTCAGGGGATGGAACAGTGGTTCCTAGTAGATACGAAGGGAGTTTGGTTTTCACTCGCTCCCTAGATCGTTAATTTTGAGAGTTAAACATTTTCACCTCGATTTCTTTCCATCTTTCCGTCTCTTCAGAGCATCATATCCAAAAGCAGACACAGCTCGTCTCACACCCTGAAACCCCCCAACCCCAACGGCTTCCTCTCCTAACTTCCCAGTCCAGGGCAACACGGCACGTTACCCGGATTGGAAACCGTCATCACCATGGCCACTGCTTACTCTTAGGTCACTCGGATCCAGGGGGCGTCCTGGCTCGTTGTTTCCTGTATCCACTCCTCGGTTTTGTGGCCGTCACTCATCCGAGTCATTTTGCGTCTCACCCCTGCGATGCTGGAATTGGCTGTCCTCCCCCCAGGCTCTGCGCACCCCTCCCAACGTGTCTGTCTTCGAGCCACAACCTCTTCTTAATAACTACATTCTCAAGACTCCCTGAAGACCCAAAGTGAATCATTCATTCCTTCATTAGAATGCCCTCCATGAAGGCAGAGATTTTTCTCTCTTTGGTTCACTAGCCTATCTTCAGTGCCTAGAGAAGCCTGGAGCATTTGTTGAGTGCATGGATTAACGCATGAGCCATTCACAGAAGAGGGAAGGAAGGAAAGAAGGGAGAGACGAGGCTAATATTGTAGTGTTCTATTCAATGTTCTAGTTCTAGTATTCTATTCAATGTTCTAGTATTCTATTCAATGTTCAAGCATTGTGCTAGTTAGTGACTTTACGTGTGACTGTATTTCATCTCTACAGTGTATTATGATCCACAGTGTATTATCATCCACTTTCTCAAAATACATTTATTGAATATTTATCATGTGCCGGGAGCTCCACTCGACACGGAGGAAAGTGAGCAAGGCAGGTGCAATGCAGGCCCCCTTGGTTGGGATGTAGACTTGAGTTGTGTGGACACATACGTGACCCAGAGATGCGATACTCAGGTAAAGGGACAAAGGAAGGAATTACAGTTTGTAATAAAGATGACAAAGGAAACAGAAGTCTTGCTGCAAAAGAGGTTGAGGCTTGGGGCACCTGGGTGGCTCAATAAGGTCAGCGTCTGACCTCAGCTCAGGTCATGGTCTCACCTGAGGTTCATGAGTTCGAGTCCCGCATCAGGCTCTCTGCTGTTGGCATGGAGCCTGCTTCAGATCCTCTGTTCCTCCTCTCTCTGCCCCTGCCCCACTTGTGCTCTCCCCCCCCCCCTTCAAAAATAAATAAAACCTTTTTAAAGGAAGAGGTTGAGGCTCATAACATTCAACTGTGTCCTTGGAAAGCCATGCCCGGTGTGAACATCCATCCTTCTTTCCACTGCTCCTCCCCGGACAGCAGTTTCAGGGGGGCCCTAAGCTGCTCTCTGTTCCACGAATATACCACATTTCCCCATGCTCAGGCCTTTTCTCAGATTCCATTCAACAGACAGGTGTCCTCATTTTCTACACTTTCTGCAATGCTTGTTAGTTCAGGTCAGTAAGAAAGTGCCTGTGGCTCCAGGAAGCTCCTAGCCTTGTAAAAGGATTAGGAACCACATAAAGATCTGTAATGCAGAGTGGAATGTGGTGAGTGCTCCCATAGAGATAGGAATGAAATACTAGGGGCTTTAGGAGGAACGATCATATCCCCTTGGGGGAGACCAGAAAATATATTTAGAAAAGGTGGTATTTGAAGAATGGGTACAATTTTTATAGCTTATCGTGGTAGAGAAAGAATGTTCGAAACTGATGAACCCCACTAAGAAAAAATCGCGTAGAGGGCAGGGTTTGGGGGGGCATTGAGGGAAGACTAGAATCCCAGTATGGCCCGACTCTGGAGCTGTTGTAGGGGAGAAAGGGCATCAAAAGCTAATATGGGACCATGCGTTGGAGGATGAAATGCCAGAGAGAGAGGAGTTTATAATTAATGTGGTGGGCAGTGAGAATTCACTGCCATTTGTGCCTGGGAGAAAGGCATGCTTGTGGCTGTGCTTTAGGAAGACTGTTGTGGCATCTGGGGGATGAGTGATTTGAGGGCTGTTTGCCGTAGATCAGGTGAATGGTAAAAGGAGCCTGCCCTTGAAGGGGGAGAGGCGGGTGTCCTGTGATGGCACAGGGGGATGATTGTTCCAGACCATGAAGTTAGAGAGAAGACATGCTTGTCAAAGGGCTCAGAACTTTCTGGACAGGAACTGAGAGAATGGATGCGGTATACACAGAAGAAAAAATATGTGGTGGGAAATTAATCTCAGGTGAAAGAGAATTCACTTGTATCCTCTTACCTGAAAGTGTCTTCCCTTCTGTAGTTGATGTAAAGTAAAACCCCATGGGCACCTGGGTGGCTCCATTGGTTAAGCGTCTGACTCTTGATCTTGGCTCAGGTCGTGATCTCACGGTTCGTGAGACTGAGCCCCTTGTCAGCCTCTGTGCTGTTTGGGATTCTCTCTCTCTCCCTCTCTCTGCCCTTCCACTGCTCTCTCTCTCTCTCTCTCTCTCTCTCTCTCAAAATAGATAAACTTTATTTATTTTTTTTTTTTAAATTTTTTAACATTTGTTTATTCCTGAGTGGCAGAGAGAGACAGAGCAGGAGAAGAGGAGGGGCAGAGAGAGAGGGAGACATAACATCTGAAGCAGGCTCCAGGCTCTGAGATGTCAAAACAGAGCCCGACATAGGGCTTGAACCCACAAACCTCGAGATCATGACTTGAGCCAAAGTCAGATGCTTAACCGAGTGAGCGACCCAGGTGCCCCTAAATAAATAAACTTTAAAAAACAATAACATAAAACCGCAGGAGGAAGGTGAGATATAAGCTGGATCATGCCGTTTTACCCTTTATGGCCCTTCTAGCCTGTTCATATGAGTTAATATCAATTACCTAATATTGTTCCTTATCTGATTTGAGTATGTTGGTCTGGTTTCCACAGATTTGTAAACTTGGGGACTTCTTTAGTACCCTCTAGAACAGTTTCTAAAGTTCAGAGAAAAAGCTTTAAGACACATTCCTAGAAATTTTTCTGAATCTTTTTGGGGGAAATAAAAGCAGATCATAGTCTCCCCCTAAAGCTATTTATTACTTACACCTTCATCAAAGTCTAATGTACAGTCTGTGATGAAGGAGACAGAAGGTGGTGAGTATGTAGGAGGGAGAGAAAGACATTAATTAACAGATGGAGGGAAAACCTAGTGCAAAAAACTCAAGCTGATGTGAGACAAATGCGTGAAGCTAGATTTTCCGTATTGCTTCACTGGATCCAAAATACAGAACGAAACCAGCCCAGTTATGAAAACCAGACCTTATTTGAAAGAGACCTAAATGATACTGTCAGAGTTTAGTTATTGGCCAAGTGAGACTACCTGAAAACAAGCAGTATTCGCTTGTGGCCTGTAATAATGTTTTTCCCATGTTTCAGGATAGAGAAGGTCTTATCACCACCAGAACATTTGCCAAGCGCATTGACATCTTGGGAAGTCATTCTGCTTATTTTGAGGTCACCTAGTTCCTGAGGGGCGGAAGTTTTTTTTTTTTTTTTCAGGAGATATTTCATTAATGGTCTAATGATAGTAACAGTTGAATAGCACTGTTTTCTTTTCAAGAACTGAAAAAAATTTTTTTCAAGTTCTGATTTGTCTTTGTGGTAACCTGTGAGGTTGGAACAGAAGTATATTGATTATCTGGATAGCCACAATGTCTTTCCTGTATATTTGAGACCAATCAAAGAACTCTGTCCCACTTATCTCAAAACTGACTGATTAATTGACCAATCCTTCCAAAAATGTGGAGATGTTTTATTTCTGGTATATCACATTCACTTTGCCAGCAAAATTATTTTCTTCAGAAACAATGACTATTGCATTTACTTTTAGATATGTTTGATAAACTCAGTGTTTAAAATATGCCCCATAAAACACTGGTCTCTACGTGTGCTGACAAAGATCATTATGATTTGTAGAGATTAGAAATGAAAGTCAAAAGACAAAGTAATAGAAAAACAGTAAACACATAAATCAAAGTAACCCTAAATGCAAATGGAAGGAAATATAAGATGGCATAATGATAAAACTATGTAAGGCAAAAGATTAAGAAAACCCATTAAATTTATGACAAATAACTAAGAAAGACCATTTTGAGTTGACAGCTTTCTCCATAATTCTACTGCAATGGTTTCCAAAATATTGAGTAAGATTTTGTATTTCTGATTAGCTAAGTACTGGAAACATGCCCTCTAATGGGACACATGTGGATATATGGAATAAGTACAAAAATATTATGGAATTTGAGCTTAATATAGATTAAATATGTTTTCGTCATGTCATAAACCATGAAAAATTGTTCTGATACAGTATTGTAATTTCTTCATCTGTCATCTCCAGAACTTTGGGAGTTTTGACATGTGTGAGCAGAATATAGTGCAGAGAGATTTACATGTCAGGATCACAGTTTTTGTTTTGCTGACGCTGGATTGTTTTTCACAGTTCTTGACTCGTGGACTCTAAACAATGATAATAATAACCAGACATACCATGATATCATTACTAAAATTGGAGTCTGGCCCAGATTGGAAAACTAATGGTAATCATGAGACCTTGCTTATTTTGAGTGCCTACTGTATGCCAAGTGTAAACTTATTTGCCATGTATAAACTTACGGAATCCTCTCAACAGCCCTATTATACATATGAAGAAACTGAGACACGGAGAAGTTAAGTAGCTTACTCAAGTTCACACAGCCAGGAAGTGGCAGACCTGGGATTTGAACCCAGGACTTCTGGCTCCAGATCCCACACTCTAAACTTCACTGTAAGGCAGTACCTCACACACTGTGGTATTTTTGCACTACAGTTGGTGATGTGCCCAAGACCCTTTGCGTTCTTTTCATGTTATCTGTCCTATCTCTTTGGATTTCTTTTGTTCCTGTTCTGATGCAGCAACAGAACACTTTTTGATTCAGAGAATATGGTGCCCTTAATGAATCATCAGGATGTCCATGGACATTTTCAGGGACTTTCTGTGGAGATCTCAGTTTTTAGTTCTGAGTCAGCCTACCAGAATGATTTGATAGTTATGGCGTATGACTCCTGCGTACAATTACAAGAATGAAAATCCTCAACCACATTGCTGGTGGAGAAGAAATGAACCAACGTTTTTGGAACACGTAGCCTCTGTAAGTAAGAGCATCTTTGACTTGCTGTCTTGTTGGTTTGAATTTTAGGGAGATTTATTAACGTTTGGGGTACTAACATTGCATAGGCCAAGAATAATGGGAGAGTTTTGAAATATGGGAGATTCAGTGATTACCTGACAACCAAGATTCTCAAGGCCAGACTAAACAGTGTTACTGAGGATACATATAAGCTTACTACCCAGGTAAAACATTTCTTGCGCAATAATAATCTTATTGCTTTTGCATATCAGGTTTTTCCAAGTACTGCTCATCAGCATCTGTTCTTTTAAAATAGAGCATCCTTAAAGCATCACACATGTACAAGGGCAAGAGCAAGAAAGTCCCATTGTAGAGCCAAGGGGAAAAGAATGCATGTGAGAATTATAAACCGGATGAAATCTTAACTCCGTAGTGGCACAGTTACTTTAATAGATTGGATTATTCTGAAGACAACCAGTGACCCTCTTCCTTCCATGTATTTGAGTCCTAGTATGTGCCAGAATTCCCGTTATGTGCAAAGGACACAGAAATGAATAAAACACCTTCCTTGCATGCAGGGGGCACCCAAAATACTTCTCTCTTCTCTGCTCAATCTTTTTCTCTCTCAGTCTTTCATGATTGTGCTGCCACATTGAGATCTAGTTCAGCCGTTTCATAACGCCCCCACCCAAGGTTCAAAGTGCTTTGGTGAAATAACATCGACTTTTACCCTGAAATCCATGGAAATATGAAGTTTACTGTTTTGTTCTCCCTGATAAAAGATAGCATAATAACTAGTTGCCGGGTGACTGCATAAAACACAGGCCCCAAATGCAGCCGGTGAAGAGCAGTTAGCAATTAAGTAAAGGAAATGACTGGTGGGTTTGAAACTCAACACACTGCCCATGTACTTGTTAGCGTAGGGAGGCCTCTGGGTTGCTCTGACAACTTTTATCACTAAGGAAATAGTTTTGGTGACTCATGCTCGTACAGAACGACTTCTTTCAAAATCTGTGTTTTCGGTGACCTTACCATTATGCTTCTGTTTTCCTTTTCCTTTGGACGGGGACAGAAAAAGCTTCATTTGGATGGCATGGGTTTATTACTCAGTAGCATATTATTCGCTGGCTGGCTCATGTTTTGAAATTTAACGGACTCAGTGGTGATCAGAGTAAAAGGTCAGTAGTTCTTGCAATATATTGCTATATTAAATGTAGAACTAAAGCCTATTTTCTAAGCAGAAGTGTTATATCTTATATTAACAACATCTCTTGTCGGTTACTTTTTTTGTTATTTAACGCAACACTGTTATTCAAAAGACTGGTTGTACTTTTGGCAAGTAAACCAAAATACTGAGGTACTTTGCACCATAACCTAAAATGCCTTAGTTGTCCCTCAAGGAGATGAAAAACTGGACTTAAAGTCTCCACTGAGAGTCGTCTGGAGATGATAATTATGAAAATAAAGGAACTTGAAGGAAACGCCTTTGCCCGCTTCTCCTTTCAGGTTAACTGTCTACCTGAAAGATGTTCCAACAGTATTTATTGACGATTGATATTTCTCTGCATTAAAATATAGTAAAGAAGTTGCAGAAGAAATGAATTAATTCAAAGAGTTATAGGCCGATAATGTGTTTGGAGAACGATATGGGAGAACTTCCTACAGGCAAAGAAAACCAGGAGCCAGGTGTCTTGCCTGGTAATTTCTGTGGCTCCAACCTTCAGTGTGGTCAGCACTGGGCTTACCTGGGTCCTCATTACATCTTTTGTTCTAACCCCAGAAATCGTGCTGGGAGTCTCAAAATTTAGCTGTTTTCATTTTGCTTTTAATGCAGCCCTTTTCTGTTTTTAATTTTGTGCCTGGAAAAGCCTGAAAAAGACAATGAGTCATGACAACCATTTCTTTTCCCTCCAGATAGGAGCCTTCAGCGTGAGGTGAGGGCACTGAGCACCATTTGTGTGATTCATGAGGCTTAGTGCCTGGGCGCTTTTCCGCGGGGCCCCTTTAAAGGGGACCCACTAGTCCAGTGGTTCTCAAAGTGTGGTACCCAGACCAGCAATACCAGCATCACCTGGCGTTGGAAAGGCCCTCAGTCCCCACCCCAGATGCACTGAATCAGAACTTTGGAGCAGAGGCCCAACAATCTGTTTTTTAATAAGACTTCCAGATGATTCTGAGGAAGGCTGAGGTCTGAGAACCACTATGCTAGTGAATTCTTAATATTTGTGGCCATGAAGAGCATGAACAATATAGTGGCTGGAGAGGTAATGTTTATGACTCTTCATTTATGAGGAAATGAAGAATAAATAGAAAAGAATGTTTTAACTTTTAGAATTCAAGACTAAAAAATTAAAAAGCCTGGAATTTAATTAGGGGGACTGATTGCTTGCAAGAACCTTGCTTTCTCAGGGAAGGGCAATCTGATGACTAGGGAACTGTGAAATATATTGGCATGGTTCTGAAATTCTAGAATAAACTCTCGTGAGAGAAGGCACGGCTTTCTATATTAGGACATAAATTCAACCCAGGTGTGTAAAATCCTAGAAGACTCTCGTGTTCCATTGGCTTTGCCAATTCATTTGCATCTTGAGGCCACAGTTTCTAACTGAAAACCATATGCGTTGTTAATTGCCACAAATGATCTCATCAGAATGAAGTCAGAGATTCAGAATTTGTAAGAGGATGTGTGAAGTGTTTTGATTATTGAAAAATGTGAAGCATAAGCATCAAGAATGATGAGTAGAGATATTGATGGCAAAGAGGTGGTTTAGAAGTTGATACAAAAAAGGATTGATATTTCAACTTCCCTTTGACATACACCTCCTTGACTGCTGGCTCTGTCGTGTATTAGTTTTTGATGTTAAGTAAATCATGGTTTTTAAAAGGTCTTCATCTTAGTTCCCTCAACAAAAATGTAGCATTTGTGATCCCTACTCAGAGGATTGCTGTGAGAATAAAATTAGATTAAAATATGAAAATGCAGTTTGTAAAGGTCAAACATTACACATTTTAGATATTGTTGTTAGGACTGTTGGTATTTTGTGTCTGGGTTGGGAGGCTTTGTGATTGTTGACATAATGACATCCAGGAGTTTGGAATAAGTGTGTATGTCAGCAGATTTTATGATTACAAAAAATACCCATGTTTACTTTTCTATTAATTCTCCTCTAGTGGAATGTTTTCATTTTCTCATGAGACGAGAGAGATCCACATATGTTTTATTAAGGAAAGCAAGCCTGATATTTTTTATCCTTTGAACCGAGGGACTACATTTCACTCATTCTTGCGGGGAAAGATGTCAGATTCTGGGTAAATTCACAGGTCGTGGATAAGTCTCCATTTCTTCCAATGTAAAAGGAAGGTGTTGCTAATACAGAAGCGTTTGAAGACGAAGTGAGAGATGTATATAAAATACATAGTTGAGGGGTACATGGTAAGCACTCAATAATGTGGGTTGTTATTAGTGTTGTTATCGTTATGAAACGATAGCTGGAAGAGGGGCAATGTGTCTGAATAGTCGAGGGAAGGAGAAAATAAGAAGACAAGGAGGCAGCTTGTGAAATGGCCCGACCATTTGGCACATGAAAATTCAGGTCGGATGACTTTTCTGGTCACTCTTTTGAAATCAAACAATTCTCTGATGGTTGCTCATAGAGAAAATTAATATAGTGATTTATAATCTGCACGTCTACCTCATAATCAACATTTCGGTTTTGCTTTAAAGTTCTGTTTCTTCCCTCTCCAGGCTTGAGTGTGCTAGATACAAGGAAAAGGGAGTACTGAATTTCTCTCTCCCCCTCCCCGCCTCTCTCTCTGTTTACCAAGTGTTTCTCCTCGTCCTTCTCTACCTTGCTGACTAAGGTCTCTTGCTGGTTAGGGTTAGGGCTCATTGAGAAGAGGTGAAGGGGAAAAGAAAGTTCTTTCTTGACAACTATTGTTGGTGATCTAGAGTTTACACCGCTCCATTGGGCATGTGTTTGAAATGGGCCCTTTTTCTAGCAGGTGTTTCTGTGGGAACTTCTCATCGTTGGGCTGTCTTGCCCAAAGTGCCCTTGACGTGCACAGGTGCATTCGTATTTGTCTTCCACAGTCCCAAGAAGTCATTCGGAAATACACTCTGCTTCTTTTTGCTGTGGTAACTTCTTTCCAGGGGCTCATCCTCCCTCAGAATCTAAAACAGCAAGTTCTCCCCTATATGGCTCGGATCTGGTCCAAGGGAAATACTTTACCTACCAGAACTCAGAGGAGGATGAGAGCAGAGTTTTAAACTCCCAGGTGGTCCTGTGACGCTCTTTGCCTTGGACCTGAGGTGAGTAGCAAACAGCCCCAAAGATCTTGTTGGCAGAAAGGTCAGTCCACACAGCACGCTGGCAACTTTCTCCGAAAACTTTCCTCTGCAACCATCTCCAACTTGTTTATACCTTCCACATAGATACATAGCTGGTTGTAAGAGTTTGATGTAACTCTTTGTGGAACCCTTCCTTTGCGTTGTACTGTTGTATTTCACCTTGGCAGGTGGTTTCTACTGCTTTTGCTACTTTACATGAAACTTGCTTTAACCCCTATCAAAGGTAAAAAGGGAAAGGACCACTTTGGGGGTGCTCTCACTCCTCAATCACCCCAGAACTGTGGTCGCTGCCAGGGAGAAAATGGTGTGTCCATGCAAATGTAATTGGGAACCTCCTTCATGCCCAAATCACAACATAATTCCAAAGTTAAGCTTTAAATGTGAGCAAGGGTTTTTTTTTTTTAGATATTCATCTTTTCCTCATAGGTAGCTTTTTGTTTTTTTTTTTTTTTAACGTTTATTTATTTTTTTGGGACAGAGAGAGACAGAGCATGAACGGGGGAGGGGCAGAGAGAGAGGGAGACACAGAATCAGAAACAGGCTCCAGGCTCTGAGCCATCAGCCCAGAGCCCGACGCGGGGCTCGAACTCACTGACCGCGAGATCGTGACCTGGCTGAAGTCGGACGCTTAACCGACTGCGCCACCGAGGCGCCCCGCTTTTTGTTTTTTAAAGTGACTGAGTTACAGTATTCCTGTCTTACGTTATTAACCCTTGAACTGACTTCTCTTATTGTTTTGGGAGCTAAAAATGTGTTTAAAAATGGTGTTCAGCTGAAGTTAAAAAACTGCTAACTTTTATCAGTTGTTAAATACAATTCCCACTTGTACTTAAATAAACTCATCTGGAGACAAACAAAAAAAATTTATGTATTGTGTTTGAATTATCTTTTTGCATTGCAGGCATAACTTTTTATCTTTTTTTTTTAAGTTTATTTTGAGAGAGACAGAGAGAGTGTGAGTGGGGGAGGGGCAGAGAAAAAAGGAGACTCTGAAGCAGGCTCAGCACTGTTGGAGCAGAAGCCACGTGGGGCTCGAACTTGTGAAACTATGAGATCACGATCTGAACTCAGGCCCCGAATGTCTGTTTCTGTCTTGTGGTACTTCTGGGGGTGGGTGTCTTAGTACACTAAGAAAATGAACCTGGACTTGGAATGTCACGTAAGTCTCATTTTTCCATGTGTTTTTGTAGTGACCAGATGCTATTGTGAAAATTATATGGACCTTTCAAAATTTGCTGGGAATTTGAAAATTGGGTATGGTAGGTATTTGTCTAATAATTCTTAATATCAATTTGGTTATTTTCTCAAATGGGCTTGATTGGCGTAGTAGAGTAGCAAAACCTTAACATAATGACTAAATACTCATCTATGCATCCATCCACCCAAGGGGCTTCTTTTATTTTATTTTAGTTTAGTTTAGTTTAGTTTAGTTTAGTTTAAGTTCACCCCTAGCGTGGAGCCCAGTGTAGGACTTGAACTCACAACCCTGAGATCAAGACCTGATACTCAACCAACTGAGCCACCCAGGTGCCCCAAAGGGACTTCTAAAATATTAGAATTCTGTACTAAAATAAATATTGGCAATGCCTTCTACCATAGTGTTCTTTTCTTTCCTGTCCTCCCATTTCGTCTTCCCTGTTCTCCCTGTGTCTTCCTTTTCTTGTTTTCCCAGATATCTGGGGATGTGCTCAGGGGAGATGATGGTACTTGGAAAGAGTATCTGGGTCTGTCAAACTTTGAGCCAGTTTGAAGATAAGGAGGCAAGAGTCAAAAAAAGAGAAAGAAAGAAAGAAAGAAAGAAAGAAAGAAAGAAAGAAAGAAAGAAGGAGATGCTTCTAAATCTTGTGCAACACTGTAATTTATTTTTTTAAGTTTATTTATTTATTTTCAGAGAGTCAGAAACAGTGTGAGTGGGGGGAGGGGCCAAGAGAGAGGGAGACAGAGAATCCCAAGCAGGCTCTGCCCTATCAGCTTGGAGCCCAGCGTGGGGCTCAAACTCACCAAACCGTGAGATCAAGACCTGAGCTGAAATCGAGTCAACAGCTTAACTGACTGAGCCACCCATGCACCCCACGTGTGACACTGTAATTTAAACAGGATTTAGCATGGCAACTCACTGTATGGTGTATCAAAGTTGATACAAAGATGGTGAGCTGAGAGGAGCTGTACATTAGACAAAGCAAAGCATGTGTGTGTGTGTGTGTGTGTGTGTGTGTGTGTATGTTAACAAGGTTTAGAAAGGTTTTAATAAATTGGAAGCATTAAGGGGCACCTGGCTGGCTCAGTGGGTAGAGAAAGCAACTCTTGATCTTGGGAGTCATGAGTTCAAGCCCCACCTTGGGCATAGAGCTTACTTAAAAAAATACAATAAAAATAAGTTGGAAGCCTCAAGATGAACTTGAGATTCTAAAAAGCTCCCCTGTGAAGCTGAAAGGGTTTAGACTGCCGCTCGTATCACACTCCTTTTAGCCAGAAGTTGTGTGGGGAACATCTAATGTGTTCCCCTAGGGCCTGGGATCCTATTTCTGCCACTCTGCCACCAAAAAGAGCTGGGAGGGTAACTGGTAACAAATCTCGAGGGGATACCAAAATGACCTTAGAACAGGAAGGAATAGCTAAGAAAGGTTTGCAAAAGAAGAGGCATTGTGGAACTTCCTACTAGGTGTGATAATGTACGACAAAGTTCCAGTAATTGCAAGTGTGGTTCGCCAGCCAGAATAGCAGACGCATCCCAAGAAGAGTGAGGCCCCATGGGGATGGTACGAACTTAGAATATAGTGTGTGAAAGACGAAAGAGAAAGTGTTACACACCACCAGGGAAGGGAAAACTAGATATTTGTGGGAAAGTTAGGTTTAAAACCTCACCTTGCACCCCATATCAAAATGGATTTTAAAAAACGAAACGTAAGGAAGAGAAGCACATACAGAGACGTAGGATAAGTCAGTCACAAAGGAAAACTATGTGTATTTGATGGCAGAAAATTTAATACTTCTGTGTCATAAAATATTATAATCCAAATTCAATGGAAACTGATGAACGGGGAAGTGTTTTTACAATACACATGGTTGACGGCTTTATAACAACAAAAATAAAATTGTGGTAATTCAATAAGAGTCTCTTATCATCCCAGAAGCAAAAGGACAAATGTGAAAAATAATTGACAAAAGAAAAAATTACAGATGTCCCATAAAGATGTGATAATTCATGCTCGATGTTAACCAAAAAAGGGGAAAATAAAAATGACACCCTAATTGTTGGCCTACAAGATAGACAAAGGTTTAAAATGACATCACTTGTTCATGTGGATGTAGGAGGTGAATGTTCTCAGTCACTGCTGATGGGAGTTTGGACTCTAATTTTTCTGGAAATGAGTTTTGACAATATGCATCAAGAACTTACGTAATAATTATGACTTTCACCTGTGACCCCCCTTCTAGACTCTAGCTGATGAAAATATCAGAGCATTTGAATATTTATATGCATGAATATTCATGTACTGTTCATGGTAGCAAAAAACTGAATCCTCTTAAATGTTCAATACTGACAGACTAGGAACACAAATTATGGTTGTTTATGGACTACAGAAACAAGAAGGAAAGATACCCAGGGAACAGTTTAAAAGTGGTTGTTTTTTAGGGGTAGGGATGAAATCAAGGTTTTTTTTTTTTAGAAGGGTATGTCTTTTTCCTCCTTTTACTTTTGTGATTTGCTTTACCCCTCCAAATTAGCATGCATTATTTAGAAAATTCGGGAAAAACTAAAGATAACATGTGAAAGAATGATACATCTCTTTGATCAAAATGGAGAACTGGTCATGATACAATGTTAGATGAAAAAAAAACAAGGTATAAAACACAAATGCAGGGGCGCCTGGGTAGCTCAGTCGGTTAAGCATCCGACTTTGGCTCAGGTCATGATCTCGCGGTTTGTGAGTCCAAGCCCCGCGTCAGGCTCTGTGCTGACAGCTCAAAGCCTGGAGTCTACTTCAGATTCTGTGTCTCCCTCTTTCTCTCTCTGCCCCTCCCTTGCTCATGCTCTCTCTCTCTCTCTCTCTCTCAAAATAAAATAAATATGAAAAAACATTAAAAAAACACAAATGCAGTAAGATTATGATTTTGGTAAAACATAATTAGTGCAAAGACTAGAGAGAGAAATACTAAAATGTTGGCCATAGTTATGTCTTGTAGTTTTTAAAATTTTCTTTTTTCATATATTTTCCTGTTTTCCAGATTACGTGTGATGGGCATAAATATTTTATTAGTAGTGCAAAAAGAGAAAGAATTATTCTCTTATAGTTGGATTGGGCTTTCAATACTCTGGGCATTTCTGATGTATGCTTATTAGGTCTCTTTCACTTTGGGTGATAAACAAAAATTTGTTTTCCAAATAATTATGTCTCACCTCTATAGGGAACAGGTAATGGGACTGAACTGAGGTCTGAAGCTTTTGGGTTTTCAAACTGTGAGCTCTACAAGGGTGCATAAATACTGCTCTTGGTTTCATTCTTTTCCCACCCTATTGTAGGATTGAGCCGTAAAGTGAAAGGAGTAAAAAAAGATGGGCCCTGCAGATTCCTGACATTTTTTCCTAACCAGAATGATTTTTAACTCCTAATGTGATTTTTCCCCCTCAAAATATATACCAGCTCTCTTCTTTCATTCCCTTTGATATCTTCTAGATTTTTTAAAAAAATTAATGCTATCTTCTGATTTCTGTAAAAAAAAAAAAAGCATTTTGGTGATTTGTAAATAAATCTGTTCATCTGGGGAATTTATGGGATGTTCAGCAAATCATATGAAGTTTTCTTCTTTAGATTCTTTGTTAAAAAAAAAAACACCTGAATATTCAAAAAGAAAACAGATAGGGTCTAGATGGATTTATGAGCATTTTAAACATTCATAAAGTTCTCTGAAACTTACAGGCCTGTGTGAATGTGTATGATGGATACTATCCTATTATTAAAGCATACTTTGCCATCCACTAAAATATAGTCTATTTTGGTCACTCTGTATTCTCTGAATAACTAAACATAGAGCAAATCCCTTTGGGACTTGTACTATATTTTAACTTCGCAGTAATTACCTTAGATGGAAATGGAACACTCAATCTTGATCTTCGGGAGTCAGTGTAACCTGTAATAGAAGGGTTAATGGCTTCTGGGGCATTCCAGCGTGAATAGAAAGTTTGGGGTTAAGTGGTACTTATGTTGTATCAGGTTTACTGAAGTGACTTTGAAAGGCTGTAAGATCAGTTTTAACAGTTTTAAGTAAATACAAAGTTGAGTTTTTTTTTTCTTATGGAGTGAATAGACCTAGTAATAATGTTATTATATTTTGCCTATTTTTATCTCTAATGGATTGTGTGATAATGATCCCAAGTGATATTGTCGTGTATCTAAACTAGTACCTGACTAGCAAGGGTAAGGTGAAAAATGCTTTTATATGACTTTTCTCTGGATCTGGATTTTAATTTGTCAGTATTGACAACAGTAGCAATTAAAAAATAAAAAGGCTGTGAAGAAGAAGTATTTTATAGAGCGTGTGTGTATGTGTGGCGAATGTGGGATGTGTGTACATGCTTTCCTCTTCCTGGCCTTGCTGGATCTGGCTAGGGGGATTTGGTTACTTCAAACAGTTCTGAAGGTTTGACGAATTAGCAGAGAAAAGGATCAAAGTACGAATAGCTCTCTTTCATTTTTATCTCTTCTATTCCCATCATGAGTCTAGTTTTCCTGCCTGACATAACAAAGGCTATCATAGAAAACAATAAGGAAAGACATCTTGTAGAGAAAATGCAAATTAGTATCTTGGTAATATACCCTTTTTGAAAGCATACCGACCAGGAAAACAGTTCGCTCTGTGTAATTGTTAGAAAAGAATGAAATGTAACTTATGTTATGACACAGTTGTTCAGAGAGGGAAGGAATCCGGTATTCATTGTTCTAGGCACGTTACTGAGGTTCTCTCTCTCTCACTGTCTCTCTTTACCTGTGTCGATTAATTATTGATTAAATACAGACATTACCTTGCTAGCAAATATTACCCTTGTTACATAAATGAAGAAAGTATTAGAGGCAGGATTCATATTGACTCATTTATTCTAAGGACCATGTTCCTTGCACTGCATCAAGGTGTCTTTGTAGAAATAACTGGGCCCAGAATCTATTATACATTTTAGTCATGCATCTTTGAGGTTGTCTCTTTTTTGTGAAGCAGAATTAACCTTTTTGTTTAATCTTTACAAAACGCATTGCCCTATCAGTTAAGGTAACCTTCATGGATCTCAAAAGTTGCCTTCATTCCTCAGGCCAACCTGTTCTCAGGAAGCAGTGTATTCTGGGAATCAGGGCTGCTTTAGTTTGGATCCTTGGCTTTCCTTCTCGGGGTGGAGGCCCAGCAGGCGTGGGACAGCTGAGCCTTCTGAGTATCTTCTGTACTAACTTGTGATATAGCTGGCCCTAGAAAGACCTCTGAAGGAAACCCAAATAACAGATTCCCTGTTGTCATGGGCTTGGGCAAGTGACCTCAACTTTCTGGAGGTCAGATGAAGACTGGGTGAAATCAGGGTCATATGGGGTCACTTAGAGGCAGCTGCAGGGGTGGGTGAGGGTAGGGGAGGTGATCCGGAGTTCTTCTGGGCCCCTACTACCCATGCTTTAACAACACAACAGCTGTGTGTATCCGTGTGTGTGTCTGAACACACCCTCTGTGCCTGATCCTAGGGGAAATTTTGTTCGAAGAAAAGGTTCTACATCTAAGAATAGTTGGAAAAACGCTGGCAAATAGTCCTTAAGATTTCTTCCGGCTCTAAATTTCCATGGGTGTAGGAGAGCAGTTTTAAAGATAGAGAACCCCCCTATCTTTAATGTAACTGAAATATAATCTTTAACATTTACTGCCAAACATTTTTAAATTAGACATTTCAGATATAATCTGAAAGAGAAAAATCAGTGTCAAACATCTGTGACCGAGTACTTTGAGATGGTAAGCTATAGGGCCAACTGCATGGTTTCTATGCTTTTCAGCAGAAAAATCTAGAATTACATTTCCTCATGATTCTGATTAAAAAAAACACATTTATTCTCTTCCTTCTTCTGAGGTAAGCATAAGATAGTATTTACAACTGGAAGTCCCTAGAGTACACTTCATAAAAGTACTATTCCTTCAAGACACCATGAAGTTCATCATTTTCCATCTGTTCTTTTTCTCTTGGAAGTTCATCATGTCATTGAAAGAACACACCTGTTGTTTCCTGCCTCTTTTCTTTTGTGACAGTTTGTGAACAAGGTGAATGGACATCAGAGGAAGAACTGAAATATTTGGTTACAAGGTTTGCTATTGTGTGAGTTCCTTTTCCTCTATATCTTTAGGACACTTTTGAATTGAATTGAATTGAATTGAATTGAATTGAATTGAATTATTTTGTGATTTTTTGAATAATTTATTGTCACGTTAGCTAATATACAGTATATACAGTGTAGTCTTGGCTTCGGGAGTAGATTCCCATGATTCATCACTTACATACAACACCTAGTGCTCATCGCAACAAGTGCCCTCCTCAATGCCCATCTCCCATTTTCCCCGTCCCCCCCACTCACCCCCATCAACCCTCAGTTCGTTCTCTGTATTTAAGAGTCTTTATGGTTTAGGGCACTTATTTTATTTATTAATTTTTAATTTAATTTCTATTTTTTTATGTTTATTTTTGAGAGAGACGCGCGCACACACACACACACACAGCATGAGCAGGGGAGAGGGAGACACAGAATCCGAAGCAGGCTCCAGCCTCTGAGCTGTCAGCACAGAGCCCAATGCGGGGCTCAAACCCATGAACCATGAAATCATGACCTGAGCCAAAGTCAGACCCTTAACCGACTGAGCCACCCCAGGCGCCCCTTGGGGGAATTATTTTAAATCAGTGTTCATAGTACAATAATTAAGCACTTGCTGCACACTTCAACATTGTTCATTTATTGATGGGCTACCTGTTAAGGTCATGACTTCACGAGACTGACTTTCAAGCAACTCTCTCCAATAAAACTTTCTGTGATGATGGAAGTGTTCTCTCTTGGCTGAGCACTACTGTAGCCATCAGCCACATGTGGCTATTAAATACTTGGAGCATGCCTAGCGTGACTAATAAACTACGCTTTCAATATTAATTAAGCTAATTTAAACTTCAATCAGCAAATGTGGCTGGCGGTTACCCTATTGGACAGTGTGGTTCTGGAGGGTCAATACAGTTGGTAAAATAGTCTTATGTTCAGGGGACAGAAGGCACGAAGTTGTTTTTATTATTGGCACTTTCATGGCTGGAAATAGGTTAGAGGTTTTTCCATTTAAAACCATTTTAAGCTAAATATTTCTTCAGTGCTTGGCACATAAAGTCAGTAAGTGATCGGATGGTATTACTAGGTCTCCCCTTACTCCACCCCCAGTCTCAGCAACTCATGTATCTGATGCATCCTGGGTGAGGTCACTAACAATTTTCCCCTAAGATTGCCAGACCTGTAGACTTACCTCTCAACCTGCCTGGGTCTTGGTGGGAGTTCAGAGCAAGACAGTTATGTGTGCTGCTGTCTACTGACTTCCAGCACTCCTAGGCTCCGCACCCCCTCAGTCATGCCTCTGGCTTGCAGACTTCCAGCCTCGCATCCATACTTCTCCAAGCCAGACCACTCCTAGACGCCATCCACAACCCCCACTTAGGGCCCTGAGAGGTCTGTGGCCATAAGCACCTCTCTGCAGCGTGCTGATGTGACCTTGTTCAGTTGTGGCTCCTAAAACCGGCATCACCCAATTGGGGGATGAGCAATTGCAGGGGTCAGAATCACGCTGTTGGACACAGTTGAAGGGACCGAGAATGAAATCACTTAGACGACGTCATCCGATAGATGCTGTTTATGAAACACACTTTTATGTTGTGCTAGGCATTGGGCTACGCGCTTCAGATTGTCCTCTAGCCCGCACAGCCACCACATGTCTTATTTGTACATATTTTAGACATGTGCTTAGGCTCAGAGAGGGTAAGTGACTTGCCCAAAGTTGCATAGCTAGGAAGCAGCAGACCCACGATTCCTGTTTACGCTCTTTGGCTCTCATTATCGAAGAGGGACAGGTCTTCAAAATCAGTGCAGAAAGAATAGATTTTAGGTGACTATAAACAACGATGTTCTACTAATTTAAGGCCTTCACTGCAAACGTCTCCCTCTGTGAAGTATGCTGTGCCCCTCAGGAACAGCTCACAGCTGAGGCCTAATGCTGGCGCATCGGTACTGTGATGTAAAGGCCTTCTTGAATAAGCAGGACGTTGCAAGTGGAAGATGAATTCTCAGGGCCTTTCTGATTCAGATCCCTTCTGAATACAATTTCCTCTCTTGAGGACATTTATTGCCAATTTACTCCCACATGACTACTTTTTTTTTTTATTTTCCATGCAATTCATAAAGACCATTCTTTTTGCTGGGTGAAACCAGAATGTAATGTATTCATCATTCAAATTTGCATAAACAGGGTATTCTCTCCCTTCGGCCAGGCTGTGTAAGAATCCACATCACGTTTCACTGGGGAATAAAGAATGGCCTGGATCATGAAACTCAAAGATGATTGCCAAAAGTATTTTAAACATTTGGCGGACTGTCTTAGTTCTGTTGGATATTAATGTTCACGGGAATGGCAGGCAGGAGAGGAAGAACAAAATATGATAGATTTCAAGTTATACGATGAGCTCTTAAATAACTGAGATATGCTGTTATTTTTTTTAACATAGTCTTAGTGTTATATTGTGCTCCATATAAGTCTGATATGCTTCCTTTGTGCCAGATGTTAACTAGCATTTTGGCTTTTTTTTTTTTTCAAGTGTATTTTGTGTGTTTTGAGGGAAAACAACACTGAATGTCCTCAAGTTTGATTTTTGATATTTGTATTGTCAGAAAGTGTGCTGAGCTTCTGTAATTAGAATATAAGCTCTGTGGGACATGTCACTGAGGATAACTTTATGGGAAACTGTAGGATTAGAAAGCTGTTTTTCCCCTTTAAGAACATTTGTAATTTGCTTTGGGAAAGAGTCATCAATGTGTGTCCTCATTTTCTCTGTGCTCCCCATCCTGTCCTCCTCCTGAACTACTCCTGATTGTGGCACCCTCACCTCACACAACTTGTGCCAGGGTTTGGACGTGAATGCCTACCTAATCTGAGGAGATCTAACATCTATAGTTGTCTCCACGGAGATGGTTGCACATTATGATTATGGCGAACGTTTTCAGTCTTGAAATGATTATCACACGTGATATGCTTTAGAGAGGAAATACCATGTATCCAGATGTGGTGGGTCAGGCAGAAACTGGGTTGGAAAGAATTGAAAAGATTTCACGATAGGAACAGGTAGGATCTCTATTTCAGAACGCTGGCAAGGTATGGATCAGGGAACCAAACACGTCGGGGTTTCTAGCCTAGGATTCTAGAAGGAAGAATCCGTTCAACAGAGAATTTAGAGAAGAAGGCTAGCCTTTCTGGGCAACATAAAGAACATGAGCAAGGAACGCGAGTGGGGAAACTGAGACACGAAGGATGTTTGGGGAATGCCCACTGTTCCAGTTTGCAGCAGAGCTGAAGAAGGAGAGAAAACAGAGTTAAGAAAGAAACATAAGTCGGGGGCTATATTGTGAAGACCCTTAAGGATCAGCGTGAACAGTTTGTAATCAGCCTGTGTAGGAATGGGGGTCTACCTCCCTCCCTCTCAGGAGATTGGCATTTTCCACGAACTCGTCCACATAGTTTTGGCCTGTCTCTCCCCTACAGGGTAAGATCGTTGGTCATATTTATTTTGATTTATAGTACCCATGCTAAACAGATTCTAGGTTTGTGTAACATTTTGGTTGTTGACCGTATATAAATCATTGTGACTACATAGCTCCCTTTATAGGTGCTGATGTGTTTATTGTACTAATATTATGTAACAAATACTAGAAAAGTTTGTTTCATGCAATATATTTGTATGTTACTGTGTATATATGATTTCCATAAATTAAGTTGGCTTAAGAGTACCTTTGTTCGGGGGCAACTGGGTGGCTCAGTCGGTTAAGCATCTGACTTCGGATGAGGTCATGATCTTGCCGTTCACAAGTTCCAGCTCTGCATTGGGCTCTGTGCTGAGAGCTCAGAGCCTGGTGCCTGCTTCAGATTCTGTGTCTTCCCCTCACTCTGCCCCTTCCCCACTCACATACTCTTTCTCTCTCTGAAAAATAAATTATTTTTTAAAAATTAAAAAAAAAAAAGAGTACATTTGTTTACACCAGATTTAAAAAATGTCTTTTGGATAATTTCAATTTGAGCAGATAATTAACATGTGGCCAAAAGGGGACTCGCTTTCTCAAACACTAATTTAGGCTTAGAATCTTAGAGCTGCAGGGCCCTCAGCACCCATTTCTCCTGCTTCCTTCCCTTTTATTTTGCAGATGGGGAAACCAGGCTCAGTGCAAAGTCACATAATCAGTTATTGCCAATGCCAGGGCTAAGATTCTGTTCTCTGCTGTCTTTCTGCCACCCTTCGTATCTGAAATAAGTGACCAACAAAAACATTTAAAGGCCAATACACATTTACAATGAAAAAGTTTCATAGGAAACATCAAAATGGAGCAGTTTCATAATTCAGATAGGGTAGTCATACTTTTGTTTATAACATTACATTGGGGCACTTGCAAAGTTTCTAACAAATCAGTTCTTAACTTATTACAAGTGGCACTCCCCAGTTTTTCCTAACAAAAGTTAACGTGTGGTGGTAATGGGAACAATATGACACCACACCATGAGATCATTTCCTCCCTTGCACATGGCCATGTTTTACTTTGTGATCCGGCTTCTGACGACGTGGTCACTGGAGCATCTTGGAGAAGCAAGGCCCCGGCACTTGGAGGGACATAAATACTTCCGCGTTATATTAACAGCAGATCCTCTGTTCAGGATACTTTCCACGTTAAAGTACAACGAACCCCACTAACAATTACAGCAAGCGTCCTCTGTCCTGGCGTGCACAGGGGCTCTCTGCTGCATGGCCGCTGAATTCTGAACTTGTAACTAACTCTGGGACCCGCTCGCGGGAGGAGGCTGGTTTATCTCTGTCACCCCAGCACAGCCACAAAACCTGGCACGTGGTACGTGCACAAAACCAACGTTAGTGAGGTCTGGACACTTAAGGCTTCCAAGTGACAGTGAAGCAGCGAGCCTGGAAAATGAGGTTTTCTGGGTTCTAACCTGTCTGTGTTAATTCACTTTGAGGCAAAGGTAGATTTCGCCCGTCTACGGAGCTCCGGCTTAGTGTTTTCTTCCAAAGTCCCTGAATGCACTCTGACAGGAAGATGGAGCGTAAATCAGGCTGCTATTCACTTGGGAGGCCGTACTGTTTTGTGTCCGTTGTCCCCCCGCTGACCCCTGTCACCCCCGGGGCCCCAAGCTGCTTGAAGCTCTCCGAGCGCGGGAGCTGCGGGAGAGGGGGAACTGAAAAGCCGCGGAACCAGAGGCGAGGGAGCAGCGCGGGCGGAGGAAGGACGAGATGGGGAACCGGCAGGCCTAGCTGCGAGGCGGCGGCAGCGGCGTGGAGATGGAGCCCCTGCGGGTCCTCGAGCTGTACAGCGGCATTGGGGGCATGCACCAGGCGCTGAGAGGTGAGGAGCACACCCCGCCTCTCCCTACGTTCACCCCTCCGCGCTGCTCACAGCCGGGGTGCGGGGGAGGGGCGAAGCGGCGAGACGCTGGGGGCGGAGAATGGAGGGGGAGGGGGCGCTCGGTTGTCTTGGAAACCGCCCCAGCGCTCCGTCCCCGCCCGGCGCTGCGGGCGGAGACTCCTTTCCTCCCGCCCCGAGCGATGCCTGAAGGGCGGCCCCACGTCTCAGAGGACTCCGTTTGTGAGTGCTCATCGGCGAGGCCAGGCTAGAAACTCAAACTAAAATGGTACCCGCGAAGGGGGGAGAGGCGAGCCCCTGCCTGGTGCGGGTCCCCAATTCTAAGTGTGGCTGCCACCTAGAGGCGTGGACACCTGCTGCTTTTGCCCTGGACGAAGTGGAGACGAGGGAGGGGAGGTCGCTGGGGGTCTTGGCCGGTGAGGGGATGGACTTTCGAAGGGATAGCTGCAGTTCAAGGTCGAAGTTAGGGAAGCCTAAATACACTGTGGAGAGAAGGCATTGAGTCAAAACCTGCTCCTTTGTGGCCTTTGAAAAGAAACAGCTGGTCTTGTCTAGATACTTTGGCGCCAGGAGAGCGGAGTTGAAACTTCGTTGTGACCTTGGGCTAGGTCCTTCACATTTTTGAACATGTTTCCTGGTTTTAAAATGTGAAAAATAATCTATTTTCAGAGAAGGCTTGTGAGGATTAGAGATGAGGCGAGTGAAATGTTTAATAATAGTGCGTAGTACATTGTAGCCACTCAAAGCATTAAAAATTATTAGTACTTCTCTTTTATGTACGTCTTCGATTTTGAGATTTTAAATTTCTTTAGTGATAAGTTGGAGCTGAAAGGTTTCGTTTTTGGTGACGTTTGCTCAAAAATAATTCTTGAGCTCCTGTACTGTGCCAGGTACTGTCGAGGCACTGGAGAAACAGCGTGACAAATAGACTTGGAGCATGCGTGTTTATTCTTAAATTACTAAGACAACCACAAAACTGAAACTTGCCTGCTTCCTTTTTTTAGTTTCGAGGGTAAGAAAAGACTACTGTAAGATACAGAGAATATATAATGAGCTGAGCATGATCAGTTTTCTGAGCATATATATTTGGTTGTAGATGAGGTCAGTGATTATTAAATTTTTATTACTTACAATTATTTTCTGGCTCTCTATGTTCACTTCTCTTATCAAAATTTACTAGCTTGAAAACAAAAGAAAATTCTAGGGGTGCTTGGCTAGCTCAGTCAGAGGAGCACAGGGCTTTTGATCTCGGGGTTGTGGGTTCCAGCCTCATGTTGGGTGTAGAGATCACTTAACACGAATGAATGAATAAAGTTTCAAAAAAGAGAAAATTCTGGAACTATCTATTCTCTTAGTTAATTTTGTAAGATTTTATAATGTCAGCATTTTCCCCCTTGTTTTGAAAACCCTTAATGAACATAATTTTAAAGCTTGTTTTGTACTTTGTCATAAACTGTAACTCAACTACTCTTCAAGGGTTGAACATAAGATTATCCCCTAATTTTTTGCAAGTATAAATGTGCTACAATTACATCCTTGCGCATAAATTCTAATTTTCTCTTTAACCGTTTTTTCCAAAAGTGAAATTAATTTGTTTAACATTAAGAGACTGTGTGCCACTTAACAAAGTAAAATTGTGAGAATCTTTTTAAAGGTTTTTTGATAGATAATACAGCAAATTAAGTGCCTCCCTGAACTACATATTCATTAGGAATTGTAATATCCATTTTTTAACCTTTGCTAATTTGATAGGAGAAATTGTATAATTTTAACTTGTGGTTTTTTTTGTTCAATGAAATATAAGTATATTTTCTCCTATTAACCACTGCAACCTGAATTTGTACACATACTTCTGTTACTACTGCTACCATCCTGAATGTAAGCTTTATTAAAATAGTTTCCCAATTGCTCCCCTGCTTCTACTTTTCTTCCCCGCTCCACCCTTTCTCCACAAAAGAGAATGATCTTTTGCACAGTAAATCAGATCATGTCACTTCCCTGCTTAAGTGGCTTCCCTTTGAGGTTAGAATCACAGTCCCGTCTTCTCCTCTGCTTTGGAGATCTGGCTTCTGTCTGCCTCTTCAACCTTATGTGCCACTGTCCTCTTCCTTCTCATATCCAGACTCACTGGTCCTTCTCTGGGCTCCTCAAACCCTCCAGGTTCCTATTATGTTCTGGCCTTTGTTTTTGCTGTCGTCTCTATCCAGAGTGCTCTAATCCCAGACTTTTCCGCTGCAGCTGCATTTCATGTCTCCTGTCTTAGTTCACATGTGGCCCCTTCAGAGTAGCCTTCCGTGGCTGACCCTGTGATTCAAAGTAGCCTTCCTGCTGTGTCTCCACCTTGATGGACTCTCACCTTTTGGTTTCAGGCCTACCTATAAGGAGTATTGACTCTTAATCATATCTGATGCAAATATTTTCCCCACATGTTTGTATTCCGGTGTTCATTTGTTTGATGCACCAAAGTTTAAAATTTTTTTGTAATAAAATGCATTGCTGTTTCCCATGTGGTTTTTATACAGTAAGAAAGACCAAAGGTAAGAGCACTAACTGCAGTATTTATTAAGGACCTTTTACATGTCAGGCTCTATGTTAATGATTTAATAAACTAGTTAGTGGTAAAGCCAGTATTGTAACCCAGGTTTCTGCACCTGACCTCTTAACCATGCTGTGCTGCCATTTTTATGTTTAAATCCACTACTTGAATCTACAGTTTATATAATAATAAGCACAAGAGGAATAATAACTTCAGATTTCTAGATAAGGTTTATGATCGAAACATTTTTTTATTGTGGTAAAATACACATAACATAAAAGGTACCATTTTAACCATTTTTAAGTGTACACTTCAGTGGCATTAACTAAATTCACAGTGTTGTGCAAACATCAACACCATCCTTTCCAGAACTTTTTCATCATCCCAAACAGAAACTCTGTACCCTCTAAACAAGTACTCCCCATCATCTCTTCCTTTTTGTATCTGATTCACTTAGTATGTTTTCAAGGTTCATCCATCTTGTAACACAGAAGTGCTTCAATTCCTTTTTATGGCCGAATAGTTTTCCATTATATGCATATACCACATTTTGTTTATCCATTTCTCTGTTGATGGTCTTGGTTGTTTCCGCCTGTTGGCTCTTGTGAATAATACTGCTATGGGTATTGGTTTCAACGTATCTGATTCCCTGCTTTCAGTTCTTTTGAATATATACCCAGGAGTGGAATTGCTGGAGCATATGATAATTCTATGTTTAACTTTTTGAATAACTGCCAAACTGTTCCACAGTGGCTGCACAATTTTATATTTGTACTAGCAATGTGGGGGGGGGGGTTCCAATTTCTCCATCTATCAAAATGATTCCTTATTCCAATATATTTGTGTGTGTGTGTGTATGGGTATGTGTGTGTGTGTATGTATATATATATATTTTTTAATTAATTTATTTATTTTTTGGTAATAGTTATCCTAAAGGGTGTGAAGTGATATTCTAGTTTGGTTTTGATTTTGATTGTTCTAACAACTGAAGTTAAGTGTCCATGTGTTTATTGGTCATCTGTGTATTTTCTTTGGAGAAATGTCTATTTATGGCTTTTGCCCATTTTGGAATTGGATTGTTTTTTATTCTGTTGTAGGGGTTCTTTATATATTCTGGATATTAATCCCTTATGACTTATATGATTTGCAGATACTTGCTTCCACATAACTGAATTTTAAAAGATAAATTTAATTGCTTGGGCAGCATGATAGTTTTGTGTGAAAACCAATGGACATTTTAATACCTCAATTGAAATTTTCATCTTAAGAAGGAAATGCAATGTGCTCTTATATTGTTGCAGTCACTATGTAGATACTTCTTTATCTTCTGAGTTTCATTTAACTTTATTTCTTATCTGCATGTCCATGTGTTTACCTACTCCATATCTTCTGGTATTTCTTTTTGTTCCTGTCTAGCTTCTAGCACAGTCCTACACTTGTGACAGGTTGTCTGTGGTTGGCTGTTGAGTTTATTATTGAGTTGGTAATCATTCTACCATTATGTTGATAAAAGCATGGTTTTTTTAGCCCAAATTTTTATATAATACAGAACTCTTCATTACAAACCACATAATCTATTCTCTAGCTAACATAAGCAAAAAAAAAAAAAAAAAAAAAAAATACACACACACACACACACACACACACACATTTGGAAGCTCACAGAATCTACATAACACCCAGCAAAGAGGTTAGGTGCACTTCTCAAACAACATTCTGGGCTCTGCTCCTACACAGCTTCATACCGACATCACCGCTTTCCCCGATACTGCTGGGGGCCACGTGTGAGAAGTGTCATCACTGTTTTCTCCTGAAGGGTGGATGCTTCTACCATCTCTGTCACCAGAATGATGGATTTTTTTCATTTGCTTCCTCACATTGCTACTTCTGAATTAAAGCTGTATATGGATGCAGTTGATTGGTGCACATTAGATCCCATTGCCAGCAAGGAAAGCTGGGAGAGTGAGTTCTGGGTTCTGTTTTGGAAAGAAGGGACTCAAAATATGGTAAAATTTTCAAACATAAAAGACACAGGCAGAGATTCTAGATGGCCACATGTATAACAAATATCTTTCACATTATTTAAAATATGTTGCACTGTATAGGGTCCACTTATTACTGCTTTGACATTATTTATGCCTACACAGTCTATAAATTCTTGGCTAATGAAATGAAAAGACCTCCATTCAGAAAGCAGTGGGAGAGGTTGTTTTGCGAGTTATATGTTTTTAAAAAAAATTTTTTTTTTCAACGTTTATTTATTTTTGGGACAGAGAGAGACAGAGCATGAACGGGGGAGGGGCAGAGAGAGGGAGACAGAGAATCGGAAACAGGCTCCAGGCTCTGAGCCATCAGCCCAGAGCCTGACGCGGGGCTCGAACTCCCGACCGTGAGATCATGACCTGGCTGAAGTCGGACGCTTAACCGACTGCGCCACCCAGGCGCCCCAACGAGTTATATGTTGGTGGGGCCTGCAAGGCAAGCTGCAGATGTAAATAAGATTTACCTGCAGAGGTAAATCTTATTTGTTAATAAGATTTTGTTTCTCTCATAAAATGTGGTATCAGGAAAAAAGTAAAATGTGGTTTAAAGTGTTGAATAAAGGAAAGCTCTAGCTGATATATATATATACATATATATATGTATATATATATATCATTAAGGATTAAGGGATATATGTCATAAGGGATTAATATCCAGAATATATAAAGAACGCCTACAACAGAATAAAAAACAATACAATTCCAAAATGGGCAAAAGCCATAAATAGACATTTCTCCAAAGAAAATACACAGATGACCAATAAACACATGGACACTTAGCTTACATAGAGAGAGAGAGAGAGAGAGTCAGCCACTGAGACATCCTTAAAAGTAAAAAGGCCTGCTCTACCAAATAATTTCTAAAGGTGTTGATTTTGAGTTTTAGTTACATAACACTTAATCATATTTAGTAGGAGTTACTCAGCCTTAATATTTTCTGGTAAAATGTTAAGCCACTTGTCAGTCTTTAGTTATTTTCTGAATTTCTTTATCTTCATTTCTCAATGACTTATATGCCAACCTGGGACTCTCCCAAACCACTTTAGAATTAGGTGTGCTTAAAACTGAATCTGGCAAGTTTATTATTATTAAATGTAGGTCTGAATGTCACCTGGGGATGTTTCTGGAGCAGTAGCTGTAAGGGGCTAGAATTTGAGCCGCTTAATTTTTTTTTCTCTTTTATTGTCTTTGGGATTGTAAAAATGTCCTCTTTTTTGGCCTATTTCCCCATCGTTACTCTTAAGACTTCTTACCAGATTTAAAGTGAAGTGATGTAAAAATTTGTCCCGTTTGAAAATATGTATCATCGGTTCTCTATTATCTATAGAAGTTATCAGATTGTTTTTTCCAAACTTGAAATACAAAGATGAAATATGTAGGATGGATTTTGTATATTCAACAGAGGAGAACCCTAACTTTCCATTGGATGATAGACGTACCTATCGTTTATGTGTTGAAAATGAACGTTTACTTCACCACAGAGTATTACTGTTTTGCACAGATCAGATCATTTACCCTGTCCTAACGTGTAGATGACCAGTTTAATTTGTGTTGTGACCTACCTACTGGGGCTTTTAGGGGCGCAATAAACCATATCCCTCTTCGTACTTCTGAACAAAGAGAGAAATAAAACAGGAGGAAGGCAAACAGGAAATAAGAATTTGTATGCTTTTTATTCCTGATGAAGTCTGCGTCGGAGGATGTAGCTTAGTGAGAGGGCCAGATGGGTCAGCTAATATTCAGCCAGACGATCAGGCAGCACACCTTTGGGCCCAGCTGGAGAAGCAGGCAGAACACATGTTGCCTGTGGGTAGCTTATTCCCAAGAGGAAGACGGGTGGAGCTGAGCCAGCAGGCCCAGTTGGTTCTTCTCAAATTAGCCCATTGATTACAGCGGTCACTCTTCCTTCCCATGGAAGTGGTGAAGGGTTGGGATGGGGGAGGGGGTTGAAATGAACAGAAAGCGCTCACATGGAAGAAACATCAGGAGCAGGAACACGTACACTTCACATGCCAGATGCTTGTAGGAATCCTTCAGCTGTCACGGTTTTTCTATTTTTCAAATGCTCTCTCAGCCTTTTAATATTTGATACTTAAACCGTCCCCGACAGTTATTTGGTAGCGTCACATAATTTGAAATATGGTGGCTTGTTTTTGTAGCAGCTTGGTCTTAAATCCTCCTGTGTTTGGCACTGGGAGATAGTAGCATCAGACAGTGTTTGTGTGGGACAGTTTCAGGGAGAGACCATTTCATCTTCTCGTCGACAGGACACGGTTCTGTTGTCAGAAGGCCTTGGTACTTCCTAGCTTTGTGACCTTGGACAAAAACTAAACTTTCCGTGCCTGTTTCCTTTTCTATCAAATGGGGACAATTATAGTACTTACCTCAAAGCGGAGGTATGAAAATTATACATTAATAAACACAAAGCGCGTCACTAGTGCTCGGAATGTGGTCAGTGCTCAGTAAATACGGGCAGCTATTACCAAAAATATTAAAGTTATAGAAAGTTATTACATGTTGTTAAAAATGGCCTTTAGAAAAAGCTGGTTATTAAGTATTTGAAGTTGTCAAAGAGCTTTCAGACTAGATTTGAATTCTGCAGGACTAGATCAGCGAAAGAAAGAATTATTTATAGCTATAGAAGATAATATGAAATGAATATGTAGGAAGAGGTAAAAGAGAGGGGCAATGAAGAGAGCAGAAAATTCTGTTTCACCCTCTTGATTCTCTAGAAAGCTTCCTTATCCACTAGGGAATAGGTTTCCTCGCTGGATCTACTTTGTGCATTTTCCTGGCCTCCTATTCAATGCTTTTGGAACTACTCCATATATTTCTCTGAGTGACAAAATGAATGCCATTATTTAGGAGTCAGACCGAACTGCCAAGTATGAGCTGTATAAGTCCTGGAAAGTTGTGTGACTTTCTGAGCCTGAACTCTCTGTGAGACGGATGCAGTAATACCTTCTCACAGGGTGTTGTGAATGATGTTAAATGGAACAGCGGATGTAGGAAATACAGTGTAGGTACTGAGTAAATCTTAGCACCTTTTCTTCTTCCCACAGTGTTTTGTAGCTGGCTTTCCCTACTTAATTGCATTGGATGACCTCATTGATAAAATCGGGATAATAACTAACCTAACAGGCTTGGTAGGAGGACTTGATAGAACTGTATACATAGAGGTGGTATAGTTCCTAGTATATAATATGTCATAACTAATACTGCTAAGGCTACTTAGGAAGTCGAACATTATCATATACTTGTTATTTGTATTTGTTTTGTGCTGTGTTCATGTTGCCATTGGTTTATTCTTTTTTTATAATTGGTGATTTGCTATTCCATTTTGTTATGATATTTTTTCCAAGCAGGATTTTGGAAGATAGAGTTTTTCAGATAGTCAAGAAGGGAAAAGTTATACCGGACAGAAGGAACATCCTGTACAGACACGCAGACGTGAAATAGCGTGGTCTGTGTGGAGACCTACAAATATTAAAATCTCATTGCAATATAAATGCTATTAGAAAATAGATTTTTATGAAGTACCAAATCATGCAAGGCCATACAACCTGATAAGATGCTTGGATTTTTATCTCCTAGGTCTGGTTAGCAAATGAAAGTTAAGTTAATGAAACTGTCGTTTGTGTTCCAGAAATTGTTTTGGGTGACCATGATGTGGTAGTGGTGGCAAGTGGAGCAGAGAGGCATGGTGGCCAGTGAGGAGATTATTGTCCAGAGATCACGAATTTAGGCAGAGCCAATAAATGGAGACGATGACTTAGATTATATACAGGATCTAAATATCAACAAAACCTGGTAGTTATTTGAGTGTCAGTTTCCTAGGTTTATGACGTGGGTAGTTTATCAGATGGGATTGTCAAGGTGGGAGAGCAATAATAGGTTCCAATTTAGACTTGCAGAGTTTTGAGTTGTCTGTACCACCCACGGAGATGCCACATGGGCAGCTGCTTGTCAATTTTGGCCCGAGGGGTCGATGAGACCAGAAATAAAGATTTGTTTCTGTGTATGTATTGAGTGTAGGGAAGAGGACCAACAAGATGGAATGCTGGGGGGCAGCGACTTCGTGTGGCCAGGTAGAGAAGATGTATTCACAGAGCGAAACTGAGCAGAAAGAATTAGAGAGCGAGAAGGAGGACTGAAAGAACACTGTGCCATGAAAATAAACGGAGGAGAGGATTTTAAGGAGTGATTTGATATTAAAAGCCAAGTAAAATAAAGACTAAAATGTATTCTTGGGTTAGTTGCCATTTCCTGGCTGGTATCCTACGTCGTAGCCTTCTGAGAGGTATTAATCAGTTTGCCTTGATGGTCGAATAAGTTTAGGAAGCTCTTCATACAATATTGTCCCATGAAAGTCTCAGGACACGTTAATAGACCAAAAGTGTTGAGAAGCCCTGCAAAAAGGGTGCTGTGTGGTTTAAATCCACACTTTCCATATGTATTTGAGTAAGGAACATTTTTTTTTTTTTTCTAAGTGGGGAAGGGGGTCACACTTTTTAGCATCCTGTAAGATAACGTTCCTTAGAGCGCGTCTTGGGAAATGCCTTCTGGGCAACAGGAGGGCCCTGATGGTGCCATGGGAGAAGGTGCCAGGTCCAGTGGGTTGGTGAGTTGAGAAGTGCCAGGGCGATGCACAGGGACTAATGTGCATTACCTTTGATGATGCTGACAACACTGACTGGCTCTAAAGTGAGCTTCTCTGCAATTTTTCTGTAAGGCCAGATTTTGTAATGTTCCCGTTATCTCTGTTGTTTCTAAAGGTGTACAAAACTGAACTCCTGCTTCTTCTTCCCCCTTCAGTCTTCCTCATCCTCATATCAGGTGTCTCCTTTTCTCTCGTGCCCACACCCATGTCTTGGGGCCATCTTTGTTTGTTCCCTTTTACTCATCTCGGCAAATGCCACGGGATCTCCCTTCAAACTCTATTGATACTTCCATCCTTCCTCTCTAGCCTCACCTTTACCACCTCATCCATAATCTCTGGATTCATTTTTAAGTTTTATCAACCTTAATTTGCGTACCACCCCAGATTCACTTGGCCCCACCTGCCCCCTGGCCCCTGAGCTGCTTATTCAGTGTTGTTCCCCAACTCTGCCGCTGTTGCCTCGTTCCCTAACACTTCCAGAATGCTCATTCCACCCCCAGTATCCAGACTGAAATGTTGCTCCAGAAGCTGCCTGGAGGGATCGGATAACACAGCTTGAAGTGGAGAGGAGAGGAAGAGTCATGCCTCTGCAACAATAGAAAATACTTATATATTGGTCTCTGCCCTCAGTTCCTGGCACAGAGCACCTAAAACCCTTATAATTTCCTGAGTGATAAGAGCATTAGGAGCATGTTTTGTTCTCATATGTGGTCTTTGACCCTGGTTCCTGACACAGAGCTCCTAAATCCCTTGGAATTTTCTAGGTGGTAGGAATGTCTTTTGTTCTAATGAGGCGGCTCTGATCTGCTCCTGGATGGCGTCAGGATGGGGGGTGGTCACTGGGAAGACTAAGGGTAATTAGCATGGAACTTTCAGCTTCACTCCCATTCTCTGGGAAGGAGAGGGGCTAGAGAGGAAGTTGATGGTTGATCGTGCATATGTGATGAAGCCTTCATAAAAATCCTACTAGTATAGGGTTCAAAGAGCTTCTGGCTTGGTGAACACATCCACGTGCCATAATGGCGGTGCACCCCAACTCCATGGAGACAGGGACTCCTGTGCTCCGGGCTCTTCCATACATTGCCCTATGTATCTCTTCAGCGGGCTGTTCATCTGTATCCTTTATCATATCCTTTATTATGTAATCAACTGTCAGACATAAGTGTCGCTGTGAGTTCTCTGAGCTGTTCTAGCAAATGATGGAATCCAAGGAAGGGGTTGTGGGAACCTTTGATTTGTAGCCAAGTAAGACAGAGTCATCGGTAACCTAGAGACCTACTCCTTGCCCTTGGTGTCTGACGTTGGGGAAGTCTTGTGGGTCTGGGCTTTTAAGGGGCCTTGGCTAACTCTGGTTAGTGTCAAAGTGAATTGTGGATATCCACCTAGTGTCAGAAGTGTTGTGAATATAGTAGTAGTGTGTGAGTAAAGGAGAACCACAGGAGTGTTTCCCTATACGTGCCTCATGAGATGACTTCTCATCCGGAAGAGACATGGTGAAGGAGTCAGCAGGTACATCCTCTGTCATTGTCTCCCCACCAGTGTTCCCTGCTCAGATACATGTGGGGATGTGGAAGTGTTGCTTTAAACCAAATAGTGTTGTTACTGCAGAGCTCCTGTCACCTTCAATGCATCCTTCCCCCTGCAGCTGTGGGGAGTGGTGGTCCACACAGCCTGCCCTACCAGTCCTTCACGAGAGAGCAGCTGGCTGGGTTTTCCTGTGAAGCTGTGGCCGCTGTGGTGATGCGCTGCCTTCTGTTTCCTTTTCCCCCTTCCCTGCCTCACTGTCCTGTGCTCTTGCTACTTTGGGGTTTTCCCTCCCAGAAAGAGCATCTGCTGCGAAGCTTCGCCTTGGGTCCTTTTTTAGGAAACCTAGACAAAAGGTTATTGCAACAGCCTTTTTACTGCCGTCCTTGATTCTGCTCTGTCTCCTCTAGTTCTTTTTCAACACCCTGTCAGTGTGATCCTTTAGAAATGCATTAGACAAGTCGTTCCTCTGATTAAAACCTTTGAGAGGTTTCTCCTATCACTCAATGAGAGCTTCAATCCTCCTTGGTCTAGAGCCAGCCCCTTTCCGTCTCTGAGCACATTTCTTGTGCTACCCTCTTGCTTTCTTCATTCCAGACTTGCTGGCTGTCTTAGTAAGTTTGTGCCACTGTAAAGGAGTACCACAGACTGGGTGGCTTCTAAACAGTAGAATTTATTTCCCACAGTTCTGGAGGCTGGGAAGTTCAAGATCGGGGTGGCAGTGTGGTTGAATTCTGGTGAGAGCCCTGTCCAGGTTTCAGAGTGCCGACTTTACCTTGTATCTTCACATGGCTGAGAGCAGAGGGAGGAGGTGAGCTCTCTCATGACTGTTACAAGGGTTCTTATCCTATTCTTGAGGGCCCCATCTTCATGACTTCATCTGATTCTAATTACTTCCCAGGGGCGCCATCCCATAATACCAGCACATTGGGAGATAGACTTGCAACATAATAATTTGAAGAGGGGCACAAATATTCAGTCCATAATACAGGTCTCCTTGCTGTTCCCCTTACAAAACAAGCATGCTCCCATCTGTGTTCTAGAAAGTTCAAGATATCTATTTTCCTGCTCCTTCATCTCCTTCAGGTTTTTGCTGTTGAGACATTCTCTAACCAACCTATATAAAAATAGAACCAATCCCTTCTATACTATCTGGCTTACTCTGTTTTGTTTTTTTTTTCCCCTGCCCCCATAGTACTTTCATTGTTAGACATACTATATACTTATTTGTTTATGATTTGTCTTCCCCCACCTCACAAGGATGTAAATTTTATAATAAGATAGCCTTTGTCTGGAACATTGCTTATACCTATTTGTTGAATGAATAAGTGAATAAATGTAGTAGGGTCATGTTTGCTATGAAATATGCATAGGTTGAAGTAGATATTATTGTACTGTGATAAGTTTAAATTTAGGTATTAAGTCTGAATCACAAAGGTCATTTTTCTTTGGGGGAATGAGCTAAGTCAGCATTTCTCAAAGTGTGGTCCATGGATAGTATTTTGAAGGATGTTAATAGGAATTATGTAGGAGATAAACCAGTATGTGCGTGTGTGTGTGTGTGTGTGTGTGTGTGTGTATGTGTTGGACTGTGGACAAATAAGTAGAATCCTGAAGGGTTTTCATGACTATATGTGACATTTTAATAGATAATTTTTTTTTGTACAACATGATAAAATGTGAAATTTTCTCCAAAGAGTCAAGTGTATTGGGAACAAGTGTTTGGTTTTAACTCATTGTAGAATTTTAATCATATGTTAAAGTGAGTTATGGTGAAAATAATGAAGTTCAAGTGTTTTGTTTTTTTTTTTTTTATCCTTTTATTCATGTCAAGAAACATTACCTCTTTGTATGGAAGATTGAATAGAAGAGGTTGATACATGACAGCAAATCTGTAAGTAATTACAGAAGGATTATTATCATAGAACAGGGAGATTAAGGTTGCATGTAGAATTTGGTATTTGTTGGTGTTGAGAGCCTTTTTAGGATTTCTTTTGGCCTTTTGCTTTGCCCATGGAAGACCATCCAGTAATATCCCCCAAAAAGTGCTTTTCAGAAATAGTGCCAGTCGGCTCTCACCCTGCCTAAAAGCAAAAGACTTGTATCTCATTTTTGCAGGGTAGGTAGAATATAGTTGAGATTTAAAAAAAATACTATAAATACCATTATTTTATGTGAACCAATAGTTGCTTTTACTGTTATCCATGAATTCTTTTCATTCTGGGATTTTAAATTGCCACAAACTGAGCAAAAAACCTTGGACTGAAGTAAAACAACTCCATCAGAAAGTTGGTCATAGTTCTTCAGCATCCATTAGTAAGTTTTTGTTCAAACAAAATAGTGAATTTAATAATCCCTTAGTGAGTGAGACTTAATTTAAGAAACAAGTGCCTGAGCCTTTTAGCATGTACATGACCTTCATAGGCTTTGGCATGTTCCTTAATTATAGGAGAATTTTGGTCCAGGAAGAACCCAGAATATGAAGGACTTCTAGTTAATACAATCTAGTTAGACTTTGAACTCTCATAGATCCAATTAGACATACTAAGTAAGTAGTTTCACCTTGCTTACATTTTTCCTGAAAACCCTGACATTTAAATGCTAATAAAGTAGCAGAGTTTCTCTGCTTCTTCAGAAGCATTTTATTCTTGTGGCTTCAATTGACTCTTGTGGTTATTGTTGCTGAGTCAGTTGTTTAAATTATAGTCTTTGAATATTTAAACTTAATGGCAGTCTGTTGATTTGACTTAATCCTGACCATTTGTCTGTCCCTTGCTATTAAATTTGAAATGTCAGAATGTTGGTAACCATGGCTTGGGGGAAAATATGTGAATCTATCATTTTACTAGACTGTCTTATGGGTTAGCATTTTTATATTTGCCAAGGGAAACATAAAATCCAGAGTTCTTCTTCTTTGAAGAGATTATCTTTTGCATTTCTCCTGTGATTATAAAAAACAAAGGGCTTGTGATTCTATTATTTAAAACCAAACCAAAAAACAAAACTCAAACCTGTATACATATGCCTTTATAGACATATTCGTCATAAATTCTTCGATACAGTATATTCATTTTTCCCCAAAATGTTAGGCTTTGAAAAGAGAATATGGCCTTATATCTTAGTTTTCATGAAGGATCTTCATATTCCTCAATTACTGTATTTTGAAGAGCAAAGTAATAAAATGTTGCTTAGATAAGTTACATTAGCCTGAAAAAATGTCATAACATTGTTGGGTGCTTATTGAAGTCACTTGATGGAATTGATGAAAAATCATACCAATGAATTAAAAGATTTAGAAATAATTTGTAGGAGGATGACCTTGTAGTTACATGGATTAGATATCATCGGAAACAAACCTGGAAATTACTTTTCAGAGTAATACGGTAGGGGGTTACTTTGTGGAGATCACAAGTAGTTAATGGGTATTTGAGGTTGGTATAAAGTTTCCAGTGACATCATCATTTGTGAACTCAAAAAGTGCTAGATCTCAAGGAACGCGGAAGGGAAGTTGATGTGCTCTTGAAAACTGTTAGATGACTTAAAAGTGACTGTTGATGATAAAGACTCTGATTTCAAAGATGCAGCTGAGAAAGTAGAATAAAATTATTCCATGAAATTTGAGTGGAAAAAGCAATATTTCTAGATGGACTAATGAGATAGTGCTATTTAAAATATATTTGTGTAACTAGGGGTGCCTGGGTGGCTCAGTTGGTTAGATGTCCAACTTCAGCTCTGGTCATGATCTCACGGTTTGTGGGTTCGAGCCCAACGTCTGTCTCTCTGCTGACAGCTCAGAGCCTGGAGCCTGCTTCTAATTCTGTGTCTGCCTCTCTCTCGGTTCCTCCCTCACTCACGGTCTGTACCTGTCGCTTTCTCTCTCAAAAATGTTAAAAAAATTAAAAAAAAAATATATATATATATTTGTATAACTAAATTAAGAAATTATGTAAAATGAAGTCATTTGAATATTTCAGCTATGTCTTGTCATCATCTGTATAACAAAAATGGCCATATCCACATAATTTTGGATATTCTCCTGCAGACCCTGGGTATTGACTTTCATTCTAGTTGTCTTACACTTGGGCAATGTATATTTGTATATATAGTGTATATACAGAATGCGTGTGTGTGTGTTTGTGTGTGTGTATAATGTACATGAGTTTGGACATAGGAAAAGGCCAATAAGGATGTACCCTGTCCTCTTCTCCGTGTAAGCTCCTGGAGAGTGGAGTAGGGATAGTGAGCTCCTTGCTATCCTTAAACATACCAAGAGCATTCCTGCTTCAGAGCCACTGTGCTGTTCCTTCTGCCTGGAATGCTGTCTCCTTGATAGACACATGACTAGTCCCTTGCCTTTATTCAAATGTCACCTACTCAGGGCTTCCCTGGCCACTGTCAAAAATTACTTTCTCAGGAGCCTGGGGTGGCTCACTCGGTTAAGCGTCAGACTTCGGCTCAGGTCATGATCTCGCGGTCTGTGAGTTCGAGCCCCACGTCGGGCTCTGTGCTGACAGCTCAGAGCCTGGAGCCTGTTTCAGATTCTGTGTCTCCCCCTCTCTCTGCCCCTCCCCCACTCACACTCTGTCTTTCTCTCCTTCAAAAATAAATAAATATTTTAAAAAAATAAAAAAAATTACATTCTCTGCTCTGCCTCCCTGTCCTCCTTCCTGTTTAATTCCCCTCCCCCCCCAACACTTATTTCTGCCTACCATACTATTTTAAAGATTGACTGCCTCCCCTTCTAAAATGTAAGTCCAGGAGGGTGAGGAATTTTTTGTTTTATTCAGTTTTGTTCACTGTTGTATCCTTGGTACCTGGAATGGTGCCTGTTGCATAGCAGATGTTGAATGAGTGTTTAAGTCATGGAGCACGAACAGTTTAAAGACTGATGTTATTGTCAGCTTGCATTTTATTTTATTTATTTATTTATTTATTTATTTATTTATTTTTTTTAAATTTTTTTTTTCAACGTTTATTTATTTTTGGGACAGAGAGAGACAGAGCATGAACGGGGGAGGCGCAGAGAGAGAGGGAGACACAGAATCGGAAACAGGCTCCAGGCTCTGAGCCATCAGCCCAGAGCCTGACGCGGGGCTGGAACTCACGGACCGCGAGATCGTGACCTGGCTGAAGTCGGACGCTTAACCGATTGCGCCACCCAGGCGCCCCATCAGCTTGCATTTTAAAAGGATATACCAGTTTATATCTAATAGTGTTTGACCACAAATATGCCAATGTAATATTTAAAACTATATATAGTTTACTACATAAAATTGTCATTTTAATTTTTTATTACTAGTGAAGTTGAATATTTACACATATTTTTACACTTATTGTTCATTTTATGTTTATATAATACATTTGTTTAAAAATTAGGAAATACTTCCTCATCTCACCCGTTTAATAATTTGTACTTTTGGGGCGCCTGGGTGGCTCAGTCGGTTGGGCGTCCGACTTCAGCTCAGGCCATGATCTCGCGGTCCGTGAGTTCGAGCCCCACGTGGGGCTCTGTGCTGACAGCTCAGAGCCTGCTTCCCATTCTGTGTCTCCCTCTCTCTGGCCCTCCCCTGCTCACACTCTGTCTCACTCTCTCTCTCAAAAATAAATAAACGTTAAAAAATATTTTTTAAATAAAAAAAATAATTTGCACTTTTAAACTGTCCCCCACTTAACCAATCCAAACCCATGATTGTACACATTAATGTGGCATTTATAGTGGATTCACCAAGACTTATCTTCCATTGTAGTAAGAGAGTGTACTATTTGGACTTGGGAACCATAACTCTGCCAGAATGCCAGAAGTCTTGAGGTGGGGGGATGGAATTAGGAAACACTGAAAATGTATTCATTCATTCAGCATGTAATTTTTAAGTGGTTTCTGTGTCAGTTACTCTGATGTGCAATGGAGATACAGCAGTGACAAGACAGCTGTATTCTTTTTCTCCAGAGATTATGGTTTACTGAGAAAACTGATGCTACACAAATGAAGAAGAAAATTTAAAAATAAAAATTTGCTCATGCAGTAATAAACACTGCATGATTTATAGCTTTTCGATCTTTATTCAACATGTGTTCATGAACATTAAAATAAACTATAGCTTTCTTTTTTCACTTAGAATATCTTGAAGTTTTCCTTCCTTGTCATTAAATATATTTGCCAACTTGTTTTTTAATGGTTGTGTAATATTCCATTTTATGGAAGTTCTTGTTCAAAGCAATTAACTATTTTTGGGCATTTAGGTTGCTTATAATCTTTTGCTATTATAAATAACATAGCATTTATTTTGTATATAAATCTTTCATGTTAGTTTATTGTTGCCTTACATATTGGTTTCCTATTGCTGGTGTAACACATCACCACAAACAATGGCTTAAAGCAACACAAACTGATTATCTTATAGTGCTGGAGGTCAAACATCTTAAAATCAAGGTTTTGTCAAGCTGTTTCCTTCTGGAAGCTCAAGGGGACAGTGTGTTTCCTTGTGTTTTCCAGCTTCTAGAGGTCACCTGCATTTCTTGGCTCATGACTTCATCCTCCATCTTCAAAGCTGCAAATACAGTATCTCCTAGTTTTTCTCTCTGACCTCTGTTTCCTTCATCACATCTCCTCTAACTCTAACCCTCTTCCATCCTTCTTGTGATCTGGCTGGGTCTACCTGCATAACCCAGGATGATCTCCTCTTTTTAAGATCTTTAATCATATCTGCAAAAGTCCCTGTTACCATGTAAGGTAACATTTTTATATGTTTCATGGATTAGGATGGGGATGGATTTTTGGGGGGGTCACTGTTCTGCCTACCACATCTTAGGATATGTGCCCAGATATAAAATCGCTAAGGCCAAAGCAGTTTTGAAGGCTTTAGATACATACTGCCAAACTGCCCTCTCAAACCCTGAATCCTTGATTGATACACCTGCAGTGAGAGGTCCTTACACTTAGTCCTTTCTAGCATTTGATATTCCATATTATTATTTAAAAAAAAATCTTTGAACTCTTGATAGTTATGGTGGCAAACAATTATTAAGTACTTACTGCATGGCCAGCACAAATATAAGAGCTTTATAGGTGTTAGCTAATTTAATCCTCAGAAAACTCTATGACGTAGGTACTTTATTACCTCTGTTCTCTCACTTTCATGGATAAAGACGCTGAGACTTAGTGAAGTCAAGTAACTTGCCTAAGTCACATAGTTGGAAATCGTAGAGCTAAGCTTCAAACACAGCTGAGAAGGAGCTAGATAAGTAGATGTCCATATCCTAAAATCTTTCTTTCTGAGGACTTGTGAATACACACATACATACACGCTCTGAATAAAAGATCTCGGTAGGGTGTGCCTATGAGAGTTTTGAGTAAAAAATGATAGCCAGTATTTGTTGAATACCCCATGGCTTAATGGAAAAAGGTTTGCAAAGAAATATATAGTCAGGAGGAGATGCAGAAGAGGAAAATGAGGAATGAGATAATTGAAGTGCTTTTTCCCCTGAGGTCTTAGGGCTAATTT
Organism: Puma concolor; assembly: GCF_028749965.1. Taxonomy (NCBI): domain Eukaryota; kingdom Metazoa; phylum Chordata; class Mammalia; order Carnivora; family Felidae; genus Puma; species Puma concolor. The sequence goes on from NC_141673.1 coordinate 127,368,680, forward strand.
ATACTTTCTGATTCTGTGCCAAATTGTAAAACTTAATCCTTTTAGAGATGCCTGTAGCAGAAATTCAGGATAGGGTTTAAAACATTATGAAGTCAATAATGAAAAGAATAAGCTCTAAGAAAGGTCTACTTTATATAAAGCAAAGAGGGGCTCAGAATAGCAGGACAAATTTAGAGAGGAGTTTTTATTTTTTTTATTTTTAACTTTCTTAGAGAAGAGTTTTTAGTTTACTCTTTGGGATTTTTATGATTGATCACATGATAATAGTTTTACAACTCTTTTTTTCATTCATAGTTGGTTAGGCACAGAGTACTAATGCATACATCATTTCTTCATTGACTTCCATGAGTGTATCAGAAATGATCTTTTAAATTGTAAGAAAATCTCAACAAAGAATTTTCTACATTTTTATAGTGATGAAACATTCATAGGGGTTTGTTCATTCAAAGCAAACTTATGGAAAACAAAGTCTTTGTTATTTAAACCTGTAATAGGGTGGATAACGTGCTTTATATTGCTTATTTCTTAACTATTTACATAAATGTTTTTAAACATGTTCATGCCTTTAAAAGATTAATAGGAAGGCTTAAATGTCATGGGAAAATGGAGAACACAGATTTAGATTTATATCCTTTGAATTCTAAATATATAAATAGATAGCTTTCAACTCTACATTTTTGGCCATATGCTATTTACTTGTTAATCTCCAAAGAACCATGGCAATGTAGTTTAATTCTTGTTTTTTATTCTTTTGACTGTTGTTGAGTTTGTGGGATAAATAATACATTGAGTTATATTACTGGTGTGTGTGTGTGGGGGGGGGGGTGTCTTACAGTCAGTTGGGCATGTTTTGAGAATGTATCCAAACTTTTTTGGTCTGTCCTTGATACCTTCCTTTTGTGATTTCTCAGGGTCACAACCAAGAGAAGCTTTGAATTCTTTTGTTCCAAGATAAAAATAGTTTTACGTTTGTTTGCTTTTCACTGATTACAAAAGCATTCTATTCTTATTGTTAAGAAAAAGACCAAATAATCCAAAAAGGTTTAAAGGAAGAAATAAAAATTACCCCCCAATTCTCTGTACCAAAAGAGATAGCCCCTGTTGACATTTGCTGTTTTTTTTTCTTTTTTTTTTTTTTTTCTTTAAAATTTTTTTTTTCAACATTTATTTATTTTTGGGACAGAGAGAGACAGAGCATGAACGGGGCAGGGGCAGAGAGAGAGGGAGACACAGAATCCGAAACAGGCTCCAGGCTCTGAGCTGTCAGCCCAGAGCCCGACACCGGGCTCGAACTCACGGACCGCGAGATCGTGACCTGGCTGAAGTCGGACGCTTAACCGACTGCGCCACCCAGGCGCCCCTGTTTTTTTTTTTCTTAATATGGGTACATACACATACACTTTACAAAACTTGAATTATTACTGAACAAGATTATTTAGTAACTTTTTTGTCCTTAAAAATTTCTGTCACTCCACATTAGTATATATGGGTATCATTTTTAATATGGTTGTTCTCATACATCTATGCAGTCTTACACTTACATTGTCCAAATATTTCTTAGCATAAATTGTCACAAGTAGAATCACTAGGACTAGTGATAGAAGAGTTGAATCCATGAATACTACGGTCAACAAGAGGAGGGGCACATTTTTCCAAACGCTTGCGCTAGACAGTGTTCATTTTATAAGACCTTTCCTAAATCTGATAAGTAAAACTGATTAATGTGGATTTCTGTCATTATTGGTGAAGTGCAGCATCCTTTTATATGTTAATAGATCATACACAATTCTTTATTTTGAATTGCCTGTAATTGAAATTTCTATTTGACTGCTTTTACTTTCAGAACTTGAATTTTGTAGGAATCGTTAAGACCGTTCAACTGAAAATATTATATGCTCCTTGAAAGAGCTTGGAGATACAGCTTACAGGTGCTCTCTACATATTTGCTGTCTTTAGAATACACGTAGAGGGTAAGGTAGTTAGGTAACCCTATAATGAAGTCCTTGCCCCCCAAATTGGGACTCCTGCGATTATTGCCTCAACTTAGGACACTTGAGGAGTGTTTGATGAAGAGATGTGCTTCTGTTTGATAAATTAATTTTGGTTCTGTTTGGTTAATTAATTTCTCATTCACAAGGCTTTTGGTAAAGTTCATGTTGTTCTGCTTGCCAAGTTGGAATTTGAAATGCATTTCGTCAGAGCGACAAGTGATATTTCAGTGTGTGTTCTCTTAAATGCCTATTAGAACTGTTGTTTCCAAGTTACAAAAAACAATGCAAACTGGTTTACATAAAGGACGTAAATACTCATGTAATGACTGAGATCAAATATAGGCTTGGTTTGGGATGCAGCTTAAAGGGGCTCGCATCATGTTACCAGGAGCCAGTTTTCTTTCTCTGTATATCTATCTCAAATTTGTTCTGTCTAGAGTGGGTGCATTTTTATATACATGCTCCCGTTACTGCATCAGAAGGCTGTAGTTGCTGCTGCACGTAATATCCTTCCCTTCCATGGTTAAACTCAGTAAGAAAGAGCAAGCATTTCTTCCTAGTTGCCCAAGGAAAAAAAAGTCAGGTGTTCTCTCTTCTTGTGCCTACTTGCTTATTTTGTCTTGTTTGCCCTTCCTGAACCCACTCTGGAAGTCTTGGCTCAGGCATCTGACACGCGCTTTCGGAGAAACTAGGGGAAGGGGTTGAGGCTATCTGAACCACTTGAAAGAAAGTGAGTGAGGTGAGATTCCCCAAAAGAAACTCTGGGACTATTGCCAGAAAAAAGGGTACTGGATGCTGGCAAAGCACAACACAGGTGTCCACTCATCTCGTGTGCCTAGTACACGATACGTACTCTAACAAATGTTTATGACTGCCTGACGCTAGCCCTATTGGTGCTATTCTTTAACATATTTATAAAATGAATAGAATTTTGTAGGCCATTCTGGAAACTTCATTGTGTTTCCGAGGTTAAAATTTTACCCGAATGTCAAACAATCTACTTAAACACGGTCTTTCAGACATCAATAAACACTTAGGTACAGCATTATTAAAGGCTTTTAAGCTAGTCCTGTTCCCAGGAACAGGACACTGAAGAGGGTAATCAACAGTAATCAGGAGTTGAAGTTAGAGATCAAATTCACTCACTTTCATACTATTCATTCAGATGTTTACTGAAGGCCTATTGGGTGCCAGTTGTAGAAATGTCTGGGTGCTGTGAGTCAGGCTGGGATGCACGAGCCATGGCATGGGCTCTATCAGATCACAGAGTCTAGTGAGAGAGGTGGTGTCCTGGGATAAATGTGCTGACCGTGTGAACTACCCAGTGCAGTGACAGCCTGAGGGACCGGCCCCCACTTCAATCCGGCAGGCTCAGTGAAAGCCCCCTGGAGGAGTCATGCCTGAGCTGAATGGGTCCTGAGGGACCAATAAAAATGATCTAGGACCAGAAAGATGGTGACCTTGGGCAGGGTAGGATAGGCTTTTAAACTATGTACAGAAGCATTAGGATTGAGAAGTTATGGCCCCTCTGGGGCATGATAAGTAGTTGGGTATTACCCGGGGAAAAGTGTATGTGTGTGAGTGTGGTGGGTATGAGTTGAAAGAAAGTGGTTGATTGAGGGACAATGTCAAGAGAGAAAGCTAGACAGCAATTCACCATGAGATCATACTAAGAAGTGTGGATTTTATCGGGTAGACAGTGGTGAAGTACCAGATAACTTGGAAGCAGTAGAATGACTTCATTAGAACCTAGGAAGAATCCTGGGAAACCCCATGAGTGTAAATTTACTGATAGGAGTTCAGAAAAAAGAGCAGCTTTCATGTTTTTTTAAAAATTGACATCAAGTGTTACATGTATTGATGTGTGTAGCTTATAAATAAACATGTCCGTTGAACACTGACCATCTCCCTTAATAAAGTTTCTAAAATATAGACTTTCTATAAGAAGCAAAAGCAAATGAAGGTTTATTTTTCTTTAAAAAAAAAACAATGTAAAAATAAGCAATCTGATATTGCTTCCCAAGTTTTAAAAAGTTATCAAACTTCAATTGGAAGGAGACATTTCTTTTTTTTTTCTTTTTTTAATGTTTTAATGTTTATTTATTACTGAGAGACTGGGAGACAGACACAGAGCATGAGCAGGGGAGGGGTAGGGAGAGGGGGAGACATAGAATCCGAAGCAGTCTCCAGGCTCTGAGCTGTCAGCACAGAGCCCGATGTGGGGCTCGAACTCGCAAACTGCAGGATCATGACCTGAGCCGAAGTCGGTCGCTTACCTGACTGAGCCACCCAGGCACCCCAGAAGGAGACATTTCTTAATATTAGGACAAGAAATCATTTAAAAATACCAACCACCTTTTATAAAAAGGGCTTATGAACACTTGTAATCATTAAAAGATCTGTTGCATGAAAGCCTGAGAAATTAAAGAAATTATGATTGTGTCCCCTCTTTAGTAATCATTATCAATATTTTTAGTTTGACCTTTGTTTTATGTCAAGAGCCACAGAGGCTGTTGGGTAACACTCAAGCCATCATTCCAAAAGGAAACCAGGACTTCCTTAGTGGGAGCTATTGTGTCACCTTCTAATCAGTATTATGATAACTCATCTGAGGAAGTCTTGCTGCGCACAAGTATTCAGTGAGAGATTACTGAGGTTAGAAAATACATGAGGTTGATTATGACTGTTGCAGAGTTTCAGCGGTTTTGCTTTTGAGATTTTGAGTTATATCATGGTGCTGGTATTGCTAGGAATGCTGTCCGTATTAGATTTTTGAGTTGTTTATTTAATGTATGATTTTGCGTAGTTTTCTAAATTTTTTATATTTCCTTCAATCAAGTCTTCAGAGTTGTTCTCAGGGAAACATAGATGTGACTTTTAACAAATAATGAAGAGATAGTGTTAACCGGTGACCAATGGTGACTTCACTTACCATGGTGAGCACTGAGTCATGTACAGGATTGTCGAATCACTGTGTGGTCCACCTGAAACTAATATTGTATCCCGGCTGTACTTCAGTACTAAAAATTAAAAAATAATGAAGAAAGTATTTGCTTAGTAGGAATCCCCTTCATAAGGAAAACTTTACATTAAAGGAGGGATTCTTGTACTTCAGAGAAGAACAATATTTTAATTTTAAGACTCCCCTGATCTCCATAAATATACACTTTGTGTATCCATCCCTGTGGGTCTACAAAATGTTTTGCACACACGACTCAATAAATGTTTGCCCAAGTACATTGATCCGGTCTAAATAGGAACTGAACCTGAAATCCTCTCCTCGCGCGTGTGCACACACACCCTGGCTGAACAGCTGGGGTAACTGTTAGGATTGGGTTCATGCATTCATTAGGATTAGGTTCAACTGTCCATAATAGAGACATCCAAAATAATAGTGTCCAAAAGGTCAAAATTTGTTTCTCACATAAAATATGTCTAGACGTAGTAATCCAGGGCTGCTACAGCGACTCTGTGAAGTCCTTCAGGACGTCCACTCCTTCTCCTTCTTTGCCTCATCAGCCTGGAAAGTGGCCCTTCTCTTCATGGACTAACATGGTGATTAGAGTGCAGCCATTACATTTATTTTTCCACAGTAGAAACAAACCGATAGTAGAAAGGCCAGAGAGCACAAACTATCACGTTCTTCTTTTTTCTTAACATCTTCATTTCGGTTCTCAAGGTCCTAATCAGAATGCATTGTCTCCTCTTCTCCACATTGCCCTGTTATCTGGCATAGCATCTTTATTTTTCTTTCCATGTAAATTCAGTGTGCTCCTTTTTAAATATTAGTTTGGCACCTTTCTCTCTTGTCCCACTTCCCCAGCTCTGGTCTGTACACAGGTCTCAAGTGGTTCCTGTCTACTTTCTGGTTGATGAGCTCTTGTATTTAGTGAGGTCTTAGTAACAAAGATCTAGTGTATATCTTGACCCAAAGTAAGTTTTTTTGGTTTACTGTTGGCTAAACTTCTAAGGCGATTTTCTAAGGAAATTAATGGACTTTGTAAAAAAATTGAGACTTATTTTAAATTTTATTTAATTCAGAGAATTTATTTGCAAGTTTTGAAATGCAAGAATCTTTAAAAAGAAAAGAAATATACTTTGCTAATAGTGATAAAACACTTAGCAATCATTTTATTTATTTTATTTACATTTTTGAGAGAAAAAGAGTGCATGAGTGGGGGAGAGGGGCAGAGGAAGAGAGACAGAGTCTTAAGCAGCCTTCATGCTAAGCTTGGAGCCCAATGCGGGCCTCGAACTCATGATTGTGAAATCATGACCTGAGCTAAAATCAAGAATCTGATGCTTAACCCATTGAGCCACCCAGGTGCCTCGTTAGTAATCATTTTAAATCCAGAATCCATTCAGGTCTGTTTTTGCATAGTACTTTTTTATTCTTAAGCTATCACTTTGAATGAAAGGAAATAGACATTGGATATGTTCAACTCACCTTTCATTTCACAACTAGGTGTCAGTATTAACATACCTGATTCGGTGTCTCAGGTGTGATTATAATAAGCTCATTCAAATAATTACTCACCCATATAAGGTACAAGTCAGAAAATAAATGATAAAGAAAACAAAGAAAAATTAAGCTACTTTTCTTATTTCCAAGTGGACTGGTTAATTTTATATTTACATTTTTAAAAACAGAATTTTTCCCCCACCTTAGTAACTATGCACAATTAAACTTTCTGATTTATTTGGTTAGGAAAGGCAGGTAGAGCGTGAACTTGTGCCTTTTCACTACTACCAACCAGAGGTTTTTCCTACAACTTCTCCAGAAAGAGTGATCAGAAAAAGAAGGAAAATTATTGCTATTCACATAGGGTGTGTGTGTGTGTGTGTGTGTGTGTGTGTGTGTGTGAGAGAGAGAGAGAGAGAGAGAGAGAGAGAGAGAGAGAGGGAGAGAGAGATTCTTACCTACTTGAGACATATTTGAGAGCAGGACTTATGCATGTATTGTCAGTGACATTTCTTACATTTCCCTAGAAATCTCTCCTGGTATAACTAAATCTACCTTTTTCAATTCAGTCCTCATGTAAATAGTACGATACCTCTTGTCTTTCCTTGTACATCTGATCTGACAATATTTTCACAGCATTTATACTGCATTTCTCTAACTAGAGTGTCTCACCTTTTATACCCATGTTTCCTGTTGATACGTACACAGTCCAGTGTAATAACTGAAATATCATGAATAAAATCCAGATAAAGCAATAGACCAAAGTGCTGAAAACACATCCGATGCTCCATCCCACTAGAAGATCCTGATGGGTTCCCTTTCCCCAATTCTCTTTTCAAGAATCCCTGCTCCTGCATGATTTAAGTAATAGATCTAGCTCACTTGTACAAAACTCACTAAGTGAATTATATTCACTTAGATACTGTTAGTTAAACATTTTCAAAATATGTGTATGTGGCTTGACAAAGATTTTTGGATTTTTCAAGTATATAGTAGAAAATATTAGTCAACTTGTCTTTGGATCTCAAGTCCAGATTTTGACAGAATTGACAGGTTTGCTTTTTTAAATTGTTATTTATAAGTCTAAATGTTTCCTTAGAAACATGTCCATACCCCAGAACAATTCTGTTTTGAAAAAGCAAGTTGAATTACTGTCAGCAATATCTTGGTACATCCATTTCTCATCATGGAAGTAACTTTTTAGGTCATGCAGTGGATCCTAATTTTACAACAATCCACAGTAATGTGTAAACAGTGCATTTGCTTATTGACTTTTAAAATCTCTTGTTTTCTGAGAATTTTCGGTTCATCAGTTCTTAGATAGCCACATAAAACATTTATTTGGCAGTTACTTTTTGTAAGTTTTTGTGTCTTTCGGGCACATGATGCAAGAACATAAAATTAATTATTGATTGTGGTACAGATTCAGCACATCACTGTAGATTGTCAGTCAGCCTGAAAAAAGAGAAAAGTCATATTAATCAACTCCAGGCAATCCCAGTTTGCTGCATATATTGTGGAAATGCAAGCAGGCTACATCATGCTCATAAGATATCTTATTCAGCAGAACAGTAAAATAGTTCAATAAAGTTGATTTAATTCTGAGCTCTCTTACAGTGCTTAGTAGTAACTTAGTTCTTGACCTGAATTATAACAGGTCTGTGATTTTGCAAAATGATCCTTATATACTAATTTTCTTGTTTGTTTAAAAGCCTTCTTGATTTGTGTTTCAGGATTTCTCTGATGCCCTTGACAAAGATATTATGTACAACTTTATATCAAGGCAAGGGACTAGTTACTGCTTTTAAACTCGGTTGGAGTCAGCTATATGATATTACTCACCGGACCTCAGAGTTTCCAGTTATCTATACCTAGGAGATAGCTGGTCCTGGCCGAGTGTCTTCAGCAAATATGTACTTAAAGACATTTACGCCCTTGTTTTGTGTCTGGCATCTTCACTTTTAGGCCTCAGTGAATGGCTGTGATTATTTTCTGAGTGTGTGTGAGCCTTCCTCTTTACTCCATCTTCTGTGATCCGGGTTTTATTTCTGGTGCCTGCTGCATGAGCCCTAACTTCTCACCACTAAATTTTCTTTTCATTTTTTGATATTTGGTCTACCTGTGCTAACTATTAACAGCAAATGGTTATTAGAGAAATAGCTGTTTGGAGGTATTATGCAATTTTGTAATATTTTTTCTTATGGTATTTCTCAGAAGTCTCAAATACTATTATTTTTAAAACTTCACATTTTCTCCTGATTTAGGTCAGTATATATACATGATTAGTTTTGTATGTGTTTGAGTAAAGAGTGCAAGGGGGTGGTAATTGCAAAGTCTGACAGCAGCTATGTGTGTTTACATAGCCTCATTGTTGACTGCCAGTGAAGGGCTATAGCAGAACTCTGAATCTGATACCATTCTGAAAATTATTATTATTATTTTTTTAGCAGCAAGATAGAAGGGCAGTGAAGGCATGCCCTTGGAATTATTTCCCTTGCTCTTCTTACATTCTGTCCTAGGCTGTCAAGATTTTTTTTTTTTTTTTTTTTTAGTCTATGTGTTTTATACATTTGGACACCACTTAACTGTTGATTTCATTTCAAAACTTGCCTATGCCTTAAACAGGTGAATTTTTTTGGAATGTAAATTATATCTCAATAATATTATTGTTAAAGAAATCCCCCAAATTTAACTAAAAGCATTTGTAGTGATATTGGGAAGCAGCTTTATAGTAACATTAGAAGGTGAAGAGCAAATGGTAGTTAATTTATTTATATAAACTTCCACGTGATACAGTTTTTAAGAATATACTTAACTATCCTATTTTTGGTTTGTTTGAACTTACGAGAACTTTCTATTTAACTTGTAAGTGTGTATCTTAATGGAGTGAGGAAGGCAAAGGTCAGAAATACTGACTAAAACATTTAATTCTCATTTTTAGCTTCAGAATGCTGTTTAGAGTAATGAGCCAGAAGTATGCACGTCTTTCACTTCGTGCCCGACTCCCGCAGCCTGGTCAGCCACGGAAATCTGAGCTCTGGCTAGTGAGGAAACGTGCTGCACAATTCTGCTACTTTGACTTCTCTGTAAAGTGAACACGTTGATACTGAGGACTTTGCATTTTAAGATATTCCATTTATCATTACAGAAAGCTGTATTCCTGCACAAGTGGTGGCTGCCATTGACGTAAACACTGTCGCTAATGAAGTGTACGCGTACAATTTTCCTCACACTCAGTTACTGGCCAAGACAATTGAAGTGAGTAATCATGCTTATTGCTTTGATAAGTAGATGGCGAGGAAAACGTGATTGAAAACCACTGTATGATACTGATCGATGGTGTGTTAATTGGAGAATAAGTTATATACGAATGAGAAGTTTAGGAGAAGGGCATCGACATTTTCTGTTCTGTGGGAAGATGGCATGCTCTATTTTGCCTTTATTTTTTTTTAATTTTCAGTTTAAGAGAGTGAGAGTGAGAGAGTTCAGTATTTTGGTTTCTGAGACAAGGGAATGAAACGTAAGAATATGTTTGACTCCTAAATTCATGGTTCTCTAATGGCATTAAACTTTGATTAATTCTTTACTTTCAAGCAATAGTCACATACTATAATATGTATGTATATATATATATAGAGAGAGAGAGAGAGAGACAGAGAGAGGCAGTCATTGGCTATTATTTATTGAATGCTTCTTATTTTAGCAAGCCTGTCAGAATTAAAGGTTAAAAGTACACGTGATGAACTCAGCAGAGGTATTTAACACTATTTTTAAATAGTGTTAGTAAATAATAGTTATTTTAAAAATAATATGAAATTGTTTTTTTCTCTCATTTTCTTGTTGTGACGACTTTTACAATGAATTTCTCATGAAGCCATAATTTATACACAATAAACTGCACTCATTTAAGGTGTGTAGTTTGAGTTTTGACCAGTACATGCAAGTGCGTAACCACCACAATCAGGACTTAGAACGCCCATCCCCTACAGTGTTCCTTGGTGCCCCAACCCCGGGCAACTACTGATCTTTCTGTCATTACGGATTAAATTTTCCATTTCTAATACATCACAAATAAAATCATGAGGGTGAGTTTTTTTTGGGTGTAACTTTTCTGTGTAACATAATGTTTTTTGAATTCACCCATGTTGTGCATATCGGTAGTCTGCTCTTTGTTATTGCTGAGTCATATTCTGTACAGTGGAATATTTTACACTACAGTGTATGTATCCATTCACATGATGTTAGACATCTAGGTTGTTTCCAGTTTTCGACCATTACAAAAAAGTTGCTATGAACATTCATGTCCAAGTTTTTGTGTGAACCTTTGTTTTCATTTCTTGTAGACGAATACCCAGAACTGGAATTTCTGGGTCATATAGTAGGTTTCTTTAATTTTATGAGAAAATGCTAACTGCTTTCTCTAGTGCTTATACCATCTTACAGTTTCATAACCACGTACATGTTTCAGTTGTTTCACATCCTTACAGCGCTTGATATTGTCATTTTTTAATGTTTATTTATTTTTGAGAGAGAGACACACAGATAGAGCAGGGGAAGGGCAGAGAGGGAGACACAGCATCTGAAACAGGCTTCAGGCTCTGAGCTGTCAGCATAGAGCCCGATGCGGGGCTCGAACTCAAACCACGAGATCAGGGTCAGAGCCTAAGTTGGACACTTAACAGACTGAGCCACCAAAGTGTCCCTGATATTGTCAGTTTTTAAAATTGTAGCCATTCTAGTGAGCATATAGAGGTATTGTGATTCTTTCGTGTGTGCTGATTCTAATTTGCATTTCCCTGCTGGCTAATAATGTTGAGCATCGTTTCATGTACTTCTCGGCTATTTCTGTGTTTTCTTTGGTGATGAAATTTCTTGCCCAATTTTTATTACTTGGTAGTGTTTGTAATATCATCATTTAGTTGAAAGGCTTATTAAGTTTTCTGGATTCAAGTTGTTTGTCAGAATATATATAACAAAGATTTCCTCCAGTTCTGTAACTTGTCTTTTCATTTCCTTAACTGTGTTCATCAAATTGCACATGTTATTTATCTTTTTTTTGTTTTTGGGTCACGTTTTTATGTGTTCTAAAAAAAAAAATCTTTGTTCACCCTATTTTTCCCTCTTCTAGAAATTTTATGGTTTTGGCTTTTCTATTTAGATTTCTGACTCATTTAGAGTTACTTTTTGTGTGCAATTTGAAGTAGCAGTCATTTATTTTTTTCCAAGTGCATAAAACATTGTCCTGGCACCATTTCTGAAATGATTATCCTTTCCTCAATTTCCTTGACACCTTTATTAAAAAACTAAGTCATAAATGTGTGAGTCTATTTCCAGACTCTCTTCAGTAGTATCTGTATGTTTTTCCTTACACCAATAGCACACTCTTGTGATTATTATAGCTTTATAATATGTATTGAATTCAGGTAGTGTAAGTTCTCGAATCTCTGTTTTTCTTTTCCAACATTATTTTGGTTACACTGCCATTTACATTTGTGTGTAAGTTTCAGAATCACCCTGCCAATTTCTATGAGTAAAAAAAAAAAAAAAAAGACATTTTTATTGGAATTGCACTGATTGGTTTTGGAAGAACTGATATCTTAATAAAATTGAGTCTTTCAGTCCATGAATATGGTATCTCTCTTCATTTATTTAGATGTTCTTTAATTTATATCAGCAGTATTTTATACTATTTAGTGTACAAGTCTTACACACATTTTAGTTAATTAATCCCTAAATACCTGTGGGTTTTCATGCTATTGTAAGTGGTGTTTGTTAAAAAATATATTTTGAATTGTTTATTGCTAGCATATAAGAATACACATAATTGTGTTTCTTGACCTTCACCTTGTATCTTGTGACTTTGTTATATTAATTTATTCTGATAGCTTTGATTTTTTAGGATTTTTCCACATACCCACAAATACTATCTGAGAATAAAGAGTTTTGCTTTCCCCTCCAATCGGTGTTACTTTTTTCTTATTGCATTGTATAGGATCTTCTGTACAGTATTGATTAAATAGGATTGCCTTGGGTATCCTTGCCTTCTTCTAGATTCTAGGGGCAGAACCTTCAGTCATTCACCATTTAGTATGATGTTAGTTGTAGATTTTTTATAGATGCATTTTATTAAGTTTCTTTTTATTACATTTTCTGAGAATTTTTATGAGGAATGGATTTTTAGTTTTTCAAATGCGATCTTTCTTGCATCTTTTGGCATGATTATAGCATTCTCCCCTTTTATTCTGGTAATACAGTGATTATATCAATAACTTTTTTTGAATATTAACTCAGTATTGCATTCCTGGGATAAATCCTACCTGGTCATGATCTACTATCTTTTTTATGTAATAAAAATTTGTTTTTTTTCAATTTGTTAATATTTTGTTAGATATTTTTACATTCTCCTCAGCTTTTTAGTATGGTTTTGGTATTAGGGTCATATTAGCCTTATACTTTTTGGAAGAGTTTGAAAAACAAGTATTAGTTCCTCTATAAATGTTTGATAGAATTTAGTTAATGGAGCTATGTGGGCCTAGAGTTTTCTTTGTGGGAAGATTTTAAACTATGAATTTAATTTCTTTAATTGTTACAATACCAGTAAAGCTTTCTATTTATTTTTTTGTTTAGTTTTAGAAATTTGTGATCTTTGAAGAAATTATCCATTTTATCTAATTTGTCAAATGTATTGGCTTGACATTTTTCGTATTTCCTTATATCCTTTTTCTACATGTGAACTCTATAGTGATGTACCGTATGTCATTCCTAATGTTAGTTATTTGTATCTTTTCTTTTTTTTTCCCTCTGCTAATGAAGCTGGAGGTTTACCAATTTTATTGGTCTTTTTAAGTAACCAGCTGTGGATGCAATTGATTTTATCTATTATTCATTTGTTTACTATTTCACTAATTTCTGTTTTTCTTTATTATTTCTTTCTACTTACTTTGCATTGAAATTTTTAATACTTCTTACAGTGGGACTTAGATGATTGACTTGAGATTGTTTTCCTTTTTTTGTATAAACATTTAGTGTAAATTTTCCTAAGTTTTGACTACATTTCACAAACTGTCATATGTTGTGTGTTCATTTTCATACAGTTCAAAATATTATCCAATTTGCCTTCTGATTTCTTCTTTGGCCCCTGCATTATGTATAAGTATGGGTTTAACTTTCCAAATATTCATGATATTTCCAGATAGCTTTCTGTTATTGATTTCTCATTTCTGTTTTATTTTGGTCATACTGTGTATGATTTCAGTTATTTTAAATTTGTTGTGACTTTGTTATAGGCCAGAATTCATTTTGTCTAGTGAATGCTCTATCTATATGCTATTGAAAAGAATGTATTATTTTCTTTTCTTTTTTTTTTTTAACTTTTTTTTTTAGTTTATTTATTTTGAGAGAGACAGAGAGCACAGCAGGGGAGGGGCAGAGAGAACGAGAGACAGAATCCCAAGCAAGCTCTGTGATGTAAACACAGAGCCTCATGTGGGGCTTGAACTCACAAACCTTGAGATCATGACCCGAGCCGAGATCAAGAGTCAGGCACTTAACTGACTGAGCCACCCAGGTGCCCCAAGAATGTATTCTTTTCTTGTTGGGTGGAATACTCAGTAAATGTCAGTTAGGTCAAGTTAGTTGTTAGTGTTCAATTTTTCTATATTATTACTGATTTTTTCTATCAGGTGCTGAGAAAGGGGTGTTGTAATCTCCAGTTACAGTCATAAATGTGTCTCTTTTTTCGGTGTTGTCGTTTTTTGCTTCATTTTATCTTGAAGCTCTGTTATTAAGTGTACATACTTTATAATTTTTTTTTTGTGATTGACCCCTTTAGCATCATGAAATGTTCCTTTTTAACCCTAGGAAGTATTTCTTGTTCTGAAGTCTACTTTTCCTGATATTAATACAGCCACTTCTGCTTTCTTATGATTAATGTTTGCATGTTTATCTTTTTCCATCCTTTAAATTTTATCCTACTTATATCTTTGTATTTAAATTAGATTTGCTGTAGACAGTGTATAGCTGGGTCTTGCTTTTTTATTCAGTCTGGCAACCTCTACCTTTTAATTGGAGTACATTTACATTTAATTTTGTTATTAATATTATTTTAATTCTACTACCTTGTTATTTGTTTTCTATTTTTCTGTCTGTTTCTCCACTAATGGCTATTAGGTATATCTTACTATTTGTATCTGTCTTATTTTCTTAGTGGCTACTCTAGGGTTTACAGTATGCATCTTTAACTTATGGAAGCCCACCTTCAAATAACATATAGCACTTCATAAATTAATTCAACAGTATATACATCCATTTTACTCTCCAGAATATTTTGCTATTATTGTCATACATTTTATTCCTATGTTTATTAAAACCTCAAATATATTGTTAGTGTTTTTGGATTAAGTAGTCAAATATTTATTAAAAGTTTTAAAAAGACCTGAAATGTTTCATATTTATTTACATATCATCTGCTATTTTTAACACTCTTCATTTTTTTTTGAAATCAAAGTTTGCATGTGGTATAATTTCCTTCTTCCTGAAAAACCTTTAGCATTTCCTGTCATGAACATTTGGCAGGTGACAAATTTCTCAGTTTTTTGTGAGTGCAGAAGTATTTTATTTTGTCTTTATTGTAAAATAGAATTTTCACTGAATCCTTGGTTGCATTCATTTTTGAAAGATGTTTCCATAAGTTCATATTTTCTATGAATTAAAACAGTTTTCCAGCACTTTCCATCTTTACCTGGTTTGCTTAATTTCTGATTAGAAGTCTAATAATTTTTATTTTCATTTCTCTTAATATATTATATGTTTCTCTGGCTACAATGAACATTTTGTCCCTATCACTTGTTTTCAGAAATGTTATTTGATATGTTTTTGTATGTTTTTCTTTATTCATTCTGCTTGGGCCTTGTGCTTTTCTTGTTTATAGTTTTCATCAAATTTGGGAAGGTTTTAGCCATTATTCAAATATTTTCTCTGTTCCCTATTTTCACTTTACCTCAAATTATGCATATATTAGATCCCTTCATATTGTCCTGCTGGTCACTGAAGGTATTCATTTTTACTCTCCTTTTCTCTATATGCTTCATTTGGGAACATGCCATATTGTTATATCTTCAAGTTATTATTTTTTTCAGTGCGTAACTTTTTGTTTCAATTTTTTTTCATTTTTAGAAGTTTCAGTTAACTTTTTTCATGTATTCAATTTGTCTCCATGTTTTTGTTTTCTTTAGGCCTTTGAAACAATTGATGATATTTTTGACTGTTAAAACCTTTGCTAATTCCATCATCTCTCTCATTGCTGGGTTTCTTTCTATTGATGAACTTCCCCACCCCCACCTCTTGCCCCTCACCCCCTTCCCGCTTATGGGTCACATTATCTTGTTTCTTAGCATTCTCGTAATTTTTTATTAGGAGCCTGGCATTGTAGCCAGTTTGTTGTAACTCTTTAAGGAATATTGGATTTTGTTCTCACAGGCAGTTAATTGCAGATCAGCTTAATTCTCTCAGGGTATGTTTTTAAGCATTTTTTAAAAGTGGGTCTTGAATAGCTTTTACTGTGAGGCTAGTCTCATCCCACTACTAAGATATGACCTTTCTTAGATCTCTATTAAATACCTCATGGATACAGAAAAAGATGCTCAACATCACTAATCCTCAGGGAAATGCAAATCAAAACCACAATGAGGTATCACCTCACAGCTGTTAGAATGGTTAGTATCAAAAAGACAAGAAATAGTAATAAGCGTTGGCAAGGATGTGGAGAAAAATGAACCCTCATTGAATCACCGTGTTGTATGCCTGAAACTAATATAACATCATATGCCAGCTACACTCCGATAATAATAATAAAATAGCCCACGTACTCAACTAGGTCTTCCTACTCTGGGTGTCCTAGTTTTTTGGCTTACAGCTCCCCAGTAATTGTGCTTTTCCCAGCAGTAGTTCTTTGCCCTCCCTCATGGCATGTCCCCTGATGCACTCATAGATTGATATCCAACCAGACACTCAAAGTGAATGCCATGCAGATTTCTGCCTCTCTTTCCCTGTGTAGCTTCCTGCTTTCTAGCACTCTGCCCTGTTTTAGTGCTAATTATACTTCACTGCCACTTTTAATAGATGATAATAAGTCATATTATTTGCTTATGATCTAAGAAGGCTAGGAAAAGGGAAGAATGGAGGTAGGTACCTCCAGCTCACTGTCTGTAAGCTCTCCAAGTCTGTCTGTAAGAAAAAAGCTTGCCTTCCTATGGCTTTCAGTTTCTTCTTTGGTATTCCTTATATCCCTGGTCTGATGTGGAGAGAGTGTTATCATGTCTAGGTCAAATATATAGGAGCTATGCTGAGAGTCATGTTTCAAAAGGGAGTAGAAATTGAATGGAAAACTTAGGAGTGATGAGAGGCTCTAGGGATTTTCAGTTTTATAAAACAACATATATTGATCATTTGAGCATTTAATACATGCAGGGTATTGAGCCCTTGGAGAGAGCACAGATCTGAAGAAGCTATAGTCTTTGCCTTCAAGAATTTATCGATCAGTGCAGAACTTGAACTTGTAAATGGTTTTCTTTGGGATTTCTGATCAAATGTGGCATTGAGAAGATACTTCTATTACATAACTCTATTCCTTTTCCTGATAGAAGAAAAGAAGGGGAAAAAGGGAATGAAAAACCATTATTAGTGAATGTAGGGATTAGACATAAGCTAAAACAAGAAAGAAAACTATGAAGAATAGTGTCCAGTGTCATGGAAATGAGACGGAACTGATTGAAGATGGCACAGCTGCAGGCAAACCTTTGCATGTCTTGTGCAGAATCAAGACGGAAAGAATGGCAAGGAAGAGGACCAAATGCACCAGCAATTGTTTGTTCTCAGTCAGGAGAGGAGACATTGGAAAAACCCAGATCACTGGTGGAAAGTGCCGTGGTAACCGCGGCTGACTTCTTGCTGGCCCTGAATGCGAGATCGTGGACTCTGGACAGAGGCAAGCCCTTAGGGTAGAGGCCACTGCAGGTCCTTCCTGGGAGCAGTGTGGCAGCCATGTATCTGTTTCACCTTATTTCCCAGCAGACTCCTCCATTCACGTGGCCTGCGTCAAAAAATGAATAATAGGGGCACCTGTGTGGCTCAGTTGAGCATCCAACTCTTGCTTTCGGCTCAGGTCATGATCTCATAGTCCTATGATCTCATAGTCCTGAGTCAAGCCCCGCCTAGGGCTCTGTGCGGAGTGTGGAGCCTGCTTAAGGTTCTCTCTTAAGGCTCTCTGCCCCTCCCCCTTCCGCAAAAAAAAAAAAAAAAAAAAAAATTAGACAGGAACCTATTTGAGGCTATATTAATATAGTAATTTTAAAATAAGGTAAGAGGGGTGCCTGGGTGGCGCAGTCGGTTAAGCGTCCAACTTCAGCCAGGTCACGATCTCGCGGTCCGGGAGTTCAGCCCCGCGTCAGGCTCTGGGCTGATGGCTCAGAGCCTGGAGCCTGTTTCGGATTCTGTGTCTCCCTCTCTCTCTGCCCCTCCCCCGTTCATGCTCTGTCTCTCTCTGTCCCAAAAATAAATAAACGTTGAAAAAAAAAATAAAATAAGGTAAGAAATGTAAACAAAAAGCAGAATATACAACAGAAAATTATATTAAGAAGCAGAAGGAAATTTCAAACATACATGCCTCTATGAGCTTTAAGCATTAAATAACACATCTTCAAAACAAGAACTTGAGGCACCTGGGTGGCTCAGTCACTTAAGCAACCGAGTCTTGATTTTGGCTCAGCTCATGATCTCACACTGGTGGGATCAAGCCTTTACACTGTCAGTGCAGAGCCTGCTTGGGATTCTCTCTCTCCCTCTCTGCTCTTCCCCTGCTCACACGTGTACTCTTTCTCTCAAAATTAATAATAAACTTGAAAAAAAAAAACAACCCAAGAATTCACTCAGATGTATACAACAGTTCAAAAAGCAGTAAGACAATAATTGGGGCTGGAAAAGTTACCAGTAGTCTGGGAAAAAAAAGAAGAGAAAAATAAAACCATTATAAAAATGAAAGTCATGTCAGAGTAGCAAAAAATAAATGTACAGGGCTGCAACCAGAATTGTGCAGGAGAGAGCTTGAGAAAAATAAAGCAAATTAAAACGGAAAAGGAATACAGATCACAATTTGCAGAAGGAATGGTAACTGCTGAAGACAAAAGTGATCTAAGATAAAAGTAATTAGAACCAGGGCGCGTGGGTGGCTCAGTCGGTTAAGCGGCGACTTCAGCTCAGGTCATGATTTCACGGTCCGTGAGTTCGAGCCCCGCGTCGGGCTCTGTGCTGACAGCTCAGAGCCTGGAGCCTGGCCTGTTTCAGATTCTGTGTCTCCCTCTCTCTGTCTCTCTCTGTCTGAAAAATAAATAAATGTTAAAAAAAAAAAAAGTAATTAGAGCCTCTGGAGAAGACAATAAGACAAATGGGGAAAAAATATTAACAGAAACAGAGGGGGAAATTCCCCAAATAAAACCTACGGCAATTCATGAGCCATAGTACCTGTGAGCCCTTATTGAGAAAATGACTCACTTAATCTAACCAAGAGATGAGTCCAAGTAGAGAACCCAGGAATAAAGCTACCATGTTAGGAAAGACATTAGGGTTAGAAAACAGATGTGTAAAACTGTGTGAATCTTTGCGCTGTAGAGATAATAATGTGATTGAAGTAGGACAATGAGACTCAAAAAATATGTCTATTTGAAAGATAAATGAAGGTGTGGATTTTTAGGACATTATTTGATGTTAGTGTTAGGAGCTTAGTTGGGCTGGGAAAGACAGCTGAGCTCTCAGGGGTCAGAGTAGTTTTTATTCAAACAGCAAGGCGAAAATGAAAGAGTGAAGCCTTTTTCACTTACTGCGGTGGTGTAAGCAATTCTGTGCAATAAGAGGAACCACCAGGACCCCCTGCTGCATTTCCCCCATGCGACAGCGTACGGAGGGAGAGCCGGGGGTGTCAGCACAGATGTGGGGGTCAGCTCACTGTCCAGGGAGCCCCAGCCTTGGGGAAATTGTAAGAGGGGAGGGCTAGGAATGCCAAGTGCTGAGTACCATTTAGAATGGGGAGAAGCGTCTTAGAGGTTTCCACCACCGTCTCCAGGAAGGAGGCCTTGACAGAGCTGCTTGAAGAGACCTAGACATGCAAATCTGTGAAGAACGTGCTGGCCAGGGCGCCTGCATCCTCGACTGTGACAGCTTGCAGAGCCTGCGACGAGCTGGCTGTGTTCGGAGTCTGGAGTGGGAAGGGCAGCCTTTGTAACTGCCCACAGTCAGGCCCAAAAAATCACAGGGAGGTTTAGAACCAGGAGCAGGACTTTTCGGTTATAAAGACAGCTAGTAATAAAACTGCAGGCTAATGTATCTAGGTAGAAAATGAGGAATTAGTAGTCAGTACTGTATAAACTTCACATGAGCAGAAACCTTGTCTGGTTTGTTCCTTGTTGCAGACTCGGCACAGTGCCTGGCAGAGGGTAGATCCTCTGAAATATTGATGGATTACTTTCTGAACATTGTTGAATGAGCAACATATTGGGTTAAAAACGAGGACATACCAGGCAAATGGAAACAAAGGCTAACAGTTTCAGAACTGGTATTAGTTAGAATGGATTCCAAGGCCAGAGCATTTAAGAGTCATAGAAAGTTACTTTATAATGATGATTAGGATGGTCCTCAAGAAGGATTGTCATATTTATGCACAAAATAACATGAGAGTTCACAGAACAGGAAATGGTAGGAAATATCCACTCAGTTTTTATTGGATACCTACCATATGCCACAATACAGGAAAATCATTGTCTTATGAATATAAACACAGGAATTCTAAGTAAAATATGACAGAAGCACATTAAAAGAATAATGTAGCATAACCAAAATGGATTTTGTTTTGGGGAATATAATAGTTTAGTACTTAGGAATTCTATTAATACTATTCAACATGTTAATAATGGGAAACAGCAAAACTATGTATTAGAAAATAGTTGACCAAATGCAGGGTTTTCTGCATTTGGGTTTTTAATCTCCCTTAATAAAATTAGGACATATGTGTACTACTACAGACACGTATGTTATTTAGTGGCTTTACGTGTGTGTGTGCACGTGTATATTTCTGTTTAAACACACACACACACACACACACACACATATATCTCCAAGTCCAGTAACATGGTAAAACTTTAAAAGCATTCTCGCTAAAATGATGAATAAAACAAGGATGTCCACCATTGACATTGTTATTTAATATTGTTGTAGATGTTAGGTAATATACTCACACAAGGGAAATAGCATATAACTATCAAGGAGGATTCTAAAGAATAATTGTATAGGCCTGGAAAACAGAAAACATACTGTGCTAAAAATACGATGAGGAACAATTAGTACATTTAATAAGGAGACTGGTTACAAAACATATGATAACCAGTAGCTTATATATATAAACAAACACCTGTGAGAAAATATAATAGAAGAAATTTCCTATTTATAGTAGCAACAAGAAACTTATAAACACCGAGAAATAAACTTAAGAAATCTGCAGGACCCACATGTTAATAAAAGATTTGAAAAATGGAAATATGACTGAATAGCGTACAAATTTCAGTTCTCTTTAAGTTAAGTATAAATTTACTAAAAATAGTCAAAAGTTTTCTAACCTACCAAGTTATTCCTAAAGTTTAAATGAAAGTTAAGTATAAGAACAGAGAGGAGACTTTCTGCAAAAAGAAGTAATAAAGTTAGTAGGGGAACTATTAAACTGCTCATCATTGGGTGATAAACAGTGTTACTGCACTGAGTTGACCTAATGTACTCTGAAAGCAAAGGTGTTTTCATAACTTTATGGCCTGGTTATAGCAAAAGAATAGATTTCCATCAGCTTTCAAACATAAGATTATTAAAGATAATTGTGTATCTCCATAACTACTTTCTTGAATTTTGACACATTAAATGACCTAGAATGCCAGGTTAAATAAAGTTGTAAATGGCTTAATTGAGTAATTATTTCTTGCATATTGCCCTATCATTTGATTTTTTAAAAAATCACTATTTTGAAGAATACTTTAAAATTGTAAGTTTTTATGCCAAGCTGTATTGGAGGCAGTAACTCTGTTTACTTCCTTTAGATTTTAGACATAGGATGCTCCTGATGTAAAAGGTAGTTGTTTTCTTTTTACTTTAGTTTTAGGAATTTAGCTTTAATCCATCTGCTTTCAGTTACAAAATTAGTAAGTTGCTTATCACAATAGTCTTGTGCTCACAGGCTCTTTAACTTGAGTATGATGTGCTAATTGTACTGCATTGCCCCATGTGTTCTGACAGACTGGTCAGTGCATGATTTACAGACTGCTTTCCCTAGAACTCAAGGGTTTCAGAGGTGCTTTAGGAACTTTTCAATATTTAATTTTGATTTCATTTTACATATATACCTTAAACTACTTAAAAGCCTGTGATTTAAAAATGACAGGCACATATATTTATGCTTTTCATACAGTAGAGACAACTGATTGGTTCCCCAGGTTAATTCACTCTTTATAGAACTTAGAATATAGCTTGTCCTTTTCATGTACTTGAACTTCTTAGCAATGTGTCATATTTAGGAAGCTTGTGGTCCTAGGCTTGTTGCTTGTTTCTGGCCAAGCTTCATGAAGATTGGAAAGCCCATGACTTGTTTCTCTATACAGCAGACCCCCTTATCTATGGGGGATGCATTCCAGGACCGCAGTGGATGCCTGAAACCTCAGATAGTACCAAAGCCACTGTATATACCATGTTTATTCTTATACATACATACATACATACCTATGATAAAGGTAATTTATAAATTAGGCACAGTAAGAGATTACAACAATAACTAATGATAGAACAGTTATAGCAATATGCTGTGATAAAAGGTGAATGTGGTCTCTCACCCTTCTTGTGATGACGTGAGATAACAAAATGCCTACATGATGAGATGAGGGGAGTGAATGATGCAGGCATAGTGGCTGCAGGGTTAGGCTGTTACTGATCTGACCCTATGTCAGAAGGAGGACCTGATTGACTGGAGTTGACTGAAACCGGAAAGTGGAATCAGTGAAAGTGAAATAAGGGAGGACTACTCTACCCTATTTATCTTCTCATATATAAAATAGAGTCAAAATAACACATTTTTCAACTACTTAGCCCAATAGGGATTATTTTGATTGATCCTATCTGTAAGATTTTAAAGTTTTGTTTTACTACACACAACTGTTAAACAATATAACAATTGTGAATACCTGAAAATGGGACGTTTTTTCATCTGGTGATATTTTAGCAGAGACATGCTTGGAAGGGATGGTGACTGGTCAGTCACATTTACTAAATAAAAAATATTATTGATACAGAGGTGTTGAACATTTTCCTGGACAGTATGCTAAAGATTCATTAATTGTAAAATGAAGTTCTCCCTATTTGGCTCCAGAAACATAGCAGTGCTAGGCTTTAGGTATGACAGGGGTGTGAAACGCTTAGGATTCAGGGAGCATTCCAGCTCAGCTCTGGACAGCTCTGAGACTTAGGGGAAGTCACTAAGCTTTTCCTAGCTTCGTGTTACTTCTCCAATTTCTTCATAAGATTGCTTTGGGCAGTTAGTTTAACTGAAGTTGATTTGAAAAGTGGTAAGTATTATATATATATATGTGCATGTGTAAGTTTGTTTTCTATATAATATATACACACACACACATATATATAAAATAAACTTTTAAGTGTTTTAAATAAAACTATTAAGCATTATAATTTCTGATATATTTAGTTGTAATTAGTTAGCATTTTTCCTTCTTCCCCATTCTATGCATGTTTTTATATATTTTCCCCACATGTTCATTCCTTAGGGCATTACACTAGAAGAGTTTGACAAATTGTCTTTCAATATGATTTTAATGAGCCCTCCCTGTCAGCCATTCACCAGGTATGTATGACAAATATTTCTCTGTTGAAGAAGAGTACTTTTGAGGGATTCATTAAATCAAATTATACCATAGTTTCAAGCATGGACACTTTGAAGACTGTCAGCTGCATTTTCATAATTTTGAAAATTGTCATAAATAGTGCCTTTTATCTACTCATTTATAATTCAGCATTAATCCAAAAGGAAATAGCAGTTACTACCAAATGAGCAAAGCAATTCAGTCAGTAGAAGATACGCAGAGACTATATGGGACCTCCTTTATACTTACCTAAGATATGATATTTTTTTCTGACCCAAAGTACCTTACATTAAACTCATGAGCATTCAAGAGTATCTTTTTAACTGATTAATAAAGTAAGTTTTCATAATAAATATTCAGTTCTTAAATAACTATAAAATTTAAAAGCTAATCAAGAATGGATTAGTAAATTTTACATTTCTCAATTCATATATACATTGAATAATTAATTGTGACTTTTTATAGCTATGTTGAAATTCATTTTTTTATTGTATTTATTGGCTGTGTGTTTCAGGAAATTATATCTTAGATGAAATCTTGAGCAATCTATCTTCATTTAGATATTTTTAATTGTTTTAAATAATAAGGATAATCCTCTGTCTTACATGGAGTTTGCCATTTAATTTAACATGCCTATGGGATAGGCATTACTATTATCATCATTTTATTGGTGAGAAACTGTGGCATAGAAAAGTTAAGTAACTTTTTGAAGGCCGTACAATTGGAAAATGTCAGAGCAAGGATTTATCAATTCTTTTATATATTTCTATTTCAATGTGTAAGATAATTTTAAGTGGGATATCACATATCATAAATATTCTAATTTAAATGAGTATTTTCAGGCTTAATGTCCAGCTAAGTTTTGCTTTATTTATTTCATTATCTATTTTTTAAAAGTTTATTTATTTATTTTGAGAGAGAGAGAGTGCTGAAGGAGCAGGGGGGGGTTGGAGAGAGAATCCCAAGCAGGCTCTGCACCATCTGCATGGAGCCCGATGTGGGGCTCGAACTCACAAACCATGAGTTCGTGACCTGGGCCGAAATGAAGAGTTGGACGTTTAATGGACTGAGCCACTCTGGTACCCCATAAGTTTTGCTTTAATAAACAACTCTCTAGGAAATTAATTCTCCAAGGATTTATTGTGTGCCTGGAAGCCAGACATTGCTTTTGATGCCATAGTTACCATCCTCAAGGAGCTTATAGTCTAAGGGAGATGACTGACAAAGAATTCTCTTATGAGGTGGTATAAGCTATATAATAAGTGAATGCTGGAAGTGCCGTGAGAGCACAGAGGAGAAAATGGCTTGCTGCATACCAGGAGACAGGATTTTGACAATTTTTTTTTTTGTCAGGAGACAGGAATTCTTTTAGAGGCAATATCTGAACTGTATCTGAAAGCAGTTTGGGAATTTATCAGAGAAGGCGTAGGGCAATCCATGTAAAAATGCCTCCAAGCATATGCAGTCATAAGGCCTGTTTAACTTACAGTGAGTAGAGCTACAGAACAGAAAGCGGTCCCAGCACTGTGCAGCCTCCTACACAATTGCCCTGGGCCCCCTGTGTCTTCCGTACTACCACTCCCAACTGTAATAGCCCATCTCCAGCTGCCGATGGCAGCAGTAACCGATTCGGTAACACTGCCATCGTTGGAGTGCTGAGAGGAAAGGGCCACAGTGAGAAGAACCCAAGATTTCCTGAGGCCTGTATTCAAGTCCACTGTAAGTGTCCCTCTGAGCCTCACATCCATGGATGGTTCTGGCCTTGCTGGAAGGCAGGAGGAAACTGACAAGTGACATCGAGCAACTCATCTAAGGCAATGGAGCTAATAAGTACCAAAGTCTTAAACCTGTTTCTGTTTCTACCACCTAAGCCCAATCCAAGTCTTCATTTCTGTGTGATTCTTGGTCGTATTGAACCTTGCTTATAATATCTAATTGCTAGTCCAAATACTGCCTGTTTCCATGACCTGTTCTGACCTAGTTAGTCTAACCAAGTTGCAACTCCTGCTTGTAGAATCAAGCATTCAGGTCTGTCCAACGTATATTGGACAAGATTGTCTTAGTCTTTCCTACTATGGTCTGCTTGGATGATTAGTTATCAGTGCCATTCCTCTATGGTTGCCACCCTACCCAACCAGCTCATTCATCTGAACTATTGTTGTCTCATCTGGGACAGAGCAAAAGGTGTCATCAGCCAGCGTGTGTGTGTGTGTGTGTGTGTGTGTGTGTGTGTGTGTGTGTGTGTGTGTCTCTGTGTGTGTGTGTGTGTGTGTGTGTGTTTCCTAAACAGTGATTTTAACAGGTTAATTGATTTTAGTCTTTATTGGTTATTTGTTCTTTGTTTCATGTAAGTCATTTGGCATACTGTTTTATAAGAAGTGTATTTATTAGATTGGCAAGGCTTTTTTTTTTAATTAAGTGAATAAATGCATTTTGTTCCCTGTAGTAACAAACATGATCATATTTTTTGTGAAGACCACCTAATTTTAGTTTTCTCAGTCTTTATGTTTTAAAAGTGACTTGGTATCTTTCTGTAAGTAAGATTCATGGTGACTTTTATCTGAACGTTCTTTATCCTTTAGAATTGGCCTGCAAGGTGATGTGACTGATCCAAGGACAAATAGCCTCTTACATATCCTAGATATTCTCCCAAGGTAAAAATTTAATTTTTTTTTTTTTTTTTACCAGCTTACCCTAACTTTAAAATTTTGGATCTGGAAGAATGTGGCATTTGTCATTCTGTAGAGATTAGCAGCTTATCCATGCAGCTTTCAGAGGCTCTGCATGTCATTTATTTCTTCTGCCACGACTTACAGAATCACACAAATGTTTGCCATTTCCACGGCTGCCACTACAGTGAGTGACAGGGAATGAGAGTCTAACAGTTAAATTCTATCGCCTCTCCTTACAGTACCAATGGAAACAAGGCTAATATTGGTGAGTCCTGTTGCCCATGGCCTGGAACGTGGGGCCAACCCTAGAAGCTGCCATGCTATGTAAACGATAGCCCTTTGCAAGTTGTGCAATCCAGAGCCTCTGTGTGAACCCATGTTTTCTGATAAACTTCACTGGAAATTAACGTTTCAAATGCGAGCTTCATTAGGTATGCCATTTTTATGGGGAAGATGAATAAAATATGAGTTGCCTCTATCCCCTCTAAAATTCTTTTATGAAAACAAAGAATTCAGAAAAATTACTTACCTCATATCTCCAAGTAAGGATTTTCTTTACTTGTTACTTCTTAGTAATGACATGTGCAGAATTCTACTTGTTTTTGTTTTTGTTTTTAGATTACAAAAATTACCGAAATACATTCTTTTAGAAAATGTTAAAGGTTTTGAAGTATCTTCTACAAGGTAAAAATGTGTTTGCTTTGTGTTCATCTTAAACTTGGTATATTGTGGGAGCCGTTGTGAAATAAAGATCTTAAAAATAAACACATACATTCTGACATTTTATATATGTTGTATATTTTGTTCAGTAATACAGATTTTGACTAATTAATAATGTAAAGTTTCACAAAGTTAGGTTCGCCTGATTCCCATTTTGATATGTTGGAATTTTTGCAGAATGATCACGCATTTAAATGAGAATGGTATTTCTCAATTTCAGCTGCTTATATTGTTGCCTGTTTCTTTAGAAGTAGGAATGTTTTCAGTAGACATGTCCCTGTTGACAGGCATTTTGTGTCCTCCAGTTAGGAGAAGCAAGCCCTGTGTCAGAGCCCTCTCAGATGGTAGCCCAGCGGGAAAGTATCTGTGTCCTTGAATCAGCCACTGTCTGTATGTAACAGCTCCCGCATCTGATTTGCTACAGACAGAGCTCTATCCCCATAGCAAATATATCATCAGTAGACTAGTGATTCTAGCTCTCACCAGTTGGGATAAATTATCTGGCAGCTTTATTTATTTATAATAGAAATTATCTCTATCTTGTTTTGAGAAATGTAATTTTTCAAGTACTGCACTTAATAAAGACCTAGGATCATTCGCTTCCTAAACAATTTGGGTAGCGACACAGTTTTCACATAAAATGAAGTTTTATGTATAATTTATTGTATAAGAACCCCATTTCCAACCACAGAGTGAAAGCTTTTCTTTTTTCTTTATTTTTGTCTTTGTCTTTCAGAGACCTGTTAATACAAACAATAGAAAATTGCGGTTTTCAGTACCAAGAATTTCTGTTATCTCCAACCTCTGTAGGTACCAAAATTATAAATTTTTCTATAAATTTTCCCAAAGGGAATTTGACTCAATAAAAAGAATGGATCTGTTTTGAATATTTTATGTAAATCTTGAAATTAGTTCAGACATGGTTCTTTCTGAAGAATGTAGTACAGACACATAGATTCATTTATATACATATTTTATGGAAAATATATATTATATAGCTTGAAGCTCACAGAAAATGTAAATTTATTTCCACACAGAAAATAAAGGATACTGTGTTTTGAAATCTGTGACATTTGGTATTTCCAAATTGGGTGTACTGTAGTTTATAATGCTTCAAAATAATCCAAAATAGCAAAATGAACAGATGATAATTTTCTAGGTAGTCTTTTGGGGACATATCACTAAAATGCAAACATGGTGAAATGTTGTCATTTGCAGCAACAGGGACGGAGCGAGAGGGGGTAATGCTAAGCAAAATAAGTCGGAGAAAGACGAATATCATAGGATATCACTCATGTGGAATTTAAGAAACAAAACAAAAGAGCAAAGGAAAACAAAAAAGAGAGATAAACCAAGAAACAGACTTTTAGCTACAGACAACAAATTGATGGTTACCAAGAAAGGATGAGGGTTGGGGATGAGTGAAATAGGGGATGGGGATTAATGAGTATACTTACCCTGATGAGCACCGCGTTGTGTTTGCAAGTGTTGAATCACTGTTTTGTACACCAGAAGCTAATATAACACTGTATGTTAACTAGACTTCAATTAAAATAAAACAAAATGCAAACATGACTGCTATTTCATGGATATGAAATCAAAGGAGGTGGTTAAGAGAAGATATTTGGTAGATCTTTTATATTACAAGTATCACCGTCTGTTTTTTCTTTTGCCATTGTGTTTGTTAACCTCCTATTTATTATCTTTAGCCTATTATACAGTTATTTGTCCTGAAATTAAAAAGAAAACCCATTTAAAAAGTACATGTACTATGGAAATTGGCATTATGTCTGGTCTCATTAGGTTTATTTCATATTTATTGCCTTTTAACTTTAAAATTAGTGTATCCTCCTTTTTTAATAAAAGGAGGTAATAAATTGCCAAAAATAGCCATAGCCGAATTTTACTTTTTATGATTACTATTAATAATGAATGTAAGGATGTCTATATAATTTCTTACCTGGGAATTACAAAATGAAAGTGACTCAGAGACCTATGACTCATCCCATGCAATCTCTGTTCATTCAAGTAAAGGTACAAAGCAACTTAAAAGGTTTGAGAATTTGCTACAAAAATATCTTCCACAAATCAATAATAGAACTTTTCTGACAGAAACTAAATGCATTACTGTATGAGTCGTTTTTTACTTGGGTGCTCACAGTCGATTCATGTCTCTTTAATTTCCTACAGTAACTAACTGCTTGCTTCACTTGCAGCTCGGCGTTCCAAATTCAAGGCTACGGTATTTCCTCATTGCAAAGCTTCAGTCAGAACCATTGCCTTTTCAAGCTCCTGGTCAGGTGGTATTATTATTATTAATTATTATTATTATTATGTAAGTTTATTTCAGTCTGCTAATTTATTTCAAGAATGACTTTGTAGGAGCTTACATGTGTCCTGTTGAGCCTATAATATAGACCACCACCTAGGTCCAACTCCTAGACCTTTTTCCTCTCCCGATGCCGTTTATTGCTTTAAACAAGACAAAAAATAAAAACTTTTCTTTCATTATTAGAAGAAAATAGAAGTTAAAGGTTGTAAAAACTATTATTAGTGCTGTTATCCTCCTTTTCTCCCCTGTAATTTCCCTTCTGACCATTGACTATTTTGCGTCTGTCGTTTTCCCCCCAATAGAAGCCATTGATTGTTTCAGATAAAACTCAATTATACTGGCTTAAAACTGGCTTAACAGTATTCTAACCCATTGGTTGCGTTTTCTTTGAGGTCAGTGCTATATAGCCTTCATTAATTAAAATACAGTGATTACTACAAGCCAGAATAAAATGCTCTATTGCTATAGATAGGATCTCTAACTGTGCAAACAACTGTACATATTTCTGTTAAAATTGCTGTGGAAAACAGGGACTGTCACTGGTTCGGTGAAGCTCTTCTTAACAATCACAGGTGAGAACTCAAAAGCCACGTCCTCCTAGCAGGGGGTCAATAGTGTCATTTGGATCCCTTGCAATACGATACCAATACATCTGCCTTTCCGTGGCGGTCAGTTCCCAAAATGGTATGTAAACTATATTCACAAAGACAATCATCATTAAAAATTCCGGGAACTATTTTTCTTTCACAAAATAGGACATTATGTATGCTTATATGTTTTGCAGGAGCAAAGTTTTCCTATGGGACTCACAAAGAGAAATAACCTTTCAGGGGGAAACATGCTTTCCTTTTCGTAATTACTAGTTTCCCTGTAGATCATGGGTATGTTCCAGCTTTTCTTTTTTAATGAAGGAATATGGCAAATTTTGATCCGGTGCACGTTTTCTGGAAATGTTAATGTTGCTGTCTCTCTTTTCTTTTTATTTTTTTAAATGCTATGCCTTTTATTCTGCTGACTTAGTCATTCTGTAACTAAAGTTGCTTTCTAAACTTCTTTTTTAAATATGATACTGTATCTGTATTCAACATACTTCCTATTTGTTGAATGTTTTCATTAATAAATATAGGAAACAGTAACTCCAGGAAATAAATCATCTGTAGCCTGAGGACACTACAGCTATATGATGAAAAACTTATAATAACTTGTATACATACAAGTAAATCCAGTTTCTGTATTTTTGTTGACAACTCTGTAAAGGCTAAAGAGATTTTTTTGCATAATGTTGTTGGGGCATTATTAATTTATCTTTTATTTTTTAATAAATCTTTTAACAGGTCATGTATTTTTACTTAATGCCAGGTGCTGAAGGAGTTCCCCAAACTTGAATCTGAACATCCAGAAAAAAATACAATAGTTGCAGAAAATAAAATTGAAAGAAAGAAAATGGAACCAAATATTTGCTTTGATAATGGCAGACAATGTTCTGGAAAAGAAGCCATTCTTTTTAAGCTTGAAACTATAGAAGAAATTGACCGGAAACATCAGCAGGACAGTGATCTCTCTGTGCAAATGCTAAAAGATTTTCTTGAAGATGACATTGACACGAATCAGTATTTTTTACCACCAAAGTCACTGTTGCGATACGCTCTTTTGTTAGACATTGTTAAGCCCACTTGCAGAAGGTCCACATGCTTTACCAAAGGGTAGGTTTTAAAGAGACTTTTAAAATGGCATATTCAAAATAGACAGGTTTTTATCGTTATTGTTTCTTTTAGTTCTTCTCAAAATAAGGACCATTTTAGAAAATGTTTCTACTAGAATGATTTTTTTTTTTTTTTTTTGCCCTTAATTGCCTGCTTTCGTGTTCCAATAGAATGCACGAGTAAAAATTCCTTCTGGCAGAACATTATGTGCACAGCCCACAAAAGTGCTCATAAAACACAATGCCATTTGTTTGGTGACCTTCATAAGAGCTTAATTACCCATGGTGGAAACATGGTTTCTATTGATACTGAATTGCTACTTTTTAGCACCTTTCTTTTTATGGCACATCAGACCTCAAAATTTATGTCCACTCTCATGATCAAATGTATAAGAAGACATTAAATTTTAATATCAAGAAATAAAGTTAAATCATCTAATGCACATTAGAGCATATTTAAATTTCATTCAGTTTTTTTTTTTCAACATTTATTTATTTTTGGGACAGAGAGAGACAGAGCATGAACGGGGGAGGGGCAGAGAGAGAGGGAGACACAGAATCGGAAACAGGCTCCAGGCTCTGAGCCGTCAGCCCAGAGCCTGACGCGGGGCTCGAACTCCCGGACCGCGAGATCGTGACCTGGCTGAAGTCGGACGCTTAACCGACTGCACCACCCAGGCGCCCTCATTCAGTTTTTAAAATAAGTAATATATTTTTATGGTTCCAAATTCAAAAGGTACAAAGATTGTGAAATTCCTTTCTCTATCTCTTGCTTATCCAGTTTTCCTGCCTACATGCAGGAAATTAGTGATTTCAATTTGCTGTCTAATCTTCCCAAGGTATTATGTATGAGGGTGTATTTAAATATACATGTATATTTTTACCACCTTATTAAGTAAATGGTAACATACTATATCTATTATTATGTACTTTTTTCATTATGCAATATAAATTGGATATTATTACACATGAGTACATAAAGAACTTTCTATTCTCATGGTATATATATCACAGTGTCTTTTATTGGTTACCTTTGGGTTATTTTTTGAATGTTAGAATATTTTTCATCAATGTTTTAAAACCTACAAAGAAGGGGAAAATTAGGCCTTTCCAGAAAATTTTGTAAAAGACCCCTATCTCTGCTTTGTTAACTCCACCCCTGGGGATGAGTAAACCGTATGATTTGAAACTTGAGGCCCTCTCTTTTCACCCACTAGCTAGCTAGCTTTCATGCACACTCTGCTCCTGATAAAACCATACCAGATTTATTCTGATTTTTATCGTGCTCTGCCCTTGGACTTCCAGGGTATCAGGTTTATTACTTTCCATTGCCTTCAAAGACTGTACTCAGCTGTTGTCTGTTTCCAAGTCCGATAAGACAAGACTTATCAATTTGGTAATAAAAAACAACCTTGAAATTCATTTGTAATTATAAAGATGGTATAAAGGAAGCCTTAGTATAAAAGTATTTTTTAGTGTAAATAGTATAAACATTTTTCTTTCTATCTATCTATCTACACACACACATACGTGGTATGTGAGAAAACAGATTTGCAAAAATATTCTTCCTGGTGTAACTTTCTCTCACTTTATCTATTAGGGAAAAAAATAATGATAATATTTTAAACAGCTAGCTTGGCAGTGATTTTAGGGGAAGAAATATTTCTAATAACTTGCATTTCTGTAGGGTTTTGTACTTTTAATACAGTTTCTTATACAGGGGTCTCTTTGTTGTATGAAAAAGAGTGCAAACCTACTGCGTTAACAGTGAGAGGGAGACGCACATTCAGTGGGCCTGTGTTTGTCGTGGTCTTGGAGAGTGTGGTTTTCAGCTCATGAGGAGCAGTGATGGTTCAGGCATTATGAGAAATAGTGACAATTTGTTTTCACCTACATAACATTTGGTTTAACGTGCCAGGAGTGTTGATACTGAAAAGCCTTTGGATATAAAGTCCTAACAAACTCATGCTTTCTATGATGAACAGTAAGAAATTGACAGTTAATACAAAGAAATGGTAATAATGCATGACTCAGCGTTGTTTTTACACAACTCAAAAAACTATGCCGAATTTAGTGTCTGAGAAATTTAAATAGAATTATCTTGTGTCTCATCTGGCAACTTTTCACTTACAAAGCATGTTGATGTGTTTCAGACAATTTCAGAAGGATGTAACTATTTAGATTGATTAATTCATTCAAGAAATATTTAAGAAATTTCACATCAACAAGTACATCAGATGCTACATAACATACATATTAATCTTTCAGTTATGGAAGCTACATAGAAGGGACAGGATCTGTGTTGCAGACCTCAGAGGACGTGCAGGTATCGTATATGCTTTAGAGCTAAAATACTTGAAAACTATGTTTAAGACTTAAGATCTGAGAATATTAAAATAATTTTACATGTCTAATTCAGAATTAATATACGTTATTTATTCATATTTTCATATAATATAGTGTATATAATAATTCTTTACTATAGGATAAATCTTTTTTGTTTCTCATTGCTAGATGAGTTTATGTACAAAGAATATTTTGTTTCACTTTCTCTGTTATTATTCTTACCTTTGGTATTCTTTTTATTCCATAAGGAGTAAATTGAAATGCAGCATACAGTAGTTAATGTTCTCTAAAATTATGTACAAATATCTTAATATTGGAGGCTTTCTTTGGATCACACATTATAAAACTGCCTTTTAGGGACAGAAATCTACATCTCAGCAAGACTCTTCATTAATACTTCACTTGTAAACTCTTCATGGCATCATGGTTGAAAACAAGCTTGAGGGGCTCCTGGGTGGCTCTGTCGGTTAAGCATCTGCCCCTTGATTTCAGCTCAGGTCATGACCTTGTGGTTTGTGAGATCGAGCCCCATGTTGGCATCTGTGCTGACAGTGTGGATTCTCTCCCTCTCTCTGTCTGCCCCTCCTCTGCTCATGCACTCTCTCTCTCTCACTCCCTCAAAATAAATAAATAAACTTTAAAAAAAAAGATAGTTTAAAAACAAACAAGCTTGATATACTTACTGCAAAAATATCTCATATTTTTGCATAATTTTGGACTGAAATCACATTATCTTCTTTTATCCTGATTTGAACTTACCATTAGTACAATTTACCCATGGTAAAAATCCTATCAGAGGCAAATGAATGAATCTGAGAAGTTAAATTTACCAAGTGTATTTTATCATTTTAAGAAAATATCTTAATTTGATGAAGTTGATCATAAACATTGAACATTTTAATGATCCACTTATTAGCATTATGAAATTGATTTCCTTGGTTGATCAGGTTTCTTCTTGTCTTTCACTGTATTTCTTCACGTCTTATTGCCATTGTTTATTTCTTACAGTTTCATTTTTGAGGGCTCAGAAATAATAGGTAAACTGAATGTTTCCTGATTTGCTCAACATTAAGCTTTTCATTTTTTTTTTCATTTTTTTTTTAACGTTTGTTTGTTTATTTATTTATTTATTTATTTTTCAACGTTTATTTATTTTTGGGACAGAGAGAGACAGAGCATGAACGGGGGAGGGGCAGAGAGAGAGGGAGACACAGAATCGGAAACAGGCTCCAGGCTCTGAGCCATCAGCCCAGAGCCCGACGCGGGGCTCGAACTCACGGACCGCGAGATGGTGACCTGGCTGAAGTCGGACGCCTAACCGACTGCGCCACCCAGGCGCCCCAACGTTTATTTATTTTTGAGACAGAGACAGAGCATGAACGGGGGAGGGGCAGAGAGAGAGGGAGACACAGAATCAGAAGCAGGCTCCAGGCTCTGAGCCATCAGCCCAGAGCCCGATGCGGGGCTCGAACTCACGACCGTGAGATCGTGACCTGAGCTGAAGTCGGACGCTTAACCGACTGAGCCACCCAGGCGCCCCTAAGCTTTTCATTTTTAAACATTACGATTTCAAAGTTTACATTGCCATTGATGAAACAATTATAGAGTTTATTGCAGGGGATGTTTTGCCCTGTGCGTTTTGCTCCCGTGTATTGTAGCACATACAATACATACATGTATGTTCATCCTTTTTAAACTGCATCACAAGAGATGATCTTATCTTAACAAATCTGCTTGCACTCTACTTTATCAGTTATCCTGGCTGTTTTCTTACAGATTGAGAATGTCTACAAATCCCTCACCAATTTGTCACAAGAAGAAAAGATAACAAAATTATCAATGCTTAAACTTCGGTATTTCACTCCTAAAGAAATAGCAAATCTCCTTGGATTTCCTCCAGACTTCGGTATGTGAGATACACAGACCCCAGCTTTCGTTTAAGGTCCCAGAATTCATCAAGGACTCTTGTGTGTATTTGATGAATAGACCCTTGCCCAGACAGATGGACGTAAGAAACCTTCTTCCTTTCCTGATGGTGCCATTTTTGACATTTTCCTTCCCTCCTCTTTCTGCTTCTGTTCATAACCTGCCTCAGCCCCTTCCTTTCAGGCTCCATTCTCTCTCCCTTTACTCCAGTCATGGTCCCAAGTGGTTTTCAGGGGACAAGGGCCAAATTTGCAATTCCTCACCTCTCCCCACCGATGGTTGCTAATAGCATGTCCTTCTCCAACTTACTTTCTTGA
Source organism: Puma concolor (assembly GCF_028749965.1). Lineage (NCBI taxonomy): Eukaryota > Metazoa > Chordata > Mammalia > Carnivora > Felidae > Puma > Puma concolor. Next base: position 127,404,103 of record NC_141673.1, read on the forward strand.
TACCAGAGGTCCTGTTCTAATAACCCCACATAGATCTTGTGAAATAATGTGTAGGTTTGTCCTTTTTGTGAAGAAATTAAAAGGTGGCTGAGGATTTTGTTTTCTTGGTGGTAAGTGTATTTGTATTTCTTCTCAGAGATACATTCTTATCAGTTATGTACCTTTTGTCCTCCCTATAAGGAGAGAAACAAGAAGGTGGAGAGGTGGTCTAGGAAGGAGTCTTCCGCGTGGAAAAAAAAGGGTGGGTCAGCAGCACAGCTGCCAGAAGCAACCAAAGATTACGGAGTCTAAACTAAAGCAGGGAATCTCAAGAACAAAAATGCAGATACAGAGTGAGAAAGACAAAGTCCTAGCTCCTTCGTAGTCCAGGAAATCCAGGGATGGATGCTGTTAAGAGATTGGACAGGTTGTCTTTGCTTGGGCTTTGCAGAGTCCCTGCCCCATCCCTGATCCCACTTTCTTGGTGCCTGTGCTCTCGGCCATACTGACACCGTCAGTGTCTTAGGCTGGGGTGGCTGTGTTCCCAGTACCTGGCTCGCGCCGACCGGAGAGAGACAGACCTCCCTAACGTGTTCCAGGACTACACAAGGACACAGTGTGTTTTTGATAACTCTGGGAGTTTGAAAGCAGAAAAGTGGAACTTGTCTAAATCCAGTATTGTTGTAATATTAATACAGTACTATTTTTGAAGCAGATGACGGGTTAAATAGATCATGTTTTAAATTCTAAATGGTAGATTTACAGATGAGGTTTTGGAGCACATCCTTCTGTACGTTGGGAAGAAACTGACTATATAATTTGACTGTCCTCTTGGTAATTGGTTCTTGAAGGGTAGTCACGGCAACCAGGTTTATTTTGTAACTCTCTGCCTTTTTCTTGGTGATCTCATTCAGTCACAAATATCCTGGGGAGTGTTATTTAAGGAAAACACAAACTTTCCTTGTCTTAGTCTACGTCACACAGTAAAGTGAGAACATCATAAAACAAATAAAGAGCTGAGAATTGGACTCAAGAAATTAATTCCCAGTCTGCTCATTTGCTTACTATTTTTTTTTCTTTTTTAGATAAACAATCAAAGGTACTTTCCGTAGTACTAAAGAGAGAAAAGAAATTGAGTGTCTAATAACAAATTCCTACGTTTTGAGTGCTCGTTTCTTTCAGTAGGAGCAGTCACTGTGGTAACACTGAAAGGCAGCAGGGACCCCAGAGTCAGACTGGCCAAGTTTGAGTCCTAGCTGCACCTCAACCCCTCCCTGCTTTAGTTTACACATGTGTGGAGTGGGGGTCATCACAGCGCCAGTGTCAGAGGGTCCTAGTGACAGTTAAATGAGGTAACGTGTAAAATGCTTACACACTTTCTGACATACAACATCAAATTCAAATGTCAGCTTTTATTTGTAAAACAACGGACATTTATTTGCTTTCATAGCCTTTACTTCATAAATACTTCTCATTTGAAAATTTCACATATGTAAGTTAGAATTTTTCAAAGCTCTCTGCAAATGCGCATACACGGAAGTCTTTAAATTACTTCACCTTCTTTTAAAATATGTGATATATTTGTATGATCAGTATTGACCTGACATCACCCCTGAGCAGCACTGTGACAGAAATGTCCTTCCCGTGTGCTTCCAACATTATCGAGTCTGAATCTGAAATGGGCGTTGTTTGAGCTGCACTGTTAACGAGGGTTTTGCATCGATCCTTCCGTACATCGTGTGCTGGTTTTCTTTGTCACTAGTCGTATGCACTCGTGAGATAGTGAGCTTGGGAAGCGGACGCTGACCTACACTTACAGAATGAAAGCTGCTATCTTGACCTTGTTAATGCTATGTTTCTGTGTTTTTGAGCATCATTATTCTTTTTAGTGTACCTAAGTTTCTAAAAAGTCACCTTTTAATTTAAAAAAAGCTGTATCTGTATATAAAATACGCAAGCACCCTTACATATATGTCATTTTTACAAATCTCACTTGTTTGCTTTCAAACATTTCTTGCCCTGTGATATAATCTTAATATTACACGAGGTCATCCCTGGGATATTCTAAAAGTCTGTGATATAGTTGCATCTTTGGCTCATTTGAATGAAATAATTTTTCAGATGACTAATGTGCTTGCCTAAGACATATTATCTTTATAATGGCAATTTTATGATCTTGCTCAATTGCATATGTAATTTTATTATGTGACCACTTCTTTTATTGCAGTAAGTATAATGTAAAGTGTTGATGAAGCAATTTTATCACAGTCAACTCTACCTTCTGGTCCTCACAAAATATGTATTTTGCTTTTCTTAATACTTTTTAATTATTTCCTTCATCTTATTATCTAAATTGCCTTTCCTTTATTTAATTGTGTGCCAGAGGATACTGAATATGAAAATGGTAACTAACCTTACAGGGTATACTTCACGGACAGTCTTTTATGTTGATACTTGCAAGGTTCTGTTCTAGCAAATGTTGTATCTATGGGCCATTTGTTTTGAAAAAGAATGTAGCAAAATAGAAGTCCAATGTGAGAAAGCCCATTTGTGGAAGCAGAATATAAAAAACAACTGTGAGGGACTTGTATCCAGAATATATGAAGAGCTCTTATAACTCAACAATAAAAAGAAATAATCCAATTAAAAAATGGGCAAAGGATTTGAATATTTTCCAAAGAAGATAGACAGATGGCCAATAAGCACATGAAAAGATGTTCAGCATCATTAGTTATTAAGGAAATGTAAATCAAAACCACAATAAGATACCACTTCACAAAAAGACAAACAATAACAGTGTTGGTAAAGATGTGGTGAAATCAGATCCCTTGTACACTGCTGGTGGGAATATAAAATGGTACAGCTGCTCTGAAGAACAGTGTGCAAGTCCTCAAATGTTAGACATAGAGTTACTGTATGAGTCAGCATTTTCATCCCTAGGTATATATCCAAGAGAACTGAAAACACATGTCTCCACAAAAATGTATACAAGAGAATAATTCATAATCAAAAAGTAGAAACAACCCAATATCTATCAATGGATAAGTGGATAAATAAAATGTGGCATATCCGTGCGATAGAATATTATTTAGTTAAAAAAAGGATGGAGTATCGCTACATCATGTTGTGATGAATGAATGAACCTTGAAAATATGCTAAGTGAAAGAAGCCAGAAACAAAAGACAACATATTGTATGGTTCCATTTATATGGAATGTCCAGAATAGGCAAATCCATAGATATGGAAAGTAGATTAGTACTTCAGGGGCAGGGAGGGGAGCTGGGGAGTGATTGCTAATGGGTACCAGCTTTATTTTTTTTTTTTTAAATTGAAGTATAATCGAGATGTAACATTAGAATACCTTTGGGTATACAATGGGATGATTTGATATTTGTATACATTGAGAAATGATCACCACAAAAAGTGTGGTTAACATCCATTGCCATATATCAGACATAGTTACAAACATTTTTTGTTTGTGATGAGGACTTTTAAGACCTATTAGTAACTTTCAAATACACAATATAGTACTAGTAACTGTAGTCTACACCATGCTGTAAATGACATTTCCATGACTTGTTTATTTTATAGCTGGAAGTTTATACCTTTTGACCTCTTTGACCCATTTAGCCCCTCCCCCCCCAACCATCAGTCTATTCTCCGTATCTGTGAGTGTGATATTTTTTTTTCTTTGCTTGCTTTGTTTCTTAGATTCCACATTATAAGTGAGATCATAGAGTGTTTGTCCTTTTCTCTCTGACTTACTTCACTTGGTATAATGTCCTCAAGGTCCACCTGTATTGTTGCAAATGGTGATATTTCATTCCTTTTTTATGGCTGAATAATAATTCGTGTGTGTGTGTGTGTGTGTGTGTGTGTGTGTGTGTGTGTGTGTAAGTTCTTTCCATATCTTGGCTATTGTGAATAATGTTGCAGTGAACATAGGGGTGCATATATCTTTTCGAATTAGTGTTTTCATTTTTATCCCACAAATACCCAGAAGTAGAGTCGCTGGATCATATGGTAGTTCTATTTTTAATTCATTGGTGAACCTCCATGCTGTTTTCCATAGCGGCTGCACAATTAATATACATGCCCTCAATATATTTTGGATATTAACCCCTTATCAGATATATGATTTGGAAATGTTTTCTCCCATTCTGTAGGTTGCCTTTTCATTTTGTTGATGATTTTCTTTGATGTGTAAAAGGTTTTTAGTTTGATATAGTCCCACTTGTTTAGTTTTGCTTTTTCGACTTTGCTTTTGGAGTTAGATTCAAAAAAATTGTCGCCAAGACTGATGTCAAGGAGCTTACTGCCTGTTTTCTTTTAGGGGTTCTGTGGTGTCAGTTCTTACATTCTAGTCTTCAGTCCATTTTGAATTAATTTTTGTATATCAGAGCATGATGCTTCCAGCTTTGTTCTTCTTTTACAAGATTGCTTTGGCTGTTTGGTATCTTTTGTGGTTTCATATGAATTCTAGGATTGTGTATTCTGTTTTTGTCAAAAATGCCCTTGGAATTTTGATAGGTATTGCATTGACTGTGTAGATTGCTTTGGATACTGGGCATTTTAATAATAATTCTTCCAATCCATGAGCACAAGATATCTTTCCATTTATTTGTGTCTCATTTCTTTCTTTGGTGTCTTGCAGTTTTTAGCATACAGATCTTTTACCTTCTTGATCAATTTTATTTGTAGGTATTTTGTTCTTTTTTATGGGATTGTAAATGGGATTGTGTTCTTAATTTCTCTTTCTGATAGCTTATTGTTAGTGTGTAGAAACACAACAGATCTTTGTATATTAATTTTGTATCCTGAGGCTTCACTGAATTCATGTATTCGTGCTAACAGCTTTTTTGGTGGAGTCTTTGGGGGGTTTGTGTATAATATGTCATCGGCAAATTGTGACAGTTTTACTTTTGCAATTTGGATGCCTGTTACTTCTTTTTCTTTGCCTAATTGCTCTGGGTAAGACTTCCAATACTTTGTTGAATAAAAGTGGCAAAAGTGGGCATCCTTGTCTTATTCCTGATCTTAGAGGAAAATGTTTAGCTTTTTACTTTTGAGTATGTTATTAGCTGTGGGCCACATTCTTTGTGAGGCAATAAACATATTCTGGAATTAAATAGTGGAGATGTATGCAAAACTCTGTGACTGTCCTAAAAACCATTGACTTGTATATTTTAAAAGGGTGAATTTTATCTCCATAAAGCGGTTTTTAACTAAAGGAAAACAACTGTGAAATAATGGTAGCCACAGTTTTTCCTAAAGTGTGTTGATATACAGATTTCTGTGAGTTTTGCGGAGGGTATGTGTGTAATTATGTGTGCACTGAGCATAATATATGTTATATGATAGGATAATGTCACATGGTTGAGGCATTGTAATTTTAGATAATATTTTTGGCTTCAGATTCCAATTTCTTAATTGAACTTCGTGGAGACCTCAGGGACTTATTTATGTGAATGACCACTGTGCTCCTACTAAAGGATGCATCCTTTTGTCTCTGGAAGTTTGTATTATAAATGATTGTCTTGTAAATTATTATCTCTCTTTTCTAGGATTTCCTGAGAAGATAACAGTGAAACAGCGTTATCGTCTACTTGGAAATAGTCTCAATGTGCATGTAGTAGCTAAACTAATCAAAATCCTATATGAATAATTTAAAAATAACTCTGAAAGATGGTCACATTATTTATTCATATCCAGATAGTAACTCTGAAATTCTGTTTTGAATTGATTTTGATGAAATTTAACTAAACTCTCTTTATCTCTCTTGAAATTTAACTAAACTCTCTTTATCTCTCTTTAAAAAGAAATTTGGATTTATCATAAAAATGCTGATTTTTAAAAAAATTTATATTACTGTATTTTGTAAAGCAAAAATTGCTATTATGCTTTACAAGAATATATTTTCATGTGAAATTGCTAAACATACATGTAAAATATTCTCTTTATAACATTATGGTATATACAAATTTAGGAACATTGGAGTTTGAATATCTACATGAATATTTTACAAAGTGTCATGATAGACATAGTATAGTGAACCTGAGAAATTATGTTTTTGTATGTTGCTTAAACAAATTGCTTTATGAATCCTATTATTTTATTTTATTTTATTTTATTTTTTATTTTTTTATTTTTTTTTTTTTTAAGATTTTATTTTTTTTTTTCAACGTTTATTTATTTTTGGGACAGAGAGAGACAGAGCATGAACGGGGGAGGGGCAGAGAGAGAGGGAGACACAGACTCGGAAACAGGCTCCAGGCTCTGAGCCATCAGCCCAGAGCCCGACGCGGGGCTCGAACTCACGGACCGTGAGATCGTGACCTGGCTGAAGTCGGAGGCTTAACCGACTGCGCCACCCAGGCGCCCCTATTTTATTTTATTTTATTGTCAGATTGATTATTCCTGATTTTAAAATGATGCTTCTAATTCTGGCCTGTTTCAAATATTGAATGTTTACTGAATTCCATCCTTTAAACATTTCTTAATTATATCTAAACAAATGCATATAATGTTTTAGACCAAATTATCATCATTCAGTGTTACACAGCCGTCTGAAGAAAGTGTCAGAAAAAATAATCCTAAATTCTTGATTATGTCTCCATCAGGAAGCTACAGAAAATGTAGGTAAACATTATCCAATTATCTTTAATTCTACCTCCATGTAAAATGCGAAACTTCATTGTCCGTTCTTTATTTATAAATATTTTCTTTTACTTTGCTGTCATCAGAGCTTACTTTTGTCTTCCTTCTTAGCTTCTTGTTGTAAGTTGAATTTGCATCACATTCTAGGGAATGTAGTGTGGCATTCAGATTTTAGGGAGGAAATTCTGCTCTCCGACCCCATTTTATATGACTGTTCTGTGAATTAGCTTTTTAAACTTTCTCTTTCTCTCTCAGACTTCTTGGAATTATGGTTTCTTATCAGACTGTTTGTATTATAAACCCTGTGGTTTTATTTCAGTGATAAAAGCAAGTGACAGAAAGAAGAGAAATGAAAAGAAATAAGACCAGAAATTGTATCACAAAATAAAAAATATTTTCATTCTTTTTTTAAAAAATGTTTATTTATTTTTGAGAGAGAGAGTGCACACAAGCAGGAGAGGGACAGAGAAAGAGGGGGGCAGAGGATCTGAAGCAAGCTCTGTGCTGACAACAGACAGAATATTTTTATTCTTAAAAGACAATCATTTCGACGTGGAGAAATCAGAATCCTGTGCATTGCTGGTGGAAATATAAAATGGTGAGCCACTGTAGAAAGAAGATGATTCCTTCAAAAAATTAAACCTAGAATTAACCTTATGATCTAACAATTTCACTTCTGAGTATATGCCCAAAAGGATTGAAAGTAAGGACTTGAACAGATATTTGTATACTAATGTTCATAGCACTATTATTCACAATAGCCAAAAAGAGGAAAGAGCCAACATAACTTGGGTGAAGACTGGATAAACCAAATATAGTGTATACACACAGTGGAATATTATTCAGCCATGAAAACAAAGAAATTCTGATACATGCAACAACATGGATGACCCTTGAGGACATTATGGTCGGTGAAAGAAGCCAGACACAAAGGGACAAATTTTCTATAATTCCAGTTACATGGGGTATGTAAATGAATCAAGTTCATAGAGATAGAAAGTAAACTAAGGGTTACCAAGGTTCGGGGTACCTGGGGAATAAGAGTTAGCATTGAATGGGTACAGAGTTCTGTTTGGGGTGGTAAAAAAGTTCTGGAGATGGTTAATGGTGGTGGTTGCACACCAATGGAAATGTACTTAATGCCACTGAACTGTATCCTTAAAAATCCTTAAAATGGCAAGTTTTATGTTATGTACATCTTATCACATTTAAATAAAAAAAAGTCATTCCTCACCACCATTTCTTCAGAAAAACTCATAAATATGGACATAGGCCAATGTGTATATGTATCAGTGTTCACGTCTACATTATGTATATGTGTTTAAAGACAAACCTTATTACAAATCTCATAATGGGGGGGGATGGAGGGGATACGTTTATAGTTTAAAATCAGAATTGAGAATCAAGAAGTTCCCAAATAAGCCAAGATAACGTAATAAGGATCTAATTTGAAGCCCATATAGACAAAGTAGTTAAAGTGTGTTTTCCTCAGGTTGTTATGTTATTGAAAAGAAGGCTAACTTTTCATAATTTGGCCTTCAGCTTGGAACTACAAGTCTTTTAGGTCACAAGTGGTAGACTGATTTACAGATAGCTTTGGACTTTGAAATTGAGTGAGGGTCATATGGTCTCAGCAGTTTTCTTATAGCCTGTGAACTCGTGTAACTTTTCAAGACAGCCTTTCAACGTTCCTGGACCAGAACTCTCTCCCTCTTAGCTTCCAGTGTCAAAGTGCACCGCAGACAACTCTCCTGTCAACTTCTTAACATTTGTTTTTCTTGGATCCACTTCCCATCCAATCCTCTTTCTCCATTCAGCAGACTCACCCAGATATCTAGATATGCCCCTTTGCACATTTTATTGAAAAGCAGTAAGAATCGTACACATGTTCCTCAACTTCAGTTTATACTAGTCAAGCTGTCAGCACCATTTTTTCCTTTCCTGTCCTCTCCTGTCATTCCTTTACTTTGCTACTGAAAATTTAACCCTTCAGTTTTAAAAACAAAAACAAAAACATTGTCCTAACCTCTATGTGTCTGTTTCTCTCTTTAGGACTTCTAAGAACATTTTACACTAAGATGGTCATGCTCTTCAAAATCGTTTGCAACCATGACCCAAACAATTTCACTATTTTTGTCTTGATTTGTGAGTTTATTCCTTTTTAAATGTATTTGTTCAGTAAATATGAACATGTGCAGAGAACTTTTTTGGCTTCTGATTCCCAAACTACTCAAATAAATTTGTTGTAGTCACCAGAGGTTCTGAGTCTTATTTTCAACTACATCCAGCACTGAGAGCTCTCTCTCAAGTACGCTGTATCTGATTCCTAAAGCTTTCTCAAACTTATTTTTCCTACTAATACAAACCTAGATAAAAATTTTCACAAAGGAGAAGATAGGAAGGTAATTTTCCCAAAGAGCTCTTCTGAATAGCTCTGGGATGTTCTCATTTCTTTGCTCGTACATAGCACGGTTCCATTGTTTACTTCAAGGATTTGTTCTGTATTTTATTTTGTTTGCACCTTTATGCCTATTCATATCAGGGCAGATTTAAATTATAAGCGCGCAAGTAGGGAACATGTTTATTTAGCCAAGTTGGCTCTATAATCAGATGAGATCACCTGAAGAGTCTAAAGAGAGAGGGGAGAGCAGAGGTCTGGAGTTGAATTCTTATCCATTACTGAAGATACAGTCCTCAGGCCTCCCTACCCTTTACTATCCAAGCCATTTTTTCTAAGGTCTCACCCTTTCCTACAACTTCTGGGTTTTTTTGCCCATGATACCCAGGTAACTCCAGATCTGATATTGTTCCTCAGCCCTGTTCTAGAATTTTTGTGCTGGGATATTTTTAACTTGAGTATCTTTCTGTCACATCAAACTTAGCATATTTGAAAACAGTGAATCGTCCTCCATTTAAAAATCAGTTCCACTCATGATTAATTTCAATATTCCTCATCATGACACCACACTGCTTCTCTCCCAGTCTCCCAAATTCAAATCTCATCACCCAAGGTCATCATCACCTTTTCTCTCACTGTATTTCCATTTATCAGCTTCGGTTAATAAAGTAGTCTTCCTCAGAAGGCCTTCCCTGCACAATGGTTCACTTTAGGAAAACAGAAGAAGTCACTTTGAAACTTAAAGACATATATGCCCGTTTGCAACCAGATTTGTATGCTTGAGTCAACACTTGGACATTGAGCAAATTTCAGCCTTCTGAATTTGATCTAGCATGAATATCACTTTTAGTAAGATAGTTGTTATTTTACTCAGTTCCTTACACAAGTACAATTAAATGTCACACACACAAATGATTGAAAATACCTGATGGAATGTGAGAGTCCTTAGATAGTAGATATAAGTTGACTTTTCTGTTCAAAAACCTCATGCTACAGACGATTAGACAATGAGCTGGATAGTTGCTGTGATTCGAATTTGTTTTAAGTGAAAAATATCCCATGTTTTGGAGAATGTAGACTTCCAGGAGGGCAGGGGTTTTTGATTTTTCTTTTCCACTGCTACCTTCCCAGGGACTAAAATAGTACCTGGCACACAGCGAGCACTTAATAAATATTTGTTAAATGAGTGACTATGGCCACCATACTGGATTGATATAGAAGCTGTCTAAAGGCCGTCACACTGTGGAATTTAAACAGAGTCACTCTCCTGAGAACTATTTCTGTTACTGCCACTTCCTCCATACTTAGGGAAATAGCCAAATTTACTCAACTTTGGAACACATGATTTAAAAAACAATTCTAGGATAGGGCTTGATCTTTTGGCTTTTGAGGAAGATGTGCAGATAGAAATTTAAACAAATATGTATTGTACTCTGACTTCTTGTCTGGACAAGAGGGCAGGCTCATTTCTCTTTGCTCCTTCCTAAGTACAGTGATCAATTCTGGGTAAGTATGTTTATAAAATAATGCAAGAGGCATCAGAAAGAGAACTCTTAAAGGAGGGAAGAGAAAACAAACCAGCTAGGTAATCCCAAGACTGGCAAGGGAACATGGTTGCAGGATGTCTTACAGTCTCCCATCCAACAGAAGGAGGTGATCCAAGTTGGGTGCTTCCTGACTCCGAACCTCACATGAGAACCCAGCATGGCTCATTCCTATCCCAGATGGAACTGGGGTCCTGCTGCCAACACCAGGTGAGTCTGATATCACCAGCAAGTGCAATATATAGGGATCCCCACTGACAAGTGTCCAGGGGAAGCACTCTACTTTTCTGGAAGGCCTGAGATTCCTTTCACTTACTGAGACACTGGACAGCCAGAGGACACTGGCAAGGGGATCCCACCCCAAAAGGCCTGATCCAGGAATCCTTTTCATCACCATGGACAGGAGGCTCCTTACCTTAACCTATAGGTGCCAGTGAGTTGGCCTGGTGAGAACTTCTTCCCCCTAATGTAGGACCGTTGAGGACCACATGGAGCCCCAGTGGTACAGATAAACCAAGCAGACCAAAACTCTCTGAAAGTTAAACTGCCATTGGAACCATAAACCAAAAAGTAGGCCAAGATCTGCATGCTAAACATAAACAGAGTAGCTGCTTGCTAAAATAAAAGATGGAAATAAGACCCAGAGTCTCCTAACATAATAGACAAAATATACAGGACGCAATCCAAAAATCTTTGTCGTACCAAGAACAAAATCACAAGTTGAATGTAAACTTATGACACCACCAAAATGAATCAGATGTTGGGATTATCTGACAAGGATTTTAAAGTAGCCATCATAAAAATGCCTCTACAAATAATTACAAATTCTCATGGAACAAAAAATAGAAAGGCTTCAGTAAAGAAATAGGTAGCAAAAAGTTTTTAAAAGGTAATAAAAGAATCACAATGATGTGTACGTTATATCCCAATTTTTAGAAAAAGAAATAATGGTGATTATATAACTGAAAAATACAATAACCAAAATAAACTTAATGAATGGTACAGTAGAAGTGACAGAAGATTAAATCAGTAGCTTGGAAATAAACCAATAGAGTTTATTCAATCTGAATAACAGAAGAAAGATTGTAGGGGGTGGGGAATGAACCTCTGTGATTGGTGGGGCAATAACAAAAGTGCCAACTTTCGTATATTTGAAGTCCCAGAGGTAGAGGAAAAAAAAGAATAGAGCTGGGAGAATATGCAAAGAAAAAATGGGTGGAAATGTCTCAAATTTAGCAAAAGATACAATTGTGAAAGTTCAATAAACTGAGTGAACCAAATAGAATAAACTTAAAGAAATCCATGCCAAGATACATCATAATTAAAACACAAGAAAACTAAAAACAAAGAAAAATCAAAAGCAGCCAGAGAGAAGTGACGTATTACTAAAGGCGGAACACAGTTTGAATGACAGCAGATTTTCACCAGATACCATGGGGGCCAGAAGGAGGTGGCGCACAACATTTTCTAGTTCTGGAAGAAAAGAAAGAACTGTTCATGCAAATTCTATACCCCTCCCAACTATCCTGTAAGAATGAAGAGGGAAATAATAATATTTTCAAGTGAAGCAAAACTGAAGGAATTTTTTGCTAGCAAACCTACCCGTGAACAATAGCTAATGGGGTTTTTCAAACAGAAAGGAAATGATAAACAGCAGTTTGGAGCATCAGAAAGGAAGAACAATGGAAAGAATAGAATTAGGAATACATACAATAAACATCCACTCGTGGGTTTTATGAATCACATTTGATAATTGAAGCAAAAATTGTAATTCCATCTGACATGCAAGATGATATTTAAAAGGGAAGGTAAAGGGACCTCAATGGAAGTGAGATTTTATTTCGTGGGAAGTAGTAAAATGCTGATACCAGGAGACTGTGATAAGTCATAGATGTATATCGTAACACCCAGAGCGACCACTGCAAAAACTGCACAAAGGAATGCACTCAAAACACCATAACTAAATCAAGTTGGGATCTTAAAAAACATTCATTGGCCCACAGGAAGGCAAGAAATGGGAAATAGGACTGAGAAGCAGAGGAAACAAACAAAAGTGATTGAATGGCATACAAGCTCTACCATATCAATAATTACCTCAAATATAATGGGTGAAAATACACTAATTATAATGTAGATATTGGCAGAGTGGATTAAAAAAAGCATTTAATGACATGCTATTTACAAGAAACTCACTTCAAACTAAGTGATGTGGGTGGGTTGAAAGTAAACATGATGGTAAAAACAAGAATCACAAGAGAAATCTACCTTAACGATGTAATTTAAGAGGACACAAGGCTATAGAAATGAAGATATTAAACCCAGAAAAACTGGAAGCCTACTAAATGTCCAACAATAAGACAATGATGAAACCAACCCAAACATTACATGATGATGGAGCCCCTTTGAAAACCAGTTTGGCAATTCCTCAAAAACTTGAACTGCCATATGACCCAAGAGGATTGAAAATACACAAACTTGTACATGAATGTTCATAGCATTATTCATAAGGGCCATTATTCAAAGGGCCATTATTCATGATGGAACAGACTTCTATGTTTACCAGTTGAACAAGTAAACACAGTGTGTATATCTGTCCGTACAATGGATTCAGCCTTAAAAAGGAATGAAGCCTGACACATGCCAAAACGTGGATGCACTTTGGAAACATCTAAGTGAGAGAAGTCAAACACAGAAGAGCACGTGTTATACAATTTCAGTCTATATGAAATGTCCAGAATAGGTAAGGTAGATTAGTGATTTCCAGGGGAAGCAGAAAGAAGAGAATGGAGAGGTGTAGGATTTCTTTCTGAGGTGGTGAAAGTGTTCTGGAGTTGTGATGATGGTACAACTCTGAAAACACTAAAAAACATTTAACTGCACACTTAAGTAAGGTGAACTTTATGGTATGTGAATAAAAAATAGAATTACTCTATGACCCAGCAATAGCACTACTAGGAATTTATCCAAAGGATACAGGAGTGCTGATTCATAGGGGCACACACACCCCAATGTTTATAGCAGCGCTATCAATAATAGCCAAATTATGGGAAGAGCCCAGATATCCATCAGGTGATGAATGGATAAAGAAGATGTGGGGTGTGTGTGTGTGTGTGTGTGTGTGTGTAATGGAATACTACTTGGCAATGAGAAAGAATGAAATCTTGCCATTTACAACAATATGGATGGAACTGGAGGGTATTATGCTAAGTGAAATAAGTCCGTCAGAGAGAGAAAGATGTCATTTGTTTTCACTCATGTGTGGAACTTGAGAAACTTAACAGAAGACCATGGGAGGAGGGAAGGGGGAAAATAGTTTCAAACAGAGAGGGAGGAAAACCATAAGGGACTTTTAAATACAGAGAACAAACTGAGGGTTTATGGGGGTGGGGGAGAGGGGAAAATGGGTGATGGACACTGAGGAGGGCACTTGTTGGGATGAGCACTGGGTGTTGTATGTAAGCAATGAATCATAAGAATCTACTCCCGAAACCAAGAGCACACCGTATACACTGTATGTTAGCTAATGTGACAATAAATTATATTTAAAAATAAATAAATTCTAAAATTTGCCCCCCCCCAAAAAAAAAGTTGGCATCATGAAAAAGGTGAGAAAAATTTTCAGAATTAAAAGATGCTAGAGGTGCCTGAGTGGCTTAGTCAGTTAAGCGTGTGAGTCTTGGTTTCAGCTTGGGTCATGATCTCACAGTTTGTGGGTTTGAGTCCCATGTGGGCTCTGCGCTGACAGCTGTGGAGCCTGCTTGAATTGTGTGTCCCTCTTTCTCTGCTCCTCCCTTGCTTGTTCTCTATCTCTCTCAAAAAAAAACATCTGTACAATGTTTGTATCTGTACATTAGTATCTTTTAAAAGAAGAATTAAAAGATACTAAAAAGACTTAATCAAATCCTGGTTTTAAAAAAAGCTCTGAAGATATGTTGGGAACACTTGGAGGAATTTGAATATGGAGTTAGACTGGATTTTAGACGGTTTTGGAAGATTTTTGTTAGTGTTCTTGGATGTTATAATGGCATCGTGAGTCTATAGGAGAATGCAGATTTATTCTTAGGAGATCAGGTTGACTATGAAAGGGTGAAATGTTATGTATGCAACTTCCTTTACATAGTTTAGAAAAAAATACATACACATACATATAGATTAAGCAAATATGGCAAAAAAATAAAATAGATTAAATATAGTTGTGGTAAACATATATTATTGTAATTCTATATGTTTGGTATTTTTCATAATAAAAAAGTTTTCTTAAGGAAAAAGCTACAACAGAAGAAGAGACCACTTTGTGAAAGCAACATAGTACATAAAACAAAAGCACGTAATAAATATAACAACCTAATATGACAGAAGCGAGAACAGCCCTGGAAATGGAGTTCACTCTCTTATTGTAGATTTCAAATACTTATAAATCACCATCTTAAATAAGTGAGAGGATAAAATGTTGTTTTAACTGTTCACACTGTTTACATTGTCTTATTCTTTTTTTCTTTTTGCAAGGGGGAAAATGGTATGTGAATTTAGCATATAAATAATATATGAGTATATATAACTTTACGCAGCTTTGTACGGTTATTGTTAAGGAGACTAGGTGGTGACACTGGATTAGGCTCATGTGAAAAAAGAGGCGACACAAGCCTATACATGTATATCCTGTGATTATAACTATGAAATGATTCATCTGAAAATAGACTGCAATCAAGTAATAGATAAGGGTTACAAGAGAGTAATTGAATTTCTAAGTTTTCTGGTTTATACTTTGCAAATTGAATATAGTACAGTTACATTACTTTTATAATTAAAAACTTTCTTTATTTCAAAAGCAGTACTTGATTCCAAGTCTCAACCGTGGAGTCTGGTCATTTAAGCTGGCTTGGAAGTCACTGCTCACTGCTTCATTTGCATTGTGATGGTGCATAATACAGTCTCCTCCCCAGACTCCCCCCTGCCCCCTCCCCTCCTCAAACAGAGGCTGCATCTTAACCTGTTCTGTTTTCCTCAGCACCTCTCTCAGCTGCTGACAAATGGTGGGTCCCTAATAAATAACTGTCCAGTTAATCTGACTTGAATATGAGTGTGCTGCATTTCACAGCAGAATCGTTATGGTTTTTGATGACTTGGGGAATCGTTGGAATCATTCTCTCAGTCAGCCTAAATAAGAAAAACACATTAGGTTTGACATGAAAAGTATTTAATACCAGAAAACTCCTAGGGAATTGTTTATGCCTCCTATAAACATAGTCTAGGAATTGTTGACAAAACCTGATTTAGCAGTATTTCTGTAATAAATATAGCCCAAGCTTCTATAAAACACACACACACACACACACACACACACACACACACACACACACACAAAGGGACAAAGGCTTTGGTTTTTATAGATCTTGGAATAAGGGCACTGAAAAAGACCGAGAGGTGAGGTCATCTCATCCTTCTTCCTGCCCTGATGACAACACTTTGTATCTTCCCACAGATCTGTGTGGCACTTCAATTAACAAATCTCCTGGGAATGATGGTGCTTGGTCAGGCATCAGCCTTGTGAAAACACTCCTCCCATGATAAATCACATCAATGAAGCAAAGCCTCCCATTGCCAGAGAAAGATGCTTCTGTGTGCTTCTCCACGATTAGAAGTACAAGAGGCAGAATTCTGTAGTGTGCCAATGTCCCCAAAGTCGTCTTTTTCTCCCTGCCCCCGCTCAGTGGTGACAGGCTCACCTCACTTGCTCTCCTCCTCCATCATACACAAAATATTGTAACAAAACTGCATTTCCCCCTTTTCAAAGGATCGGACCCAATGCAAGTTGCAATTGCCGCCTACGCGTCCCTCACATCCAGTGTTGGTGCAATCTGGCATTTTCCTCTGACAGTGGTATGAACCACGGTGTCTGAATCTTCCACTCCGCTGCCTTGTTCAGGGAATTTCAGGAGTCACCAATTAGAAAACTTATTTTGTTCTTTTTAGGTTACCTTGGAAAAGGAATGTCAGGAGGGTTTGCCCATGGTACTCACCAAAGGTAACCTCCATGTCACTGCTTCACACCTTCATGGAAATAAGTTCAGATGAATCCAGTGACGTGCTGAAATCCTGGTAGGTAGAGGCTTTTGGAGGTAGAGAAAGCTGTGTTGTTTCCTCAGTGGCTTTTGGAGCCACCAATCCTAGCAATTTATGTTGCCTCTGGTATGTGCCTTATCTTTGACCAGTCCTCATCTCGCAAGGACACAAGAGCCCCTCGTACATATTTTACATTTTCTAGAATAGGTGACACGAGGTTGAGTTAACATGCAGATTGTATGTGTATGTGTGTGTGTACCTCTGTCATTCACACCCCTGGAGCTGTAGTCCTGTGTTACATTCCTTCCTCTAGATATGAATTTTCTTGTAATATCCTTCCTGGTTATGTAGGGATTATCATACTTTTAAAAAATCTGAAGGGGCGCCTGGGTGGCGCAGTCGGTTAAGCGTCCGACTTCAGCCAGGTCACGATCTCGCGCTCCGTGAGTTCGAGCCCCGCGTCGGGCTCTGGGCTGATGGCTCGGAGCCTGGAGCCTGTTTCTGATTCTGTGTCTCCCTCTCTCTCTGCCCCTCCCCCGTTCATGCTCTGTCTCTCTCTGTCCCAAAAATAAATAAAAAACGTTGAAAAAAAAATTTAAAAAAAATCTGAAAAAAAAAAAAAAAAAAACCAACCCAGGGAAGTCTTCCGAACTCTCAACAATGTGTAAATCTACCTTCTTAGGAAAATCTCTGCCAAACCTGAATTGTTCAAATGGTAATGATTAACTCATAATTCTTTCCCATTCTACTCAAGGATAATTGCAACCATCATCGTAATGACTGTGGAGAACAAATGCCTGGATTATGTTCCCTGAGTCAAGACCACACTGCTTTCAAAAAGATCAGTTCATCACAGTAGTGGATTTGGTAATTTCCTGGGAGGTAATGCATTTCCCATAAAATGAGCAAATGAATGGTTTTAAACTTACACCAATTTCCATAATTATTTTATGTAATCCTTCATGAAAATTGAATAGACAATTGGAACAATATTGTATTGCCTTGAAATTTTGTAGAAAGTCACAAAACTAGCATATGTAAATGTGCCTTTTAAGCAAAGTTATGTCCCTGAAAAAGAGAATGAGTTAAGTGTCATAAAGATTACAAGAGATCATTATATTCACCAGTGTTTCCATTAATGGCTAAAAATGCAGATTAATTCTACAGTGTTTTCTTTTAAACTGATATGAAAATTAAAAGGGACCAAAGAATGCAGTAAAGGTAGATTGGAGCTATAAAATGAGATGGGAACGAGACACAGGACGTGAGAATCTAGCCCTTCTTCCAAAGACCTCTGTTTTTCACCCCTCTCCTCACTCCCACACTGATCAAGCCCTCCACAGATAAGTTCAGCTGGCCTGCCAGAAATACCACACCAGTGTTATTTCACTCAAGACATAAGAGCAGCTCTCTGGATTAAATCACACATTTTCAACCTGCCACTTGAGATCCTCAGTCAATGCCCCCACCTTTACCCAGCCACCTTTCTCCAAAAGAGAAAGAACCTCTATGTCTATAAGTCTGCCTAGATTAGGTTTAGGACCTCTCTTTCAGTTTGGTACATCCTGTTTCTCTAATAGCATATTGGTATATATTTTGTCCCCGTTGTCATGCACATCTTTATAATGTTGTGCTATTAGAGCTTTCTAGATGTGTACATATGCCTGTATTACAAACTACAGGAGGTCATGACCTTTACTTCTTTGAATTTTCCTCATTGCTGAGAATGTCATAATGTCCGCAGTAAGTGCTTATTAAGCATTATTAAGACTATAAAACAATGGAATTTGGATGAAGCTGGTAGGAATGAAAAATGAGCCTCGGTATATAAAGTAACAGCAGAATTACATTAACGTAGCATTGTGCTCTCCAGGAATTTGGAGAAAAGATAGAAAGCAAGGGTCTAAATAAAGTTTATACACTTAGCAGTAAAATTTCCCGCCAACTTTCCTCATCCCTGTATAAAGCTAGAGGATTTGTTTTTTCTGAAGAAAGTGAATGTCCCCAGGGGAAAAATACCTTCAAAAATGGACATTTGGAGTTCCTCCGTGAAATTACCTCAGGTTGCTGTTGGTCACCCCCATGCTAAAACTTACTGGTTACGAACACCATCCATGCACACAGAGCTTATCATCCACTCTTTAGTGTTTTATGCTTAAATTTAAATGGACACACAAGGATCAATAGGTATTTGAGGAAAGCCTCCAACACAGAATAGAAAGACCTAACAAGCAAATAGGAGAAAAAGAGCTTAGAGAAACCAGAGACCATGTGGTAAACAGGAGAAAGCTTCAGGAAAGCAACTATAATATTTTTCAAGTAATACGAGATGTTATAACCATGAAACAAGAATAAGAAAGCATTTTTAAAATTAAAAATAGGAAAGTTTTTAAAATAAGAATCTTAAAGATAAATCCAAAAAACTCTTCACGACGTAGAACCAAAGAAGATAAAGAATTAGAAAATAGAAAAGAAAGTTATGAAAAGTTAGGTCAATCTAAGAAATAGATTGGAGAATGGAAATAAAGATGCATTTGGAGACCACGTGACTCCTTATTGAGTGAAGATGCCCTCACCCCCCTGGGGGAAGAAAGGAGGATCTTTGTAAAATGCAGATTCAGATTCATTGAGTCCAAGAATGAACCTGAGAGTTTTGCATTTCTGACAAGCTCCCAGCTGATACCTGTGCTGGGTCTGTGGATCACGCTCTGAGTAAGTAGCAAGGCTGTAGTTTGGGCCATCTCTGGATCGATCTTCTCTGCACCCATCGCGGATGACTAAACCACTTGCAGAGTGAAGCTGTGGGACAGCAGTGCATGGCAGTTGTCCCTCAGATCTCTGTGCTTCCAAATCTGAACTCAGGGTATTCTCTCCAAAACCTCATCCCCCTGATTATTCTCTCTTATTCAATTATCAACACCTCTGTCCTTCCAATTTCTCAAACAAGAAACCTGAACACCAACCCCTCCCCCTTAACTGTCCCAGTACTTCTATTTCCTAAATATTTATTGCACTGTGTCCTGCTCTCTCTGGCACTGCATCCAGTGGGGCCTTCCCAGTTCATGGCTCCTTAACTGTACACCATCGTCCTCACTAGCTCTGGGTCTGAGACTTGTCTCTGTGGGAATGCTTGTTAAATACAAACGTGACCATGTTAATTAATCTCCTGCCTAAAACACTCTCACAATTCTTCATTACTTAAAATAATGGGGCTCATTGCAATGACATTTCAAAGTCCTTCTTGATATGACTTCTGGTCCATTTTAGAAATTTCATCTCCCACAGACCCACACTGCTCTGGTCCTGTTGACTTCTTTTCTAACTTAGAAAAGTTGACTTCTTTTCTAACTGGGTGTCCATTTTCTCTGTCTGAAACTCCCAGTCCTATTAGTTTGCCTGGAGAACTGTTCATTCTGTAAGACACAGCTGGTGTCCAGGGAAACCTGCATTGCTCTTCCCAGGCAGAGTTAATTCTCTTTCCTATTAGTGTTTTTCTTTTTCTTTTTTTTCTTTTTTATCCTTATCAGTGTCCTGACTACAGTGATCCCTTGTTAACCAGCAGTTTTCCTCATGTGAAATTTTAGCATATTGGGCTTTCCCTCCACGTATGTTTTTGATGACCACAGGGTTTTCATTTGTGCATTGTGTTGGGAATTACTAAGAAGGGTGGGGACTGAGGATTCAGAATAGAAGAAGGGGGTGAAGCAGATGACACACAGAAGGAACAAAGGTTGTACATCTTGGAGAAGTTAAAGGAGGAAGAAAGGAAAAGACAGTTCTGAGTCTTACAACTGGATTCTGGCGGTTCCGTCAGGGGAGAAAGAGGGAGAAGAGGGAGGTGAGACTTCTGTAAGAATTGCTGTGGAGCCCTAGGGAGAGGTAGGGAAGCCAGACCGCGAGGCAGGTTTGGGAGGGGTGTGGATTAGCTGCACGCCACACAGCATGCTACACTCCTAACTCCATAGACTGCACTCGAGGTCACCGACGCATGTCTCTGTTCTGGAATCCTCTTCCAAAAGAGGAGGGATGAGACCCCACTGACTTTCCTTGTACCCAAGATTTTAAAATCGACTGTGAATTCTTCTATCACTTCTTATTTTAACGAACCCAAACCCAAGTGGTGGGAGAGGAAGGAGAGGTATTATTATATTTATTTACATGGCAATAGCGCTTT
This sequence comes from Puma concolor, assembly GCF_028749965.1. NCBI lineage: Eukaryota > Metazoa > Chordata > Mammalia > Carnivora > Felidae > Puma > Puma concolor. The sequence continues at coordinate 127,424,918 of NC_141673.1, forward strand.
CTATTTAGTGGAGAAGTATTTATGTGCCAAGAGACTGAATGTGCTAAACATTTTATACACCTCCAGTGCTATGATGATTATCTTTCTCCTGATGAAGAAACGGGGCCACATGGTTAGGAAGCAATGGAGCCCTTGAACCAAGATGAGTGAGCTTCAGACCCCATGTTCATAATCCTCCAACCACATGGTGTCCCCCTAGATATGACTGTGAAGGGAAGAATCCACAATGTATTTCATTTGTTTTCCTGTCGTTTTTATAGTGTGGCTAATACGTAAAGGGCACATCTAGGCTTTGTGGAATGCATTGTGGATTAGGGAGGAAATGAGAGGTTTGCTAGTCAATGAAAGACAGGGTTTCAGGTCCATAGAAAGTTTACCTTGGGGGAGGGAAGAGGGGTGATTATTCACCTTCTGAGTCTGAAGGTCTTGGATTCTAAGATTATTTTAATTTCTCTTTCCTGAAGAAATTCCAAATAAGGCAAGTAAATAGAATGCATGGGAATGCTGTGGAAACAGCAATTGATTTTTATATTTTTATATTGCTTCCCCAAGTCATCATATGCAGATGGTCTGACTTGTCTACTGATCTCAGCTAGAGCTGAGTAGGTGAGCTGGACGTAAAATTCCCCCTCACCAAGTCACTCAGAGCTTGTGAGGATATTTCTTTCTTGTTTTGTTTCTGTTTTTGTTGTGTGTGTGTGTTTTCCTATAGTGAGAGACGATTAGGATTGTATGCCCAGATTGGGAGCAAAGAAATTATCTTTACTCTGTTTAATAATAAGCACATTAGTACCCCAGGAAAATCCTATAAAACAGGAAGTTCTTATCGAGATCATGCTGCAGACCTTTTCGATTGCAAGAAAAGATTTGCCGAGTACAATGATCTTCAGGAAAATACAATCGTGAAAATAGTTATGTTCATAGCTACCAAGTTCCTACCCCCAAGTTGTGAAGGTTTTAAACAAAATTGGAACAAATGTAACTTTAAAAGAACGTATTCAACTGGAGATACCATTTATTGTATTATGTCCCTCGCTTAAAACAAACAAAATAACAAGAAAACTCATTGCGTGACCTCAGTACCCGTCTCAAGTAAACAACATCTTGCCAGTTAGTTTTTGTGGCTATGTTTGAATAGAACAGGTGTGAAGCAGTGTTACATTTCTTCATAGTATCAAGTATACCGCTTTCTTTAAGGGGATAATTTTATGTAGATACTATCTAAAATTTCAGATGGCACCCCCAAGTTTTTCACAGACTCTTTTTCTAAATTTTTGAAAACAATGAGCTGACATGAAAAGCAGACTTTTATTTCTCCTATAGCAACAGATTCCCATTCAATCTTTCTAATTCTGGTTACAATTTTTTTTGAGTTTATTTATTTATTTTGAGGGAGGGAGAGAGAGGGGAGAAGACGGGGGGGTGGAGAGAGAGAGAGAATATGAGTGGAGGAGGGGCAGAGAGAGAGAGAGAGAGAAAGAGAGTCTCAAGCCGGCTCTGCACCATCAGCACAGAGCCAGATGTGGGGCTTGAACCGATGAACTGTGAGATCATGACCTGAGGTGAAATCAAGAGCCAGATGCTTAATCAACTGAGCCACCCAGGCACCCCTGGTTTTAATTCTTTTTAAGTGTAAAATATACATAACATAAAATTTATCATTTTAATCATTTTTAAAGTTCAGTGGCATTACATACATTCTCGTTGTTGGGCAATGGTCACCTGCATCCATCTCCAGAACCTTCTTTCATCTTTCCAAAGTGAAACTCTGTACCCATTAAACAATAACTCCCCATTTCCCTCCCCCGACCCCAGGGAACCACTGTGCTACATTCTGTCTCTATGCATTTGACTACTTGAGGTTCTTTGTGGCAATGGAATCATACAGTATTTGTCCTTTTGTGTCTGGCTTATTTCACTTATTATGATGTCCTCAAGGTTCACCCACGTTGTAGTGGGTGTTCATTTGGGTTGCTTCCATATTTTGGCCATTGTGAGTAAACTGCTACAAACATGGGTGTACAAATATCTCTTTGAGTCTCTCTCTCTTTTTTTTTTTTTTTTTCAGTTATTTTGGGTATATACCCAGATGTGGAATTGTTAGATCACGAGGTAATTCTGTTTAATTTTTTCAGGAATTGCCACACTGTTTTGTAGTGATTGCACCATTTTACATCCTCACGAAGAGCACACAAGGGCTCAGCTTTCTCCACATCCTCACCAAGACTTTTGTTTTCTTTTGTTTGTTTGTTTGTTTGTTTGTTTGTCTTGGTAGTAGCCATCGTAATGGCTGTGAAGTAGGGTCTCCTTGTGGGTTTGATTTACATTTCCCTAATGAATAGTGATGTTGGTGGTCTTTTCATGTGCTCTTAGGCAATTTGTACATCTTCCTCCGAGAAATGCCTATTTTCTTTACCCATTTCAAAACTAGGTTATTTTTTGTTTTTGTTAAGTTATGGGATCTCTTTATGCATTCTGGATATTAGCCTCTTATCATATATATAACTAGTAAATTTTTTTCCCATTCTGTGAGTTGCCTTTTCACTGTGTTGATGGTGTCCCTTGGGAAACAAAAGTTTTTTTGTTTTTTTTTTTTTCATTTTGAAGCATCCAACTTATCAATTTTTTGTTGTTGTTGTTGCCTTTGCTTTTGGTGTCATATCCAAAAAAAATCAGTGCCAAGTCAAATGTCGTGAAGCTTTCCCCCTTTGTTTTCTTCTAAGAGTGTTAGCTCCTGTATTTAGGGATTTGATTAATTTTGAGTCAGTTTTTGTATATGGTGTAAAGTATGGTCCAACCTCATTTTTTTTGCATGTGGATATCCAGTTGTTTTAGTATCATTTGCTGAAAGGGTGTCTACTTTGTTTTAATGTGTATTAAAGGTAGCTGCTTCTGAAGCAAGGATTGTTTTAGTGGATGTTTCCAAAGCAGTTCGTTACTGTCTCAAAGGTCACACAGATAATGATTAAATTGTGCATCACTTAAAGGTAGATTTTGACCTCTCACAAGTTGAAGAGTACTGAAGATCTAAGATCATTTACCTCCCTCGGGAAGGAAAAGTAACACAGCCTTCCAGGGCAAAGAAGAGAGGACTGAAAGTTGCAGGATATTCCACAGGCCAAAGTACATCTGCCTGGTTTGCTTTCTCTAAAATCCCACACTTGGCTGGACTGGCTTCCTTCTTACCTGACAACCTAGGAGGGTTGGTGAGGAATATGTCCTCACCTTTTCTATGGAGTTTGGTTATTTTGGTGACATTTGCTGAATCAAATGGGGAAGTTGGAGAGCTCGTGCTGCAGAGACAGAAAAGAAATACTGACCTCCAACAGTAAGTAGACACGTGCATCATTGCTGCTGAGGGTGTAGGGCAGTGGGGTCATTAGTTTCGACAAGTAGCCAGATAAGCAAAGGTATAATTTTTCTTGAGGAAAACAATGATGTTAAAAGCAAATAGGGAAGAACATTGAGACTGATGTATGGGATTATCTTCTTGTACGTAAATTATTCACTTACCATTTTGCAAACAAGGCAAGTATGCAATTAGTAGATGTCTCTAGGAAATTTGCAGGGAAAAAAATGGCAGATGAGCAGGGAGAATGTGGTTGAGTTGACCACATGGCAAATGTGTATACAGTCTATGTATATTCAGTGAGGAACTTTGTTGTTTAAAATTATATGCTAATTATTGATGCATTTTCTGGTTTGATTTATATAGGCCTCGAATGGCTGCAGAGAAGGGAAATCTAGTGTTTCTTACAGGGTCTGCTCAAAACATTGAATTTCGAACTGGATCCCTGGGAAAAATTAAATTAAATGATGAAGACCTCGGCCAATGTTTACATCAGGTAATGCAATGGAAATATATTGAAGTAATTTTGTATATCTGCATATGGTCACTTAATTCAAGAGGTCTATATGAATCCATACCTTAAATCTTTAGCCCAGGGAACGTAACCAGAGGTGAGATAAGTCCTAGTGAAGAAACAATGCCCTAGGGTTAATGATGAGCAGGAGTAATTCTAGTAGGAAGTGGCTCATTGTGTGGGTTTATGTCCTCTAATCCAGAGAAGGTACACAGGGTGGTACAGGGGACTCCTTCTCATGAGGATCAAGGAAGGAGAGGGGCCAGAGAAAGGTTTGGATGTGACATTTTACTTCTGCCAGAGAACAGAATTGGTCAATTATTCTCTTGCCTTACTGAGTGTTTTCAGTGTTCATTGCTTAGTCATTCATGCTGGTATATCCTTTGTAATGTTGAAAGCTGACATTATTTAGAACTTTCTATGGGCTATCCATTGTGCTCAGCACTGGTGTGCATTACCTCCTCCAACCCCCACCACTACCCTACGAGTTTGGCTTTATTATTTAAAAATTTTTCTTTTAATGTTTATTTATTTTTGAGAGAGAGAAAGACAAAGAGTATGATCAGGGGAGGGGCAGAGAGAGAGGGAGACACAGAATCCTTAGCAGGCTCCAGGCTCTGAGCTGTCAACCCAGAGCCTGATGCGGGGCTCAAACCCACGAACCATGAGATCATGACTTGAGCCAAAGTCGGACTCTTAATCAACTGAGCCACCCAGGAGACCCCAGCTTTATTATCACCCCATTTGTAAGGGAGGTAAAGGAAACTTTCAGCAGCACAGCAACTTGCCCAAGGACACCCAGTAAATGACTGAGTCAAGATTTCAAACGCAAGCAGTCTGATTCCACGCCAGGCCTCTTAACAAGCACTCCAAATTGTTATGAGAAAAAATGCAAATGGAAAGTACCTTGATAATGTTGCTCCTGAAAGGGGTAAATGGAATTATGCCATGGCTATTTTAGTCTGGAATTTATTATACATGGTATTGTTTTGAATTTTATAATGATGGGCAAGATCTTAGTGTTTAAAATAGAACGGTACTCAAATTTTAAAAATTTTGTATCTGTAACATACGCATGATCTTTTCGCTAGCAAGCATTCTCCTCCTCCTTTTTCTTTTTAAAATTAGATCCAGAAAAACAAAGATGATATTACAAGTTTAAAAAGGAGTGCTGTCAGTCTGCCTCAGAATATCTCCAGTCAAATCCATCAGCTTAATTCTAAGGTAAGTCTGACATCTACATCATTAGAGTAAATAGCTCTCCTTCATTCAACTTTGTGAGCATCCATTTCTGCAGGCGATGTACCAACTTTGGGTCCTCTTTAGAAATTTAGCATTGTGATGATGAACTTTCTGGTTAAATGACACAGCTCTAACAGGGCACGTAGAGGTAGCGATGGGCAGAAGGTTGACAATGCTGTGACAAGAACTTGTCGCATATGTAAGTCTTGCTCCCGCTCTGATAGAAGCTTCTTATTGGTGAAATGGATGAATCACTGTCGTTTATGAAAATCCCATCACTGTGTGCAGAGGAGCAATGAATCAACTCATCAGTGGGTTGTACTTTTTTTTTTTTTAATGCCTTAAAAAAACAATGTATATGATAGAAGAGAGTAGAAAGGAGGGAAGCCTGGAGGAGAGAGGGATGGGGAGGGGAAAAGCAATAAAAAAGGAGCAGACAGACCAAGCGAGCCCCCAGCAGAGGGTGTTAGGAAAATAGGCCAGGGGACAGTAGCACATGTGAAATGCTAACCGATGCTTTCTCTTCCTCACCGCTTAGCTTGCGGATCTGGAGAGAAAATTTCAAAGCCTACAGCAGGTAAGTCCCATAACTACCACTTGGCTGACATCTTTCACTGGAAATGTGCTGGTACCACTGATGGAGCTACATTCTCACCTGAGGGTAGATGGGTGATCCGTATCAAGGACTTGGCTCTTTCCCGTGATCCAATTCTCATCGCCGTTTATGCCGCCCAGGACATAGATGAGGAACCCAAGCGTCACATCAAGTGACGGGCCCCGGGTACCTGGGCATGTGAAGCATGTGAGCATGTGAAACCTTCTGAGTTCAGCATTTCACGTGCTCTGCCTCTTAACGTTGTCATTCTTTGACCATGTCATGTGGGCGTAAGTGTGACCGCCCAACTTGCTGATGTGTCGAAAGGCTGTGCATCTTCTCCAACATTGAACTCAGAGGCTTGGGGTGTATCAACAAAATAGTTCAAACTTTCTTACAGGTACATTTGCTGGTAATTAAATTTGAGCAGTTTCTTCGAGCAACCCTTCCATGACTTCACTAGTACATGTTTGTAAACTAGTCCTTGTAATTTTAGACTTCTCACCTGTTCTGAAGTTGGCTGGTGTTTTTAAGATTTTCATAGGAGCTACAACCTTCTACCCAGAGAAATGCACAGAACGTCCCCATATTAAAATTTTTGAATAAAAGTAAAGAGATTCCAGGGGTGCCGGGTGGCTCAGTCGGTTAAGCATCCGACTTTGGCTCAGGTCATGAGCTCATGGTTCGTGGGTTCGAGCCCGGCATCGGACTCTGTGCTGATAGCTTGGAGCCCGGAACCTGCTTCAGATTCTGTGTCTCCCTCTCTCTCTGCCCCTCCCCACTGTGTTCTGTCTCTCTCTCTCTCAAAAATAAATAAAATGTTAAAATGAATTTTAAATAAAAATAAAGTAAGGAGATTCCAGGTTAAGAATCCCTGTTCTAATATTCTGGGTCTGTTGTGATGATGCTTCAAGTGCTGCCCTCTACTTTGGTGTTTTAAATTTGGCAGGCAAGTTCACGTATGTATTCTCTTCCTGATCTTGATAATCAATTGCCCGTCAACCTTTATCTTCTTAGGGAGTAGTTGAATGAATGAAACAAGCAAGGAATCATACCTGTCCAGAAGACACAGTGCTAGAGTTTCCAGTCTCCTAGAGTGCTTCGTTATTCCTGTGAAAGGTCAAGAGCTGGAGGCCATGGTCAAATTACTTCAGACTGTGTCCCTTTCCCCACCCCCCAGGAGGAATTTTTTAATGATTTTTGGATATAAATGCCTTTTATGCATTCCAATAGGTCAACGCTCTCTGGGTACAATAGTTAGCCATCGTTCCCCATTGTCTTCCTCCTGGCTGCTTACTGATTCCATTTCCTGCTAGGCCCCCATACGCTTTTGAGTTTTAAAGCCCCAGACAACGTTGCTTTTGTATGTCAGAAAACTTCTAATGAGTTGTGGTTAATTTCCTTAAGAGTGTCCTCTGACAAACAGGGCTAATTGTGGTACTGGCACAAAGATAGATGGACTAATGAAAGAAAACAGACTCCAGAAAGAGACCCCCACATGCATGGTCACCTGACTTTTGACAAAGGAAGAGAGAGATGGTTTGGCTATAAATGGTGCTTAGTCAGTGGGCAACCCTCTGGCTCTCAGTTTCATCTGTAAAATGAGGGGAACAGACATGACTTTCTCTGTGAGTCACTGAATAAAAAAAGAACGTAGTAATTACTTTGCCCCTGTTTAAAAACTTTAATTTTTAAAAATTTATTTTTTCGCCCCATTTTTAGAGAATTAGACTATGATTAGGCGAAGTTAATAAAATAGGTTTTCTCGCACAATCGCATGTCCTCTCTAAAGAAGTTTTCTTTCCCCCCAGAGGTATTACAAAGTTTATGAGATTGGAACTGGTAGCTGACATATGGGAAGATTCTCCAGGTCATATAGACAAAGGCAGGTCTGTTTGTGACTCTGGTCTGAAAGTCATCACGTGAGCATAGGAGTGGGGGGGTGTATATAAGCCCGCATTTCAAATAAAGGGACTCAGGGTGAGAAGAGTTCAGCCATCTTTACCCATGGGAGGACGGGTGACAGCAAAAGATGATCAGATTTCACATGCTTATCTGGAGGTACCAAAGATAAGAATAACAAAAAAAGAACCGGAATTTCCATTTGGTTTTCTTGGTACAATAGGAATGTCCATTATTATTCCCAGTCTGAAATCTTGACTCCTGTCCACCAACGTATGTTTCCCAGGTGAACAATGCTTTTCCAAAGAGTAGAGCGAGCATCTTCTCCCCTCGTGCCTCATCCCATCCCTGGCTAAATGCTTCTAAATAGCGAAGGAACATGCATAGACTGAAAATGTGAAACACTTTGTTGTTGCTGTTGTTTTTCATGAGAGAGTTGATTTGGAGAAGAACTTGGGTAATTGCTTTAAAGTATGGAGGCTGAGTCTCCCTGGAGGAGGAGTGGAATGTGCTTTACACGCGCACCTGCCCTGAAACATGCCTTTCTTTGCTGCCTGCTGAGAGTACGATGGTCTTGCTGACTGCCCTGTCTTTGTTTCAGACGGTCGACAAAAAGGTGTGCAGCAGCAACCCCTGCCAAAATGGTGGGACCTGCCTCAATCTTCACAATTCCTTTGTTTGCATCTGCACCTCACAGTGGGAGGTGAGTCGCTCCATCTTTGGTTGAAAATGCTGGTGAGTCAACATCAGTGGTTTCTTTGGAAGCATTCAGACATGTTTCATTCTCCATCCGAAATTTCTAGGATTCTGTGGTCTCCTGAATCAAATGACTTACACCAAGAATGCCAAAATCCAAACGGTGGTGAGCATGATTATATAACCCACTGAACATTAAGCCGTCTTAAGGAGGGCATCACTTGGCTGCATAGCTACATGGGAGGGCGTGATATATTGGCTAGCATCAATTTAAATTGTTCAGCACTGAAAGTACTAAATGAATCTTTAAAAAAATTGTTTCTTGAGAGAGAGAGAGAGTGCATGCATGCGTGCTCAAGCTCGTAAGCAGAGAGGGGCAGGAGAGAGGGGGACAGAGGATCCAAAGCCAGCTCGGTGATGACAGCAGAGACCCTGAACTAGGGGCTCAAACTCAGGAACCATGAGATCATGACCTGAGCTGAAGTCCGATGCTCAACCAACTGAGCCACCCAGGTGCCCCAGTACTAAGTGAATCTTGACATAGCTGTGTAAATATTCTTGTCTTTTTCTATTAATGGTGAAAATGTTCCTGACATGTGCATTAAAAAAAAAATTAAGTGAATATTTCCAGGCATAGCTTCATAGTCACATGAGGATTACTTTGTATAAGGATTTGCCTAAGTTTTTTTCTATGTTTATTTATTTTTGAGAGAGAGAGAAAGAGACAGAGAGAGAGCGAGAGAGAGAGAGCATGGGCACATGTCGGGGAGGGGCAGAGAGAGAGGGGGAGACACAGAATCCAAAGCAGGCTTCAGGCTCTGAGCTGTCAGCACAGAGCCCAACGCGGGGCTCAGTGTGGGGCTTGCACACACGAACTGCAAGACCGTGACCTGAGCTGAAGTCGGGCACTTAACCAACTGAGCCACCCAGGCCCCCGTAAAAGGATTCTTCGTGTGCGACTGGCGTGATTTTACCAAGAGCTCTTTGGCTCCCTTAGGCCAAATCTGAGTTCAAGAGGAAGCATAACTGGATATTAACTAGTATTAGTATTAGCGTGATTGTATTTTGCTTGACTGAGGACTTCAGTGGATATATAAATCCTTAAACATATCGTATGAATATTGGCCCCAGATGCTTCTGTGACCCATGGCACCTGACTTCATTCTTTACATGAATGCAGGGTCCGCTGTGCTCAGTTGATGTGAACGAATGTGAGATTTACTCAGAAACACCCTTGGGCTGCCAGAATGGATCCACGTGTGTAAATACAGCAGGCAGTTACAGGTAATGTTTTTCTTTTCTTTCTTTTCCTTTTTCCTTTTCTTTTTTCTTTTCTTTTCTTTCCTTCCTTCCTTCCTTCCTTCCTTCCTTCCTTCCTTCCTTCCTTCCTTCCCCCCCACCCTCTGTCTTTCTTTCTTAACATTAGGGTATGTTTTTGAAGGACTTAAACACCCCGTAGTCAAGAGCATCCATGAGAAATATATGACTCTTATTTAATGACACACAACTATTTATTTAGATGAAGAAACCCTTGTATGTCCTCAACTCTTACCCCATGAACTCTTACCCCCTTTCTCTGGAGTCCCAGAGGAATGGGAAGAAGGACCCGGTGGCTGGCACAGGGAGTAGGGACAGCATGGGGGACAAGGCTGAAGACTTAGTAGAAGTCAGAACACTGAAGGGGCTGCCGTTGAAGAGCATTAAGCAGAAGACGGCTACCCCACCATACCCACAAGCCCCTGCTGCACTCATTCATTGGAGAAGTGAGCTGCTAGCTTGAGTAAGGATATCTTTAGTCAAGTGCTATGTAAAATGTTGACCATAACAAGACCAGAGACTGAACTGAGGTTTTCTCCACGTAGTTACCTCTCATTGCCTGTCTTGAAGGAGCTGTGAGGCCCCTTACCACAATCATCACGGAGTTCCTATCTTCTGACCTACTCTGTCTAGAGTGTCCTCCTGCTCAGCTCAGGCATCACCCTAAGAAAACGTCCCTTCCCTTACTAAGCTGAGTTAGGCATAACCACACCTCCACGTTCCCATCAGACTGTCCGAGTATTGGTTATTAAAGCTATAGTGGCTGACACATTATCTTTTCATCAAGTCTAGAAATTTTTGGCAGATCAACTTCAAACTTACTTTTGTATAGTTCCTTAAAGTCACTTAAAAAAAAAAAAAAACTCAAGAACTCTAGACATGATCTTTCCCCATATTTTGGTTGGGCTCCTATGTTCTGTGATTATTAAAAGGTGAAAAAAGTTGATTGTGTTATAACATGAACACATTCTTTCAGTCCTCAGGGGTATAATCTCACTGGAGTAAAGAGCAATTGTTTGCTTTCTTACTAATGTCTCTGCTGTCTTGTTCTTCCATTCCCTTGTAACAATATCCATCCTATTCTTTCCAGCAAAAATGAGTGCAGTAATTTTGTTATTTTCTCATCTGTCAAAAAAGGCAGTCACAATCCTTCTCTTTTTCATTTAACTGACCCTTTTGTTCTTTTGATCTGATCTTAAGATTTTTTGATCATTCCAAGTCACAAACTGAATTCATTCAAACTTCTGATTTTTTCATGAGCTTCACCATTGTGCAGAACCAAAATCAATCACCTCTGACTTAAATTAAGTATTATTTTATTACAGAGACTTCTGCGTTCAGGACTTTGTTTCCCATTTTGGTGAACCCCCTGACTCCTGCTTTTATGAGCATTCAAGTTTGGGTGAGATCCAAAATGCAGGTCTAATCTTTCATTCCCTTGAAAGCATTATCTCCTGATGTCTGTTTATGGGCACTTATCAACGAAAATTGCTTCTTGGAGACACTGGAGGAAAATTATTCCTAGAACTAATACTTTCCTGTCTTCCTGATATCGAGGAATGTCCTGGAGATTAGATTTCACTCCTGGTCTTCCTGTATCATCACGTGTTGTGGGGTCTCACAAGCCAATAGAATAACAAAGATGTGTAGCAGGTGGGGGAAGACCCAGAGACCAAGCCAAAATTGTTTTGTTCTCCCCCCAGTAAATTATTTTTACTCCTGAAAAATGGAAAAGAAAAAAATATACCATAATGTAACTATTTGCTGCATGTCAAGGAGTAGAGTTCTTTTTCCAGGCATAAACAAGAGAGAGAGAAAGAGAGAGAACCATTTTTATTTGTTGAGAGGTACCTAAAGGGAAAATTCAACTTTATATGAGCAATATTGAATTCTCTCTTGCACCTTCCTGTAAAAATGCCCAAGAACTCACTATGCTGACTCTGGAAGTGGTTTTGCTTTCTAGCCTCTGTCCTTCATAGATTTGCAGTTAAGAACAGAACATTTAGATCTGGTTTCTTCTTCTTGATGTGAGGATAGTTTATGAAGCTCCATGAATTCCAGTTGATATCTACGAACTAAAGACTCCTATTCAGGCATTTGATGGAGAATTTTTGGAGGAATATCAGAAAATAGAAAAATGTGTATGAGCGAAAGACTAAATGCTTGCTTTGTGGAATCTGTGTAATGAAACAGAGAACATTTAGATATTTTCTTGTGTGCTATTAATTACGTGAGATTAAATGCCCCTTAATCAGTAGCTTCTCTGAGGCTAGAAAACTATTTGGGAATCTTCAGTACACATTTGCTAAAGGGAAATGAGCCACTGTTGAATAGTCTGGACCTGCAGAAATGTGTTCATGGCAAAGGGTTTGCTCTGGATTTGGGACCTACTTCAGCCTCTAACTCTTGGAACCCATTTACTTGGGGAAGGACAAAGGAGTCTTTATTTAAAGAAATTAATAATTCCTAATTACAAAGACCTTTGAAAGTAAAGCACTATGCAGATACTAATTAATTGGAAGCCTTATTTCCTAGGAAATTTTCTGGTAAAAACTTCTTTCCCCAGTAATGAAACTAGGGCAAGGAGACCATTTTCTGTTTCCAGCAATTCCTGTGGCTGAAGTCTTGCCCCCAAAAGCTTCAAACAGTTAACAGACAATATTTTGCCACTTCCTGATTCTGCTGTTGCCTCTTTGTTCTGAAGAATTGATGTTTATCATCCTCCTGCTAACTCTGGATTGAAGACAGCGCTTGGGATGCAGATTTCCTAAGCATGGATGGTGTGTGCCATATACACTCAGATCTAGAAGGCTTTCTAGAAAAAAACCGCTGAGTTAGTTGTGTGTGTGTTTTCTCCAGGAGTGCAGTGATGATTAGCACACTTTATTTTATTTATTTCCACTGTCATCACTGGTGGGTTTTTAAAACATGCAGAGTTTAAATGATGAGGACAATCTGGTTTTAGCTCGGATGGTAGTTAGGTATTAAACTCATTACCTCTTTCAGTGAGTCAGTTATGTTAATATTGAACCATGGACTCTAATGCAAGTTAAACTATGACTTTGAAAGTGTATTTGACCTCTTCCCAATTGCCAAAGGCCCTCGCAGTGCTTTTGAAGACTGACAAGCCCAGTTTTGTTCGGCCAGAACTAAATCAGCAATAGAAAGCCATTTTGCAAGTGACTTGTGCGGGGAGGTATATAGATGGTCACTCTTTTACTTTAAAGGTCACATGCAGCCGCCTTGAGAATATATTTTGCATGCAAACACTGTTATGTTAAAAAGACACAGAAATGGAAAGTCTTTAACTAACTACCTTTCACAATGTGGGAACGTGACACAGAAAAACGTTGGAGCAAGAGTAACACAGACTTAGGTTTTAATTCATCTTGTGCCTGTTTCTAATTCCGTGGCCTTGGGCAACGTGAGCCTTGCCAGTAAAATGAGATTAATACTTGTCTTTGAGGATCATAGCAAGGAAGCTGGTGATATGCTTCACTGCCTACCCCCCTCCCCCCCGCCCCCCCCCCCCCCCCCCGTCTTCTCACATTAAGTTACATTTAAATGAAAGAAATATACTTTGTAGTTATTTAGCAGAAAGTGTGCGATTAAAATTCATTCATTTTCTCCAAGTGAGAAGGAGGAGATAGAGAGGATTTACCTGCATGTCCAGGAACCAGAATCTCCTCTCAAATCTTAAGTCATTTTCCAATAGTAAAGCACTTACTGATAAGATAAACACAGTTGCCCAATCGCTTCCTACCAGAAAATGTCTTTAGATGACCCCAAGGTAAAAATAGTGCTCATAGACGGGCACTATTATTTTATAAGAAATGGTGTTATGATGTTGCCTAAGGCGAACAGTTAATAGATAGTATCAGGATTTAAATCCAGGCAGTCTTGTCCCATCTGGTCTCGGAGACTCAGATCTCTTATATACGATAGGCTCAGAAAGCTAGTAAAGTTGGTTTCAAGATTTTTTAAAAATCTTTTTTGGTGGCTGGCTGTGGTGGTAGAATAAACTTTCAGCAAGGAAGCTAGCTGGATCAAATGCTCAAAGATATGAACTAGTGTGAAGTTCTATTATCTCAAGAATCTAATGAAATTTCCCAAAAGAATATTCTGTGTAAGGATGGGCGAGTGAAAAGAAAAGGGAAGGGGGTATGAGAGGGAGAGTATGGGAAGAGAGAGATGAGAGGAAGATAAATAGTTATACATAGGGAATGAATAATTGAAAAGTTTTTAAAGTTTAATCATCTATTGTGGTTAGTCTATGAGCTTGTCTTAATGAGAAAGGCAACCTTGGAATGATCATAAATGCAATTTATTAATGAACAGGTTTTACACAACGATATACTGATGTTGAAAGCTGCCTGGGACTTAATTATACCAAAAAGGTATTCATTGGTCTGAAAGTCAGATTTAACTGGGCGTCCCATGTCTTTATTTGCTAGGTCTGGCAACTCTGTATGGAAGTGCGTGAGTGAGTCCATGTTTTTACTCTCTGTCTCTGGTCACATTCAGTGATGTCTTCTTCCTTAGAACCCACTCAAAGGTGCCACCCCAGCAACTGTTTCTGGAGCCCTCCACGGGCCCATCAAGGTCTGTGCCCATAGTGTGGCTCTGGATGCTTCTCAAACAGCCAGACTCTCATTCCCCACACTGTCAATCACACATGTGTCTTCATCTTTGGACATGTGTGATTCGGAACATCTTCTAGTTCATGGTCATGCAGGCACTCCGTATTCCTTGTCTCTGATCCTTGACCCCTATGGTCACCTTCCCCCATGAGGGCCAGTGCTGCTCAAGGCAGACAAATGGCGACTCCGGGCCTGGCTCTCCACTCCATCGGATGCCCTCAAACCTGCAAAAATAGGCTGAGGCTCTATGACCCCTCTGTGTCCTTCCCATTCCCACCTGCCTTTCCCATACCTTCCACATTCCCTCGGAAGCTGCAGCACAGATAGAAAGCTAACTCAGCAATTTGAAGGATGACAATAGTTTAAAACAAATTTCCTTATTTGATTGTTATTGAACTGAAATCTTCTCAAAGCAAAACACCCACTGCAAGCTTGGGTATTATGTCAAATTGCATTTGTGAGTTAAAGTGTGGCTATGAAAGAAATGTTATTATCTAAGCTCCATCTCTAACAGATGGAACTATTGCCCTTTGTAATACGATAATATGGATTGCATACTCTGAGATGTGGACGTACCATTGTCTGTGGAGTTATACAATCCCAGAGAACCTTTGGGAATACATCAGCTCAGTCAAGGTCACCTGTGCTTACTGGAGGGTCTGGTTGGATGGATGATGAATGGACTTGTTGATCTCTCCCTTTACCATCCTCAAGGAACTCCATCCCCCTTAGTTTATGAATGTCTGACCTTTGAAAGTGCTATTTGATGACCTGATACCAGAAGAATTTATGGTGGCAGTCTTGCCCAGATAGTAAGTTGTGCCCCTCTCTTATTTCTTGAGAGAGATAACGCATTCACTCAACCCACTGCTTGAAGCGGAGCAGAGTGATTTTCTTCTAAGACTCCAGCCAGTAGATCTGGTTTTCTAGTTTATGGTTCCACGTGAATGTCATTGACTTGTAGTTGGACTTATTACTTTTCTTTAATTGGTGCTAAGAAACAGGCACTTGTGCTGAGGCACAGGCGCTGACATTGTGCTCTTGTGTAACCAACAGGTGTCTATGCTCCCCCGAGACACACGGCCCCCAGTGTGCATCCAAATACAACGACTGTGAAGGGGGCTCCAAAGCACTCTGCGTCCACGGCATCTGTGAGGATCTAGTCCGAGTGCAGGCTGGAGAGGTGAGTCCCTCCCAGAACGTGGCTTCGTGGAGGGAGTCACGGTTGCTATTAGTCCCTTAGCCTGCATGTCTGTAGAGGAGCATCATTCTGGCAGTGTTCTAGAGAGGAAGGTACTTCCTGCTCTCATCGGGGCACAGGTGAGGAAAAAGATGAGAGTTGTCCATAAATAAACAGAAAACTGGACCCAGAGGTGGTATCATTATAGAAATTACTGCCTTTTTTGTTTTTACTTCATGAATCTCTCTGTGAGACATGACCTTCTCTTGGCCTCGCGAGCTATAACAGTGACGAGACATGGAAACACCAAGGCCCGTTCTTGGTGGCAGCACACAGTTCTGAGGGTTCTGGATTTCTTTCTGGCTCCGGAGCACCTTTGAGTGCTATGGACCCTGAGTTTGTCTGCAGACTGCCCGACTTCTCCCTGTGCTCTGGATCCTGACAAGCTTGACTCCTCACCCTCAAGAGCACTCAGCATACAAGGCCTGCTTGGCCTTGTATGAGACCTTCAGGTCTTTATTTTTAGTTCTCTCTCTCTGTATATTTTTAAACGCATTGATAGAAAATGGTTCCTTTCCAGTGGTGGTGGGAGGAGGGAGTGGCTGGGAGGGGAAGGAAAGACTTTCAAAAAGGAAACAAACAGAATGGATATTCCAAGGTCTGTGCCTCCATGGGTGTTTTTCCCTCTAAAAACATAGCGGGCTGAGTGGATTGACTTTAATTATATTGACTTACAGTTCTTGATTGTTGTTGCTCTTTCCCTGGCATCTTTGGGGCAAATTATAGGTTTTCCTTACTCT
The DNA here is from genome assembly GCF_028749965.1 of Puma concolor. Classification (NCBI taxonomy): domain Eukaryota; kingdom Metazoa; phylum Chordata; class Mammalia; order Carnivora; family Felidae; genus Puma; species Puma concolor. The sequence goes on from NC_141673.1 coordinate 127,441,153, forward strand.
GAAATAAAGATGTTTCTCTTTTTGCGTGGTCGGGTCTAAATGCTTAATCACATGGGAAGAAAAAGAGAAGCCACTCAATTGGCCTTATGGAAATGAACGCTAGAGGATAAACAGTCGGGGGCTTGGTGAGAGTTTCAAAAGCTTTTCTTGCTTATTTTCCTGATTGCTTTGATTCACACTCTTGTCATTCTGCCAGCCCATGTACAGCTGCATCTGTGACGCGGGGTGGACGTCCCCGCCGAACAGCTCGGCCTGCCTGCTGGACATCGACGAGTGCAGCCTCCAGCCTGCGCCGTGTTCCACACTTGCCCAGTGCTTCAACACCCCAGGCTCCTTCTACTGCGGGGCCTGCCCGACAGGTATGTGGGCTCGGCCACGCCCAGCCAGGCAAGGTGCCAGAACAGCTTTCCTTCCCCGGCCAAAAGATAAGGAGACCGTTCTTAGGAAGCATCCCAATCCCATCTCAGGTTCTATTTCCCTACATCGCACTGCAGGCCGTCTTCCTTCTGTAATAATTCAGCCTCAGAAATCAGAGGGTCAGAGCCAAACGCTGGGGGGCAGAGTTAGCCGGGGAGGTGGTGAGGTCAGACATCTGATCCTTAAGGCCATCAGCTGACTAGACCTGCTCTCGTCCCTCCTTACTGGCCAGGTGTTTGTACGTAGGCAGATTAGTTGACCTCTTAGTGTCACCTCTAGAGCCCCTGTAGTTCTCACCAGGGCACGTCACTGGAAGACCCTGTGGCCTTGCTGTAAAGAGGGATGTCTGACTCCAGCTCAGCCCCCCAGAGGACCGAATCTCCAGGCCAAGTCACTGAAAACATAGACTCTGGACTCAGAGACTGCTTGGGCTTGAGTCCATGCTTCATCCCTCACCATATGAGATCATTATCATCCACTCAGTGCATGTTTGTAGAGCCTACTATGAGCAAAGAAAGCACTTGCTGGGTGCACGGGTAAGCAGTTTACCAGACCTCAGGGAGTCTCCAAGGCCCGTTGGCACTTCTCGTGTGTTGTTAGAAGGTGGAACATGTAAGGGAACATAATAATAGCAGCTGTTCTTCCATGAAAACCTCACTGAGACACTGTGCTAGGCAAATTTCGATTCTCGCAACTGTGACAAAATCAAGAAATGTTAGGAAATAGTATTATTCCCACTTTAAATGATAGGATCTTGACACTTGGAGAAGGTAAATAACTTGTCCCAAATCCCATAGTCGGGATTCAAACCCAGATCTGCGGATCTGAGCTGAGCTGCTGAATAGTCCATTGTTCTGTCTGATCAAGGGAAGCACACACACCCGTTGCTTCCTTTTGTGACTGTTGGTTTAGTGACTTTCTTCATGGTACATGGTTAGATCTTGTGTAACTAGAAAGAAATTGAAAAAAACCGCATGAAGACTTTTTCCCTCTTAGGTCTCAGGGGCACATAAAATTAGCAAATAACCACATTCTTGAAGGTAATTTGCCAGTGACAGTCTTTAAAAACTAGAAATCGGAAAAATAAATTACTTGAATTAAAGGATTCTTCTTTATATCGTTGTAGAGAAAAAAGAAAAACAAAAGCTTTTTGTTTTCCTGTTAATGACCTTATTTTTTCCCTGCCTATTAAAGTAATACATGCTGCTTATAAAATATAAAGAAACTTTAAAAATATGAAAATAAAACAGCAAAAAATACCCATAGTCTTATCACTCAGAGGGCCACCATTGACATGTGAATGTATTTCCTTCCAGCTTTCTTCTGTGTATTCATTTCTTCACCCACAAATACAATAATTTTCTTAGGTAGGGTTTTAGAGAGGGACTGTTTCAGTCAATGAAAAGAAATATTTTTTAAAAATATAAAAGGTTTTAAACATTCTTATAATTTTAATCGTTATTATAGGAGTAATACAACTCAAGGTAACAATGGATACAAGCAGAAATACCAACAGTAAAATGACACTCTCTCTTCATCTTCAGTCTCATGCTCTGAACAAGACCACTGTGAACACATGTTCTCTCTCCTCTTCTTCCTCTTCCTTCTCTCCTACAAACACATAGACACGTATGCAGGTTTTTAAAAAATTCTTTCTCCAAATTGGGATCATTCTTTGCATATTCTTCTAAAAGTTTGTGTTATTAGCTAATGTATATATTTGAAAAACGTTAAATATGTGCATGTTATTTAAAATATTTGTATAGTATTCGACGGTAAACATGAGTCCTAATATATTTAATCATATTGATGATCAAGAGGGCTTTTCCCCCCCTTTAAACAACACTGCAGTAGACCTCTGCTTGCCTATATCTGTAGATGCTGGCAGTTTTATCACTGCAAGAGAGTTTTTAGAAGTGGACTTGTTAGTCAAAAAAAGAAGTGGACTTGTTAGTCAAATATATATATATTAAATATATATATATTTATATATATAAATATATATATATATGTATTTATATTTTAAAGTTTATTTATTTTGAGAGAGACCAGTGAATTGGGGAGAAGCAGAGAGAGGGAGAGAGAGAGAATCCCAAGTAGGCTCCACACTGTCAGCACAGAGCCCCAGTGTGGAGCTCCATCTCACGAACCGTGAGATCATGACCAAAGCTGAAATCAGGAGTTGGATGTTTAACCGACTGAGCCACCTGGATGCCCCCAAAGGTATATATTTTAAAAAATTTTAATGAGTACCGCTAGATCTATTTCCAGATAGGTTTTACTAATTATAGACTTCTGACTAAAAGCATATGAGAACCTCACTTGCCTGCCTCTTTGCCAGAATTTGTTTTTAAGAATGAAAATCTCATTTTAATATGTAGTTTCTTAGAGTGAAGCAAATTTTTATGTATCTTTGGCTATATGCGTTTCTTCATTGTTAACTTGTCTATAGAGCTAACTTTTCAAATCTTCTGGTTTTTCTAGGCTGGCAAGGAAACGGATACAGTTGCCAAGATATCAATGAATGTGACATAAATAATGGCGGTTGTTCTGTGGTTCCACCTGTTACGTGTGTGAATACATTTGGGTCTTACCACTGTCAGGCCTGTCCACCAGGTGCTACGCCAAATTTCCCAACACCATTATAGGCAAAACATACATTTGGAAACATGGTCTTGTGCTCCATTTTAAATATGACTCTGTCTAAGGAGATGTACTGAGCAGTGGAGAAAGTTTTATTTAACTTACAGATTCAGGGCACATTAGGTCAGCTCTATTATAAAAAGCAATAACAAATATTTTTAATACCAGTGGAAAACAACAAAACTTTACAAATTGTGAAATAGCCTCTGGAGATAATGCAGAATTTGAAAAATTTTCTCTGTGGATCACAGACCTACAGCTCCATTGTTCCCACAAATACTCATGAGATGTTTTGCATGTAAAGTTTACTCAGTAACAGGCAGACTAGTAGGCATATAATACCTGTTCAGAGTTTCTCTTCTCTTCTGGAAAGAAGTCATTACTGGTATTCTGTGATCTAAACTGAGTGACTATCCAAGAAGTTTATGGAGTTCTAAGGGATAAACTGAAACCCTATTTGCTTTATTAAGTTAGTACTTGGGACTTCTACAGTAATTTAGCTCTTAGATCATTAAAGTCACTGTAATTAGAAAATGTCAACTTGCTGAGTGTCAGCAACTGTCTCAGTCTACCAGTAGTTTCATGCATCTTTTCATCTTTATTCATTTCCTTTTTTGTTCTTAGAAACACCATTAGAACATGGTTTCTGCAGTCAGTTTCCCAAATGGTTGTCCTTTTTCTTAACGATAGGAATTTGTTTATGACACTTCATATTTACCTTTTCTGTTGTGATGATAGAAGCTCTCTGGTTGGATTTCATGATGTTTGCTTCTTGGATTGGGATTCTTCTTCCATCTTCTTAATGTTGTTTGTCATGCCCTGTTCTCTCTGTGATCAGGGTACCAAGGCAATGGAAGAGTGTGCACGCTCGTCAATGTCTGTTTGGTCGATAATGGAGGCTGCCACCCACATGCGTCATGCTCCTCAGTTCTAGGTAATGACTCCCCTCTGCCTCTGGTTTTGGGTATTTCAATATGACCTTCTGAAACAAATCAACATTTTGAAAACAATCCTCTAACCTCAAAGTTCTTATTTTTATCTTCAAACCAAAAATAATCCATGTTTTAAAACTATACGTTTGGATTTTTTTTTTTTTTTAATGTGGTAGACTATGCTCTCTGTGGTCTGGTCTAAATTAGCAATATTTCCCAAGATAATCAAGGCAGCTAATTAAATTTATGACTGTGTTTGAGCACATAGGAAGGAGAAAAGGAGGAAGGACCACCTGTCAACTCCTTCTAAGGCCTCTTTCATTTCTATGCTATTGGCCAAGACTGAGCCCTGTTGCTAACCCTGGCTGCAAGTCAGGCTGGGAAATGTAGTTTATTTCAGGAGCTTATGCCCTCAGTTAAAAAAGAATTCACTACGAAAGAATGGAAAAGTGGATCTAGGGGGATAACCAACAGTGTTTGCAATGCTGTGTAAAAGAAGTTTCACCTCCTATAATTTAAAAAATATATATTGCTTGAGGCACCTGGGTGGCTCAGTTGGTTAAGCATCTGACTTGGGCTCAGGTCATGATCTCACAGTTAATGGGTTTGAGCCCCGCACGGGACTCTGTGCTGACAGCTCAGAGCCTGGAGCCTGTTTCAGGTTCTGTGTCTCCCTCTCTCTCTGCCCCTCCCCACCTTATACTCTCTCTCTCTCAAAGATAAATAAGCATTAAAAATATTTTAAATATATATTGCTAAATTTTCTCACAGAAATGTATCAGTTTATACTTGCCAACAGTGTATGAAACTACATGTTTCCCACTCTTGGCAATAATGGATACTACTGTTATTTTTCATTTTGGTCAAGTTTACAGGCAAAAATTGCCTTCCTATTATTTTGATTTTGACTACATCAAAATTACCTTTTTGATTACTAATAATTAATACTTTTTATATTTTACTACCTTTATTTTTTCTATTTTTTTATGTCCTTTGTTCATCTGTTTTCTCATTGATGTGTAAAATTTCATTATGTACTAAGGATAATATATCATTATCTGTTTTATGGTTTACATATATTTTCCCTGGCATATTGTTTTTATTTTAATTTTGTGGTGGTATTTTCTATTTAGAAGTTTAAAATTTCTATGTAGTCAAAAAGGTAAATCTTTTTTATAGGATTTTCTCCTCTTAGAATTAGGCTTTTCCTACCGAACTCTAAAAATAGTCAGGTGCTTGTTCTTTTATACTTTCTTTTATTTTTAACATTAAGATCTTGGATCTTTTTAAGATTTATTTGTATCTATGGCATCAAACATTTTGCTTGATAGTTTTGTTCAAATGGGTGGCTCCAACTTCATTTATTGAATAAAGTATCATATCTCTTGCTATTTCCAAATACTACTTTTATTTTTACGAGTGATATATGTGATATATATATATAAGCACATATGTAAAAGAATATAGATGTATACACACACACATACATGTACATTTATGACTATTTAAACGTTTATTAAATGATTCAGAGCATACTGAAATGGTTAAGAACATGGATTCTAGAAAAATAATGCTTGGATTTTGATTTTCTCCCTGGCTTCACTGTATTCCAGCTGTGTGTCCTGGGTCAAGCCACCTAACCTTTTTGTGTTTTGTTCTCATCTATAAACGGGCATTAAAAGAGTACCTATTTATAGTCCATATAGGGCCAGTGCTTGCAACAGATACTGTCTTTGTTCATAAGAATATTCTTTTCTCTCAACCCCTCCATGAGAAACTCTTTTTTCCCTTAGCGTACCTCACATTTGTACGCAACTCAGGACTGTGACATATGGACTGACAGCACCAACGTCAATTTGTGCATCAAGTATTGGAATGTAATGCCTTCTTTATTTTTAAGATGAAACATAGAAAAAGATCTTAATACTTCCTCTTTATAGTTGGCATGTCTGCCCCTAGGGATATGCAGACTTGATTTTGGCAATTCCTTGTCTAGACAACAGAGCCTGAGTTTTGTTACTGGGTCTGAATGAAGGAGACCTGTATTTACACTTCCATTTTTATTTCTGACAGGTTCTTTACCTCTCTGTACTTGTCTCCCGGGATATACTGGAAATGGCTATGGGCCAAATGGATGCGTGCAGCTCAGTAATGTTTGCTCGAACCGCCCCTGTTTAAATGGACAATGCATTGTGAGTCCTTGTTCTTCCTTCCTTAGCCGTTACCATTTAAATGAATTATTACAAGAATTCTAGAAGGTGTGTGTGGCTCAACACCTGCTACATACATCATATAACCCTTCTTTGTTCTTTGAGTTGGCTCAACGTTTATCGTCCATTGATTTGTTTCATGGCATTATGGTTTTCTTTCCCTAGGAAACGGTTTCTGGTTATCTTTGTAAGTGTGAATCAGGTTGGGCCGGCATCAACTGTACAGAAAATATAAATGAGTGTCTGAGCAACCCCTGCTTGAATGGGGGAACTTGTGTGGATGGCGTCAATGCGTTCAGTTGTGAATGCACACGTTTCTGGACTGGATTTCTGTGTCAGATTCCCCAGCAAGGTATGCTCAGTGTCTCTTGTGCCACAGCTTAGAAGGATCATTCCTCAGTGAGTCCTGCTGCGGATTCTTCCACTTTCTTGTCTAGTTGCACAAATGCTTCCAACTAAGTCTTTCCTTCAAGCACTAGTATAGAATTTACAAGGTAAGTATTTATCTCAATTTAGGCCAAGAAGAACCTTCCTTCAAAGGAAGAAGTAAATTGGTATTTGCCATTTTTATTACGTCTGTTCTGAAAACAGAGTATGCTAAGGTATTGCCATTTTCTAAGGGAAGTTTTCTCTACAGCAGCTGTTTAATCTCCCTATAATATTACTCATTAAATCGTATCACTCTCCTGCTCTAGAACATACAGTCACTCCCCGTTGCCTGTTAAAGATTGGGACTGTTTCTCAATTATCCTCTATAACTAGGCCTTACCCTATCCAATCAACCTTATTTTTCACTAGTTTCCTAATAATACTCCCTTTCCAATGTAGATATCTTTTCTTGTCACTTGATCCCATGTACCACCATTCTGTGTTCCAATATTTGAGATATTTATTTCTCCATGCTTGTCTGAATTCTTCCATTGCTTCACATCCAAATGTATCTGTCCTTCAGGAGTACTTCGCCTTCAAGCTTCAATCTCCTTCATCCAGCCTCTCCTGATTACTTGTCCTCTCTCAGAACTCTTGATTCTGAATCAGCACGTCTATTGAGACCTCACTGTGTGTTCAGGACTATGGTAGATGCTGTGGGAAAATAAGCATAAAACACTATCTCCACATATTACTTGCAGATCTTCTGGTTGAGGAGGCACATCTAATCCAAAATGGCAGAGGAGAGACAAGAAGTAGATAAGAACTAAGTTGCTTGGGGTCAAATCAAGTATCACGGAGGTGGAGAGAATGGGAGCCAGAGAAAACAAAAAGGGGCAGAGGAGGTTCCTGGTGGGGGCAAGGAAATCCCAAGTAGACTTCAAACAAGAGGTGGGATTTAGGCGGGTGTCCAAAGACAAAGGGGTGGGAGGAAGAGAGAACCACAGGGCATTTGTCTCCAATGTTAATCACTCAGACTTCTCTAATATTTCAGCAGCAAGGTTAGAGAGAGATACCTAGCCTCCTCCTTTTCAGAGTCTCTGTAAAGAACAGTTCATCTTTCCCTTGGCAGTTTGTGGAGGGTCCCTCTCTGGGATGAATGGAAGCTTCAGCTATAAAAGCCCTGATGTTGGTTATGTGCATGATGTTAACTGCTTCTGGGTTATCCGAACTGAAGAGGGAAAGGTAAATGTAATAGCTCCTGTCTAAATGCACATTTCATTTATCTATGCGAACATGTAATATGTGTATGTATTCCATAAAATACACATAGTGGTAAATCAACTATCATATATTGAGGACTTGCTCGGTGTCAGGCTTTGGGCTAGATATTTTATGCATCTTTCCTAAACCTTACACTGACTCTTTGAAAAAAGTAATAGTGTCCTTATTTTGTAGATAAGATAAGGGAAACTAAGAGAAGCTAAGTAATTTTTTAAAAGCATTTCTTAGCTGGTAATTAGAGGAATAGGATTTCAAAGTCAAGTTTGTCTGGCTTCAAAATCCAGGCTTTGTCCAGTATGGATAATTCTCTGCAGGGATTGGCTGACTGCAAGCAGGGAATTTGTAAAGTCCTGCTCTCACTGAGACACTAGTGTTTGAGGAAGACCACTCGGTGTTCTGCTGATTATTATGCAAAAATAGGGACTGCTATTAAGATGGTTTTCTTATGAGTGCTTCTTTGTGCCATTGGGTGTGCCATTGTGCTGTGCTAATTGCTTCACAGACATTGTGTCATTGTATTTTAACCCTTGTAGCCCTGAGAGATAAGAATTGTTACTCTCATTTTACTATGAGGAAACCGGAGCCTAGAGCAGCTGAGGAATTTGTCCAGGGTCACATGGACAAATGTGTAAGTGGCCTGCAGTGACTCAAACCCAGGCCACTCAACTCTGATGACTCTGACTGCTGCATGAACACTCCTCAAATTCAGATCTGACCCTGAAGTTTTTAGTTCTTCTATCCCCAGCATTCGTTACTCAGACTTTTCCAAATATTTCTTTCTCAACCAACTCCTGGACTCATTAAAATGAACTTGTGTGTCTGGATAGATAAGGTGTTCCCTTGCAATTCTGTGAACTTTTCCCTGTGAACTGATGTTACAGGGGGTCATTGTACAATGGTCACAAAACATTTTTTCCCTTGAGAAGGGAGGATTCTTTGGAGCCTGGTGACCCTATAATAGCATAAACTCCAAAATCAATTTCCCAGTGGGTATGTTATGTGAATTTCCTTCCTTCCATTTAGTGTTCATGAATTCTATTTCCTGACATTGAAAACATTTTTCTTTCAAGAAAAGTCATTTTGTGAAAAAATGTTAATAGTTTTATTATCGATTTGTAAAATAAATTCAGCTGTTTTCCTTGGTTGTTTTGATTTTTAAATCTTATCTCCACAATTTGCACAATATAGTAGAAATTTTATAGCAATCAGGATAGTTCAGTTCATGAACATTTATTCAATTTTTATTGAAATTTCTTCAAGGACAAAAATGATGTAATGTTGGGTAACAGATCTTAAAAATACCGTAGCATAGAATTTCAAAAATATCCTGATATCCTTTTTCATTAGCTGAATGCTGTTGTTGTTTTAGATCACGATGGATATCAAATTCAACAGCTTCCTTTTAGCAGTTTGGCTGTTTTAAATGATACTATCCAAAAAATTTTTATTATATGAATTATATCATTATATTTGAGTTTGTACATTCTAACATTTTAACTTGGAAATGTATGTTTGGGTTTATTCTCTTCTACTTGTATGCTCAGAACACTTCAGATTACTTTTTCCCTGTTCTCCACTCTTGGTGTCACCCATCTCTTAATGATATCCAACCACTGAAGACTTGGGGACTTTACACATATCTATACCATGCCTAGCTCAGTCTATACCTGAAGTTGTCAATCTGTTAGTATCTCATTAAGAGCTTCAGAGAACCCTCAGGAATCAGCATCTCCGGGGATCAGTGAACATTTGTGTGGATGCTGCACACTACAGATTATTCAGGTGATCAGGGTATACATTCTTGTGAATGGTAATATTTGTCAGTTAAACTTAATTCAAGGTAGGTTTTTTAGATGTCCATTGTATTTTACTGATTTCGAAGCGTGATTGTCAGCTCTACATTTGAAGTGCCTACGTTTAATGGACTTGACAGTTAAATGAAATCTAGGTACAAATATTTTATTAACCGATTCAGTAACAACTCAGTGGGTATTTTCAGTTATACAAGATAAGTAAGTTCTAGAGATCTGTTGTTCAACATAGTGCCTATAGTTAACAGCGCGATATCATGCACTTCAGAATTTGTTAGGACAGTGGATCTCATGTTGTGTTCTGACCACTAAAAGAAAAAAAAGAAAGAGAGACGCAAGGAAACTCTGGGAGGTGTTGAATATGCGTAGCACACTGACTGTGGTGATGGCATCACAGGTGTTGGTATATGTCCAAACTCATCCAATTATACACATTTAATATGTATCGTTCTTTGTATATCAAGTATACCTTAATAAAGCTGTTAAAAATCTAATTCGTTAACATCAAGATTTTTGATATATTTTGATATTGGCAGAAGCCTAAGAAATTTTTAACACAAGTTATTTAATAATATGTGGGGTTGTCATATGTGTTTGCAGATAATTGGGAAATTATAGATCTGTCTCTTGAAAGGTAAATTAATATGAATGCTTCCTTATTGGGAGAAATGCTTTAGAATTGACATGGAAGTGAAAAATAATGTATTGTGACCTTTATGTTTTTAGGTGCTGCGTATCACTTTCACTTTTTTCCAGTTAGAATCAGTGAACAATTGTCCACACGAGTTTCTTCAGGTTCACGATGGAGACTCCTCTGCAGCGTTTCAACTTGGAAGATTCTGTGGCTCTGTTCCCCCTCATGAACTCCTCAGTAGTGACAATGCCCTCTATTTTCATCTCTACTCTGAACATTTAAGAAATGAGAGAGGCTTCACAATAAGATGGGAAACACAGCAACCAGGTAAGTGTAAACAAAAAGAAAAATAGAGCAAAATCTTGAGATCGGTAAATTTTCTTGATTAGTATTAGACTTGTGGATAACATTACATGTTTTGAGATCTAAGGATTATATAATACTTTTGTAATTCCTTTCACATCAAATAAACCTGCAATACATTGAAATTTCATTTTGTGTTCAGAGATAATAAAATTTGGATGAATGAAAAAGATGAGAAATCATGAATCTGAATGGACCCCTTATGAGATTACTGAACAACATTTTTATAAACTTTACTAGTAAATTACTGCAGGGATATTGTTGATGACATTGTCTCCTCCTTCACTTAGTATTCCTTATCTTAGTGACCATTTGATAATTCATTCTTTGCGTTGGTATTTTGCCTTTTGGAGCTCTACTTTTTTTTTTTCAGCTTTTTACTATACACTTTATAAACATGTAAAAAAGTAAAGAGAGCAGTACACTGAAGCTCCAATTCATTCATCAATAAATCTGTGCATTTATGTCTGGAATTTCTTATCTTTTCTATTGGTCTATTTATCCTTGTGGCACATTGGCTTAACTACTGAAATTTGAAATCTGGTAGTGTAAATCTTACAACTTTGTCTTTTATAATATGCTCAACATGGGGCACCTTGTGGCTCAGTTGGTTGAGCATTCGACTCAATTTTGGCTCAGGTCATGATTCCAAGATTGTGGGATCAAGCACCATGGGGACTCTGTGCTGAGCATGGGGCCTGCTTAAGATTCTCTTTCTCTCTCCCTCTGCCCCTCTCTGCTGCTCATGTATTTGCTTTCTCTCTCTAAAAAAAATTTAAAAAATATATACATATTTTTATATATAAAATATATTATATTTTAAATATATATATTTTACATATTATATATATATATATATTATAATTTTAGAATCAATTTTTTAATTTCCCCCCTCCTCAATCTTCTGGGATTCCTAAAAATATTGATCCTACCAATTTATGAACATGGACCATCTCTGTATTTATTTAGCCCTCTTATAATTTATCTTAGCGATGGTTTATAGATTCCATATATTTTGTTGTCTTTTTCTAGATATTGAATATTTTACATTATGTAAAATGATGCCGTTTTCTAAAATGGCATTTTTATTTGTTGTTAGTATATAGAATTATGATGCATTTTTAAAAAATATTTGATTTTGAATCTAGCCACATTGCTAAATTCATTAATCAATTCTAATAGTTTTTTTTAGTAGATTCTTTTGGATTTCTCTACATACACAGCTATGTTCTCAATGAATAAAGCCTGTTTTTCTTTGTTAAGAAACAAAATTTAATGGAGTAAATTTGAATCTAATTGTCTTTATGAAATAATGCTTGAATTGGTCAGGATCCCATCCAGCAAACAGAGGGGAGCCCTAAGGAATTATATAAAATGAAAAGTTTTTATAGGAAGGAATGGCAAGGCAAGAAGTTATTAGCAAAAGAAAAAGATTGATCCAGGCAAGGTCTTCCCTTAGGGGGAAGAGTAAAGGGTCTGATCATGCAGATTACCTCATCTTCCTTTGGGAGATGGAGAAAGCCCATATGGCAGACTCATGGCACTGAGTGGAAAATTCCTGACTGACAGGTTAAGATTATATTTCCGGGGAAGGTTGAAAGTACAATTAGACTAGGTATTAAGCCCAAGTTTGAGGACTTGGCCTAAGTGGCACCATTTTGGGCTTGTGGTTTTCCTTGTAACACCTTCCTTTCCAATCTTTGTAACTATTATTTCTTTCTTTCCCTCAACTTATTTATTGCCCTGGCTAGGACATCCAGTACAATGCTGAACAAAAGTGGTGGACTGGGCATTATTATCTTGTTCCCAACCTCATGGGAAATGTTCAGTATTTCACCATTGAATATAATGTTTTAGCTGTAAGTTTTTGTAGATAACTTTTATCAGTTTAAGGAAGTTTGCTGCAAATTACTATTACTGTATAATAAATGACCCACAAATTTAGTGTTGTAGAACATTTATCATTTTATTACGTTCTGATTTTGTGGACCAAGAATTTGGAAAGAGACCAATTGTCATTTGATTTGGTGAGCAGTTATTACCAGATGTTGGCTGGGATTGTAGTCATCTAAAGGCTCAGTGAGGCTAGAAACCCAAGCTCGCTCAGTTGATGCTGGCTTTTGGATAAGAGTTGAACCAGGCTGTTGACTTGAGTGCCTACATGTAGCCCCTCTGTGATGTTGGTCTTAGACTAGTGGAACTTCTTTCGTGGTCCTTGGTTTTTCTTAGAGCAACCATTTCAACAGACATGGGCAGGTGCTGCATGGCTTTTTCTGACCTATCTTGGAAGGCATATTGTTATTTCTGCCATTCTTTTAATTGGTTGAAACACTCATAAGCCCACCCAGATTCAAGGGGAGGAGACATAGACCCCATCTCAATGGAAGAAGTGTCAAAGATATTTTGAATGCTTTTAAACCATCTTACTTTTTATCCCTAGCTTGTCAAGAGTTTTTGTCATGAATGGATGTTGAGGTATATTAAATACTTTTTCTAAATCTATGGAGATGATCAGATGATGCTTCTTTTATTTTTCTTCTCTCCTCTCCTTCTGGGATTCAAATTACACATATGCTGGAGATTTTGACTATGTCTCGTAGCTCTTATATTTTTTATTAGGCCTTCTAGAGTCTTTCCCTGTGCATATACAGCTTAAGATTCAGCTAAGGGCCCAAAGAAACTCCTATACCTTTTTGGGGTGCCATTGTCATGCAGCTGTCTTCTCTATAGTACCTTATTCGAAAATCCCAGCCACTCTAGTAGCCCCAAATTCTGAATTTTGTTTCTTTCACCCAGTAAGAGGATTGCTGCTCCTTGGACTCCCAATGCCCTGTGCTGTGTGTAATTTGGAAGCTGCCTGCAGGGAGAATCCTGGAAGGAACATGGGATTTATCACATGTGCTGCCCTTCCCTTCCCTCAAGATCACAGCCCTTCACTGTTTGCTTCTCAGTGCCTGAAAACAAAACTAAAACAAACAATAATTCCTTACAATTACAGAATCCTAATCATTGCTCACATTTATTTATTACAGAAACTGCTGTTATCCCAGAGTCTAGATTTTGCTGTTTATATCCCATGTGCCATTCCTCATGCTATAAACAGGTAGTTAAATCAAGCTAGAGGTTCGATCCAGTTAAGTTTTATTTTTGAGGGGACAAAAATAATCACATTAGAAGGTACTGGATATCCACTTGTCTCCCTGTTATGACTGCAGCGTTGATTTGAGTGTTTTGACTGTCCCTGGTTGATATTTCCATTAGAAACCTTCACACTTTCTGTAATGGTCTTAGCAACCCTTAGGCTCATTGTTTAGGTTAGTTGTTCACTGGGGCTTTCAAAATGATGACAGTTGAATTTTATCATTTCTTCTTTATTTATTGTCTGGAGTTCTTCAGTAGAGTTGATCTTTCTCATGTCAACTATTTGGTTACGCTCCCATATAGATCATAAAGGAAACATAGGATACATGCTTGATTCTTTCTCCTAATATTTCCCCAGTATTCAAATTAATGACTTGGCTTCCTAGCTTTCTCCAGAATGAACAATTAGTCATTATTTCTTTTATTTTTTATTGATTTTAATACTCAGGAACACACATTTTATCATATTTGATATAATCCATTCTAGACTTTTTAATGTTAAAATGTTCCATATTTGGCTAGTGGGAGAACTGATAGTTTCTAAGCCTCTTTGACCCAATAGAAACCCAAGTTTCTGTCATCTTTAGAAACTTTCTTGCTTTCTGCCCTGAAAGATTTTCCAGGTTCTTCGTACATATTTATTGTGTTAGGACTGGAACAGTTCATACTCCTCTACCGGGAAATGGTATTTAGGTTTCATAACCTGGGTGCTAGGAGTGGCTATTGCTACTAGACTGAACAAAGTCTCTAGAACTTTCAGTGGAAAGAACTGGGAAATATTTTTATTATTTAAAAAAAAAATTTTTTTTTCAACGTTTATTTATTTTTGGGACAGAGAGAGACAGAGCATGAACGGGGGAGGGGCAGAGAGAGAGGGAGACACAGAATCGGAAACAGGCTCCAGGCTCTGAGGCATCAGCCCAGAGCCCGACGCGGGGCTCGAACTCACAGACCGCGAGATCGTGACCTGGCTGAAGTCGGACGCTTAACCGACTGTGCCACCCAGGCGCCCCTATTATTTTTAAAGGAAAGGTATATCATGTATTCTTAGTGATCTTCCAAAATATTGGCATATTGAAATTGCAGGTTTTTTAACTTTATGTTTGCACTTCTTCTCACTTCGTGAAATGAGTTCCCAGTGACATTCACATGTTACCTATGTACTTAATCCTACCGTGTGAATTTTCAAAATAACAATACTAATATTATTACTAATAACATGATAACTGAAAGCCATTTAGTATTTCTCAATTATTCTTTTTGTACTTAATATATGTTTCACTCCAGTTCTGCAATCAAACTTTACAGTGTTTCAAAGCGTCTTGGAATATTTCTCCTCTCCCTGTTTAAACTGCTAGCTTAATATAGTCATTTCGTTTTGCTTGTGAGTTTAAAGATTTCACTTTTTCATTTTTATTGAATTTTGCTCTATCATTATGTGAAACATATTCATAGTTCCAAAGCCAAATCAAACTTCATGGTAAATTTAGAGAAGTCTAGCTTTTATCCTTGTCCCTTCCATTTTATTCCTTTCTTCTCTAAAAGGTAACAATTTTGGGGGCACCTGGGTAGCTCAGTAGGTTAAGCATCTGACTCTTGGTTTCGGCTCAGGGTATGATCTCCTGGCTTTGTGGGTTCGAGCCTGGCATTGACCTCTGTGCTGGCAACGGGGGGGCCTGCTTGGGACCCTCTCTCTCTCCCTTTCTCTCTGCCCTTCCCCTACTAGAGCTGTCTCTGTCTCTCTCAAAACAAATAAATAAATTTTTAAAAAAGATAACAATTTGTATTAGTCTTGGATTTATCCTTCCATTTCAAAACTATAAGCAGATAACCACATATAATCATATTTTTCCCTTTAAAAAAAGGTAACATACAATGTACACTGGTTTGTAGTTTGCTTTTTCACTTGATGTGTCGTAGAGACTAGTCCATAACTAGACCATAGTGTGCCATTAATAGACATCTCATACACTGTCTATTCAACCAGGACTTTCTCGTCAGATATTTGCCTTGCTTCCAGCCTTTTGGAATTCCAGATAGTACTGCGACAAAGTCCTTGTGAACTTGTCTTGTTGCATTTTTGCCAATTTATCTTTGAGATCAATTTCTAAAAGTGTGGTTGCTTCGTCAAAAAATAAATGCCTAACTTTTTGCTAGACTTTGCCATAGTCTCCTCTGTAAGAGTTGTGCTCTCTTGTGTTCTCATCAGCAATGTATGAGAGTGCCTGTTTCCCCACAGCACCGCCAGAATTTGTTTTCAATATTCTGGATATTTATCATTCTGAGAGGTAAGAAATGGTGTCTCAGCAAAGTTCTTATTTGTATGTCCCTTGTTGAGAGTGAGGCTGAACATCTTTTCCATGTAAAAGGACATTTGAATTTTTACCAGTGAACTCTTTCTTTATGTCTCTACTCCTTTTAGAAGCTCTTCATATATTAGAGAGGTTAATTCTTTGTATTACATATTGAATTTTTTTCCCCAGGTCTCCGTTAACATTTTACTTTGCTTATGGAATTGTAATTCTTTTTACCCATATGGTAATTGAACTTCCAAATTTTAGGAAACTTCTCTGCCTCTGAGCAACTGAGGTGTTTTTGTATTAGGAACAGTGAGAATCATGTAACTAACTTGTCTCATTTTTTGCCTTGGCAAAAGACTTGTCTACTAAGTAACCTGCGTAGTTATGTAGATCCCACATCTTGCATATCTGAGATACCGCCTTATTTTATTTTTTCTAATTTATATTTACTACAGTCTAGATTTTTATTTAGTATCTCTATTTTTCAATTTTACATTAGTATTTCTTATAAGCCATCACAGACTCTTCGTTAAGTAAATGTGAGTATTAATAAAGGAAAGATTCTTCCAGTCACTGACATACAACTCTGGGGGGTAATTAATTGAGTGGTAGTGGAGTGGGTGTCACAAAGCCTGGTCCCCCCTTTCTTTCACTCCATTCTTGAGCAAGGCAACTGCCCATTCATATTTGAATATGTTCAATTTATAAAATGAAGAGTTTAATTATTATCCTAGTGTTAAGAAATTTTCTCACATGAAAAGTATGTAGCACTTAACTATTCTAATGTATGAAACAATCTGGTTTGTTGAAAGACATAGGGGTAACAGAAGTTCTAGAACTTTTTAAGAGTTAAAAATAACTTTTTGGAGCACCTGGGTGGCTCAGTCGGTTAAGCATCCGACTTCGGCTCAGCTTGTGATCTCACGGTTCATGAGTTGAGCCCCATATCAGGCTCTCTGCTGTCAGTGCAGAGCCCGCTTCAGATCCTGTGTCCCCCTCTCTCTCTGCCCCTCCCCCACTTGAGCATGCGTGCTCTGAGTCTCTCTCTCAAAAACAAATGAAAAAACTTTACAAAAAAGAGAACTCTTTAAGAACCAGAACTTGTAAAAGTTATGCAGAAATTAATCTCCCTCAAAGTGAAAACAATATATCTATAATTTTATTATTCATCCCTCAGACAGTTCAGCGCTGTATTTTAAAATCATATCACCATGTAATAGCTGATAAGCACAGAGCTCAATGCATGTGACTCATTCATTTATCAGTTAATCTTCCTAGATTTATAACTGTATCAAATTGGAAAACTGAAAGCCTTGTTTAATTTACGAGGGTGTCCCAAACTGTACATAGATATTTCAACAAAGCTTGTCTTCTTGCAATAAAGACTTCCGTAACGCTGTATAAATTATAACATGTATACAAATGTCAAGTTATTTTTTCCTCTTATTTTAGAGTGTGGAGGTGTACTGACAGGCACTTATGGTTCTATTAAGTCTCCGGGATATCCTGGAAACTATCCTTCAGGAAGAGATTGTGTCTGGAAAGTTATAACCAGTCCTGGCCTCTTGATAACATTTACTTTTGGGACCTTGAGTCTGGAGCACCATGATGATTGCAGCAAAGATTATCTTGAGGTAAACAAATGTAATTAGATAGAACATGTCATGATATGGTTAGAACTCAAAGAGCTATGGTTTGGTGATACCTGTGGATGACTTCAATTTCCTTGTAATAGTTAGATATAGTCTTCAGTAGGCAGCCAATGTCTGAGCCTTTGCTGATTCCTTATTCTTAATTGTGCCAGCTTGTTGCTTCTTCTGGGTCTCATTTGAATCTGGGAAATAGACTGCCTTACTTTTCCCTGTTATTTCCTGGAAGCCCAGTCCCCTAATAAGGGAATAAAAGAATTAACAAAATAAACATTCAGTAATGGGTATCTTTTCCAATGCAGAATCAAGATTTCAGTTATCTATGGGAACCCAACATGTTATTTCACAATCTGGCTATAGTGTTCCATGAAGAAAAATAACTTAAGAGCAATTGTGTTGTAATGCATTGCTAAAGGTTGAGCCTAGAATATACTCATAATTGTCATTGGGAGAAGAAGAGCCAATCTGTGTCCCTCCTGGTTACCATTAGCAAAAGTTTAAATTATACAAGTAGAAAAATGGGCTGTTGTATTCAAATGCCCTAAGCGTATAGGTATATCTGAAATGTTGCTCTGCATTTATAGACTGAAAAGATTGAGAAGACTGAGTTTTTACATTGCTCTTGTCTTTTTGTTACCATAAATCACAGTAGTCCTTGCAGTAGTGATAAAAGACAATATGCCCTTCCAAGTCCATTAGAGAATGGAGGGCTTTGGAATTACTCACAAAGGATAGAAAGGTGTGACTGACAAACAGGGATCTCCACAAATGAAAGTCATTAGTAATTTAGCAGTTGTAATGGATTTGAAACCTTTGGGAATGACTGGAAGATCTACCCCTCCCTGGAAAATTTCAGCAACATAATCCTTTAAATGTTGACAGTAGCATGGATTTTTTGAAATTAATTTCAGTGAGTTCCATCATATTAAAATTAGAGGCTTTGTTTTTTGCCCCTACATAATTCCTTGATACATATATAATAGAAAGCATTAATCATTCTGATAATATTGAAATGCTTCTCACTTCTCAACAATATTTCAAGGAACTAGTTATATATAGGAATAGAATAATGCTGTCCTATAGCTTTGCGGCCAATAGAAAAAGTAATTTGAGTGGACGGAATTCGCCATGTTAAAATATTATTTTGTTCATTGATGTTTGGTGTTCTATGATGTACAGGATTTGCAGTTACAACAGTTATAGAGAGGTTACCGTGATTATTTAAGAAATTAAAAACCAACAATTAAAAAGAATTTCTCAGATCGTACGATCATTGTCACAGTACCTAATTAGGATTATATACTTTTAAAATACATTTAAACTGTCTTTATGCTGTGTCTGATCTGACTTCACTTCCTTTCCACCTCTGATCCTTCTGAAACAAGTTGTGAATCAGTCAACATTGTTAGCATTCCTTCTTCTATTTTCTTTCAATATATTCATTTTCTCCTTCTCAATTACTAGGAATTAATTTATCATTTCAAAACAAACACCTGGTGGGGGGGGGAACCTAGGAAAGAAAACATAGAGAAAGATTCATGAGAAGATTTCAAAGTACACATCTAGCCTCGGAATTAGGATTTAGACAGAAGATACGGCATCAGGGATGATGGGTGCAGGGGACGACCCTTTAGTGAGCTGCAGCTGATATGTGCGAGATGGGAAAACCTGTAAGAGCCACCAGTTTCAAATGACAGGTTTTCTGAAGTTAAGGTACAAAATGACTCGTTTTGTCAACATCTGACCTGTTTGTGCTTAATGGTTCGTTCTTTTGTTTTAGATTCGAGATGGTCCTCTGTATCAGGACCCCGTTCTTGGAAAGTTCTGCACCACTTTCTCTGTACCACCACTGCAGACCACAGGTCCCTTTGCCAGAATTCATTTTCATTCTGACAACCAGATCAATGACCAAGGCTTCCATATCACCTACTTAACATCAGCATGTAAGTAACCTGAACAACTGGGAGCTTCATATGAATGTGAGGGACTGTGCTATGCTTTTATGCTTAGAGCTTGTGTTGACATCTTAAAACAAACCAGCAAACAATGAAAAACAAGAAAATACTCTGATTTAAAAAAAAGGTTTTTTAATGTTTATTTATTATTGAGAGACAGAGGGAGACAGAGCATGAGCATGGGAGGGACAGAAAGAGGAGGAGACACAGAATCTGAAGCAGGCTCTGGGTTCTGAGCTGTTAGCACAGAGCCCGACGCAGGGTTTGAACTCACAAACCGCGAGATCATGACCTGAGCCAAAGTTGGATGCTTAACCGACTGAGCCACCCAGGTGGCCCCTCTATGATTTTTACTTTGGGGCTTTTATTCTTAACATACATCATTGTGCTCTGATGAGAATTCACAGGAAAAACACCTTTCAAGTCTCAATATCAGGAAAACTAACAGTGAACACCTTCCACAGGTCTCCTTTCTTCATTTACTCTGCCTTCGGGCTGAATTTATAGTAAACTTTTTGTAATCTGTGTGGTCGGTGCATACTTGTTCTCTGTGCATGTCACTCCCCCCTGAGCACATCCTGCTGTTCTCTGTTCATTATTCCTTTAACTGGATTCTTTTGTCTAGTTGTATATATATTTTTTGTCACATGTCTTTTATAAACTGCCTCAAATCTTTCTGGAATGAAGGAGAACATAAACGTATTTAAAAGGCAATTTGGGAGCACCTGGGTGGCTCGGTCAGTTGAGCGTCTGACTTCGGCTCAGGTCATGATCTCACGGTCCGTGAGTTCGAGCCCCACGTCGGGCTCTGTGCTGACTGCTCAGAGCCTGGAGCCTGTTTCGGATTCTGTGTCTCCCTCTCTCTCTGCCCCTCCCCTGTTCATGCTCTGTCTCTCTCTGTCTCAAAAATAAATAAACGTTAAAATTAAAAAAAATAAATAAATAAAAAAATAAAAGGCAATTTGTAGGGGCACCTTGGTGGCTCAGTCAGTTAAGCGTTTATCTCTTGAGGTCGGCTCGGGTCATGATCTCTTAGTTCGTGGGCTCAAGGCTGCTTGAAATTCTCTCTCCCTCTCTGTCTCTGCCCCTACCCTGCTCATGCTCTCTCTTTCTCTCTCAAAATAAATAAATAAACTTAAAACAATCAAAGAGCAATTTGTAGAAGAGGATGTTAGATTGGAAGTTAGATTACGCATCTCTGTGTCTATTTCTTTAGGCTCTACATGGATGTTCCACAAGCACACAACAAACTGAAAATATAAATTGGAGACATAAACCTGTACAGGGTGAATTAGGTGGATATATGATTGTGTGTGTATGGGTGTGAGTTTCTAAAAATGGTATGTAATGCCTGAGAGCCACAGGCATGGCCATTTGCATGACCTTTCCCTTCTCTTCCCCATTCTCTTCAGCGGATCTACATTGTGGAGGAAACTACACAGACCCAGAGGGCCTTCTCTTTTCTGACTTGTCTGGACCTTTCACTCACAACAGACAATGCATCTATATTATAAAGCAGCCCCTGGGAGAACAAATACAGGTCAACTTCACCCAGGTGGAGCTGGAAGGCCAGAGTGGCTGTGCTCAGAGTTATGTTGAGGTAACTTTTACTACTCCTAGGCCCTTAGATGATGTTTATCAACATTTTTATATTCTCTACAGTCTAGTGGTTTTCAAGCAGTTGTAGGGCCAGCAGCGTGCAGATTCTCTGGATGATCTGGATGTTAGGAATGCAATTCTGTGTCCTATCTCAGACCTACTGAATCAGAACCTCTTGGGATATATGCCCAGTAATCTGCACCCCAACCGTCCAGTGATTGTGACTCAGGCTAGAGTCTGAGAACAACTGTTCTAGAGAGTAGGAAAGAATTTGCCAAAAATAGATCTATAGTTGGTGAAACAGGAGATTGGTAATGAAATAGCAAAGGACAGAAATGTAAGCTGAGACTAGGAACTCAGATGCTATGAAACTGACCCTTAATAACTAAGGTGAGTGCAAATTAGAAGGACTAATAACTTGTACTAATAAGACATCGTTTTCATGGATTGTCCAGGAAACTCAACCCAGAAAAGGAAAAGGATTTGCCCAGGTGAGCTGGTTATTCAGTGGCAGAGAAGTCAGGGTGTTGAACAGCCCTTGTTTTGGAGTTTAGTTTCTTTTTCCTTCATCAGCACTACTTCTCTCTCAAAAAACTTTAGCTCTGATTTAAGTGTGTGTAATTATTGTAATAACAAAGAATATCTGAAACAAAAAGGCAGTTTTTGTTTGCCTGGCCTGGTATTTCTTTTGCTTAATTATCGGTCAAGCCACAAATTAAAGTGTTTAGCAAGAAAGACAAAACACTTTTTGTTGGGTGCAATCATTTTATATAAACTCAGAGAGGCACTGACAGTTTTGTTTGCTCATGGAGTTAGACCCAATTTATTTTTCCAGGAAAAACCTTTGTAACCCCTTGCCCTCTTCCCTCCTTTATGTGTAGTGAGGAAACAAAAAATCTTAGCATAAGATCTGGATTTAGCTGAAAAATGAAGTACACTGACCATGGCACCACAGCAATATTTATTTTATTGAAGCGCAGTTGAGATACACATCACGTTAGTTTCAAGTGTGTACAACATAATGATTCAACATTTGTATACGTTGCAAAATGATCACCACATAAGTGTATTTACCTACCTGTAACCGTACAAAGTAACACTTTTTTTCTTATGATGAGAACTTTTAAGATTTCATTTTTAGTAACTTTCAAATTTGCAGTACAGTATTATTGATTATAGACCCCATGTTGTACATTACTTCCTCATGGTTTATTTCTTTTATGACTGAAAGTTTGTAGCAACACTCATGAGGTCCATCTGTGTTGTTGCAAATGGCAAGATTTCATTCGTCTTCATCTTCTTTGTCCATTCATCTATCATTGGACACATAGGTTGTTTCCATATCTTGGGTATTGTAAATAATGCTGCAGTGAACATAGAGGTGCATATATCTTTTTCAAATTAGTGGTTTCCTTTTCTTTGGTTAAATACTAAGAAGTAGAATTGTTGGATCATATTGTACTTGTATTTTTAATTTTTTGAGGAACTTCCATATTGTTTTCAATAGTGGTTACACCCCCACCAACAGTGCACAAGTGTTCCTTTTTTTTACCACATCTTCGCTAACATTTGTTATTTTTTTGTCTTTCTGAGAATAACTATTCGCACAGGTGTGAGGAGTTATCACAGTTTTGATTCGCATTTCCTGGACAATTAGTGAGGTTGAGCATCTTGTCACGAGTCTGCTGAACATTTGTGTGTCTTCTTTGGAAAATGACTGCTCAGATCCTCTGCCAATTTTTTAATCAGATTTTGTTTGTTATTATTGAATTGTGTGATTTCTTTATATATTTTGGTTTTTAACTATTTATTTGATATATGATCTTCAAATGTCTTCTCCCATTCATTAAGTTGCTTTTTTGTTTTGTTCATAGTTCCCTTCACTTTGCAGAAGCTTTTTAGTTTGATGTAGTCTTTGTTCATTTTTCTTTTGTCGCCATTGCTTCTGGAGTCAGATCCAAAAAGATATCGCTAAGACCAATGTCAAAGAGCTTCCCACATGTTTTCTTCTAGGAGTTCTGTGGTTTCTGGTCTTATGTCCAAGACTTTAATCCATTTTGAGTTAATTTTGTGAATAGTGTAAGATAGTGGTCCAGTTTCATTCTTTTGCATGGGGCGGTCCGGTTTTATCAACACTGTTTATTGAAGATATTTCTTTTCCCCATTGTACGTTCTTGCCTCCATTGTTAATAATAAACCCAATATAATTGGGTTTATTTCTGGGTTTTCTGTTCTGTTCCATTGATCTTTGTGTCTGTTTCTGTGCCAGTACTATACCGTTTTGATTACTCTAGCTTTGTAGTATAGTTTGAAATCAGGGAGCATGCTACCTCCAGCTTTGTTCTTCTTTCTCAGTATGGCTTTAGCTATTTAGAATCTTTTGTGATTCTCTACAAATTTGAGGATTGTTTGTTCTCTTTCTGTGAAAAATGCTGTTGGAATTTTGATAGGGGTTGAATCAAATCTGTATATCACTTTGGGTAACGTGGACACTTTAACAACATTAATTCTTCCAGTCTATGAGCACAGAATAACTTTACACTTATTTGTGTCTTCTTCAATTTCTTTCATTAGTGTTTTATAGATTTCAATGTACAGGACTTTTACTTCCTTGGTTAAATTTATTCTATTCTATAGAATAAATTTATTTTATTCTTTTTGATACAGTTGTAATGGAGATTATTTTCTGAATTTCTCTTTCTGAGACCTTGTTACTAGTATATAAAAATGCAACATAGTTCTGTATATTGACTTGACACTCTGCAGCTTTACTGAATTTATTAGCTCTAATGGTTTTTGGTCTGCTATGTAGGATTTTCTATATATAAGTCATGTCTTCTGCAAATAGTTGCTGTTTTACTTCTTCCTTTCCAACTTGGATACCCTGCCCCGTTTTTTTTAATTTCTTGTGTATTCACTTGCTAGGAATTCCAATATTATGTTAAATAAAAGAGGCAAGCATAGGCATCTATCTTGTTCCTGATTTTAAGGGAAAAGCTTTTAGCTTTTCTTCACTGAATAATGTTAACTGTGGGCTTGTCATATATGGCCTTTATTATGTTGAGGTTACTCTACCTATACCCACTTTGTTGAGGCTTTTTATCATAAATGGATGTTGAATTTATTCGAATGCTTTTTCTTTGTCTATTGAGATGATTGTATGATTTTTATCCTTCATTTTGTTAATGTAGTATGTCACAATAATTTATTTGCATATACGAAAACATCCTTGCATTCCTTGGAATAAATCACACTTGATTGTGGTACATGATTCTTTTGATATATTGTTGAATTCAGTTTATTGATATTTTGCTGAGGATTTTTGCATCTAAGTTCATCAGGAATATGGGCTTAGAATGCTTTTTTTTGGTGGTGTTTTTGTCTGGTTTTGGTATTAGGGTAATGCTGGACTCAGAAAATGAGTTTGGAAGCATTCCTTACTTTTCAAATTTTTGAAAGAGTTTGAGGTGGATAAGTTTTAAATCTTTGAATGTTTGGTAGAATTCATCACTTAAGCCTGGACTTTTGCTTGTTGGTTGATTTTTGACTACTGACTCAATCTCTTTTTTAATAGCTGGTCTATTCAGATTCTCTCTTTTTCATGATACAGTATAGGTGTATGTTTCTAGGAATTTATCCATTTCTTTTAGTTTGTCCAATTTGTTGGCATATAATTTTTCAAAGTAGTTTCTTATGATCCTTTGTATTACCGTGGTATCTGATAACTTCTCTTTCATTTCTGGTTTTCTTTTGTTTGAGCCCTCTGTTTTTCTCGGTTAGTGTCACTAAATGTTTGTCAATTTTGTTTATCTTTTCAAAGAACCAGCTATTAGTTTCATTGATTAATTTGTGCTCTCTTTTAAATCTGTATTTCATTTATTTTCACTCTGATCTTTATTATTTCTTACCTTCTACTAATTTTGGAGATAATTTGTTTTTCTTTATCTAGTTCATTTAGGTGTAAGCTTAGGTGGTTTATGTGAGATTTTTCTCATTTCATGAGGTAAGCCTAAATCTTGCTTGCCTCTTAGAACTGCGCTTGCTGCATTCGATACATTTTGGTATGATGTATTAGCATTTTCGTTTGACTCCAGGTAGTTTTAAAAATTTATTCTTTGATTTGTTCATCGACCCATTGGTTTTCAGTAGCATGTTGTTTAATCTTCACGTTTGTGATTTTTAAAAATTTCTTCTTATAATTGATTTCTAGTTTCATACCATTGTAGTTGGAATAGATGCTTGATATGATTTCAGTCTTCTTATATTTATTGAGAATTGTTTTCTGTTCTAACATATGATCCAACCTGGAGAATGTTCCATGTGAACTTGAGGAGAATGTATGTTTTGATGCTTTGGGGTGGAATGTTGTGTATATATCTATCAAGTCCATGTGGTATCATGTATCATTTAAGGTTGATGTTCCATAGTAATCTTCTGTTTGGATGATCTATCCATCGATGTAAATGGGGTGCTAAAGTTTCCTACTATAACTCTATTATTGCCAATTTTTCCCTTTAGGTGAGTTAGTATTTGCTTTACATATTTAGGTTCTTTCCTGTTGGGTACATAAATACTTATAAATGTTATACCTTCTGTTGGATTGACCCCTTAATCATCATGTAATGCCTGTCTTTGTCTTTTTTTTTTTTTTTAATTTTTTTTTTTTCAACGTTTATTTATTTTTGGGACAGAGAGAGACAGAGTGTGAACAGGGGAGGGGCAGAGAGAGAGAGGGAGACACAGAATCGGAAACAGGCTCCAGGCTCTGAGCCATCAGCCCAGAGCCCGACGCGGGGCTCGAACCCACGGACCGCGAGATCGTGACCTGGCTGAAGTCGGACGCTCAACCGACTGCGCCACCCAGGCGCCCCTGTCTTTGTCTTTTATAAGCATCTTTGTTTTAAACTCTATTTTATTTGATATTTGTATAGCTACCCCAACTTTCTTTTGGTTCCCATTTGTGGGAAATATCCTTTTTCATCACTTCACTTTCAACCCATGTGTGTCCTTACATCTGAAGTGAGTCTCTTGTAGGCAGCATATAGATGGGCCTTGTTTTTCTATTTTTATTTTTTTAATACATCGAGCCCCTCAATGTATTGGAGAATTTAGCACATTTACATTTAAAGCAATTATTGGTAAGTATGTACTTACTCTACTTTGCTTATTGTTTTCTTTGTGTTCTGTAGTTACTCTCTGTTCCTTTTTTCTTCTATTTGGCTTATTCTCTTGTGGTTTGATGACTTTCTATAGTAGTATGCTTGGATTCCTTTTTCATTATCTTTTGTGTATCTACTATAGGTTTTTGCTTTGTGGTTACCATGAGGCTCACATATAACAGCCTATATTTATAACAATTTATTTTCAGTTGACAGCAAATTAAATTTTAACACATTCTAATATTCTACATTTTTACTACCCCCACTACATTTTATGTTTTTGATGTCACATTTTACATCTTTTTATTCTGTATATCCCTTCAGTAATTATTGTGGTTATCATTATTTTTTTCACTACTTTTGTCTTTTAATCTTCTTACTAATATTATAAATGATTAATTCACTCTTTACTATATATTTACCTTTACCAGTGAGATTTTTTACTTTCATATTTGTTCTTGTAACTGATACGCACCCTTTCTTTTTAGCTTAAAGAAGTTCTTTTAATTTTTCTCATAAACTTGTTTAGTGTTGAATTCCTTTAGCTTTTATTTATCTGGAAAGCTCTATATCTCTCTGTCAATTCTGAATGATAACCTTGCTGAGTAGAGTATTCTTGGTTGGAAGTTGTTTTCTTTCAGCACTTTGAACATATGCTCCTCAATTCTTGCCTGCAAATTTTCTGCTAAGAAATCTGCTGGTAGTGTTATGGTGGTTCCTTTATACATAACACGTTTTTCTCTTACTGTTTTTAAGATTCTCTCTTTAACTTTTGACATTTTAATTATAGTGCGTCTTGGTGTGGGTCTCTTTGAATTCATTTTCTATGGACCTCTATGGGCTTCCTGGATCTGGATGTTTCTTTCTTTCCCCAAATTAGGGACTTTTTCAGCCATTATTTCTTCAAATAAGTTTTCTGCCCCTTTCTCTCTCTCTCCTCCCTAGGGGACCCCTATAATGTGACTGTTATTCTACTTGATGATGTCTGATAGGTTCTTTAAGCTATTTTTGGTTTAAATTTTTTTTCTTCTTGCTGCTCTGTTTGTGAGTTGCACTGTCCTGTCTTCCAGCTCACTGATTCTGTCTTCTGCTTCATCTCAATTGTTGTTGAACCCTCCTAGTGTATTTTTCAGAGAAGTTATTGTGTTCTTTATTTCTGTGGCTTCAGTTTGGTATTTTCTTATACTTTCTGTCTCTTTGTTGAAGTTCTCACTGTGTTCATCCATTCTTCTTCAGAGGTCAGTGAGCATCTTTATGACCATTACTTTGAACTCTTTATCAGGTAAATTATTTATCTTTGTTTCATTAGGGTATTTCCCTCCCTGCCTCCTTACACCCCCCACCCCCCGCCCTGCACTCCTAGGGTTTTATCTTGTTCTTTCATTTGAACATATTCCTCTGTCTCCTCATTTTGTTTATCTCTCTGTGGCCCTTTCTATGTATCAGGTGTAACAGCTATCTTTCCAGGTCTTATATGAATGATCTTTTGTAGGAAATAAACCTTATCATTTAACCTTGCCCTAAGCCTTCGGTGTCTTTCAAACCTTTGTGATTGTCTAAGCAGCCTGGCTTTTTCTTGGTAGGTCCCAGTTATTGAGGGTATGCCAAGACCTATGAGTGTTCCCGAGAGGCGATCTCAGTCAGCACTTAGTTTCAGGCTGACTAGAAGCCAGATCCTCAGGCAGCAGCTTTTATGGTATGCAAATATATACAATCCTGCGGGACCTCAATTGTACCCTCTGCTGGCTCTGGTTCAAGTGATCTAGATGGGTCCTCTTAGCAACAGTTGCAAATTTCAAGGCTCCATATGAGTGTTTGGACTTTTTCTGGGAGGTATTGTTGAGATGTAGTAAGATCAAGTACGAGCTCAAAGATGCTTTCCTATAGCCTCTGTTTCCCAAGAACACTTTCGTAACCTGAAATTCCTGTCAGGTAGATAGGACTTTTTCACAGCAAGTCTGGGAATGTGTTTCAGCCTGCTGTCTGTGCAATGCCCTACGGTGATAGCCTGCCAAGAATTTTCTTTCCATTTGTTTCAGACCCATAGGACCTAGGCCCAATCCCCCTTGGCCATGAGAACCAGACAGATTCTCATGGGACATTCCTTGTATGGATTGCATCAGCTGGCTGGCTTTGGTGGTGCCACTGTGAAGGAGCATGCAGGGGTGAGGCGCTCACTAGGTCATCCTTGGCAAGGCCAAGGTGGAGTGCATATGAGGGTGGGGCACTCACCTAGCTGACTTTGGGTAAACTGCTGAATAGTGGTGTACAGGAGTGGGGTGCTTGTCCACCTTAGACGGGCTCATGGGGTGCAGCACATAAGGTCTGAGTATGCCCACCAGCACTAGCAGGTTAGAAGGAAAATGCTGAAAATGGTACCTGCCAGTGTCTCTGTCCCCAGAGGGAGCTTCTGTAGGCTCCTGCTCTTCTGGCTGGTGCTTTAAGAACAGTAAATGAATCTCCTTTCCTTACGGTCTAAGTGCTTTTCAAACTGCTGCTTCTGTACTAGGTCCCAGGGTGAGTGAGTCTGTGTGTGAGCTCTTGAAGAGTGAAGTCTCCACTCCTTACAGCCATATGGTTCCTGGACCTAAGCCTCACTGGTTTTCAAAACCAGACATTTTTGGGCTCTCATCTCCTTGGTGTAGGTTCCAAGATTTGGGTCCCTCATGTGGGGACAACCCCCTTGCTCCTCAGGGAGACTGTGAGATGCCTCAACTGTGGGCTGCTGTACTAGAGATGGTGTTTTTGGAGAGACTGTGTCTCCCATTTTGATGTGCCCCTTTTATTTCTTGTTGTGGAGGAGCTTGTTCAGGTATTTTTCAGGCCGTCTTCAGAGGGAATTTTTCTGTATGTAGCTGTAGATTTGTTGTGTTCCTAGGAGGAGGTGCGTTCAGGAACTTTCTATGCTGTCATCTTAAACTGCTTCTCTGGATTCAGCAACATAGTTGTTTTTTTGTTTTTGTTTTTTTGTTTTCTTTTAAACCAGAGACTTTTGACTTAGATGGTGAGGTAAACGTGTATACTCATTCCGTTTATG
Organism: Puma concolor; assembly: GCF_028749965.1. Taxonomy (NCBI): domain Eukaryota; kingdom Metazoa; phylum Chordata; class Mammalia; order Carnivora; family Felidae; genus Puma; species Puma concolor. The sequence continues at coordinate 127,470,656 of NC_141673.1, forward strand.
TTCTCTTAAGTATCTCATAAAGTACATTAAAGTTTTATGCTATCTATTTTAGATACATTTATGTAAATAAAAATTAAATTTCCAACATCTGCTTTTTAACTTTAAGAACAGTAAAAATAGCTTGCACTTAGAGACTACTTACTATGGACCAAGTGCTATTCTAAGCCTTTAAAATACTATAAAATTTATATAAAATATAAATATAAATATAAGATTTACTATGAAACACTCTAATAAATTAAGTAGATAACCATTACTAACTTTCTACTGTCTGTTGGACAGTAGTAACTCATTTACATGAGTTAATTCATTGAATCTTCACAACAACTGTTATTATTCCTTTGTGATATGAGGAAACTGAGTCCCAGAGAAGTTGTCACTTGCCCATGGTTACATGTCTGTGGAGTAGGGGAGCTGGACGCTGAATTCGTTCCAGTTGTACTGTTCTCTGATAAGAACAGAAACAATTGTGTAGCTATGACTACAAAAGGTGGCTCACCTTCCATAAGAAGGAAGCTCTTATGAATTTCTCAATTCCATATGTGGCTCCCTGGTCACAGGACTATAACACGGAGCCAGGCACAATGCTTTTCTCAGACAGGAAGAACTGTAATTCTAATTTTTAGGGAAATCTGAGTACCTTTCTATTAGGGGCTATGTGGTGGTTCTAATGACTCGAAGCAGTCATCAAGGCATCTGGAATGATATATCCTCTCTGGCATTGCAGTGCTCTCTAACTGAATTTCCATAAGGCGTTACATGAATTCTGAATTGCTGTGGAAAGTTATTAAAAAAAACAACAACTAGCATCAAAAGAGTTAATTTTATAAAACAGAGTGGGAGAATGTTTTATGGCCAGAAGAGGATTATAGTTAATTTATCTAAGTTCTTATTTATTTTTTTCAGTCATTTGATGACTGTAGAAGCTTGGAAAATTCTTCATCTGGATGTTTCAGTTTCTACTTCCACAAGATGCCCTACCTATCCTTCAAACTTTGTGATAATAAATAAAGGCAGTGAATGATGAAAGAAGTGTCAGCAATTAAAAACATAATAAGAATTTAAGGTTTTCCTAGGCCAAATTTCTAACTCCTGCCTTGAATTTATCAATTCAGAGACAGCTGATAAGACCTTTCATGGCTGGCCATTGAACCATTGACATTCTGATGTGCACACACACTCAAAGTCTTGATCAGATTTCCCTCAGGGGTTGTTGATGGAAAAAAATACAAGAGTGCTATTAGAAGGACAGGACATGTATAGTGATTTAAATAATTGAATAGATTTTCTATTGTGTCCTTGACCATCCTAAAGGAATACAATCAATTGATTTATAGAATTTTAGCACCAGCAAGAGCCTCAGAGGTCATCTAATTTAAATTCCTAATTTTACCAATGAGGAAATTGAGGTCACAAAGATCAAACTCTAGTTACTGTCAGAATAGGATTTAGATGCACCTTCATGGGATTCTGGATAGACATATGTTGACTCACATCAATTTCTTGCCAGTAAATCATATCCCTCTATTGGGGTAATTTGTGAATTAACCCATTTTATTTTTAAAAAGTACGTATATTTCTTTTCATGTCCTTCAGACAGTAGGCATGGAAGAAAGTGGTGCTGGAACCAAATTCAAATGGCATTATTATGAATCAATATATTGCTCCCTGAAATGATGGTTTGATTTTTTAAAGGTATATCTAAAAAGTTAATGTTTAAGCAAAGGAATAAAAAAAGAATAATGGTATTTTAGGTATATTAATGGTTTGGAGAGCAGATGACTTTGCCATTTACTAACTCTATGAGAGAGAAAAGACCACCCAAAATTTTAGAAAGAGTGAAAAGCAGAGAGGGAATTCTAGAGAGATCTGGGAGAATGATAATAGAAAACTTTCTTTTGAAGGAATAGATGCCCCTCTAAAAATCCTAGATCTTCTCATTATGTAGTTCCAGTTGGCTTTTGCCATGTGAATATATCCTTTAAATGAAGATGTTATTGCCTAGTCTATCTTTTTTCATGTATAGTGTAGTTTTGAAAGAATTTTTGCTCAGTAAGAGAGCTCTGTAAAACTTTTATTGAGAATAAAATTTAACTATAGAAGATAATAAGTGTGGTATTGGCCAGACCCAGTATAGCATATCTTTATTTTTCTTTTTGTTTAACAAGATGCACACATTTATGAATTAATCCTTGGATTTATATCTCTCTCTCAACTAAAGTTTCTGCTTTTAAAAACACACATTGCCCATGGGTGATGTAATGTGGCTGGTAACAAAATAATGAGTACAGCAAGAACAGATCAACTGTTAGTTCATCTGTTTTTGGCAAAGAGAGCTTTTACATTGTATGGAACAAATCAATGAACCGGGCAGAAGCATCTTTCCAGGAAAAAAAGCAGCACCTCTCATTAATATTTCATAAGTGATTTAAGCCATCAGAACTCCAAGTGTAGGACACATAAGGAAGTCATGAAAGTTTAATTTTTAATCCCAGAGAGTGCAAGTAGTAGGCTGAATAAGAATTTTAGAAGCCTGTATGATGCTAAGGACAGGGCTTGAAATGGGATATAGAAAGAAACAAATAGAATCTCCTTGACCAATCCTGGATCCTCTGACCCCTGGGTAGCCAAGAAGTCTGGTAAGTGGAAAGGGAACCACATAAGAGAGGCAGATAAGGGAAGGGGAAGCAGAAGTGCCTTCTGAGGAAATAGGAGGGCTTCTGAGAAAGTTGTTCCTTCTTAGAAGTGGAAAGCAAACAGAGAACAATGGCATAGAAGAGTTGAAGACTCTAATAAGATAGAGAGAAGTAAGTTATACTAATTTCTTGTCTGAAATATAGGGAATGTGTACCTATTCTTCAAGTGTCATTGAATGACATTAACCATGTTTTATTTTATTTTTTAATTAATTAATTAATTTATTTTTGAGAGAGAGAGAGAGAGAGAGCTCCATGTACGAGCAGGGGAGGGGCAGAGAGAGAGGTGGGGAGAGAGAGAATCTCCAGCAGGCTCTGCATTGTGAGTGTGGAGCCAGACTTGGGCCTCGAACTCACAAACCATGAGATCATAGCATAAGCTGAGGTAAAGAGTCGGACTCTTAGCTGACTGAGCCACCCACGCGCCCCCATATTAGCCATATTTTAGACCTCTTGCCAATCCCAGCCAATTCACAAAACAAAAGTTGTACGCGTATCTCTTTACCACGTAATGAAACTAGAATTATTGATAAAAAAATTTTTTTTAATGTCCAAATACTTGGAAATCTATAAACTCTCTCCTAAATAATTACTGGGTTAAGGAAGGAAATAGAAAATGAAATGAAAGACAATGTAGAAAATAACAAAGAGAAAATGCTAGGTGTCAAAATCTGTGAGACATGATGAAACTCAATGTCCAGGTAAAATCTTCAAGCTTATAAAGAAGGAGCTAAAAATTGGAAGAGTGAGGGAGTACAGCAAGCTGAAAGACTGGAGACCTATCTTCCGTCTGATCTTTTATCACTTCCCCCTCTTCTTCCCACTCCTTCCCTCCCCCACCCTGCCCAGCTGGCCCCACACAGCTTTCCCACGTCTCCACACAAGACTTCCTTTTGCTTTTTGTTAGGGATTGAAGCTGTTCATCTCCATCCTTGAGACTGGTTGAGGGAGGGCTACGACAACGTTCGGTCCGCCTGAAGACACTTGTTATCCTCAAGGGAACATGCTGGTTACAGTCTCATGGCTGTGACTCACCGAATAATTCTTAAGAGTAAAAACCCGAATGGCAGAGGAAGACTTCTGACAACTGAAACCGGAAGGCAGCTGCAGTAAGAGAACAACCAGCGGAGGCCGAGGAGTATTGTTCTCCAGTTAAGCACATGTTGAAATTAATTTTAGCCCAGAGAAATAGTCTTTCTAGAGACGGCAGGAAAAAAGGGGAAATGAAGTGATATTCAATAGCTTGCCTTCTTGAGCATATTGGATTTGGGGTTTTGGCAGCAACTGGAAACACTGGGTTACTATCTTAGCTCTGCGGTCAGCGTGGTCTTTCCACAGTTGCTTGGCCATCCTGGTCTTTTGTCGTGGAGTGACAAAACACGCCGTTGCTCAGGTGAAAGCATCCCGTAGCTTGGTGTAGTGGGAGCTGGGGAAAAGAGTGAGATGGTAGTCCCACCTAGTTTGGGAGGTGTGAGGCATTGTACAGAACAGATCCTTGCCGTATGAGAAGGAGTTGCATGCTCATGGGGAGATCACAAACCCAGTGGGACATGGAGATGCAGAGGGTGTTGGAAAGGGCACCTATCTGGAGTGCTACAAACCATCTGGAGAAATCGAGAGGATGGCCAGTTCTCTCTGATATAAACAAACACAATATTGCATGGAAACATGAAAAAGGACTTCGACTGTCTCTTTTACTAAGGACAAGATATGTATCATCTGCAAGCCTCAGTTTTCCTCATCTATAATAGGAATAGTAATATAGTCTTCTGAAAAGAATTAAAAGGCTCATCAATGTATTTATCTATTCATTCTCTACATATTTATCAAACGACTTAGATACCAGGCACTGTGCTTGGCAATGGGTGTTTAAAATAGACAGATATTAGGGGCACCTGGGTGGCTCAGTCAGTTAAGTGTCTGACTTTAGCTCAGGTCATGATCTTGTAGTTCATGAGTTCGAGCCCCATGTCGGGCTCTGTGCTGACTGCTTGGAACCTGTAGCCTGCTTTGGATTCTGTGTCTCCCTCTCTCTCTCTGCCCCTCTCCCACTCGCTCTCTCGCTCTCTCTTTCTGTCTCTCTCTCTCTCTCAGAAATAAACATTAAAAAAAAATAGATATTAAACAAGCAAGCACCCAACTATGTAATTTCAGGTTGGGAAACATACCATGAAGGAAAGATACAGTCCCATGGGAGAAAATCATAGGGCTGATGACTTCAATTGAATGGTTAGAAATATCTTCCCCAAAGATGTCACATTTTGGGTCTGAGGATGAGAAGGAGTTAGCAGTGAGTGGCACGAGTCAAGAGAAGGATGATTCCGGCTGGAAATGCCAACACAACCTTTGAGAGTGAATTGAGAAAAAAAAAAAATCTCGACAAACTCAGAATTGTAAAGAGACTAATGTGGCTGGAATCGCAAAGAAGAGGGAGAGAAAAAAATTAGGCAAGAGCTAGACCTTGTAAGGCTTTGTAGATGGAGGTAAAGAACACAGACTGGCTCAGTGGAAAGGGAAACAATTAGAATGTTTTCAGCACAGTGCCTGGCACCCGTGTGAATGGTTACTAAAAGTTAACGGGAGGATGATTATGATCGTGATGTTGGGGAGAAGAAAAAGGGAGGAGAAGGTGACATAATGGAGTTTGAGATCATGTAGGTTCTCACTTCTAGGTGAAACTAGTCAAGTCTTCTTGATTTGGGGAAAGGAGATTTTTTAAAAAATTAGATAAAGGATAAGTTTACTGTACTGATAGAGATATTAGAAAGGGCACTGTTTCATGAGGCATACAACACTTTAAAATTATAACTATGAGGGGGCGCCTGGTGGCTCAATCGGTTAAGCATCTGACTTCCACTGAGGTCATGATCTCGCAATTCATGGGTTTGAGCCCCGCGTCCGGGTCTACGTTGACCGCTGGGAGCCTGGAGCCTGTTTCGGATTCTGTGTCTCACTCTCTCTGTCCCTCCCCCGCTCATGCTCTGTCTCTCTCACTCTCTCTCTCTCTCTTTCTCTCTCTCAAAAATAAACATAAGAAAAATAAAAAAAAATAAATGAAATGAAATCATGAAACATAATAACAAATAATGAATGGTAATAACATAAGGACATAGCTTTTAATCCCTGCGTAGCTTCTCTCATTTCTTATTCCTCACCTTTTTATCGTCTCATTTGCAGTGGGGCCACATCCCCCTCCTACATGCCCCTATTAACCCGAGACTGGTCTGCAGGATCAAGTCTTTATTTAGCTAAGGGGCATTTCAGCCTGAAGCTCCTTTCACAAGACGCTGCATCTTCAAACACTGCTGCATGCGAGGGTTCTGTCTACAGCTCTTAGTTAGGCTGAGCTTACATGCCCGCATATTTGGTTGTTTTGAATTAAATCCATTTAATACTTTAAATAGATTTTTGAAATTGTTATATAAAAACATATCTGGATACATGGCAGATACAAACACATTGAGCACATGGATTGAGATGTGGCTTTGGGACCTGGTCCACTGCAGATGTTAAAGCTTACTGCTGACTGGGCTCCAAGGGCACACACTTCAATTTCATATGAACTGTGTTTCTCGGCCCAGTTCATTTTAGCTTTCTCTCCAGGAAATAGTTCGTTTGTAAGAACTCTGTTTGTGTTGTTATTGTTTTAATGAGTAGTTTCTCTCCAAGAACTAGTTCGATCTGATGAGTGCAAAAATCAGAAGCCATTTGGGTTATTTCATAGGCTAGAGATCATGGGTCATGGGTTATACACTGTGTCTCTGGGCCTGAAACAGTCAGTCTGAGCTGGATAAGTAAGGCAATCAAAGAGAAACCTGGGCCAGGTCCACAGAACACTGGAATTTTGAATTGGCCCTAGCCATTTCTTTACAAATGTGATCCACTGGAAAGAATGAATTTGTTCTGATGGCTCAGGGTTTTACCTGACTTGTTCAGAAAAACCTCTTAACATAAACCAGTTTTTTTTTAAGTTTATTTTTTTGAGAGAGAGAGAGCACAAGCAGGGGAGGGGTGGAGCGAGAGAAAGAGAGAATCCCAAGCAGGCTCTGCACCACTGGTGCAGAGCCTGAAACAGGGCTTGAACTCATGAACCGTGAGATCATGATCCGAGCCGAAGTCTGACGCTTAACCGACTAAGCCACTCAGGCGCCCCAATATAATCCAGATTTAAATACATATCACTTTTCTGTACGTTATACTGCAATAACAAACTGTCTATAGCAATCAATACAAGTCAAAAACAATAACAAACCAAAAATTTCTGTGATTTACAACAGCATACATTTACTGTTTGCCCACATAAACATGTTGGTTTTGGGTCAGTGACAGTTCTGTTGCCAGGCAGTTCACTCTGTTCCGTTTGTCCCTGGGACCCAGGTTCTTGATCTCGTAAGAAAAGAAAGAAAAAGGGGCACGTGGGTGGCTCAGTCGGTTAAACGTCTTGACTCTTGATTTCAGCTTAGATCATGATCTCACGGTTCATGAGTTCGAGACCTGCATCAGACTCTGCACTGGTGGCACGGAGCCTGCTTGAGATTCTCTCTCTCTGCCCCTTCCCTCTCATGTGCTCTCTCTCTCTTTCTCAAAAATAAATAAATAAACATTAAAAAAAATAATAAAGGAAAGCAAAAGATGGTTGAATCCTTCAGTTACTCCCAAAGCTTCTGCTTGGAGATAGATGGCATTATCACTTCTGCTCATGTTATGCTGGGCAAAGCAAACCCTAAGGCCAAGCCCAGTCAATAGAAAGAATAAGTATTAATTCTCCATGGGAAGGTGCTGTAAGTTACATGGCAATGAGCAGAGATGTTAGATCCCCTTACAGGGAGGAATATAAATATTTAGGAAAAAGAATACAGTCTATCCTGGTGCCTAAGCACAAAGAAAAGAGTGTATTTTTGTAGGGGGGTGGTGGCATGCAAATTCACAAGTCCTATAATATTGAATGCAGAATGGGCTGCAACAAATATTGGGGATCACTTTAGAACATTTGATGAACTTTATTTGTCTCTTTCAAAGGATTTGTGGTTAAGATATTGTCATGTCCAGGATCCACAGAGAATACCGCCATTCAGAATTAATAAAGTTTCATTTCCACAGAGAGAGAGAAATGCAGCCCAAATCAATTGTACCTTCGAGGTTTAGGGCCCTTGAGCCCTATAAGTTCCTCTTAAAACATTTGGACTGCAGCTGCCTTTCTCCTTGCTAAAATCCTTGAATTTCATTAGCAAGGTCCCGGGGGAATGGCCCACTTTAGCTTGCTCTGATGCTATTTGGCCGTTTTTCTCCCTTCTTGTCATCTTCTAACAGGCAAAATGCAAAAGAGAGACTTCAGTCTGAACAGAGGAACATGGAGTCCCAGAGGATCAGAGAGGAGGGTGATATATTACTCTGTGTTTCACGCTTCTTGGTTTCCAAGAGCCAGTATGTTTGTGTCTCTAACAAAAATTGAACCATCATACCACACCTTAAAATTAATGAATCAACAAACGTTTGTCAAATACCTGTTTGCAAAGGTCTATGTTAGATGCTAAAGGCATGACAGACGTTATCTCCTCCCCCAGAGATCTGTTTGGTTAGAGAGATATTTAGCATAAGTTTAAGACAATATGCAAAATTCATGTTACGGCTCATAGAAACAGACTGGTTTGGTTATGAGTCAGTGGAGAGGGATGTGATTTTTCACATCTGTGTAAGATTCTATCATACAGCTGTTCCATAATTTATTTAATCACCCTCCTATTATTAGACACTGGGAGTATTTTCAATATTCTAATTATAGAGCAACTTCAATGGGAATCCTTGTGTGTCTTTGCCTGTATCTCGAATGATTTCCCAATGATAGATGTTAAGGAGTGAAGTTACTGAGTCCCACATGAACGTTTTGAAGACTCCTCCTGATACATAGTCGAATTATTTTCCAGAAATTTATATATGCTTTCACCAGTTATGGATGGGAGCAACCATATCCCTCCCCTCGCCCTCCGCTTTGAGTATCAGACTTTTAAAATCTTCCCTTTATTGCCCATTTTCCTCAGCCTGGGTAATCCTTCAAATCTCAATTTAAAGGTTATTTCCACTGACAAATATTCTATGATGCCCTGTTTGAGTTCAGGGTTTTAGGGTAAAGTCAGTTTCCTTTAAGGCCTTTTTATATTACCCGTTTCTTTATTCTGAAATGAAAATCATAGATGATATAGCCTGAATACACATATATATAAAAAAATAAAGTTGGAAGTATAGGATTTAGGAGAAATAGTGTAAAATATATATTTCCTTATGTCATTAAGTTAAAAGCCTGGGCAAGCTGCACTAGAAGACAAAATGAAACCTTAAATGTTCTCTTTGAATCACTGTGAATGCCACCGTACAAACCCAGGCTGACGTGGCTGTGTAGGTTGGTGACAGATCTTCTGAAATGGCTGCCAACTCTTGTCAGATTTCCAGGAAAACAAAACAAAACTTATAATCTTGGAAAATTCAGTGTGTATTAAAATTGGGCAAAAATATTTTGGGTTTAGTATATAAAATAGAGCTAGGTTTTATACTTAGTAACAGAACTGCCACTACGTGAAGTTCACATAGGAAATAGGAGAATTTTGGGGTGTGTCTGTCTCTCACTTTTCAGGGTGTTTAGTGTCTTTGGTCCTCAGCCACTAAATGCAATAATGCCTTACCACTATTGTGTTGATTGATTAAAACAAAAACAAAAAAATGCCTTCACAGATTTCTCAAATGTCTCACTACCTATCGAGAACCGTCGTGTTAAGTAGCAATATAGCCTCCTGTACTTTCCCAAACATGACACTAATGCTCTTAGAAAAACGTGCTTGCTTATTCTAGAATCCTTGAGCGTGCTGACTGTCCTTCACAGCACCGTCACCTGCACAGGGCCTGGCACTTTCTGATGCCTTGATCATGTTAGTTGAGGAAATGAATTAATATTTGGATGGCTAGACCTCTCAAAAGAATTCTACGTAACAGGAGTAGTATCTATATTCGTAGAACAATTCCTGGTTTTGTGAGGACCCTCTATTGTTTCACCTCTAAAAATGTCAACAATAGCAATAGCTGTTCTTCAGTTCACATTTTTTATTACTAGGCATTTTGCTAAGGAATTTATCCTAGTGTTTCATGTATTTGCTTGAACAAGCCCGTGAGTTGGGCTTAGATTTAGTAGATTGCTCAAGAGTGCAGAGGCTTTGGCCTGGTCTGTATGACTCCACAGACTGTGCTTATGGCCAATATAAGACACTGACTATTGATTTACAACGGGTGGTCTTTATTGTATGAAGGAAATTTTCTTTTCCTCCTAACTTTCTAAGAGTTTTGCTTTTAATAAACAGGAATGCTGACTTTTCTTTTCTTTTCTTTTCTTTTCTTTTCTTTTCTTTTCTTTTCTTTCTTTCTTTCTTTCTTTCTTTCTTTCTTTCTTTCTTTCTTTCTTTCTTCCTTCCTTCCTTCCTTCCTTCCTTCCTTCCTTCCTTCCTTCCTTTCTTTTTTTTTACATCTATGGAAACAGATGGTTTATCTTACTGGATCCATTGATGAGCTTAATTTATAACTTGTAATTTCACATAATCCATGCATTATTTAAATTCCCACATATGACTGGTTTATAAGCCTAACGATGAAGCGAGTTTGTTTTTCTAGAATTGCGTTTAAGATTTCTATATCGGTGTAAATAGGTGAGATCAATGCATAGTTTCATTTGTATTATTCTCTGTTGGAATTTAGTAAGATGGTTCTGAGAGCAATTAGTTGGAGATTGTTCCATATGTGAGGGTACCTTAGAACAAATTATATGTGACAATTATCTGCTCCTTAAAAGCTTGAAATAATTGACAAGGTAGAGCATCTCCTGGAAGTTTTTTTGGGGGGCGGTGGGACGTAGCTATTTGATAATGTTTTCAATTTAATCCATGGTTTATTGTCTACTCAGATTTTATTTTCCTTCTCCTTGAGATAATTTTAGTAATTTCTATTTTTTCTGTAAATAATTATTTCAAACATTCAACTGTATTAGCATAGAGTTTTACAAAGAATTATTATTCATAGGAAATGAATGTATCAGTATCTGTGTATTTGTATCATCTTTCTCATTTTGGATTTGTGTATTTGTGTTTATTTATTTTTTTCTTTATTTTCCTTTATCTTTATTGACAAAGATATGTCTTAAATATCCCCATCCCCCAAACTACCTCCCCAATACAGTTCTTGAATGTATTCTTGAATTCAATTTTCTTTTGTATTTTATTTATTAGGTTTCACTTTTACTTTATTATCCCTCATTTTAATACCTGTTTCCAATTTTTTAAGTTGACTCCTTTAATCTTCTTTCTGTAATCTACATTTGTGTCTCTTTCTTTCATTAATAAAAGCAGTTTAGTCTTTGACTTACTTTAATTACAAATGTGGCTGACACTCGCATATTTTGGTATATCATATTCTCACATTTTGTTGTTTTCTAAATAATCAGAAGTTGTACATTTATATCCCTTTTGACATTGTAGAAATTATTAGGAGAACAGTTTAAATATTTACATGCTTTTGGCTTTGTTTTTGGTTTAAGATATTATCAATATTTAATGTTATTGCATGGTGCTAAAAAATGACCCATTGATTACTTTCAAAAATAATATAAATATGTAACCCAAGTTAGATTATAACTTATTTTGAAAGTGCCATTTTTTCATCTCCAAATAATCCACCATTGCCAAGGTAATTTTGTTGATTAGGGTTACAGATCTGTTTTATTTTTCTCTTTAGGTTCGAGATGATCAAACCTTGCTTGGAAAAGCCTGTGGCAATGAAACTCTCTCTCAGATTAAATCCATTACTAATAGTATCTGGATCAGGCTTAAAGTAGATGTTTCAGTTGTGAGAGCTAGTTTCAGAGCTGTTTATCAAGTTGGTAAGAAAATTTTTAAGTCTCTAATTTGTCTGACTGTAACATTTTAATTTCTTGAAATAATGTAGTCATTTTTATGTCCTTTAGTGGCAAGGAAAAAATTCTAATAGTAAGATCGCATTCCTTTATATTTCTATGCAGAATTAAACTTCGCAATGAGCGTGAAGGCAAAAATCGTTTATCTCTGAACAAACTCTACTATCGTTTTCATATTTACAGCTTGTGGAGGAGAATTAACTGGAGAAGGGGTCATTCGCTCACCTTTTTATCCTAATGTGTACCCAGGAGAAAGGGTCTGCAGATGGACAATCTACCAACCCCAAAGCCACGTAGTTATTCTCAACTTCACTGCCTTTGAAATAGGAAATTCTGCCCACTGTGATACAGATTATATTGAGGTAAGAGTGAAATAACTTTGGATATTTGTATTTGGCGGAATATAATTAAAAATATTATGTCATGTTATCCTCAGATCAGCTATATGAAACAAAACTAGTTTGTATAGACCAATATCTCTTATAAATATAGACGCAGAAATCCTCAACAAAATACTAGCTAACTGAATTCAGCTGCATATAAGGAGGAATATACACCATGACCAAGTGGGATTTACCCCAGGAATGTAAGGTTGGTATATATTCAAAAATCAGTTATGTAAATTAAAATAAAGGAAAAACTCTCCACATGATTACCTCAATAGATGCAAAAAAAGCGCTTGACAAAATTCAGCATCTTTTCATGATAAAAATACTCAACAAACTAGGAATAGAAGGGAACTTCCTTAATCCCAAAATGGGCGTGTATAAAAAGCCCATAACTAGCATCATATTTAATGATAAAACACTAAATCCTTTGCCCTTATTGTCAGTAAAAAGGCAAAGATATCTGTTCTCACTACTTCTATTTAACATTATACTGGAAATTTTAGCTAGGGCAATTAAGCAAATAAAAGGAGTGAAAATGCATTCAAAATGAAAAGCAAGGAGTAAAACTCTCTCTTTTCACAGGTGACATGATCTTGTATATAGAAAATCAAAAGGAATTCACACATACATACACACAAACTATTAGAAGGAATCCACACACACAAACATATTCAGCAGGCTGCATGATACAAGATCAAAATATGAAAGTCATTTGCTTTTCTATACACTAGCAATGAACAAGTTGAAAATGAAACCAAGCAGACAATGCCATTTACAACAGTATAAAAAAACAATAAACATTGAGAAATACGTCTTTATTTTTTTTTTAATTTTTTTTTTTCAACGTTTTATTTATTTTTTTGGGGACAGAGAGAGACAGAGCATGAACGGGCGAGGGGCAGAGAGAGAGGGAGACACAGAATCGGAAACAGGCTCCAGGCTCTGAGCCATCAGCCCAGAGTCCGACGCGGGGCTCGAACTCACGGACCGTGAGATCGTGACCTGGTTGAAGTCGGACGCTTAACCGACTGCGCCACCCAGGCGCCCCGAGAAATACGTCTTTAAAAAGACATGTAAAACTTGTGCTCTCAAAGCATTGTTGAAGGAAATTAAAGACCTAAATAAGTGGAAAGACATCCCATGTTCATGGATTAGAAGACTTGATGTTGTTCAGTTGGTAGTACTCCCCAAATATATCTAAAGATTCCATTTAATGCCTATCAAAATCCCAGCTGACACGTTCTGCAGAAATTCACAAGCTGATTGTAAAATTCATATGCAAATGCCAGAAAGTATTTTTGGAAAAGAAGAACCAAGTTGGAAGACTCACACTTGACCAATTTCAAAACCTGGAGCAAAGCTACAGTAATAAAGATAGTATGTTAGTTGAGTAAGGACAAAAATATGGAACAATAGAATAGAATTGGAAATATAGAAATAAATCCATACCTTTACAGCCAGCAACCTTTATGGTTCTGGAAAGGGGTGCCACAACATTTCAGTGAGAAAAAATAGTATTTTCAACAAAAGGTGCTTAATATCCACATGCAAAATTATGAGAGCAGACCTCTTCCTTACACCATACACAGAAATTAATTAAAAATGGATCATAGACCTATATGTGGGAGCTAAAACAATGAAACTTTAGAAGAAAACATTGTCACCTAGGTTAGGCCAAGCCTTCTTAGATATTACACAAAGAGCACAACAAAAGAAAAAAATAGAAAAATTTGACTTCATCAAAATTAAAAGCAATTTAATTTTTAAAATGGGTAAATAATCTAAATATATATTTCTCCGAAGAAGATATACAAATACCCCATAATCATATGAAACAGTACTCAATATCACTAATCTTCAGGGAAATACAAATCAAACCATAATGAGATGCTGCTTCACAAGCCCTGGGATGGCTATAATCATGAAGTCATAAAATAATGAGTGTTGACAAGGATATAGAGAAATTGGAATCTTTTACACTTTCAATGCTAGTAAGCATATAAAATGGTACAGTCACATTGGAAAACAATTGCAAGTTCCACAAAAAAATAAACATTTGATCCAGAAATTATCATTTATCATTTGATCCAGGAATTCCACTTCTAGGTGTATATCCAAAGGAAATGAATACATGTCCGCACAAAAATTCATACATAAATGACTATACTCATTATTCTTGGTAGCCAAAAAGTAGAAACAATATAAATTTCCATCAAATGATGAATGGATTAATAAAAGTAGTATATCCATATAATGGAATATTATAGGTCATTAAAAAGGAATGAAGAAATGGCACATGTTACATGGATGAATTTTGAAAACAGATGGAGTGAAAGAAGATAGTCACACAAGACCACGTAGCGTGTGATTTTATTTATTTGAAGTGTCCAGAATGGACAATCTGAGCCTGGGGTTCAGAAATAGGGAATGACTGCTAATGGATATAGAGTTTCTTTGGTGGTGGCTACAATTTATTTTTACTGCATTAATAAAAATATTTCAAAAATAATTATTTTCAAAGCAATTTTCAAAAATAATACCTAACAAAATAAATTTAAATATATCTTTTTTTTTTTTTTTTACTAGATTGGTAGTAGTTCCATTTTGGGTTCTCCTGAAAATAAAAAATATTGTGGCACAGACATACCTTCATTTATAACATCTGTGTACAATTTTCTTTATGTCATATTTGTGAAAAGTTCTTCTACTGAAAATCATGGTTTCATGGCTAAATTCAGTACTGCAGAATTAGGTAAGATACTGATTTTTTCTCCTGCTTTGTCTCTTGGCAGAAAAAGTAAACAGTGGAAATAAATTATTATAGAAAATTCATCTACACTGTAGATGTGTAGCTATCTACATTGTAAAAATTTTAAAGTACATTCAAAGCCAAAGAAAAAATATATTTCTTAATCAGTACATATCAATAGTTAACTGATTTCCATTAATAAGGAAGGAACTAAATTCACTTAAGTGGCATATGGGGAACAATTTTCTTTTTCAGCTTTTAAGAGGTTATGGTCCAATTGTTTTAGTTTGAATTTTCAGGTAGCTTGTTGGTTACTGGTTCTAATAATGATTATTGTTTTCATTTCAACAGCATGTGGAAAAATTCTCACAGAATCAACAGGAATCATTCAAAGTCCTGGCCACCCAAATATCTACCCTCATGGCATCAACTGTACTTGGCATATATTAGTCCAACCTGGCTACCTGATTCATTTGATATTCAGGAGATTTCATCTGGAGTTTCATTACAATTGCACAAATGACTACTTGGAAGTTTATGACACTGGTTCTGGGACATTTCTTGGGAGGTGAGAATATTTTTTTTTTATTTATTTTTCTTAACACAAAAGTTTCCTGCTTTCTTTCTTTCCTATTGTGTTGAAGGATGTTAAAATGTATCATGTTGTGTTATAAAAACCAGATGAGATCAACACGCTTCTTAATGACCATTTCTGCATCACTACTTACTACTCTGTAGCCTTAGTCTTCAGCCATTAAGTTTTGTGTAAGTTAAGCATACCCATGAAAACATTACAAAAATCAAGATAATATACACATCCATTACTCCCATAACTTTCTGACTATTATAATTCCTTACTTCCATCCTTCATCCCCACCCCTAGGAAAGCACCACCATTTCTATTGCTGTAAATTAGCTTGCATATTCTAGAGTTGTATAAATATGGAATTATATTGTATGTATTCTTTTTGGGGGGGGTCTGGCTTTTCTTAGCATAATTTTTTTGTCATTGGGCTTCTAGGATCTGAGCGATTATAGTTTTATCAAATTGAAAATTTTTTGGCCATTAGTTCTTGAAATACTTTTTCTTGAAATACAGTAGTTTTATCAAATTGAAAAATTTGGGGGCCATTAGTTTAGTCCCCTTTGGGGACTCTGGTTATAGGTGTCTTAGGCCCCTTGATATTGTCCCAGAATTCATTCATGAACTCTGTTCATTAGATTTTGAGTTTTTGTTCTCTGGGTGTTTCATTTTGGAAAGCTTCTATTGCTGTGTATTCGAGTGTGCTAATCTTTTCTTCTGCAGTGTCTCTTATGCTATTAATCCTACCAAGTGTATCTTTCATCTTACACATTATAGTTTTCATTTCTGGAAATTCAATTTGGGCCATCTTTATATCTTCCATGTCTCTACACATTATTTTTTTCCTCTTGCTTCTTAAATCTTTGGGATACAGTTATAACTATTTTAATATTTTTGTTTGCTAATTCAGTCATCGATGTCATTTCTTGCTGTGTTCTGATTGATAAAATTTTCTTCTCATTATGGATTCTACTTTCTTACTTTTCATGCCTGGTAATATTTGATAAGATGCCAGATATTTTTTCAAATTTGTATTTTTGTGTACTGGACAGTATTGTATTCCTATATGTGTTTTTGAGGTTTATTTTTTTATTAAGTATTTATTTCAATTCCAGTTAGTGACATACAGTGTCATATTAGTTTCAGGTGTACAATATAGTGATTCAACACTTCCATACAACACCCAGTGCTCATCACAAGTGCACTCATCACCTATTTCACCCATCCTCCCACCCACCTCCCCTCTGGTAACCACCAGTTTGTTCCCTATAGTTAAGAGTGTGTTTCTTGGTTTGCCTCACTCCTTTTCTTCCCCCTTTGCTTGCTTGCTTCTTTCTTTTTCTTTCTTTCTTTCTTTCTTTCTTTCTTTCTTTCTTTCTTTCTTTCTCTTTCTTTCTTTCTTTCTTTCTGAGAGTGAGTAGGGAAGAAGGCAGAAAGAGCTAGAGATAGAGCTAGAGATAGAGACAGGGAGAGAGAAAGCTCTAGAGAGAGAGAGAGAGAGAGAGAGAGAGAGAGAGAGACAGAGAGAGAATCTTAAGTAGGCTCCATGCTGTGTGTGGAACCCAACACAGGGCTTGATCCCACAACTCTGGAATCATGACCTTAGCCAAAAACAATATTCAGATGCTCAACTGACTGAACCAACCAGGCACCCCTTGTTTGTTTTGTTTCTTAAATTCCACATATGTTGAGCTTTCTTTAAGGATATATTAAGTTACCTGGGAACAACGTAATCATTTCCAGTTTTGCTTTTTTTTTTTTTTTCAACGTTTATTTATTTATTTTTGGGACAGAGAGAGACAGAGCATGAACAGGGGAGGGGCAGCGAGAGAGGGAGACACAGAATCGGAAACAGGCTCCAGGCTCCGAGCCATCAGCCCAGAGCCTGACGCGGGGCTCGAACTCACGGACCGCGAGATCGTGACCTGGCTGAAGTCGGCCGCTTAACTGACTGCGCCACCCAGGCGCCCCTCCAGTTTTGCTTTCAAACTCACTTGTTTGTTGTCTCTGAAGAATCATTGTCCTTCTTGTTTGATATCCAGTGTCTTGAGATCCATTGCTTTATATATTTTGTCCACATTTTTAGTTGTTTCATGTAAAAGTTTATATCGGGCCCGTTATTACATCTTTGTTGGAAATGGGGATCTGATGATTTCTTTTTTATTTCTTCTTTCTTACATTTCATTTTATTTTTTCTCATCTATTTTAAACATTTTCCCTTTATTCATTATTTTCTTAAACTTATTTCTTCTCCTAGTTTTTTCTCCTTCTTCATTTTTTCTCTTACTCTTAATCTTTCATTTTACAATTTTTCTTCTTTTTTATGAGACTTGATCATAGTCACTGCAAAATATATAATTTTTGGGGGCGCCTGGGTGGCGCAGTCAGTTAAGCGTCCGACTTCAGCCAGGTCACGATCTCGCGGTCCGTGAGTTCGAGCCCCGCGTCAGGCTCTGGGCTGATGGCTCGGAGCCTGGAGCCTGTTTCCGCTTCTGTGTCTCCCTCTCTCTCTGCCCCTCCCCCGTTCATGCTCTGTCTCTCTCTGTCCCAAAAATAAATAAACGTTGAAAAAAAAATATATAATTTTTGATGAGTGACATAAGCAGTAATAATCTTGCCCAAATTTGGTAAATATGTGCATATAAAAAGACATGTAAATTTTTCATTCACCTACCTTTGTTTTGATCGAGATATTAAATCCTTTAACAATGCATATTTTTCTTTTCCTCCTTCGGAACTTAACTCCTCTATTTCCCATATTCAACACTACCTCTTATTTTTGTTTTTATATATTTTTCCCATGCCATTCCTTTTGGTTAATTTGCTTTGATTCCATTTGGTTAATTTACTTTGATTCCATTTGGTTAATTTGCTTTGATTTGAGATTTCTATTTTCTAATCACTCTCATAGGTGTTTCTCTAGAAATAAGCTCTTGGAATATCTTTTAGCATTAATTTCAGCATTACTCTCTATTTTCAGCATTATTAGAATAGTTTTTCTGAGTCACATTGGTTCTATTAGGCAAAAATTTAACATGGCTCAGTAATCAATCTTTTACCTCTGCACAGGCCAGGTGTTTAAAGATAATAGAGTCCACCTCTATAGGGCTCACTATTCTAGGCACTGATCTAAGCCTCTTCTATACAGTATACTAACTCAAAATTCTGAAAACAATTCTATGAAATTCTATGACGTAGTTACTATCATGACCCCCATTTTAGAGAAGGGAAAACACAGGCGCCAAGGTTGAGTCATCTGCTCAAAGTCATAATGCCTCCAATGATAGAGTTGACTGTAGTTTATAAACTGTAGTTTATGGTATATGGTTTCCCTCTGTTGTGTAAGTTTATTACATTTTTATTAAGAAGTTAATTCATATGATATACAGTGACTTAGTAGAGCTTCTGCTATCTCATTTCACTAAACTTCTTATGTACGACAAGCCACACAAGTAAGTATAACACTTAAAACCATTTCAGGGAAGTAATCATGAATAGGATGATCTTCAGCAACTTTGTGAATGTTTTGTGCCTGAAATATATTTGGTTTTTCAGGTTAATAGGGGATACTATTTTATTTTTACATGTCCTAATATTTGGTACCTCATTTCAAGTATACTAAAAAAAATTTAAACCTCTGTTCCTTCTTGGTTTCGCACAGATATTGTGGAAGATCAGTCCCGCCCTCTCTTACCAGCAGTACCAATGCATTAATGCTTGTATTTGTGGCTGACTCTGACCTTGCATATGAAGGCTTTTTAATAAACTATGAAGCAATTGACGTGTCAGCAGGTAACAAAACAGCATCGTCTCCTTGGTACCAACTTGGTTCCTTACAAAATAGTACTATGAGAATACTTTATCTTTGAACCCATGGTGCACAATGAAAGCTGATGTAGAAAAGAGTGTGGTGACTCCAGTACCTTCCTTCTTAAAAATAATGATTAGACCAGAGTACCGTATCAGTGTTAAATTTTCTAATTATAATAATTGTACAGTGTTTTGTCAGAGAATGTTTTCCTTCTTAGGAACGATACATTGATGTTTTTAGAGGTAAAGACATTGCGTGTTTCCAAATTATTCTCAATTGGTTCAGATAATAAGGGAGTAAGTTGGAGAAAGAGACAGAGATAAAGCAATGAGGGCAAAATACAAATATGTAGTAAATCTAGGTGAGAGGAATTTGGGAGCTAGTTCTTAAATTTTCAAGCTTAAAGTTCTATCAAAATTAAAAATTATTTAAGAGACTAAATACGAATTTTAAGAAATTAGAGAAAGGGGGGTATCTGGGTGGTTCAGTCAGTTGGGCATCTGACTCTTGGTTTTGCCTCAGGTCATAATTTCCCACCCTGGGCTCCGTGATGACAGAATGGAGCCTGCTTGGGATTCTCTCTCTCCCTCCTTCTATCCGCCCCTCCCCAACTCATGTGCATGTGCTCTCTCTGTCTCCCTCTCAAAATAAATAATTAAAAAAAAAAAAACTTAGTAGAAAAAGAAATTAGAGAAAGGACAGCAGCACATAAGAATAAAAGACTACATGGGGCGCCTGGATGGCTCAGTCGGTTGAGCGCCGACTTCGGCTCAGGTCACGATCTCGCGGTCCGTGAGTTCGAGCCCCGCATCGGGCCCCTGTGCTGACAGCTCAGAGCCCGGAGCCTGTTTCAGATTATGTGTCTCCCTCTCGCTGACCCTCCCCCGTTCATGCTCTGTCTCTCTCTGTCTCAAAAATAAATAAACGTTAAAAAAAAAAATTAAAAAAAAAAAAAGAATAAAAGACTACAACATGAAACCCTATGGCAGGAAATGGAACATTTCTTAACAAAAATGTATTTCTAAATTTGACTTAATAAAAATGAACCTTTTTAGCATTTATCTCTTTTATTATTTTTCCTGTTATTTAATTCTCATCCTAACTTTGCTCTTTGCAAGTGCAGTGTGGGAAATAAACATCTTCTGCAAGCAGGGTCTTTGAGGTAGTTTGTAAACCAGAGATGCCCCCAGCCCCAAAAGCACAAGGAATTCATGAGGGTATCATGTTTTATTAGGCTCATGTTCCCACATGGGATGTGTGCCCTTTTAGAGAGTCTGGTCTTTGGCATCATATTTAGAAAGATATTTACTGGACAAAAATGCCATCCAGTGTAGCTCTAGAATATACATTTGGTGGCTGAGCTTCTCACACATCCCACAGCCTCTGAGCTGCCCCAACAGCATGATGTGATTCACTGATGTTCTTTTGAGAAAGTACTGGAAGCTTTTCCTGTGCAGGATATGCTCCCTGTAACATAGACTTGCCTCCAGAGATCTTTAGGTGCTTATCTTTTAAAATCCCCACCCTCATAAATAAATAAATGAATGAAAGAATAAATATTTTTTTTAAAAAACATTCACTCAGAATCCCTTCCCAATTTCTCAGTTATTTCTTTTCAGAGTGGCTGGCCACTATTCTGTATTCCATGCAAAACTGCTGTTCTCTGGTAGTTCAAGTTCTGTGTTTTGGTAGTATGGCTTTAGATTTCTCCAGAAACCTGAGTGTGAGTGAATCATACACCCTTCTGTCCTGAGGTCCCCTTTCTCGGAGACAGTTTATTATACAGCTCGAGAGCAGGGGAGTTGAATCCCCAGCAATTACAATAGGTTATGTTACGCAATTGATATATTCACTGGACTTTGTCCAAGGGTTTAACATCCATTGACCAAAATTGGCTTTTTAAGAAATTACAGGGTGCACACAATTTTCCATACGTCTGTAGTTTTATCTGTCTCATACATTTGGCCCAAACCACACTGAATATTAGGTTAGGATTGGGAGCAAGCCACTTGAATTCTTTGGGCCACAGTTTTCTCATCTGTAAAATTAAGGGATTGGATTTGATCATCTTTGTGATGTCTCCTGGCTGTAATCAACTGTGAACACAAGTCTAATTTGCTGCATGAATAAACTAGCTGTGTCTTAGATAACATACAATGCTGTTGGGGCCTCCTGAAAATACCATGGAAATCTTTGTAACGATATGCAAAGTAAGACATAGCCACACTTGCTTATAGGGTAACAGCAAGTGCAATAAGAACCAAGAGTGATCAAAATAATCTGGCAGGAAGGCTATTGAAGCTAGACCTTAATTTAAAAAAGGTTTTCAGAGAGATAAGAGACCAGTAAAATAAAAGAAAGTTGAGAAAAAGGGGGAAAAAAAGCAAACTGGAGAGGAAAAGAAACTAACAAAGAAAGACAACACAAGAAAAGAGATTTGACAAAATGAGAAAGGGACCCTGACATGGCAAACTCAAAAGACTCTTCGATCTGCCTCCCCGTGTGATAATCATTACTTTGGCGTCTGTTTGGCCCAGACAGGGCTGAAATCACAGACAAGGGAGTGTTTGCTTTCCGTCCTTCGCCAAGCCCGGCTGGCCCCTGTGCTCCTGCCTTTGACTGGATGAACTCATCGGTCTGACTAACACAGTCAGATATTCTAAACAGCAATCAGACCACGGACCCAGGAAGCCATATGGCAGACTCAACTTACCACTTTAGAGCCTGTCTCAGGTTCCCATACGGCAGAATGTGAGTGATTGGCTGTCGTGAATTGTTGAGGGTGGCCCCGCAGGACTGCTCAGAGAGGGGCTGGGCACAGGAGGCTGATGTGGGGCCCCTGCTGGTTAGCCAGTGGGCTCACCCTCCAGGCAGCCTGAGTCCCAGGGAGCTGCCCACCTGCAACTAGGAGGTGTTGGGATGCCTTCTTTTCAGTTGTCTGATTTGTTGTATTTACCGTAGAAGAAAACAGTATCAGGAAAAAGCATCAGTGGAGGCTTAATCACTGGCCCTCGTCCTATTTTATTTCTCTAGCCGAAGTTATTTTTGGAGCAATAATGACAATATTCGGCTGGTGATTTCTAGTTCACAGCAGGTGTGAGTTTCTCTGCTGAAGGCTTTCCTGTCTTTATCTGATAAAGGTTAAATTTCCTGACTTGAATCCAGTTACTTTTCCATCTGTATTTCATGCCACGGGGCTATGATGTCAGCCCCTAAATATGTGTTTGGAAGGAGAGGGATCAGTTTCTGGTTATTACTTTGACTCCCTCCCTCATCACTGTTTCTGCCTGCATCCAGATGTGCCTGGGAAGTACAAAGAAAAAAAGGAACAAGTAAAATGTTTATAGGTAGAAATTCTGAAGAATTTCTTAGTAGCTGATTGTGAGACTGTTTTAAATGTTTTGTTAAAGTACAAGATATGTGAATCTTGAAAGAATGTAGTTGATTAGCTAACTTTACTAATTTAAATTGCAATTTTATATTAGTATCTACTGCATATGCATTAATATAATCCTACCAAGAGGGGACAAGAGAAGAGACAAATGCACTTGATTCATTTTCTACTTTCACATTAGACAAAAACCCATATAACACTTATTCCAATGTTTTTCAAACACTAAAACATTCATGACTCATTAGTCAGTCATGAAATTTGCTCAAAGTATGGAATAGAAAAGAATAGACTAGAAAGTATCAGCTTATTATACAAAGTTTGGTGTTCCCTCATGAAATCTGTTTGTAATATCCGTGTGTGTGCACAATTAATGTAAATGTATTTTTGCATGTTTTTTTTTTTAGGTTTATTTATTTATTTTGAGAAAGAGAGAGAGCGACTGAGCAGGGGAGGGGCAGAGAGAGAAGAAGAAAGAGAGAATCCTGAGCAGGCTCCCCACTGTCAGTGCAGAACCCATTCAGGGCTTGAACTAACAAACTGTGAGATCATGATCTGAGTCGAAGTCAAGAGTCAGATGCTTAGCAGACTGAGCCATCCAGGGCCTCCAATGTAAATGTATTTTTTTTTTCTATGGTGTGTCTGAAAATTCCAAACACAAATCCACTTTAATTTCTTATTTTTAAATGAGAGAAAGTGAAGTCCTCTCAAGAATACACAGCGAGTGGGTTTAGAAGCCAAACCAAAAGAATCCAGTTCCAACATCCAATCCATTTGTCTTATCACATCCTGATTAGCTCTTAAAATGCTCTGGATGAACTGTGGATGGTGTGGCTGGTAGCATTCAGCTCAGAGAGGTATGGTAGGACTGTAATGACCTTTTAATATTTTCTGCAAAAAAAAAAAAAAAAAAAGGCAGGATTTTACAGTTGTCTGGGGAAATGGTCAGGAAGTATCAGAACCACATCAACATAGGATTAAAAGTGGGTTTTCCCAACCTCCTCTTTCCCAGTTCAGGGTTCCCATCCACCCCAAGGCAGATGTTTAAGGCTGTTTTTCATCAGTCACCCTGGAATGAGCCCAGAAGAGGCATATAAGAGTGAGAAGTTGAGAAGTGATCACCAAAAGGGCAAAAGAGGGTTTCTTCAGAAGAAATCAATAGTTCTATTTTCAAACTTCAGTCCAGTAGAGCAGTGTTCTCAAACTCTAGTGTTTATAAGAAACTTGGAGTGGGATTTTCTGGTTACAAATTCAGGTATCAGGGTCCCACCCCCCAACCCCCCACCCCCACCCCAGCACTTTGGTTCACATATGTCTAGGGTGGGTTTTCACCAATTCAGGTGGTTCTAATAAAACTTTGAAGTTCATCAGAGACTCTGGAAGTTAAGTCTTAGCACATAAGTTGCTACAGAGTTACAAGTGAGATGTAGTGGGAATTGGACTGGAACGGTCATGGCAGAAAGTACTTTCCACGATACAGAAAGGCTGATGGCGAAATCACGAGTCTTGGTTCTAGGCCAGCCTTGACACTGCTTTGGAGAAGTACCCAGTTCTCTTATTCTTTCCATCCACCTTGAATTCTGTGTTTTCTGCTATGAGATATTCAGATCTTTTCCCTCTGGGAAAGGTTTTTAGTAAGTCTATTGATCTTTTAAAGATTTAGTTTCTCATTGGTCACTGTGTGCTCATATTTTTGTATATACAGGTATCCCAGCCCTTTACAGCTCAGGGGATTTTTCTTAAGCTACTATGTTTCTTCATCCTTAGAATGAAGATGCTAAATGAAACATTTGTGATATTCCTAGTCTTCTGCGCACCTTAATGTCTAAATTGACATTTCCTGCGTGGAGGAACCAGGGATTGTTGGAGAGCACAGGATTTGGAAAGGGAGAACTGGGTTTGCATTTTATCTTTGTCATGTCTGAACTAAGTGGTGTTCAGAACTTGACCTCCAGGAGTCTCAGATCCCTTTTCTACACCTCTCTAAAAAGTGGACGTTGGGATGCCTGGCTGTTTCACATAGTTGGGGAAGGTTAACTGAGACATTCAGTGTGAAAATTACATAACAGCTGCAAAGCACCATGACTGTTCTTTGTTTAAAATAGAATTGCTGAGGCCCAAGTACAATTTCACAATAGCTGTGTTAGTGAGTTAACTTATACTCATATTCATTTAAACTAGTCACTTGTGAGTGAAAAGAAAAAGCCATGGCTGTGACCACCTAGGAGCAAATTGTAGCAAAATGTTAGATTTTGGTTAAGGAGGCTTCTTTTTTCTTCAGGAGAATGCGAACATGAATTTTTTCTTCCCTGAAGTCTTTACTTTGAAGAATGTTAACCAAATATGCCAATGGAAGCAGGTGAAGGTTCCTAGGCTGACTATTTATTTAGCACATATTGGGAAGGTCTAAGGTCATATGGATTCATGCAGACACAGAAGTCTCATAAATGATATCAGAAAGCACCATGTGTAGATTGATCCCTGATATAAATGGATAATCATAAGTTATTGCAAATGGCAAAGCAGGGAGGTGGTGGAGCAGTTACCCTTGATCTAGGGTCTCCCAAGGTAAACATGCTTCTGTCCACAAGATCAGTTCATCCTCTTCCTGTATCCCAGATCCTCTGGGGCTGAGGTCATCATTGCTTTGTGGATTGGAGGATTATCTATGTTTTGGATTTTCCTTTTTGATAACGAACCAAATGCTACGTTATTAAAACGTACTTGAAAATGCTTAGTGGAGGCAGAGATACATTTTTAGAAAAGTAGTTTTCTGATTTTGTAATGGTTCACAGAAGACATTTGTAGTGTTTTCTCTTTCCTTTCTTCACTGTTTTTGGTTGGTGTTGGTGTTGGTCAAAAAGAAAGATATGTGAGGTCTGTCGGTAGTGGTTTTTGATTTTCAGAGATGTGCTTTTCCATTGCTTGCTCAGTGGAAAACAGTTGATGGAAGAAATGTATTTTTTCTCCTTCATCTCTTTCTCAATGTGAGACCATGATAAAAAGCAAACTGCCATTGGATATGAGTTTTCCTTTGGTAACATGAGATATAAAGAACAGGCATTTTTATGTCTGCATTTTGTCCAGATATAATAAACATCAGGCAAAACATGAATTTCCTTCTGTGGAAATGTATCCAATTTTAACTATTTGTGCATTACTGCAAAGTGGAAGACAAAACCAAAGCCTAGCATTAAATATATCTCAGGATTAATATTATTCTAGAAAGAGACATTTATACAGTCAAGGGAAGAGAACACAAACGTTGTATAGACTTCAGTGTTAGGTAAGAGGAGTTACTAACCTCTCCAGAAATAGATAAGTTCAGAAAACCTTTGTTTTTTCTCACAAAATAAGACATGTGAATCTCATGAAGCTACAATCAAACTTTAATATTAAATACTCTATTTAATATTTATAGCAGATGTAACTTCAAAATATTTTTTTATTTCTCTATTTTAGTTTTATTTATTATTTATTGGATATCTGAATTATTTATTGGCTTTCCTTTCGAGAACTCAACCTGTCTTTGCATGGAACTTTCGAACTTTTAATAAAACATAGATTTTATTTCATAATTTCCTCAGGTAAAATTCTTCTGTAGTTTCAACAAATATGTATATGCATGTAATCACCACACCGTTCTAAATTTATAGAATAAATTTATCATTCCAGAAAGTATCCTGGTGTCCCTTTTTTTAAAAAAAAAATTTAACGTTACTTATTTTTGAGAGAGAGAGAGAGAGAGAGAGAGACAGAGCAAGCACACAAGCAGGGAAGGGGCAGAAAGAGAGGGAGAGAGAATCCCAAACAGGCTCTGCACGATCAGTGTGGGACCCAATATGGGGCTCAATCCCATGAACCATGAGATCATCACCTGACCCGAAATCAAGAGTTAGACACTTAACCCACTGAGCCACTCAGGCATCTCTTAAATTTTTTTACTCTTTATTTTAGTTAGTTAACATACAGTGCAATATTGGTTTCAGAAATAGAATTCAGTGGTTCATCACTTTCATACAACACCCAGTGCTCATCATAAGTGCCCTTCTTAATACCTATCACCTATCTAGCCCATCTCCTAACCATCTCCCTCCATCAACCCTCAGTTTGTTCCCTATCGTTAAGGGTCTTTTATGATTCGGTTCTCTTTCTTCTCTTTTTTTCTTGGTTTTCCCTTCCCATATGTTCAGCTGTTTTGTTTCTTAAATTCCACATGAGTGAAATCATATGATCTTTGTCTTTCTCTGATTGACTTATTTTGTTTAGCATAATGCATTCTAGCTCCCTCCACATCATTGCAAATGGCAAGATTTCGTGGGGGTTTTTTTGATGGCTGAGTAATACTCTATTGTATATATGTACCATATGTTCTTTATCCATTCGTCAATCGAGGGACGTTTGGGCTCTCTCCATACTTTGGCTATTGTTGATACTGCGGCTATAAACATTGGGGTGCATGTACCCTTTTGAATTGTATTTTTGTATCCTTTGGGTAAATACCTAGTAGTGCAATTGCTGGATCATAGGGTAGTTCTATTTTCAGTTTTTTGAGGAACTGCCATACTGTTCCAGAGTGGCTGCACCAGTTTGCAGTCCTTCCAGCAGTGCAAGAGGGTTCCTCCTTCTCTGCAGCTTCACCAACACCTGTTGTTTCTTGTGTTAATGTGAGCCATTCTGACAGGTGTGAGGTGGTATCTCATCGTGGTTTTGATTTGTATTTCCCTAGTGATGAGTGATGTGGAGCATCTTTTCATGCATCTGTTAGCCATTTGATCTATCCTTCTCCATGCTCCACCTCAACAACTGCAGATCTGGTTCTTATCCCTATGGATTCGTTTTTTCTGTTCAAAAGCAAATACCTGGCTTCTTCATGAGCATAATGCTTCTGAAATCTGTTCATGTTGTTCTATTTATGAATGGTTCTTTTTGTTTTACTGCTGAATTGCCTTCCATTGTATAGATATATCATAATGTGATTATCCATTCACTTACTTTTGGATAGTTGGATTGTTTCCAGTTTTTAACTCTTATGAAAAAACCTGCTGTGAACTTTGATGTACAGGTTTTTTTGTGGACTTACATCATCAGTTCTCTTAGATAAAATACCTAAAAGTAGAATTTCTGGATCATATGATAATTCTATGTTTAATTTTATGAAAAACTATCAGGCTTTTTTCCCAAAGGGATTATACCATTTTTATATTCTCACCTGCAACAAATGAGAATTACACTTTCTCCGCATCTTTACCAGCACTTGGTATTTTGAATCTTTTCATTTTTAACCTCTACTCGTTGTATAGTAGTGCCTCGTTGTTGTTTTAATTTGCATGTCTCTGATGACTGATAGTGCTGAGGACCTTTTCACATACTTACTGACAATTTATATATCTTCTTTTATGAAGTGTCCATTATATAGTTCTGTTCACTTTTGTTTGTATTATTTGCCTTATTTTGTCTTATGCTATCTATTCTGCATATAACTATGTCCCTTGTCAGATTAATGCATTGCAAATGCATTGCAGCCAGCCTTTTACTTTTCTTAATGGTATTTTGGAGGGTAGCAGTGTATTATGTCCTTTTACCCTTTTATGGTCAGTGTTTTTTGTATATTGTCTAAGAAATCTGTGCCTCCGAAAGTAGTGAGGATTTTCTTTTCTTATGCATTCTTTTACAAGTTTTATAGTTTGAAGTTTCACATTTATGTTTATGATCCATTTTGAGTTAATTTTTCTATGCCATGTGAATTATGTGTCTAAGGGAATGAATCATGTTTAATTGTTCAAATACTACTTATTGTAAAGATTCTCCTTTTTTGCACTAAATTGCCTTTGCATTGTTGTTGCAAATTAATTGTGCATGGATGTTTGGGTCTGCTTCTGGAATCTCTCTTCTCCCATAGGACACTATATTACAATATTTATGTAATATAAGAGTGTATCTTAAAAGCAGGAAGTATAAGTTCTCCAGATTTTTCAAAATTGTTTTGGTTATCCTAGATCCTTTACATTTCCATATACATCTTAGAATCAGCTTTCCCTTATTTACTTAAAAAAAAAACCACACCAAACCAAAATAAAACTTTTTGGGAATTTGATGGAGGTTATATTGAATTTATAGATAAATAAGGGACAAAGAGCATCTTAAATAGAGTGTTCCAATCCATAAACATATTTTACTTCTCCATTTACTCAAATATTTTTAAATTTCCTTCAGCATTGCTTTAAAGTTTGCACTATAGTTTTTTTTCATATTTCTATTAAACTTATTATCAAGTACCTTATGTTTTTTATGTTATTATAATTGATATTTTAATTTTATTTTCAATTTGTCTCATATCTGCCATTTAAACTGATTTTTCTAGGGGCACCTGAGTGGCTCAGTCGGTAAAGCGTCCGACTTCAGCTCAGGTCACGATCTCGCGGTCCGTGAGTTCGAGCCCCGCGTCGGGCTCTGGGCTGATGGCTCAAAGCCTGGAGCCTGCTTCCAATTCTGTGTCTCCCTCTCTCTCTGCCCCTCCCCCGTTCATGCTCTGTCTCTCTCTGTCTCAAAAATAAATAAAACGTTAAAAAAAATGTTTAAACTGATTTTTCTATATTTACCCTGTATCCTGTAACCTTATTAAATTCAGTTATTAGTTCTAGTACATTTTAATAGATTACTTAGTATATTTCACATAGATGGTCATATCTGTGAATAAGAACAGCTATATTTTTTCCTTTTCATTCCCTCTCTTTCTCTTTCTCTCTCTTTCTCTGTCCCTCTCTGCCTTCTTGCAATGGCTAGGGACTTCCACCTAATGTTGAATGGAAAAGATGAGAATGAACATATTGTCCTTGTTCTTAATCTTAACAGGAAGGCATTTAGTCCTTTATTACTTAAGTATCACGTTAGCTTTGGGTTTTTCATAGATGCCCTTCTTCTTTTGCTACTAATTTTTCTTTTTTGTTTACAGAATATTTTTCATATTCCATTTTATTTCCTTCACTGGATTTTTAATTATACCTCTTTTTTGTGTGTTTGCTCAGAGGCTAACAAAATACTTTGTTAGCTTATTGGTAAGTCTCCTTAGAGTAAATATGCTGCTACTTCACACTGCACACTTTATATTTTATAACTGACACTGTATTTCACACACATCTCTCTTTATAAATGTAATAACCTTACAACAGTAGAATTCTATCTGCCCTCTTCTTTATGCTATTTTAGTTGTATCTTTAATTCTACTTACATTATAAACTCCACCTTACTATTGTTTTTGCTTTACATGATTAGTTTTCTTTTAAAGAAATCAGAGAAGAAGAGCAGTCTTTCCATTTATCCAATTGTTTGCCATTTCTGGTGTTATTCATTCCTTCTTCTAGATATATGTTTACCTTTGGTGTCATTTTCCTTTGGCATGACAGACATTGTTAGTATCATGTAGTATAGGACTTCTAGGGGTGAATGTTCTCAGCTTCTGTTTGTCTAAAGATGTCTTTTTTGCATTCCCATTTTGAAAATACTTTTTTGGGGATAATTAAATGTTTTTTTTTCTGTCAACACTGTAAAAATGTATTCCATATTCTTCTTGCCTCCATTGTTTCTAATTAGAATCCAGCTACTATTCATATCATGGTTTTTCTGTATCTAGTGTGTCATTTTTCCTCTAACTCCTTTATTTTTCTTGTATTTGTTTTTCAATGGTTTAATGTACCTGAGTGTGATTTTCTTTTATTTATCTTGCTTAGGATTGACTAACCTCCTTGTAGCTAATAGCTAATTTGATTTTTTAAATCAAATTTGGGAGAATTTTAGCCTATGTGTGTGTGTGTGTGTGTGTGTGTGTGTGTGTGTATGTAATTTTATATATTTTATATTTATATATTTTATATATATATATATATATATATATATATATATATATATATAATTTATTTATTTATTTATTTATTTATTTTACTATTTTCATCCTATTCTCCTTCTGGGTCTCTGATTATATGTGTGCTAGACTCTTTGGTATTTTTTCCTAGGTTTTTGAGAATCTGTTTTTTGCACATTTTTTCTTTTTTTTCTTTCAGATTAAACAGTTTCTATTGGTATACCTTCAAGTTTAATGACACTTTTTCTTCTACTTCAAAGTTTCTATTAAGCTCATACATGCATTTTTAAATTTCAGTTAGTTTACTCTTTTTAAAATTTCAATATAGAAGCGCCTGGGTGGCTCAGTTCATGAAGTGTCTGAATTCAGCTCAGCTCATAATCTCATAGCTTGTGAGTTTGAGCCCCACATCAGGCTCTGTGCTTTGGATTCTGTGTCTCCCTCTCTCTCTGTCCCTTCCCAGCTCACGCTCTGTCTCAAAAATAAACACAGGGGCGCCTGGGTGGCGCAGTCGGTTAAGCGTCCGACTTCAGCCAGGTCACGATCTCGCGGTCCGTGAGTTCGAGCCCCGCATCAGGCTCTGGGCTGATGGCTCAGAGCCTGGAGCCTGTTTCCGATTCTGTGTCTCCCTCTCTCTCTCTGCCCCTCCCCCGTTCATGCTCTGTCTCTCTCTGTCCCAAAAATAAATAAATGTTGAAAAAAAAAATTAAAAAAAAATAAAAATAAACACAAAAACATTTTTTTTAATTAAAAAAATTTTAAAAATCAATATAGTTAACATACAGTGTTATATTAGTTTCAGGTTAGTATATTTTTAAGTTATAGAATTTCTATATGATTCTTTATTAATAGTTTCCTTTGTATTGCCAAGATTCCCTATCTATTTACCATTGAGGCTATATTTTTCTTTAAGGCTTTGAACATTTTTCTAGTAGTTGCATTAAAATTTTTGTCTGCTAATATAATTATCTGGGCCGTCTTCAAGTCACAAGATTGCACTTTTTTCTTGACCATGATTTCTATTACTCTGTTTATTTGTATTAGTGGCAGGTTTTGAGTTTTATACTGGATATGGTGAATGATATGAAGACTCTGGATTCTCTTCTCTTTCTCTGAAGTTTACGTCGGTTCAATATTTAGCTGATTATCTTGTACTTGTGTAGATTTGTATTTTTTTTTTTTTTTTTGTTAAGGTGTATTTGTGAAAAATACCTAGGTATTTCCTAATCCCTTCAAACTAGGTAGGTCTCAAGCTCTAAGTTTTATCACTCCTGCAGTTCTTGTTAAGACTTAAACATTGATAGGAAAGCCTTACTGTTGGTCATGGTCTTTATTTCTAAGGTGTGGCCTTTCTTGTGTCTCAACTGGGTGCCTGGCATGTAAATGAGGGGATTCTGATGGTGGGAGAACTCAGTAGTCTCCCATGGAGCATTGCCTGTCCTGTAGCTTCCAGCCTATTAGCAGCTACCCTCTAGCATGGCTTTTGAAGTCTCACCTCATGTCTGCCCAGCCCAGGCTCACGCAAGAATTCATAAGGGACTTTACACAGATGTCTGGTCCTCCTCTCTGTATAGTTCTTCCTTGCTGGAATATGTCCCTGCAGTTCCAGCTCCTTTGACAACCCTAAATTCTGATCCCTGCTTCCTCAGCTCAGCGGAACTGTCATTGACTACTTGGACTTCAGCAAACTGCTGGGATCAGAAAATTCCACACAGGTAAAGAGTCGAGGAAATAGAGTCCCACCTCCTTTGTGCCAAGGATCACAATCTTGAACTGCCCATTGCCCAGTGCCTTGTATATTTTGCCCAGTTTCACAGTTTTTATGGAGAGGGGCTAGTTTAGTACTAGTTTATTTGTCATGGCTGGAAGCAGAGATGTCTATAGTTTAGACTGAATAAACATTATAAAATATTAAAGAATCTCAGCCTACCCAGGAGAGGGGATAGGAAGGAGGTAAGAAAAGTGGAGGGAGTAAAAGGAAGGAGGTAGAGAGAATGGGAAGAAATTAGATACTTGTCCTATCCTCTCAGTTTTCAATACATTACATAATATAATTTTAACAAATATGTTTTAGATATGGGCCAGATAATGTAGTAAGTGGTAGTTAATAATTGCTAATAATTGCTCCAAACATAGTGGAGGAAATGTACTCACATAAAACAATTACAATGTGATATTTCGGGGGCTCCAATTGCTATTTGCCTAAAGGTTTATTGAGCACAAGGAAATTAATTCTGCTCGACTTGGAAAAATTTCACAGAGGTGGTGGTATTGGACTTGGCTTTAAATGATACGTGAGCTTATTTGTCTAGTGGCATGTTGCGGTCGAACGGGAAGTTGTTAGATAAAGACTTTCAAACAAAGTAAACAGTGTGAGGACCATTTCATAAGGGATTGTGTTTACTTTTGTGCCAGCAAAAGAAAAGAAACTTAATGAATAAATCAGAATTTCAGTCTGAAATGAAAAACAACCGATTGTGCCACAATAGATACTTTCATATGGACAAAGGTACAGGGAAATTATGCATCGTTACTTCTCAAATATTTGTTGAATTGGCTCCTTTACATGAGATTCTGGTTATATAAACCATTCTCCTGCAGACTAATTGCAAGTTGCACTAGAAATATTCAATACAATTGTATTTCCCTTCTGGGAGCAGAGTGGGTAAGGAAGGAACATTATCTCTAAGAACAGTTGACAAACAGACTTGCTCTAGACGCTCACTTGACTGGCTAAAGCTGTGTGAATGTGGGGGTGGTCAACGAGTCTCCTGGTTCTGTCAGCTCAGGGAGACCGGGTCATAACCTTCATTTAATGTCCATTTGATCCATGAATTTTTATCTCAGTAATATTCATTCCGAATATGAAATACTTAATATGCCATTTCTACAACCCCGTTCACTCTCTGCCCCTCTTTTTCCTCCCCCCCCTGCTTTCTTCTTGCCTTTTCCCTCCCTTCCTCCCTCCCTCCCTTCCTTCCTCCCTTCCTGCCTTCCTGCCTTCCTTGATCTTTGAAGAGATATTTCTTGGCAGACTATAGAAAAACATAAAAGTATACAATATTCACCTTTGAAGTTAAATATCACTTTCAAATTTTTTTTCAATAAAGTAAAGCCTTGTTTGCTTGCTATTTAAAAAAGAGTACACCATGGGCACCTGGGTGGCTCAGTCGGTTAAGCGTCTGACTCGTGATTTTGGCTCAGGTCATGGTCGCAAGGTTTGTGAGTTTTTGAGCCTCCCACCAGGCTCTGCACTGGTAGTGGGATTCTTTCTCTTCCCCTCTCTCTGCTCCTCCCCCTTCTCTCTCTCAGAAATAAATAAATAAACGTTTTAAAATAGAGGAAGCCAATTATTTGATGAGTGCCTCTTACTTTGAACATTATACATAGGTAGTGGAACCTGTACTATTTTCTGTGCGTCCTGCTGTCAATGCTAGTGGCTCCTTGCCTCTTTTCTGAGTGTGATCATCCAGAGCAAATGGGGGAAATTCTACATCAAAACATCCTCCTTTTCTTTCTTTTTTTTTTTTTTTTTACTTATAATGAAGTATAATAGTTCATTCTCCCTCAACACCTTTTAGGAGGCTTGTGTCTACTCCTGGACCTTAGATTTATGTTATTACTAGATACAATCAAAGATACAGTACATTAAAAATGTATTGAAACAAGATTTTCTTTTTTCTTTTTTTTTTTTTTTAACTTTTTTAACATTTATTCATTGTTGGGAGAAACACAGTGGGAGTAGGGGATGGGGTCAAAGAGAGAGGGAGACGCAGAATCCGAAGCAGGCCCCAAGCTCTGAGCTGTCAGCGCAGAGCCCGACGCGGGGCTCCAGCTCACCGAAGGCGAGATCACAACCTGAGCTGAAGTCAGGCGCTTGTCCCACTGAGCCATCCAGGCTCCCGCAAACAAGATTTTCTTTAGAAAATATCTCAGATTTGAAGGACACAGGAGATTGAGCGGGTTGGTTAGTAAATATGGAGTCTGATGGACAGAATGAGTAAAGTTAAAACTCTTAAAGTAGAAGCTAATATTTACTTGCAATATAAAATTGTCCAAGTACCAGATTAATGTTTTATATGAATGATCTGATTTATTCCTCATCATTTACGCTCTACTTTCATACACTTTTCTGAATTATTTTGCAACATAATGATCACTACCATTTATTGAGTTACATACCAAGTGCCAAGCCCCTTCATTGCATTATCTCTAACCCTTACATGTACAGACAAAGACACTTACCATCCCCATTTGAGAGATGAGGCTCACAGAGATGCAGTAATTTGCTCATGGTTGCACAGCATGTCAGTGTTTGAACTAGGCATTGATTCAAGGTCCGTCTGATTCCTGACACTTACCTTCTATTCTTCACGTGGCAGAGGTGCTGCTTTGTCATTTGTCATAAATGCATGCTTGGTGAAAACCATTTTAAAGGAAGGTTAGGAAAAGGAGAACAGAGCTGAGCTATTTCTAGGTCCCCTCTAGGATTTCCATGGTGCAGCCTAAATGTTTAATGTTTATGGTAATGTGCATTGATTAATAGATTATAACACCTCCAAGATCTAGAAAGGTATGATATATGTAACAGTTTCCACTACATGGCTTACATTTGCTATTAATAATTGTTTTTGCCTTTGAGATTAAAAAAAAAAAAAACTTTGTTTTGAAAGGAAATCGTTCGTTAGCATTCTAGAATGGCCTATTGAAAATCAAGCCCCTTGGCACAAATTAATGAAGTGTGTGTTAGTGAATGTCTTATAAATGTAGCATGATGTTTTCTGTTTTCTCTCTTATGCTCTTGTTTCTTTTCACAGCATGCATGACAGACTATACAGAAGAATCTGGGACTTTTACTTCTCCAAACTTCCCCAATAATTACCCCAACAACTGGAAATGCATTTATAGGATCACGGTGGAAACCAGCCAACAGATTGCATTGCACTTTACAAACTTCTCCTTGGAGGAGGCCATTGGTGGAGAGTGCATAGCAGATTTTGTGGAAATCAGGTAAGCACCTTTATTTTATCACCTTTTCCCTTATTTGTTTTCATTCATGGTCTTTCCTGGAAAAGTTAAGGAAAATGCATGGAAATTCTCTGTAAAGCTCCCTGTTGTGCTCTTTCTTGCAAGATATAAAGTTTGTCGTGTGGAGCCCGACTTCACAGAAGAAAAACAGAAAATTGCCTAAGATTCAGTGGTTATCTTGAAGTGATTATTTTATGCGGAATATTTGAAAATAAACTCTAGATTTTATTTGGGCAGAGTAAACAGATGTACTACTCCTCTGAAATTAGATGCTTGCAATTATTGAATACCTACTTTCTTTTTTCCTTTCTTTTTTATTTTTTTAAACAGGCATTAAAAAAAATGGTTTTAATGTTTACTTATTTTTGAGAGGGGGGAAGGGGCAGAGAGAGAGAGAGAGACAGAGACAGAGGATCCGAAGTAGATTGTACACTAAGAGTGGAGAGCCCATGTGGGGCTTGAACTCCCCGACTGTGGATGTGACCTGAGCCAAAGTCAGACCCCTCACTGACGGAGCTACCAAGGTGTCCCGGAATACCTACTTTTTTTATGGAAAATCAATTTAGAATTTAAGGCTGTTTTTTGTCCATTTGGTATAATTATATCCAAAAAAATGATGATAAGATAAGAAACGTAACGTTTTCACCAAGTTTTTTGTGTTCAAATAATAAAAGTCTAGGTTTGTGAATTTCAGCGTGAGAACTTTTTTCTTTAATGCTTTGGTATTTAGGGAGAATGAATTTAAAAAGTTATATTTGCAGTAAAGGTAAGTTGACCTGTATATTGCCATCTATGCAGATCATTTTACATAGAAATAAATTAGGCTTTGTACACACACAATTTGGTGTGTATTTATTTCAGATTTTTATTTGACCTTTCAAAAGCCTAGAGTATTATACTTTTATAATAAACTTTATTCTATAATGTGAGGTATGGTACTAAAATAAATCAGAGTTGTATCATATCATGGCAAAATAACGTAATTTTCTTGATTTACAATAACTAATCATTAGATTTGAATGTTGAGTGAGTCCTTTTTTTTATGCTTGAAAAAGCTACAGATTACAAAGTAGATTTAAGACCCTAAAAGTCCTTGGGGAAGAACTATTTTCAAAATGTTGCTAAATATGTCAAATACAACATTAAATTTGAAAAAATTCAAGTTAGAAGACAAACATTTAAGTTTTCTCTGTAAAATGAAGCAACATTTGTTTATACTGTTAATAATTATGGTCTCTTCATCCCATGTTCTCTGACACATTTACCAGATGCTTCATTTGAGAGAGAGAAGATTAAACTCTTCCTCTCAGCTTGAGATTGGTTATATAAAATGTTGTGCAAACCATAAATGATGTTCTTTATTAAGCTACTCAAATGTTTTTAATCAGGTGAAAAATTGAAAACTTGAAATTGTGATTTAGAGTATTTTTAAGAAAAGTGGACTGACCTAAACTGATCTGTTTGCAGTCTCAAAGTTCAAATAATAGTAAATGTTTATACAGTAATATTATCAGTGATGAGTAAATGACCGCATCTGTGTCTTGCCCCAGAGATGGAGGCAGTGAAAGTTCACCACCCCTGGGAAAATACTGTGGCTCAAATCCACCTCCAAGAATCATCTCTCATAGTAACAAACTATGGTTAAAATTTAAGAGTGACTTCTTTGGCTCAGCATCTGGATTCTCAGCTTACTGGGATGGATCATTAACAGGTAAATGGCAAAGAGCTGTCTTTTATTGGAGAGTCCAGTCTGACTGGTTTCTTGAT
This sequence comes from Puma concolor, assembly GCF_028749965.1. Lineage (NCBI taxonomy): Eukaryota > Metazoa > Chordata > Mammalia > Carnivora > Felidae > Puma > Puma concolor. The sequence continues at coordinate 127,507,878 of NC_141673.1, forward strand.
TCTTAGACTGCCATGCTCTTATCCATTTTTTTTTCTAGCTATATTTTATCATTCCTGTTTATACTAAACTTAAACACTGAAAATATTCCTGAATAACAGCGCTGTTTGGGTTTTGATGTTGAGGACAAAGTAAGGGGAAATATCCTTGTTTTGTGGTATATTACCTCAAGCTGGTGGTCTTGGTTAACAGAAGGAAAGGACATTGACTGGGGCTAGCTACTCTTTGGTGATGCAGTCTTGTTTTGCGACCTGGTTAAAAGGAGAGTAACAGTAGCCCCAGTTGGATATAGACAGGAAGATTCCATTTTACCATAAAGAAGAAGAAATGTGTCACCTGGTCTCTTTCTCCTGTAGGTTGTGGGGGCAATCTCACCACCCCCACTGGCATGTTCATATCTCCCAACTACCCGATGCCCTACTACCACAGCTCCGAATGCTATTGGTGGTTGAAATCGAGCCACGGCAGCCCATTTGAGCTGGAATTTGAAGACTTTCACTTGGAGTACCACCCAAACTGCACTTTAGATTATCTGGCCGTATGTATAAAGTTCAGTTGTTTCCTTCACTGCTCCCATCTCACCCACACACATAAATGCATTTATTTTTATCTTTGAAATTCGGGAAAGGAGAACATTTAAAATATCCACATAAAAAACTTAGAAGAAATAAAAAGAAAATTTGATGAAAATGGCAGCCCTCTGAATATGGCATGTATTACTGAATAGCTTGTAAGTATTTAAAATATATTGAATATGAACTGTTAAGAGATGGTTAAAATCTCCCCAGAGGGGTTATGAGCTCTATCATGATTATTACCTATGTAATTTATATACATGCACTGAAAATTAGCAATGTAGAGGACTATACTGGTAATTGGAGAAGGTACTTGATGTCATCAAGGTGGGACTTTTTATAGTAGCAGCAACTGACCCTTGTCCATTAAAAAAAAATCTGAATAAAAAAATGCACTAGAATGTCACAAATTATGAACTATGAAATAAAAAAGCAAGGAGAACTACTGATAACAGCTATGGTCTCAAAAATAGGTGTTAGTCTTTCATTTTTAATCTCCAGATTTCAGCCTGGGTTCCCATCCTTCCCTCCATACACAGCCCTGGCTAAGTGGCTCAAGTTCATGGTCCAAGTTTATAGACATTTAAATAGAATTTTTAAAGAAAAAGAGGTTAGAGTGGGAGAGAGCCAAAGCATAAGAGACTCTTAAAAACTGAGAACAAACTGAGGGTTGATGGGGGGTGGGAGGGAGGGGAGGGTGGGTGATGGGTATTGAGGAGGGCACCTTTTGGGATGAGCACTGGGTGTTGTATGGAAACCAATTTGACAATAAATTTCATATATTGAAAAAAAAATAGAAAAAAAAGATATTGTGATTCAGGGCTATTCTTGTGTTCTGTCATGTATTTCTTGTATTTTTATGTATTTCTTCCCCACTTTTTAAGAGGTAGAGTCTTTTAGATGATGTTTATAGCCACGGTCATCTGACATTTAAAATGTTTCATTAAAGGTATATGATGGCTCAAGTACCAGTTCTCATTTGCTCAGTCAGCTTTGTGGGGATGAAACACCGCCTCTCATCCGTTCTAGTGGAGACAGCATGTTTTTAAAACTCAGAACAGATGAAGGTCAACAAGGAGGTGGCTTCCTGGCCAAATACCGGCAGAGTAAGTATGTAGACTGGCTGGCTAGTGCCCGTAGTGGGTCTTCAATTTCCTGATAATGAAACAGACTGAAATAAGTATAACCCATTGGATTGAGCAATTGAAATAAATCTTTGCTCCTTATGAGAAAGATTTAATTCTATTTGAGAGAAAAATGCTTAGCATTAAATTTAATGCCATAAACAAAAGCACGTGGTAAGCTCTAGAAAATAGAGTATTTAATATGCCGGGAGAGTTGCCATTCAGTTAAAGATCAGTGTAACAGGTTAACGGCTAATGGGTTTTCATTTGTATCAAACATTACAGTCTTCTAATTAGACATTCCACTGCACATAGCATCTCCCACACTTTTGGGTTTTTTTTTTGTTTGTTTTTTGTTTTTGTTTGTTTGTTTGTTTTTGGTTTTTCTTTTGATCTTGTACATCAAAAGTTACCGTAATTTTTATTAAGGGAAACTACAGTTCTTGTAAGTCATATGGAGAATAAGCACATTCTTTCCCGTGGAAAAATCCAGTCATTGTAGAGATGCCATTTTAAAATCTACTTTCCTGTGAGGCAACATGGTAGAATTAAAGGAATATTGCACAAAGAATCGAGGACCCCAGGGGTTTGTCCCTGGCCCCTGACCCCTGAGAAGGTCACTTTTCCATGGGGTTCTATGATTTCTTCTCTTAAAAAAGGAAATTAAATAAGGCCATTATGAAATCTCCCTTCTAGGTCTAGAATTTAATACATTCTAATGTTAGTTTCAAAATGAACATTTAAGAAAAGTTTCCTTGAATTGTTATTTAATAAACACTTTACTTGTGCATTTGAAAGCACAGTACCTTGCCCCACTAAACCTAAATGTATCCATATTTTGACACAGTTACCTAAAAATAGAATTGAAAGTCTTGAGATACAATATCCCTTTGAATTAGTTGAAGGCATATTAATGTTTGACCTTGACTAGGTGTGATTTTGAAAATATTCACATTCACCTACATTTGGGGTTAGGCTGAATTCTATATAGTTTTGAAAACTGAGTTTTAATGATGAAAACCTTTATTCTGCAGAAATCCATCAAGTATATGAAAAACTCTCCTAAATTTTCTCAGGGATGCATTTTTTTGGTTGAGCATATAATCATTTCTCTAATTTTATTATTGCTGTGCTAATTTGTTTCTTGCTTATAGTCAGATTGTTTATTAAGGATTCCTCCCTTTTATTCCCCTGATATTTTATTTTCCCTCATAATTTCAGAACACTGAAGGAGTCACTCAGTGCAGGTGGGATATATGTCCTTAAAGGCAAAAATCAGAGCTAACCAGTGACGTTTTCTGTAAAATTTGCCATTTGAAATTGGAGGTTTGCAGACAGAATAATTTCTGAGCACAGAGAGCAGCCATATGGCTTAGGCGAGTATATTTTCCTGTGCCCTGACTTGTAGTCACTGAGCAACACGATACCTCTGTGCTGCATAGCTGTAACTTCTCCCAGGCATCAAAACCCACAAAATTATTACTTAGAATTCCTTTGTGGACAAAAAGGTCACCTAAAGAGAAATAGCCTGAGTATTCCCTTGCTCCAGCAAAGGACTATTCTGAGGAGACACAAATGTATACTTTTCCATACCATAGTTTATCAACGCTGTCCTAGTCACCTGTCAGAAAAAGTATAGTAGCAGAAATGCATCTATGAACCACCTTTTTCAGAGACCATTTTTTCAATATAATGTTTATCCTCTCATTCTCTTTTATCACACATCATGGAGATAATATGGAAAAGGCTTAGGAAAAGGCATGTATATGCCTTGTTCAGGTCATTAATTTGGGCTGAATTTGGCACTGACTCCGGGGACCAGCCACCCCTAGAGGTACCTAGTACAGTTTTGGTGGAAAACTCAGCTGAGGAAAATACCAGCTTTTGGTATTTTCAAAATGGAAGCCTTTTTTTCAGAACTTAAGATGTTCATTTCTTCTTCCAATCCTTTACATTGCCTCTATTCGTTCTGGACTTCCTGATGACTCACCAGAGGAATAAGGGAGCCTTTATTGTGAATTTCATGCTGACTTCTGAATGTTCAACAAAGCCATGTTGTTGTCCGTTTTTAGCACTCACATAGAACTTTGTGTTTTTAAACCGTTGAATTTAAAGGTCAGGATTTCTGTTCTTTCAAACGTTAAAGTTAGAAAAACAGAAGCATAGAATATTTAATACACTTCTGTAAACAAATCAGACTGCACCCTGAGTAGTGCTGAGCTATCCTGGTTTTCACCGGTTCACAGGAACTGGATGCCTCTTTATGGGAATCGATGATTTTCATGGCACTTTAAACTTTCTGAGTTCACTTAAGTATTGTTTCTCATCTTTTCTAAATGGAGACTCAACTGTAAAACGCTGTACTATGTATACAGACACACATATATACATTTGCATACACATTTGCATAACATACAAATATAAAATATATAAACTATATACTTTAATCTAGATCTTTTCCTAAAGGAAAATCTTACACATCTTGGGGCAATTATGAAAGACATGATAGTGGTTCTTAATAATCATGGGTGTTTTTTTTCAGCCTGTGAGAACGTGGTAATTGTGAACCGATCCTATGGCCTCTTAGAGAGTATACATTATCCAAATCCCTATTCTGACAATCAGCGTTGTAACTGGACCATCCAAGCGACAGCGGGCAACACGGTGAATTATACATTTTTAGCATTTGAGTTGGAAACTCACACAAACTGCTCCACAGACTACTTAGAGGTATGTATTCTGAACCTAAATAAGTTACTGCATTTTCAGATTCAGGTAGGCAAGCCAAACTATTGTGCTTCATAGAACTGAATCTCCAACCCTGCCCTACACATCTGTGATATGCCAACCACCCCTGGTATTTGAGCAGGTATATTTTGTGTCACTTTCACTGCATCATATTAATACTAAGGATATTTAATCCACTAAATTATATACACAAAGGATTATCTATGTTTTTAGGTTTCAACGTAACTTCTGGACTGACTGACCTCATGTTATTTAAATAATCCCAGACGTAAAAGAATAACTTCTATTTTTTGTTACTTTTGTTCCCTATAAACAGGAGATCAGAAAATGTTTGGGTGCCATGGCTTTATTTAATAACGAATTTGCCCGATAACTAGAAATCATGGTTTGATTCTTGTTTTTATTTTTAAGCTTCAGTTCATTTTTCTTTTGGTAAAACAGAAATTTCTATTTGTTACAATAATGACCACCTGTGGCATTTATTCAACTCTGTATACAATGCTATTCAGTGAAACTTGCTTGAAAATGAGCCAACCCAAAATATCAGGTAATCTGCTGTTTTTACAATAAGATGTTTTATTTATAAAAGATTTTTTGCTGATTTGCATATGTGGCTTTTTAGGGCTACGGATTGAAACGTTAGGGACCTACTTGTTTTACTTTATTAATGTAACTATGCATTCGTATATAAAATTTTATGGCTTATAAACTATTATATTAATTTAGAAATTATCGTTTCTGCTTTTACACTTCGTAAAACAATTTGGAGCCACTGACATATATTTTGACATCAAGTTTTCATCATTAATAAAATCCCTTTTGAGCCCATCTAAAATACCATCATTATATTCATCGACATTGTGTATAATACTTTTGAATCACATATGAGGTTTTCACTAAAAATCTTTTCTTGAGTGACAAGTACTCACTCTGCTGACATTATGAAATTCCCCTCATTCCCTCTGTGCCAGCTAGTGACTTAGTGGGTTTCTGGGTTTTTTTTTAAGCTTATTTATTTATTTTGAGAGAGAAAGGGAGAGAGAGGGAGAGAACACCCGAGAGGAGCAGAGAGAGTGAAAGAGAGAGAATCCCACATAGATTCTGCACAGTCAGCACGGAGCCTGACACAAGGCTCGCACCCATAAACCGTGAGCTCTTGACCTTTTCGAGGTCTTGCTTACAAAGACTTCCAACCCTCAGCACTTGTAACTTTAAGGACATAGTCTTAGGAAAACTTCATCCTTGTAAAAGTTTCTTAACCTTCTTTTCACCAGTTCTTTAAAAAAATTAGCACTGATTGAGGCTGTTTGAGGTTAACATAACTTTTCCAAATAGCCCCTTTGTTTTTCAAAACAGATAGTTTTGAAATCGCAGCCATGGTGCTTACCCATAAGAAAGTTATATTTACTAGTATTCAAAGGAAGTATGATATAACATCAAACTTACAAACATGAACTTGGCAATGGTTTTAAAGTCATCTTTCTTCATCTAGTGTTCAGATGGTCTTCACAGGCTTAATAACGGCATGGCTGTCCCACTCCATTTACCTGGAGTAGCCATCCTTTTATTTTCTTCACGTGGTAAGATCTTGTGCATTCTGTAGAGAAAATGGAAATTTGCTCGCAAAGCCCCTTGCTCATACTTCAAACACAGCAATTTACCTTACCACATTTTTACCAGTTGTGATGGTGCCCACATGTTCTACTGGACTATGAGCTTTTTGAAGGTGTGAGCCGTCTTCTACTGAATTTGTGACCCAGGCGTTGATTATGGAGTTGGGGTCCTATAGGAATCCAGTGAGCTCACTATAACTTGAATATCACTGCCATATATTAGCATCAGCCTGACGATAGCTATTAATTAATGGGAAAGGACTGAATTCCAAACTGAACTTTTTGTCCAATTCCTACACATTCACTGCAGTTCTACTACTTTGAGCACAAAGCAAAAGAGAAGTCATGGTCTTGGAGAGCGCTGTGTGCATAAGCACATGTTAGGCACCATAGCACTGATTTGATAAAAGTACAATGGAGGAAGCTGCCGGGGGGGCGGGTGGGGGAGCTTCCGACCTGGACCTTAAAGGAAGCTTTAGAAGAAAGAATGGGGAGAAAATGAGATGAAATGTTTCCAGGGACTGGACTCCACCTCTTCGGGCTTACTTGAAGATGGAAAGGTAACAGAAAGGCCCATCAGATAATTTTTGGAAGTGTTTGAAAACTGTCAACCAAAAAATACCTCTTCCAACAACCACAGAGCCACTAATTAAAGGCCCTTCATCGATGACGTGAGAGATATGCCATTTATCTTGTGCAACATTCATGGTGAAAGCAGCAAAAGTACAGAATGAGAACCAAAAGCTCAGCACAGGCTTCCAAAGAATGACAGTGTTGCCAGAGGGAGGAGATTTTTTTCCGCTTCTGTAAGCCAAGGGGCAAGGTCAGAGCTATTGCTACAATGGCTGGTCTATGATGAAAATTTTAAAAGCACAAATAACCACTTAAGAAGAGAAAAGCCACAAACACAAAATCTAGTTTCCATTAATTTAATAACTTGTAGTTAAAGGGTTTTTCAAGTAACTGAGCCAGGTCCCAGCTGAGTGACTGTTACTGCAGCCAGAATTGAGTTATTTTGAATCAATAAAGCTGAGATTATGGAAGGACTCGATTAGGTGCTGGTCGGACATTGTGCCCAACCTTGCTGAGGGGTGTGGGTTGGTAGAAAGCCCATTGGGAAGCTAAACCATCCTTTATTATTTGTCCTCTGGGCAAAACAAAATGATTCAGATTTGGAAATTAAATATTCAATGGGAGGAAGGGTCACTTGCCTAAAGGAATAAATAAGACCATACTGTCCATGCAGTTATGGGAAGTCAACCTTAAGGATTCTCTGTGCGTCCCACAACTTGATTTCACTTCTTAATTTTTATGCTGAGTCTGAGTCTCTGCACAGAGGAGGAGATTTCTAATAGCTGATTGAGTATAGAAATGAAAGTGATGGGTTTGGGAGACATCAGCACAGAGATGTGCAGGAGGGCCAGAGCCTGTATTAAGTCGACAGGGAGCATGTGTTCGTGGCGTGTAGAGGAAAGAGGGAAACTCTGAGGTGGTTGTGCCATGGACGCTAAGGGCAGAGAGTATAAAGAAGGTGACAGTGATCAACAAGGGGGAGAGGCTCCCCAGGGGCCAAGGGGGATCTCAGGGTTAAGAAGTGTCCCACGGAGATCACTGTGACTCCAGGCAAAGTGATGTTTGGGGGAAGGGGGAGCAAGAGTGGGACCACAGTACGAAGAAGCACAAAGGGCAGAGAGTGAGCGTAGACAGAGGTTTAAGTCCATGAATTCACTGTCTGAATTCTCTCAAGGAAATGGCATTAAGTCCTAGCTTCCTTTCTCCAGTCCTCATCCTACATTTCCCTAACTCGTCCTCATGAGGCAAGCTCTCACAAGACACCCTCCTCTGCATTTTGTCTTGTATGTCAGTGTCTCTTCTAATGTGGCCCCGGGTTAGAGTCAACACTCCAGTGAAGCTGGCCAGGGTCAAGTAGGCTGGGACTGTATTATCTGGCTCATATACTTCTGGTATTGTACGTAGGCTGAGGTTACACGGGCTTATTGTTAGTCAAGTTATAATGCGGGACTATATTAATACCTGTATTCTCCAGGTCACTTTTATACGAACTGTAATGGCTTCAGAGCCATACATAGGATGTCATTCCTACCAAATTATATTTGACTATTTTGCCTGCGAATTGAACTCATGATCCTTCTAAACCCCGCTTCTTTGGTCTGTAAATTATCCATTTGCATATAGACTTACTGGCCTCTGGCCTACTAGTTCTTCAAAAGTAGTTGATAAAAATGTCAAAAAAGATGGTGCCTGTTCCAAATACTCCAAAATAACATCTTTCTTTGGTAAGATGATGTATTGTCGGACACTTCTGGGATAGCACTATTCAAACTTGATAATAGTAATTGCTGACCTCTCTTAAACACTTATTATTTGCTAGGTAATTATTACAGCAACACTATAATGTAAGATATATTACCCCATTTGACAGGTGAGACAGTTGAGGCAAATGTCCACAGTCACAAACATTAGAGGTGTTGAAGTCAGGCTTTCTATCAGGCCCTGTGGCACGGCCAATGCTTTTACTTATGACACTGCACACCCTCTCTGTATACACTCACAATTTTCTGTCACCTTCAGAGATGACATGAGGAGATGTCCATGGAGCCTGCAGATTTACCATAATACTGTCACAGAGAGGAGTCTATATTATTTTAGCACACTTCTTCATAGATAAGCACTGGTCATTTATTATAATCACCTTTTTTTTTTTTTTTTTTTTTTTGCTACATAGTGACAAACTATTTTTAGTGTCCAATTTAGAATTTTTCCAAAAAATGCTGTCAATCTTACCCATGAGATTCTAGAATAAATCTTTTCTTCAGTTTGGAAGTTGAAACATTTTCCTTGAGACCTCTGGCCATTCTACTATTTTTCATTGTTGTGTTTTATGCTCTTGGTTGCAGATACACACTTGAACTAAACCATTAGAATTGTGAAAGGGTTGTCCTCTGAGGAAAGTAAAAAGCCTCATGACCCAGGATAAACTAAGAAGCTGGAAAAGGGCAGGAACAAAAGCAGCTTAGTGGCCTCTCCCTGCACATGTATACTCCATTTCCATCTGTCTTCCCAAAAGTTTCCTCTGCTTTTCTGCAGCCTCACAACTTTACCTTCAATATGGCTGCCCCAGCCATGAGTCCACATGACCATTTGCCTCGAGCTCTTACAACCAACTAGGCTTCCCCTTGGTGATCAGTTACCAGCACGGAGGTCTCATATTTTTTTTTAATGTTTATTTATTTATTTTTGAGAGAGAGAGAGAGAGAGAGAGAGAGAGAGAGAGAAGAAGAAGAAGAAGCAGGGGAGGGGCAGGGAGCAAGGGAGAGAGAGAATCCCAAGCCGGTTCCATGCTATCAGTGCAGAGCCTGACATGGGGCTCAGTCTCATGAACTGTGATATCATGACCTGAGCTAAGAGTCAGATGCTTAACCAACTGGGCCATCCAGGTGCCCCGGGGTCTCATCTTTTTGAGCCTGACAGTAAAGGCATGGATCTGGCCCACTTGTGGATGCATGCCCCTCTGGGCAGTATGACCGGCTCTGGCCAGGAGAAGTGAAGTCCAGTCCTCTGGCCAGTGTGGCTCATAGACTGTGTGTGGGGGCATGGTTTCTGCTGGCATGTTAAAACATTTCTTAACACTCATAAATTCAGTAAGGTTACACAATTAATTTGTGGTAACTATACCTTTTTGTAGTGCAGGATATAATTCAATCAAGCCCAAAAAATTCATTTAAAGGAATTGACTGCCTTATCACGTAAATTGGATCTCATTGTCTCTTCTTCTAGTTTCAAAATTATACTAGCTATGTTTCTGTTTTCCCTTCATCACATTATGCTCTTTTCTGAAAGTGCCGATCCATTCATATTTTGATCTTTCATTTGCCCTAATCTTAGCTTTAGAAAGTAGACATTTTTTCTAACTGTGCAGTTTCCCAAAGTTGAGCCAATTTGTGTGCTCATAAAATGGTCAGAAAACTATATAAGCTCCATTGTTCCTTCTTAATTGATTTCTTCAGAGGTTTCCCTTTTTATTGCCCCAAAAGTTATTCCTGACTTTGTGGGCAGAATTTAATTTTATGAGAATTTGTCATCTGTGTTGAATTTTCTTTCTTTTCTCTATTGCTTCTCTTTTTTCTTTAATTTTGAATTGTTTTGGTCCATGAGCTCATATCTCCTTTTGAAGTTGGACTCCCTAAAACCTTAGGCCCATGGCTGGTATAGTCAGTATCACAGTCTCCAGGGACATCGATTAGTGTCTCCTAGTGTTTTGTTCTACATTAACAACCACTTTTCTGCTGTCCAGAATTAATCCAGAGTAGCATTTCTCTTCACTGTTTACTTTACTTTTCGAGAGAGGAGAGCGTTTAAAGAATTCATCAAATTCCATGCTTTTTCCAGTTTAGACATCTGAGAGATGTCCAGATGGTTGAAATTATCTCCCCTTTGCCACCCCTGCGTGTCTCTTTGTGCTGCACTAGTGTCCACATATTTCCTTGGGAACAAATTGGAATCTCTACTGAGGAAGAAGCCCATGTGAAGGTGAAGCCCCTGTAACTGGCTGCATTCCAGAGTCACTTGGAGATCTTGTTAGAAAAACATATTCCTAGACCTCACCCCAGACCTACTTAACCAAAGTCTCCGGGAATCTCACTAGAGACTGCACCACTGCACCCACCCCCCTACCCCCCCCCACCCCCCCACCTCCCCCACCCCCCCCACCGAGCTCTTGGGCCAGCACTTGAGATCACTGTCTGCAGCCCACTTTGACTCTGACAATACATTTTACCCTCACTTCAAAGCTCTCTTCAGGGAGTTATAAATATTTTTAATAGGTATCTACTTAATGTGTCCCTTCAAGTGCTATCATTGAATGTTTCTCTTTCAATAGGTCTTACTTGTCCATTCCTATAAGATGAATCACATCTTTTTCTTACCAAGACGCAGTGATACTATCATTATATTTATCTCATCATATAAAGACATCAGCTTTACTTTGCGATTTTTGTGTTCTGATTCAAAACTTTTCTCCCCCACCCGTATTTATTTGGCATCTTTGCCACTATCATCTTCCAGCTCATTTCTTTTTTTTTTTTTTCTCCAGCTCATTTCTGTATACCCTTCCGGTCCTTCCCCTTCTCAAATCCTCTTGATTATGTCAGTGACTTCTGTCCAATGCATTTCCCAGTCTTCATAAGATTGATGTTATCTCTTGCCAAATCCTCTCTCTGATGTCATCTTGTCCACCAGATGTTTATATTATTGTTAATTACACTCCAGTGTCCTCTTCCAATTACAAAATCATGCATTTCAAGTGAAAGAATGGACCCAAACTGGGTCTTCAAGTCCTACACTTGTGTTTTCTAAGTCTGCGGCCTGAGCCATGCAATTTTCCATACCGTGACTGTGAAACACCAGGCCCGGGTGATATTGCGATTAGTTAAGGTAACACGAGCTGTTGTTATATGTTCTCAGATGCTTCGTGTACTACAAGTTTATTTCTCAGTCGTGTTGGAGAGCATGCATGTGTTCCTTGCCTTGCACATGGTGATTCAGGAACCCAGACAAAAGGGAAGTCGATTTGGGGAAGCCTTTATACCTCTCTCTGCCGCAAATGTTGATAGATGTTTTACACATATCAGTTTGAGAAATGCTAAATTAAACACAGTCAAATAGGGGTTGTTGTTTTGTTCTGCATTTGCTGCGGTATGTCCTCAAGCCATACCACCCTAAATATGCATTATTCATTCACATATCCAGTCATCTGGTCATTCAAATAGATTTCAGACACATAGACTGTGTCCCTTCCTTGTCTTCCCCGAGGAAGAATAACTTACCAAGTTCAAAGAGAAGTTGTGTTGGAGGAGCTGTCAGAGCTAACGCAGCCGCGAGTTCGAGTGGCAAAGGTAGAGTTTAATCCGTCATGTGCTCCTACAGTGGGATCCAGCACGAACCGCACTCCCTTCGCTTTGTAGGGAGGCGACTGGACGTTTCAAAGGGAGAATGAGGGAGTTGGGAGGGGGCAGCAGCCCGAACACTCAGGGAAGTGAGAAATGACAAAAGGTTAGTCCGTGTCAGTGTGGCCAGGCCAGCTGCAGCATGCTGTTGGCTGCAGCCATGGGAGTTAGGATTCTGCCCTCCCACACAGACTGGGAGCCAGGGTCCCATCCTTCCTGAAGATTACATTTCAAAGGCATGGCTCTCAGATCCTTGAGAAAGTACTCCTGAGTCCTAGGAGGCACACATACATCTCAAAGGGACAGAGGAAGGATTCACACCTATAAGCCCTTTTTAGTAAGTGTTCTAAGAAAGGGTGGTCAGGGGCCCAGCCTCAGGTGTGGCTGGAACAAACCATCAATTCTTCTGGTTGCCTTGAGCTTTTCTCAGGCAGGCACTTTAAGCGGGGCAGGGGTCATCCTGGGGATGTGACCTTGAGCTGTTAGAAACCATGTTAGTGTTTAAGTATTTTAATATGGGGGGCGTGAGTGGATGAAAGCACGTGTGCCCAGAGTCCTCATCTTTTGTAGGCCAAGGTTGAGGCCTAGTCAGGAAGAAGGTTCGGAGAGGCCTGGCTAGAGTCGAGCCCAGGAGAAAATCCTTGTCAGAACTGAAGGAAGTCCAGTGTGGCTGAGGCTGAGTGTGGGGCTTCTGGGTGGATGGGACCCTGCGAGCCAGCGAGCGAGCGAGCATAGCCCAGCACTGAGGGGGCATGAGGAGGAGTTTCAGGGACCTCCCCTGGAGCAGCAAGAGGTCTTTCAGGAGTGTGAGCCTGAAACGGCCTGCTCAGATTGGCGCCTTTAAAGACTCTGGCTTTAAGGGAAAATGGAAGGGAGGTGAAAGTAACTGTGGAGATCCAGTGAGGGGGTCGCTGCAGCCCAGGCGAGAGAGAGAGGGCACCAGTTCCTTGCAAGCTGAGGAGGGACAATGTAATAGAAGGATTTGAGAGCACCGAGGAGGTAAAATCAGCAGAAGTGGACCAATGATTGGATGGGAGTGGGGCTGGTCCAGGCGAAGACAAGGCTGAGATATAATTAATGGTTCATCTCTTAAGACACTTGAGTTTCCTCTTGCTTTCTGTCTGCAGCTGGCGTCACTGATGCATTTGGCACTTCTCACAAAGGATAAATGATAAAGCCAACATTTTAGTCCGCTTACTTCACTCGAAGCTCTGTTAAATATAACAAAGAATATGTTGATTCCATTGACTAATGGAGTTTTGCATGTGATCATTATAATTTAGAAATTACTATTATTTCTTTAATGTTTATTTATTTTTGAGAGAGAGAGAGAGAGAGAGAGAGAGAGGAAGGGACAGAAAGAGAGGAAGACACAGAAGCCAAAGCAGGCTCCAGTCTCTGAGCTGTCAACACAGAGCCCGATGCAGGGCTCGAACCCACAAAACATGAGATCAAGACCTCAGCTGAAGTTGATCGCTTAACCGACTGAGCCACTCAGGTGTCCCTAGAAATTATTTTTAGTTTTCTCTATTATTACAGAGAATAAGGACTTTATTGTATCCTTGAATTTGACAATTCTTGTTTTAAAATATAATTACCCATGAAGAAAACATAAAGAAATTATTTTTGAGGACTTTAATTACTAAACTTCTACATGGCTCAGTTTCCAGAACTCTAAAATGCGGAGAACAGTATACCTACATTATAGAGCTGCTAGGAATTTTAAATTTAGGAAACATACATGAAGGGTTTAGAATAACACTCCACTAATAAATATTACTTATTAAATGCTACTAAGTATTATTTATTATTATTTCAACATAAACATGATTTTGTGGATTAACTTTTGCTATCTAAAATATTTTGCAGTCCGTGCAAAGCTATGATTTCCAAAACAGCCTTCCCAGTTGTGATGAGGATAGATTGGTCCCATGTATTGAAAGCAGAGCTTCTGTCTCCTGGCCTCTCAGCTTTTCTACAAAAGCCATGGGAATTCTATATCTGAATCTAAGAAGTATGGTAGTCAGTATCCCACTTGCCAACAGGAGAAAAGCATTTGAGATTTTATGTCTTAGTAACAACGGGTCTGAGCCGACTTTCATCATCATGGCACCTCCTTAAACACTTCCTGGGCAGATGAGTCACGCTTCCTCTAACTGTCTGTCAGAGGAAGTTTGCTTCTGGGACACCTCGCATTTGGCTTAGAATTCAGAGATAAGCTCTTTTAATTCTGAGGACAACTGCCATCCCAAAACACTCATAAAAACTGACAACAATATACCAAACAATTCAATTTATGTCTCTGTACTAGATATGAATCTTGCATTGTACCAATCATGATCTGGGTGCAAAAGCTTAGAATGCAGTGTATTCATTGATTATTAAGCCACATACTTCATATTATCATTAAGAGTAACAAGATGCATTTTACAAGAAATTTAATATTCTGGTGTCGTCCAAGCAAAGGGTGATTTTTTTTTTTAAATCATGAAAAATTAAAAGGAGAGCTATTTATCTCAGTGTAATCAAAATCCCTTTCCTCAGAAGGAAATGCTGATCTTTCCTGGCCATCCCTCACAGTGAAGAATTTTCATGTGATTGCGTGAATTTGCTGCAGTTAATGAGGCAGACACACCAGCCCTCAAAAGATTGCCTTTGCTCTTGTATTCCAAAGAAACTCTGTGTGTTTCCCCTCTCAATATTCTCTCAAATGTGAAAGACAGAATGAGGATGATTAATAATCAGACCTACAGGGGCACCTGGGTGGCGCAGTCGGTTAAGCGTCCGACTTCAGCCAGGTCACGATCTCGTGGTCCGTGAGTTCGAGCCCCGCGTCAGGCTCTGGGCTGATGGCTCAGAGCCTGGAGCCTGTTTCTGATTCTGTGTCTCCCTCTCTCTCTGCCCCTCCCCCGTTCATGCTCTGTCTCTCTCTCTGTCCCAAAAATAAATAAACGTTGAAAAAAAAAATTAAAAAAAAAAATAATCAGAACTACAGATAACTTCCACTCTACCCTGAAGACAGGAAGAAGTACATCAGACGCTTAAAAATTGAAATTGCCCTATCAGCACTTCCTTCCCTCGGGGACCTCACCTAGCTCTCTCCTCAGACCATCAGCAAGTGCATGGAAGTTCCCTTCTACCATCTAAGGGGCACGTGGCTTGAATGAGAACCCATAGCTCAGAATGCTAAATTTTAAAATTAGGGATTATTGTTGTGGATTTTCATTAATTATCTTGATTGTCCACTTTGTAAAATAAAGAAGAGGGGCACCTGGGTGGCTCAGTCAGTTAAGTGTCCAACTTTGGCTCAGGTCATGATCTTGTACTTTGTGGGTTTGAACCCCATGTTGGGCCCCATACTGACAGCTTGGAGCCTGGAGCCTGCTTCGGATTCTGTGTCTCCCTCTCTCTCTCTCTCTGCTTTGCCCCTGCTCATGCTCTCTCTCTCTCTCTCTCTCTCTCTCTCTCAAAAATAAATAAACATTAAAAAAATAAATGAAATAGGAAAGATTTCCAACTGCAACATTCCAGAATTAAAAAAATAAATGCCATGTTTACCCTTCAGTCCTTATATTTACTCTTTATTTAACAGGCTTTTCCCCTCTTCTTCCCTGAACTGGGAAAAGTCTGCCTGGCAGCACTCTAGATCCTTCCAGCTCAAGGTTCAATGACTTCATGTTGTTCTGTGAAGCAGATTTCTCCCTGTTTCTGAGTCCATCTGTAGCAGATGGTGAGGCTTTTAGGAGGCAGAATAATTTTTTTAAGAACAGTTCAGTGTTCCGCTGTAGTGATGCAGTTGGCAGAGGGAACTCCTCGGTTCATGGAATTAAATGTTCATGTACACGCAGGAGAGTAGGCTTGGCTCTCAGTGCATCTCAGTTACCACCAGGGAGGGAATTAGGCATTTACTACTCCATCAGCGACTCTCAGAACTTATATTTGTAAGAAGTCTTTAGTCCCTGAACAGCAGAAGGGATTCTTTTTAAATAAAGAATTCGTCTAATTAATCATAAAAACCTAGTTACGATTTAAAAAAAGGAAACATTAGGGGCAAAATATGGTTTTAAATTAATGCTGAAGGAGATTACCTTATATAATAACATTGTAATGGGCTAATTTTCATGTATAAACTTGAGATCCGTATAAAAGACTACAGAAATAGACAGTATAATATTTTTAGTAGACCAGCTGGGTGTCTGCGAACCTAAAAGGGTATGGAATTCTGAGAGTGGAAAAACATTACCAATGCATATCTATGTCAATGCAATGCTATGTCAATAGGTCCCCAAAGATAATCCTTGAAAAAATAAACTGATCACACAGGAATACATAGTCATTGCAGGAAGTTTGGAAAATATAGAAAAAGTTAGGTAAAATAAAAATGATCTCAATAATAACATCACTCCTAATAATTTCTGGTGGTATTTATTTCCTGTAGTCGCTCCTTATGTATTTTATTTTAATACGCAAAGGGGATCTTCTGGACACAACTATCCTATAATGACTTTTTCCCAGATCACACTAGCTTGTGAACGTTTGTCCGTGTTGTTCACTATGCCACATGATTTATGACATTGCACATGCCATCATCACGATACGGTCACCTATTCTTGTGGAACATTTAGAACTTTTTCAGATTTCCACTATTATGAGCCATGCTGAGATAAACATTCTTGTAGTTAAATCTGTGCACATATACATGTGTAGACAATGACTTGAAAAGTCAAACAAACAAACAAACAAAGGCCAAAAAAGAAAAAAACAAATCAACCTTTGTGGCTCCTAAAATGAGCAATGTATGGAAAGCAGAAACAGAAGTGTCAGTGCGCTATTAAGAGTGAACAGCGGCTAGCTGCCACATGGGAAGGAGACGATCTCATCTGGGCGTGAGACCAACATCTAATTCAGAGTGACACTGAATAACTCAGAACGTGGTCTTCGATGGGTTTCTTGCTGTCATGCAAAGCCCAGAATTCTGAGTAATTGTTTAATTTTAGATGGGTATTTCATATTTCCTGCCCCACCCTGTCAGCACATGGCAGCATGGCTTTTCCTGTGCTGCGGCGAAGATGTGTGCCTGTATATCAGACACTGTGTGTGGCCACGTGTCTGGTGGAGACGCTGCCTCCCGGGGCCATCGCGGAGCCATCTACAATCTACCAGGCTCTGCTTCTTAGTTTTCATCATTAACATTTGCCTAATTTACCCTCCACAATCTGATTACCTTTTTACCCCTGCCTTAGCCTTTTCTCATCCACTAGGGGAACTTTTGCCCAACTCCACGAATCTTGTTTGGAAGCTTTTACTGTGGTTCCAGGAATATTATGAAGTCCTTCAGATTTAAAGTAAATGTGAAAGGTTCTAGGTTTATCCGAGAGATTTATGTGTAAACGCTCTTAATAACTACTCTCATGAGGCACTTTTCATGGGTCCTTTTAGCACTGTTTTCTGGGGGGGGGGGGAATCTGAAGAAACGCCCCAAGAATTCACCGATTCCCACCCTTTTGGAGCACCGGTGGCTAAGCAGCTAGAGCTGCAGGCTGGCTGGACTGTCATGGGAGAGGAGGCAGTGACACGAAGAAACACGTGCAGAGACGCTTTCCCTACCGTTTGCCTCTCCCTTCCCCACCTCGCCAGCGCAGCCTTGGTAGATTTCCTAACGCTGTCTCCACCACCATCCCATTAGGATCCACCACCTCCCTCCACCCCGGCCCGCGCACCAGGCTTACGCTGTCCCCCACGGTATGGTTTGCTCTGGGCCACGCACCCCACACTTGGGAATGGCCTCAGTGTCCACACAGAAGCAGGTTGTCATAGCAACACGCTGCAAGCGATTCATGTTGGCCGTCCATCTCTTCACAAGTGATTCATTGATTCACTGCTTTCCCATCTGGTCTGCCGGGGATGATTTCTGTGAAGTGTTTTACATGAGTCAGCTCAAGTTGTCTACACCGTCATATTTTGTCTCTCAAAACTATTTCTAGAGTGGTTTCTTTGGGGAAAAAAAATGCCAAGAGTTAGAATAACATTTTAAGTGCATTCCACATGCCAAGTCTCACACTCAACCTAATTACACGGTGTGTCTCATTTGCTATTTACACCAACCTTATAAATACCATTATGGTGCCAAATTTATATAGAAATTGTAGCTAGGAGAGGGTGAGGACTTTTCACAAGATTACATTCTAAGGAAAGTTTAGAGCTGGACTAGACTGTGTACCCATAGGCTGATCACGATTAATATCTCTAGTCTGCTCTTACAATAAAATTACTTCCTGGCTTCCATTTGAATACAATCTGTTGGTGACACTGGCTTCACAAAGCTAATCTAAAAATTCATTGAGTATAGGTCTCAGAAAGTTTAACTGTGTTCTTTCTATAAGCATTAGGTGATTCTCTACTGCACCTAAAATTCTCCCTCATGGCAGGTGGGATATTTCAATACATGTTAAACTCTAAAGGATAACCTTATTTTTGTTTTTAAAGATTTGTAGTAGAAGGGGGACCAAAATTTTTTCCTGAAGTTTCTCCATATTTTAGTAATATCTTCCCAAGAGCCCCTTGATTTAATTTCTCTATTTGGTCTATATTTAATTCTTAAAATTAATGATCCACTCTAAGCAAGTTTTATTTCAGAAAAATGTCAAGGAAATAAGAAAAAGTATGAATTAGATGCCAATCTAAAATAGAACTGAATTCTAGTTATTACTCCCCATAATGCTAAAGTGAGTTTAGAAAGGTAGTATATCCATACATCCCATGCTTATAAATATATGAAATAATTATAATTTTTTTCATCAAAGTCACAAATATTCAAAATCATAAAAGAAATTTAGCAGCAAAGAAGTACTTCAAAAGCACATTTCTGTTCTGAGAGTTCTTGGCAATTCATAAAGCTGATTCCCATTGAGAGAACAGGTTGAGGTTCACGTTAGCTGATACTGGGTTCCTCCGGACTCGAGTTCCAGAGTTGCTACAAAATCCTTACTCTTACAAAAATTCAACTCTCTGTCAGTGAGGCATCCTCAGTTTTATATCTTCTACCTTGCATGTATGGTTCTTAATTAGAAGGAGTCCACGGATCATTTCATATTGCACCTGGAGTCTGAAGTCCCTAATGGTCTCAGAAACTACGCATGTGCCAAATTATCAAACCCATGCAAAGGAAGTCGATAGAAATTGGTAAATGTGGCTTAGGCAAGAGATTTCCTTCCTCTCTGCCTGTCCACTTGAGGGTGGAGCGGGGGTGCAGAGACCTACACCACATAAATCCTAAACGAACAGTCTCCTTAAGAGAATAATTGAAAGGATTCTACACAGGAGGTTGTAATATATACACATATTTACATTTGAAGATACGTTGAACCGCCAACCTGAAAATGGAAGCAGCATTGCAGATATTTAAAAAAAAAAACAAACAAGAAACACCCCTCTCCACACGGTTATACAACTTAGATCTGCATATTTCAAGTGAGAATCTCCATCTTTCTTTTCTTAATTTCTATTCGTTTCCTTCTGTGGACTTAATTCCAAGCTTAGATATTGTGGATCTTTAGGCTTTCTAAACGCAGGGGAAATCATACCCTTCGCGGGACCAAGCCAGAATGCTCGCCAGTAGTGGCAATGAGTCACAGCTGCAATGTCCTGTGGTTAGCCTTCTGCTCTGAAAACAGAATCGGGAGCAGCAGGCACCTACTGGTTTCCATGGCAACCAGTATTTGTGTACTTTGAACAATGACTGTTCCTTTTTGTGTGGTAAATTTACGCGGGAATGAATTGTTGAGGTGACGTTAGCCATCTGTGTGAATATAAACAAAAAACCCCCCGATTTAATTAAGTGTAAACTTCAGAAGGACATAGCGTTGGGGGTTGGGGTGCTTTTGTATAGAGGTATTGTCCTACACTAATTAATTCATTTGTTTATTTGACATATTTAAGCATTTTCATCAATGTCTATTCGATGTTTCAGTGTGCATCACTTTCTCCCCTCCAAAGGCAAAAAGAAACTAATTGTCATTCATCAGTGTTCCCCCCACCCACCCCCACTCCCTGTGGCCCCCCTCACCCCCCACCATCCCATTCACAATGTGTTATTTTAGAAGGACTGGGATTCAGGGGCTCTCCTTCAATGAGGTAATCCTATCCGGAAGGAAGAGAAAAATGTCCCCTCCAAGTCATGTGAAAATGTCAGCTTTCTTAACCTTGCTGAGCTGGGGAGGCAAAACTACTGTAATGCTTACGGCCTTGTAGCGAATCTAAAATTCACTTCCTCAAAATGTCACTGCCTACCATTTCAGAAGACCCGTCAAGCTGAGAGCGATTGCGGTGGTGGGGAAATCTTACCTCGTGTTTTGTGGCATAAAGATGAAATAATTAAAGCTTTGGTCACTGAACTACAACCCAGAGCTAAGAATGAGCCTTCTGGAGTGGAAAATAGTGGAGTGTTTCTTGCTTATTATACCTCTGCCTGGGAACAGTATGTTTATTTTTGTATTAATTAGTTTGGGATTGGAATCGGTACACTGGATTTAATAAAAAAAAAAAAAAAAAAACCCTCTGAAGCTGGGATAAATACCCTACAGTGAAGCAGTAACTTAGGAGTAAACAGATTGCAACATGGCCCTCCTCCCCTACTTGTACCTCCCGCCTTAGATGGAGGGATCTGAGAGCAGAAACGAAGGGCTTTGGGTTTTCCCTCCTCTTTTTGTGTTGCTTTATTCTTTCTCCCAATTTTTGCTCCCTCATTATGGCTTCTGTCAACTAGCCTATGAAGGAGACACTTGTTAATTAATATACCTAGTCAAAGCAGCAGCGGCCTTAAAAAAGACAAAGGAAACTGAAGCGATACGCCTGAAAAATAAATTTCATCTTTATTCGTTTGCTTCAAATGCTTAGGTTTACTACCTAAGGGCGAGTTATCTAACAGACTTCTGAATGTCTCTCTTTAAATCTCTGCTGACCTTCCCCCAAATATCACAGGCATGTATGACTGATGACCAGCTAGTTTTGAGAACTCCATGAGACAGGCCAACATTTAGAAATCTGTAATTTATTATAATCTTGAACAAGGCCCTTCCTGATCCCTGCCACCAGCCCTTCTACAGAGAGGCCCACAAAGGATCCAGACTCTTTGTTGCCTAAAAGAATCATGCTGAAATTTAGGACTCTAAGACCCTACTATGTACCTAACTATGTAGGATTCAAGTAATAGGGCAGATTAAATCCCACTGAAATAAATGCAGCTGTGGGGGAAATCATTGTGTTTGTTCCATTGTGTTTGTTCATTGAAGATGTATTGGGAATGTGCCCTCGACAAAGCCCTGAACTAGACAGAAGAGACTGGGAGAGGTGCTCTGGGCTCTAAGGAAACCCATAATCAGTAGGGGAGATGAGGCCCACATGGCTGGCAGTAGAACAGAGGGGAATGGAACCATTTCTACAAAGAAGCACGAGTAAAAGCTGAGGGGTTTCAAAGGAAAACTAATTCGTGAGTGAATCCCTAGGGATTAGGGAAGGCTCCATGGGGTGCTTTGTAGAATTTGATGATAAAGTTTTCCATGCTCTCATCAATATGTTTCAAACTATATCATAACATTTCAGTAAATAAAAATAATTTGGCCAATTTGGAACTTATTGAATCCAGATTACACATGTACCTACAGACATATTCATTCAAACACATGCACTCACACATACTCTTATATATGTGTACTCTACAGGAGAATAATCAAGGAAGTCTGTTAGTTTATGATCAGGTATTTTCAATTTTGTTTCATGGACAGTTCATCCCAAGGGTAACCAGAACAAAGTAGACAATGATGTGGACGTTAGTAGAGGAAAAGAAAAATATAATGGCCTGAGTCACAAGGAGCCAACTGTTTTGGATTATCATGATCTTTCCTGATTGAAAGAGATATGGCAGAGAAGTTTATTTATTTTTTAGTTTAGAGGTGTATTTCAGATGAAATGAATAAATGAGGCAGATAAAGGGTACACGACAGGATATACAAATACCTCAGTGGGAAAGTGAGCAAAAACCACAGCAGAAAAGTTCCAAGAGAAGAAATATAAATGCCTAATAAGCACGAAAAACCTTCAACCTCAAAGTAACATAAGTTGAGCCAATTACAAAACCAAACATATTTTCCCTATCGGTATCAGCTCTAAAAATAATAGCAGTCACGGGGTGCCTGGGTGGCTCAGGTGTTCAGCATCCAACTCTTGATTTCAGTTCAGGTCATGATCTCACAGTCTGTGGGATCCAGCCCGCATCGGGCTCTGCTCTGACAGCATGGAGCCTACTTGGGATTCTTTCTCTCTCCGTCTCTCTTTTGACCCATATCCCATGCACGCATGTGTGTGTGCTCTTTCTCTCTCCAAAATAAATAAGATCAACTTAAAAAAGAATAGCAATTGTAATTGCCAAAGTCCCATTGTAGTAAATTGCTGGTGGGGGATACACTGGTATAAACTTTCTGGTAAGAGACTTAATAATATAGATCAAGAGCCATAAAAGATTATATTCTCTGATTCATTCCCCTTATAGGAATCTTTCCTGAGGGACATTTAAAATATCAAACAAACATTCATATTGGCAAAAAATTGGAAATGTCCTTAAATGAACAACAATAGAGTATTAGAAGCATTTTACGCCACCATTAAAAATGTTTACACAGAGTATTTGCTGACATGCTTAGAAAAAAATAAGGAACGCACTTAAATGTATAGCCCAAGCTTGTACACACACATATATACCTGGACACATAGGTATATGTATACATACACAAGCAATGAAAAAAAAATGTTGACAAGAGAAACCTCCGGTATTAACAAAATATTAACAGTGGTTATCTTCAGTGGAATTAAATTTTGTATTCATTTTTTACATAGCTCTCTAAGCTGTCTAAATGCTTATGTTAGTATTTATATATATTTATATAAATTAGTATTTATATATATTTATATATATATCTTTCAATTATAAGATTGCTGTTCAACGAGCATCTCTTATATGTCATTAACGTGTGAACACATCTCATCTGGCCCACCATTTCCTTATTCTGTGCCTGGATTATACTTTCGAGGGAGCTTGCTAGGCTGACATAAAACCAAACACTAATATTTGGATTTCCAGATTTATTGGGCTTAGGACTCACCCATAAAGTCTCTCTATATAATCACCTATTTTTAATTTGTTAATTCTTATATTAAGCCTCCTGTGTTCAAACCACCTTAGCAGATTTACCCTTAAACTCAGCCAAGGAACAGCTTTTGCTACGTGAACAGACTTTACTTTTTCCCTGTGACACACCATGTAAAGCTCCCCACCCTGGGAAGTTTCTCCTTGATTCCAGCTCTACGACGGCCCCCAGCGGATGGGGCGCTACTGTGGAGCTGACCTACCGCCTGCAGGGAGTACCACGGGCTCCAGGCTTCAAGTGCTGTTCCACACCGATGGGGTCGGTCACCATGAGAGAGGATTTCAGATGCAGTGGTTCATTCATGGTAAGCCCTGGGCTGATCTTAGTTGTACTGGATGCTTGCTCCTTGACCAAGAATTCTTCCTTTCCCAGCTCTCACTTTGGAAACGATACCACCGCAAATAATGGGGCTTGGGTCACAATCTGGTGCAAGGCCTTGGAAACCTTCCTCAGACACTGGAGGGTTAATCCCGGCAGGGTTAAGAGAGGACAGCAGTTGGAGAGCTACTGAAGTCAGTGCAACAATAAATCACCAAAGAGAAAGGAGGGGAGCAGAGTGAAGTTTCTGGCGGGAGAAAGACCTGTCCTTGGGTGTGGCAAGCAAATGGCATTGGGGTCTCCCATGGGGAGTGGAACGGAAGGAGATTCCAGGCTTATTCTGACATTAGCAGAGAAGGAAGGGTGGGGATTAAGGGGCAAGAATGAGTCAATCCAAGAGAGAAGGGGAAGGGCATGCTTTGGGCTGAGAGGGGAGCAGGAGTAGAGAACTTACCGGCACTAAGCCAGGGCGTGTGTTGTACCTGCCAGACAGAGTAGGGCCACCCACCTACGAACTGGTGCTTCAGAAAGTAGGTAGGGATAATTATTCCTTTGAGGATGAAAATTCATGTTTAACAAGGGTTCTAAAACTTGTAGATTGACCTCTTGTGGCTGAGTCTAAAGGGAGTAGGCCCCAAAGTGGTGATTCTCAAGATGTGGTCCCCTGAGAGCAGCATCAGCATCACCCGGAACTTGTTAGAAATACAAATTCTTGGGCCCCATCCCAGACCTGTGGAAGCCCAATAATCTGTGCCTTAACTAGTCTTCCTGGTGATTAAAGTTTGAGATCCACTCTCCCCGAGTGATCCACACCTAACAAGTATAGTCCTTGTATGGGACACCTGGGTGGCTCAGTCTGTTAAGTGTCCGACTTTGGCTCAGGTCACGATCTCATGATTCATGATTTGAGCCCCACGTTGGGCTCTGCGCTGACACCTCAGAGCCTGGAGCCTGCTTCGGATACTGTGTCTCCCTCTCTCTCTATGCCCTTCCCCTCTCACGCTCTGTCTCTCTCTCTCTCTCTCTCTCTCTCAAAAATAAATAAACATTTAAAAAATCAAAATAAGTCCTTGTGAATATTACAATAGCAGTTCTCAACCAAGGGCTTAGGACTCACTGGTAGAGTTGCAATATTATACCAGGACTCACACGTAGACATGTAAGCTGTGGCCCGACTGTCAAAGTCAGGGGTGAGCCCAAGGTAAGCACACATAAATGTGTATTGTGGTTGACTCTTGAGTGTTGTTAAAATCATAGGCCATTTATTATATGAATCATAGCGTTGTACATAAGTGAGTACCCTTATTGTAGACTTGAGTGTTAGATGTTCTGTTAATATGAACTGGAGACAGAGTCTATTTCTGTTAAAAATACAAGTGTGGGGCTTTCAGCATTTAAAAGTATTCAGTGGTAATCCACAATGCTACTTATAGCTTGAAATACAGATTATGAATTCCCAAAGTGAACGAGCTATGATAATTAAGCCTGTGGGATTTCTGGACTGTTCTCTTCATTAAGTGGGTAGATTTAACCTTGGAAGGTCAATTTATTGATCTGTTAAGTGAAGGGAATGGATTGATTTATCTGTGTACTGTAGTCCACCTCTAGTATTCTGTGATTCAGAAATGGTGTGATTCTAAGGTAACTAGAGACAGTGTGAAAAGACCTAGAAGAAACAGGAACGTCTTGAGAAATGACCCAGATTTTCAAGGGCTGGGGATATTTTCCAGACAGTGCTTCTCAGACTTTCATGTGCATGTGAATCACTGGAGATCTTGTTAAAATGCAGAGTCTGATACAGGAGGCTAAGGTGTTTCTAAAAAGCTTTTAGGTCGTGCTGATGTTGCCACCCTGTAGACCACACTTTGAGGAACAAGGCGAGAGCAGATGTTAAGGCGGGAGAAAGAAAATCGTAGGAAGACAGCATCTCTAGAGACTAGAGAAAGCTTGTAAGGTGCTTCAAGGTCTCGTTGTACTAACAGCAGAAAAATCTCATCAATCTCTCAATGTCAGGAGGATATGAACTAGGGCCTCTGTGAGAAAGAAACTTAGTGCTTCAGAGATCCAAAGGGGAGAAAGCTTGCATGTGAGACAGAGGGTGGAAAGGAGGAAATGGTAACCAGGAGGGTTATCTAGGGTCCTCAGCCCTAGATACACATTGGAATTGCCTGGGAATTGTAAAGAGAACCCATGCCTGGGTTTCAGCCTTCAGAGATAGAATTCAGTTAATCCTTGGTGGGACCCTGACAATTGTTAATTTAAAACACCTCCCTAAGGAATTCTGCAATGCATCTAGGGTGGAGGGTTTTAGGAGCAGTGATTTTGTTGATGCTGGTTATATCTTTCTTCTCAGTGGGTTGCTTCCTCTCCCTTCCAGGCTGTTCTAGCTATCCTACCTCAAGGCCACACTAAGAAGTGTGATTTCAAGGACGTTATTGGCTACACTGGGTTATTGTGTCACTGGATTCTTCTAGCCAACATGCTAGACACAGTTGAATCCTCTGCTGAAAGCTTTGAGTTTTTGTTGGGAAAATTTTTTCTACTAGCTCTATTTTGAATCTGTCTTCCTTTGGAAAGGTCAAAGACACTCTCTGTCTATTCTCTCTTCCTGTTTACTATTTCACAACTTTCTTCCAATTGTAGAAAACTTGCTAAGCTTGGAATCAGAGTTGTACAACCAAATTTTGATGGCTGGGACCAGAACTGAACTTTTTTTTTTTTTTTTTTAACTCTATGCTGTCCACTGTACATAAATTACACTTCAAAAGAAACTTCTTTTTTTATTTTTTTTTTTTTAATTTTTTTTTTCAACGCTTATTTATTTTTGGGACAGAGAGAGACAGAGCATGAACGGGGGAGGGGCAGAGAGAGAGGGAGACACAGAATCGGAAACAGGCTCCAGGCTCCGAGCCATCAGCCCAGAGCCCGACGCGGGGCTCGAACCCACGGACCGCGAGATCGTGACCTGCCTGAAGTCGGACGCTTAACCGACTGCGCCACCCAGGCGCCCCCTTTTTTTATTTTTAATGTTTACTTATTTACTTATTTTGAGAGAGAGAGAGAAGTGCTAGCAGGGGAGGGACAGAGCGAGAGAGAGAGAGAAATTTCCAAGCAGGCTCTGAGCTGTCAACTCAGAGCCCAACATGGGGCCTGATCCCACAAACCATGAGCTCACAATGTGAATCAAAATCAAGAGCAGGCTGCTTAACCAGCTGAGCCACCGAGGTGCCCCTGGGAAGAACCTTCTGGAAAGGGATTCTTGGTAGTCTAGATCAGTGCAAAATTAACTATCATATACTGTAGTTATACAACACTGCATGTACACAGAGTTTCTACTCTGCATTTTGATGTGGTCTTTTAGCTTGAGATAGCCTAAGGAGAGAGGCCAACAGAAAAGACGAGGGTCAGAGAAGAGTTCTTTGATGGGAGAGGCTCCCGCCCTTCTTACCCAGCAGAGATAGACTGAAGACATAAATCTGGTTTCACAGATTTATGTGTCTGTGAACACACAGACTGCGTGTTCAGTCCACAGATATTAAGGAGCTGTTTTGGGCCAGGTGCTGTGATGGGGCTGGGGCCAGTGTGTGACTCCCACCTGCAGGCCTGGTTCCTGGTTTTGTAGAGCCATGGGAGCACAGAAAAGGGAATTTGATCTAGACAGGAGGTCAGAGAAGTCCTGCGTGAGAATAGGACCTATGAACTAAAATCTAAGAAGGAGCAGGGGTTAAATAGGCAAATAGGAGAAGGAAAAGGTTTCCCAGTAGAAGAAGGTCCCTGTGGGGGGAGAAAGCAGGGTCAGTATGGGGGACTCAAAGCTTGGGGTGGCTGGGGTTTAAGGTCAAGGGGAGGAGTGCCGGAGACCTGAGCCATGGCCACAGCATTTGGGTCACTCACAGTTAAGGGCTCAGGCTGGGATGGGGCCACACCCTCTCTTTCATGTAAGTCCTTCAGATTTCAGAGAAAGGAGTTCTGATAAGACCTTGAAGCACCGAAGCAACATGGCGTGTTGTGGGATTCGAGATACAAGCTAAGATACAAATACAAATAAATGCAAAAGAAACAGATGCAAACTCCAAAACACATTTAAAAACTGGTCTCGGTGTGAAAGTACTGTTGAGTGTGCTTGTGCACGTGTGCGTGCCTATGTGAATGTATTTCAAGAAGTACGTCTTTGCACAGCCCCTCCCGACCTCGGTGTCAGAGTGAGGATCACATGTCCGGGGCCCAGGGCACCAGGCCTGACACTAGCCCTGAGGCTCTTTTTCCTTCCCTGGCTGGAAGGAAGTGCCCCTAAACCCCTAGCCTCTCTTCTTTCGAGATGTCTCATTTTAGGCTCTCGGCCCCCGCCCCCTAGCTCTTTTCCAAACTGTGCGTTAAGAACCCCCAAAAGCTCTTCACTGAGAATTCAGAATCTACTCTGGCATCCTTTCCCGAACATTGCTACTTAGGGAGAATTCTGTGCCCCCCCCCTTCCCCCAACACTTCATTTATTTTGCCAATTAATAAATCAGCCTGTTTCCAAAATGTGCTTCTTTGTCAACTGCACAGATCTCCTACTTGCTCTGAGAGCACGGATCTACAATCAGGCTTTATTCGTGGGTCCAAATTTAAAGCGGCTCTGTAGATGGGAGATTAAACCGCACCGCCTCGCCTTTATGCGAACCATCAAAGAGAATCCCACTCTGGAAAGAAAGAAATGGCCACAGTTGCCCTGCCTGGCTAAACGGTTCCCGGTATTCAGTGCTGACAGCATTGTCCAGGGGCTGCATTCGGCCTCCGGGGCCTCCATCTGGGTTGCTAAGGTCTCTGCAAACTGTGTGAATAGAGGCCTCCCGGCCGGCCGTGCACAGCCTACGCCTCTTCGGCTGTCCCTCCCGGGGGCCCTCTTTCACCGGCAGTGGACTCCGGTGCACAGACAAGGGCAAGGAGCTTTGTGAGTGAAAAAATGACATTTGCAAAAGGAGAGAACCCCTCAGCTGGGAATAGCAGGGGAAGGGCTAAATGGCATGTGATCGGGAGGTGATGTCACCCTGGTTTTTCACAAAGCAAAGTGTGGCCTTTTCTTTGGGGAGATAGATGACATCAGCCTCTCCAACGGGGGCCAGTTCCATTTTACCTTCTTTGTAGCTGTTGACGAGATTTCCCAAGGCTTGAGGGTTTTCAGAAATCGGCTGGGGGGAAACATTTAAAAACCCTTATCAAAATCCTCCTCGGCTGCCTTGGTTTGAACATGAGCCAGTGCCTCCTTGAGTACCTGTGGCCGTGTGGCACCGGATGAAAAGGCTTTAAAAGAATGTATTTTTAGAGCCCTGGCAAAGCACCTCCACGAGGTCAGCAGTGTTTCTCTTTGACCTTCCCTCTGCTTCTCTTTCCCTCACATGGTCTTTTCAATGGTCTTTGTTTACTTTGGGTCTTTCAGGGGAATCCCTTCTCACTGGTAATTTTTTATCCCTTTTGTGACTGAGAGTATGTGTACTGGGGTTTCTGGGAGGTTTATCCTTTGAGGACAATTGTTTTATCTTTTGTGATCATATTATCCATTTGCCTTATGGTGGGTCATCCCTCTTCGTGTCTGAGGGTGAGTAAACCTGGCTTTTTATTTTGTCTTGTTTTGTTTAAAGTTTATTTATTTATTTTGAAAGAGAGAGAGAGAGAGAGAGAGAGAGAGAGAATCCCAAGCAGGCTCTGTACTGACAGTGCAGAGCCCGATGTGGGGCTAAAACTCACGAACCGTGAGATTACGACCTGAGCCAAAGTCAGATGCTTAACTGACTGAGCCACCCCAGACCTGGCTTTCTGAGGCCATCCAGGCCTGCTTTCCAAAGAACAGACCGTTTGCAATTGTGTATCATGTTACAGTGATTGCACGTAGCCTTTGTAAGCAGGAATTTATCAAGATTGTGTTTTTTATTCATTCAACCTACCAACCAACCAGCATATATTGTTTTCACTACCAGGTTCAGTGCATGATGTTGAGAATATAGATAGTGTATTAGTTTGCTTGAGTGGCCATGAGCACATATGACAGACCGGGTGGGCTTACACAGCAGAAACTTACTTCTCATAGTTCTGGAGGCCTGAAGTCCAAAATCGAGGTGTTGGGTCCTGAGGCCTCTCTGCTTGCTTGCAGATTGCAGTCTTCCTGCTCTATGTCCTCTCATGGCCTTTTCTCTGTGAGCACACATCCTGGTGTCTCTTCATGTATCCACATTTCCTCTTCCCATAAAGCCGTTAGTCAGACTGGATTAGGACCCACCCCTAGGAGACCTCATTTTGACTTAATCACCTCTATAATGGCTTTATGTCCAAATACAGTCATATTCTAGGTAATGTGGGTTAGGACATCAGTATAAGAATTTCAGGGGAGACAGCTCAGGCCATAACAGAGAAGAAGGAGAGAGCATCCTTGACTTTAGGGAGTTAGTCATCTAGTAGGGGAGACAGACAAATAAACCAACTGTAGAAATAAATCCATAATCCATGATGCTGTGGGAGCAGAGGAAATGGGCGATAGCCTGAGGGAGTGTGGGAGTCTCTCCTGACAGCTTTGGTACTTGAGCTGACTTTTTCTTTTTTCTTTTAGTGTTTATTTATTTTTGAGAGAGAGAGAAAGAACAGGGGAGGGGTAGAGAGAGAGGGAGACACAGAATCCAAAGCAGGCTTCAGGCTCTGCCCCTTAAGCTGACTCTTAAAGAATGAGCAAGAATTGATCAGTCAGACAAATATCTGGGAGAGGAGGACATTTCTAAGTAGAAGCAGGGAGGCTTGGGATAGCACCAAAGTTTTGTAATGGGCAAGTATTTCAGTTAGAGCACAGCTTCTCAATGTCAACTCTAAAGGCGTGAAAATTGGTTCTTAGGAGAGTGAAAAAAAATCTTGTGCTTAATGGATAAAGCTCAGATATGTATCATACATAACATATAGTATATCTGTAATGTTAACACTCCATGGCAGAGAACCTGGGAAAAAATATCTAGGAAGGTTCCCTAGAAGGGCAATAATGAACAAACAGTTGGGAAACACTGAGCCACAGGGAGAGGTGGGGGGTGGTATGGGGGGATGTGGTCAGATATCAGTTGATAAGAACCATTGCAAGAACTTGGATTTTATTTCCTGTGGCCTGTCCCGAGCCTGCCTCTGCATGATGAAGGCATTCACAACAGTCTGGAGGTATGATGATCGCAGTGAAAGTGATTTTATGAATTGTGGTCAGCAAAGATCCAAGGCACGCTCACAAGGCCGGGATGTGAATCACACCGTCTGGTCCTAATGTGAGACAGAGGCCTTTCTCTCTGCTGGTGACGAATTGCTTTCATAGTGTTACTTCCTGTTGGGCAGTGATAGATATAATGTCGTAGAGAGAAACTGGTTTGAAACACCCGTCCCTGTCTGCCTTTAAAGTAAGCCTCATTGACAATCAAGACTGTGCCTTTTATTCAGTAAGTCAGTAAGCAATCTCTTGGTAAAGACAAATGGGTAAAAACAGGCTTCTGTGATTATCTTATTCTTTAGTGTGATATAAGATAAATCCTGTCCGGTTTGGGTAGAAATTTAAGTAAGAGAGAAGCTCTTAAGAAACATTAGTTCTGTTTAAGTTAAATCTTATTTCCATAAACACTGACTAGGCTTTCTTTTACATTTATATGTGTTATATCCTATTCTGCTTCCCCTGGCTAGTTCAGCCTATTTGGTATTTTGAACTTTTATCTTTGTGATACCCACAGCAAATGAACAGTCTTAGTGTAGAACCAAGAACAGATTTCTGCATTAGGATACATTGTCTTATTTTTATGTATGGCAAATTCTCATATATCTTTTTTGCAAAGAAGCTCTTAATGGATGATGCTAATTTAAAAAAATCTGTTTATAAATTAACTCACGTTTGTTAAATTGGGATAATAATTTGCTAAAAAAAAAAACCCATGCATCTGTTTTTGCATTGGCTTGAGAACTTTTCCTCCAAGGTCCTCATAATCTGAGACAGCAGTAAACATATGCAGACATTTCAGAATGAGTGGGAAAGCTAAATCCTGACGTTATTTGCCTCCTTGACAACAGAAGATACACATACACACAGTTGACCTTCATTTAACGTTGGCTCTCAGTCTTGCAACCAGGGAGGGCCTTTTAGCAGCCTTGCATCCCAATTCCCATGTCCCTACTATTTGAAAAACCTTTGAGTTCTATTTCCATTGCTACTCTTTGAATCAGTTATAAAAAGAAAGAGAAAAACAAAATAAAACAAAACAAAACAAAAAAACAACCCCATACAGCCATGACCTTCCCAAATCACATATTGCACAATTTATAATAGTCCTTCAGATTTGGGCCAAAGGAAGGGTTTTCTTGAATCTTCTATTTGTGTTCTTGTTTCCTGGCAACAACATCCTTGATAGATATTGCACATACTTTCCAGGGGATTCCACACTTTTTCATACGACATGAAAAAAAGAAACCACGCTTTTTTTTTTTTTTTCACAGTTTCAAATTTTGTGGCAACCAAAAATGACTAACCCAGCACAGAACAAGCACAGTGTTCGGTGTAGAGCATTAATTTTTGTCCCCAGAGGTTTCTCTTTTTGAGCATTTACTTAAATATTGCCATATTTATCTGTGATATTTATCCAAAGACTTATTTTATTTGTATGCCACTGTGTACTCAGAGAAACCAGTGCCAGCCTTCAGTGGCGTTAATTCAAATGAAAAAGAAGGGATCTCTGGTGTAGGATACTAACTACGTTCTAGAAGATTTAATAAAATTTTATATTCTCTATGTAAGTCATGACATTAATATATTTTGTCCATGATTTTTTTCTCCCAGTTATACCTACAGACTCCTCACAAGCTCAATAATATATAGATTTTACACTTAAATGTAATGTAATTTTAAATTTATTTTAAGACGTTATGATAAAAGTAAACCACACTGCCATATAAAGAATAAACGAAAATGTGATTTAAGTGCTTGGTCCATTAATTCAATTGACATCTCATTTATTATTGCTGGACCAAGTAATTATTTTAAAAATGTTGATGTGGTTTGGAAAATGTTGATGCTATCATTTTAAGAAATATTTACCATGCGTTGAGCCCTGTGATTAGTGCTTTTAGTATTATCTCATGTTTTGTCTCATAATTCTCTTCTGTAAGTGCCATCATCCCCACATTATGGATAAGAAAACCGAGGAAGGAGTCTTAGAGAAGTTAAATTGCCCAAACTCACAATTCCAGTAAGTGATGGAATTCGAACACAAAAACAGTGTGTGGTGTAGAACTCCAAAGCCTATGTTTTAAGTAGCTGCACTCTGGGATGTCTGGGTGGCTCAGCTGGTTAAGCAGCCAGCCCTTTTTTTTGTCTCAGGTCGTGATCTCAAGGATCGTGAGTTCAAGCCCCACGTCAGGCTCTCATGCTGACGGCGCAGAGCCTGCTTGGGAGTCTCTATCTGCCCCTTTCTACTTCTCTCTGTCTCTCAAAATAAATAAATAAACTTAAAAAAATGAATAAACAGCTTCATGCTGCCTATTTAGTAAGAAACTTTTCCCCACAACTTTTCATTGCAGAAAAGACTAAGCTATATTGCAATGCAGAAATGGCCAGTGTTTATAGCAGGTAATTTTGCAACTAAATTCCCACTGAGGATAATGAATGTTTTAAAATGAACATATACACTCTTTCAGTGAATAATATTCTGGTTCCAAGGCCTCGCTACTAGACTACACAATTCCTTTTTTTCTTCAGGTTCAAAGAGCAATAATGGGGGGAAGTATATTACTTAGCAAATGACTAGTTCAAAATAGCTGATGTTATTTGTCCTTCAACACAATATCTGCTTTGTTACTCATTTAGAAAGTGCTCTTGTTTTGGAGTTGCTACGTATGGTTGATGGGATCATATGCTTCTGAGCTGGGATCAACCACAGAGATCATCTCATCTGTCACCATGGTTTAGCTGCCCAAACTAGTTTACAAGAGGAGTTTTATTAAGGTGAAGAGTAAAAGAATGGCTGCCCCCCAAATAGCTTGGTTTGACTGGAGGTCAACAATGGGAGACAGAGTGGATCCCCTGATTTGGTTAATGTAGGAGCCCAGCCCCTAGAAAGTTCTGCCCTCCTCCAGGGAAACTTCCTGGCCAGGCTGGATGCCTGAATCAGCATTTGCCCTGCGAGCGGACTGCACCCCTTGGTATAATTACAGAAAACGATTCACAGAGCATGGATGGTTGGAGGACATGACCACCATTGGCATGGTGCTCCCTCCCACATCTGCCCATGTGTCCATACGGAGCACCCTCACTGTACAGGAATCCTTCAGGGTTGAGGAAAGAGAGAGAAAGAAATGGTGGTGAGGGTGATGCAGAGCCCTGGGGGGTGGAGAGGAGGCTCCTGAGCTTTTCCTTATAAGGTACTGAGGGCCAAAACAATTACACCAAAAGAAAGCAGGATTAGAATGAATACTTTTAAATAGAAGTATGAGTGTTGAACTTGGAAAATCACATCAAGAGAACACATTCCCTCAGTCTTTGCTTATGTGGGGGATTACATAAAAGAGCTATTAGTAGCCTTAGGCAGGACTACTTAGGTATTTTTGGGGGGGAAATTAGTCCAGTCGCCTTGGTCTCATTTCATTTCCTTGGAAGATATTTTACACTATTTTTATACGTTTTGTTCAGAAATCTTCAATAATTTAAAACGTATAAGAGAAAAGGACTGAGTGATTGACTTCTCCTGAATTGTAAGCAAAGAATTGCTACTGAGAAACCATTGTTTAATTTGGCTGGAATGAGTAGATTAGGAAGAAAAAGGGCATATTAATCAAAATGAGAAGATGACGAGATTGGCTATACTTCTCTGGGTCAAAATGAAAGATTTTTATCCTTTCATGTACAGGAAATGAAAATTTATACTATGTGAAAAGTCCCCAAATGTGGCTCCATTGGGTTCATTTCTCTTTAGTGGGGTACTAAGGCAAAATACTTCAATATTCAGCCTCAGGATAGCTCAGAGAGTCAGAGAGCCACGATAATCTTAATTGTGAATATTTCTGTGACATCTTATATTGTCATTTAGGAGTCATTTTATAACCATGGACAGACTCGAGTTTGAGCTTCTTGCATCTGTTTTCCAGGTCATTAACTTCGTGGTATGATTTTATTCTTTCTCTCTCTTTTTTTGTCCCTACCATTGAAAACAGATCCCTGCTGTATGGAAATTAGTCAGACAAATGATTATCTCAGAGTATGGAGTTGGGATGAGGTCCTTATGGAAGAGGAAACTTTTTAAACCTTTACTGATTTCTTGGTGCTAAAAATCATTATCCTTAGTTCTTGGCTTTGCTTTTCTCCTAATGTGATACTGAGCCCTAAGTCTGTCTGTAGCTTCTTCAACCGTAGACTTTCCTGAGTCTGAATGTGTGTGTCCTCTCAAAATGCATGTGTTGAACCCTACTACCTAAGGTGATAGTATTAGGAGGTGGGGCATTTGGGAGGTGATCAGCTCATGAGGGGTCTGGGATTAGTCCTAAGAGTTCCCGCTGCCATGTGATGTCTGTGACCCAGAAGAAGGTCCTCACCCTACCATGAGGGTACCCTGATCTCAGACCTCCAGCTTCCAGAACTGTAAGAAATGAATTCCTGATGTGTATAAGCTATTCGGCCTGTGACATTTTGTTATAGCAGCCCAAACAGGCTGAAACAAACCTTTTCTATCCTCTAACCTTATCCTTAAGCAACCATTATCTAAACCTCAGTGTGATAAATGGGAAGTAATTGATACAAGAAGGAGCAGGGAGAGCTTGCCAACTCATGCTCCTTCAGATGTTACACTCGGAACGGCTGTCATTTTGCGTCTGTCTTTGGGTTTGGCCGCCCTGTCTATCAGGAAAACAATGGGGGTAGATTAGCTTCCCTAAGGCTGATGTAACAAAATACCACAAACAGGGTGGCTTCAAACAACAGGAAGTTATTTTCAGACTTCTGAAAGCTAGAAGTCCAAACTGCACATGTCAGGAGGGCTGTTCCTCCAAAGGCTCTCGGGAAGGATCCTTCTTTACCACTTCTAGCTTCTGCTGGTTGCTGGCAACACTTGGCTTTCCTTAGCTTCTAGATGCATAACTCCAATCTCTGTCTCCATCTAGCCTTCTTCCTTCTCTGGGTCTGTGTCTAGATTTCCATCTTCCTCTGAGGACACCAATTATATTGGCTTTCAGCCCCACGCTAATCCAGTGTGACCCTCATCTTAGTAACATCTGCAAAGATGCTGCATCCAAATAAGGTCACATTCACAGGTCCAGGTAGATGTGATGTCTGGGGGACACTATTCACCCTCGTACATGAACTTCTGCAGCTTTTGACAACTTTCTCTTCTCTTGGAGTCACCATGCTTTGTCTTCTTTCTTCTTCCTTTATTCTCAGGAGAACTTCACATTCCTTGGTCTCTCTGTTACCTGATCTTCTTGTCTGGTTTCACCTGTGATTGCCCGATCTTGTGCTAACCCACAAAATCCCCCAGAAAATTAATATGCACGTCCTTAAGATCAGATCATATCCTTAAAATCAGATGGATTCTAGGGGCTCCACCATTGGTCTTGACTTCAAAGAGTCTAGTGATCAGATTTTCATGTTTTTCTCTTAGTAGGATAGATACCTACCATTTGCCTTTTTCCTGCATACCTGGAGAACAGCATCCACTTTTAAACTACTGAGAAATTAACTGGTAAAATCAGACCAGATATTGCTGACTTTCTGTGGCTCTTCTACATGTCATAGACACCTTTGAACAGCTTTGGCCATTTTAGGGAGCTCACATTTCTCTCTACCTCTGCCTTTTACCCCATCCTTAAATTTTTCTGGTCGGAATTGCTTTAACTACATTATTTGCATATCTCACAGATGAAACAGAAGTGAGGCCTCTGTAGTCCACGGAGCAGTTTAACCTTGCCTTGGGTTGGACCATCCCCAAATTCTGAGTTCCTAAGTTACCATTTTACATCCTACCTGCCCCACCAGAAGAATTCTGGCAACTTCCTCCTGCGACCCCACTGCCTCCACACGCTGCCTTGTAGCATGTCAGAGGGGAGTTGGGCTACCCAGTAAGACACCCCTCAAGGTATTATGAGAGAGAACATTTTTAATTTTTAATTATAGAAAAACAATTAACACATGCATCAGTTATTTTAATGAAGTGTATGGAGCATCATGGTTTACTGTGTGTAAAATGTATTCTTTTACCATATTTTGGCTTTTCAGCTCCTTTTTCACATTGACCACTGACTTCTCAAGTGTTTCCCTCAGAAATTTAAGGATATGGGTGTGAAGGGGCGCCTGGGTGGCGCAGTCGGTTGAGCGTCCGACTTCAGCCAGGTCACGATCTCGCGGTCCGTGAGTTCGAGCCCCGCGTCGGGCTCTGGGCTGATGGCTCGGAGCCTGGAGCCTGTTTCCGATTCTGTGTCTCCCTCTCTCTCTGCCCCTCCCCCGTTCATGCTCTGTCTCTCTCTGTCCCAAAAATAAATAAACATTGAAAAAAAAAAAAATTAAAAAAAAAAAAAGGATATGGGTGTGAAGATGTCCTGTTTGGATCTGTTCTCTGTTCCTTTTCTTGTAGCCTCGGTGGGCCTTGAACACACCAGTTGCACACTGACAGTCCTCCCAGTGCTATTGGTTTATGGAAAATAGTTTCAGAAAAATGCCAAGTATAAAGTAACAACTACATCTGAGCAATCGTAGGGAAATACATAGAGAGCTTTAAACACTTTGTGCCTGGGATTCCATTTCCCTGTTTTGTTGCTGGTTTGCTTTTATTAGAACTTTTTTATTTAAAAACAACAACTCAAAACTTTGAGGATGGAACATACATAGATTATGCCTCATTTTTATGTGTGCATTCTGAAATTTTATAACTTGCTTGTTTTAGACCAAGGAAAAAAAACAGTGATAGCAAAGTCCTTTTATGAAAAAGATTTAAATGATCTTCACAAGTAACCAGGTTTAGCAACAGCTTTTAACTCTTCCTTGTTATGAGTTCAGTAGATCAACGTGCTTCCTGATGATAAGGTAAGCACTTCCTTTCAGCTGATGACTGGGAGTTTGGAGGAAAATAAATCAAATAGATTATCAGTCACCAGTACTAAAAGTTTTAGAAAGATTAACTAATTAAAACTGAAAAACATGTGATGCTCTGTAGGACCTTATTTTATTCCAGTTCAGCTGATGTCTAATAATGTTAATATATTAGATTTCATCAGATTTGCCTCACATTAAATGAAAAAAGTTTTTGCTTCATTTATTTTTTTCAGGTTGCTGTGGTGATTTTCCCCTCACTAGATGGACAGAACAGTAATGAGGGTGGTGTTCAACATTGCCATTCTGATGCCTTTGGGCTCAAGTGTCCAAAAGGCACAGTGGAAAGAACACAGAACTGGGAGTAAGGGGCGTGGGGGTGGGGGTGGAGGAGGGATGGATAGAGATGGGGGTGGCCTCAAATGTGCCATTTACAAGGTGACCTGTGAGTCCAGTAGCCCTCTGGAGCCTCACTTTGCTCAACTCTAACGTTGATTTATTTTTAAGAGAGACAGTGTGAGCAGGGGAGTGGCAGAGAGAGAGGGG
Organism: Puma concolor; assembly: GCF_028749965.1. NCBI lineage: Eukaryota > Metazoa > Chordata > Mammalia > Carnivora > Felidae > Puma > Puma concolor. The sequence continues at coordinate 127,546,020 of NC_141673.1, forward strand.
GACAGACGATATGACGCGGGCTGTTTACTGACAGCAGTGAGCCCGATGCGGGACTCGAACCCATGCACCATGAGATCATGACCTGAGCCAAAGTTGGACGCTCAACCAACTGAGCCACCCGGGCACCCATACTTTCTTTGTTCATCTCTAAAATGGGCCTGATACAATCATTCTTGCCTCTTGTATAGAGTTGTTAGGAATGTCAGATAAGATCGTCATGTGCTCATTAAAACTGGTTTGAAAAACCATGAGCCACCTGCAAATATGAACTATCTTTGCTGTAGCTTAATGAACAACTGATTTCTTACCTTTCATCGAGTATTCGTGAAAGCTATTTAGCTGATATGGTGATTCTACCTCCAAATCTTTCTCTCATCTCACCTCATATCTGGATGAATTTTTGTTAAATTATAACGTACAGAATGTATTCAGTGACTATCACGTGCCAGGCAGTTAACTAACAGTCTTACTTTGGTTATTTCATGTAATCTGTGCAACAGCCCTACGACATTAAGTATTAGTGCTGTTACAGATAAAGAAACTGAGGATAGAAAGGTTATCCAAGTAGTAACAGAGCCAAGGTTGGTCTTATGCCATAGTCTGTGCTTTACTTGGAATATTATTATATTTTCAAAAGTTTTGCAACTTAGCATGCAAATTACACAACTCTGAAGTCATGTTGTCTCCTCCACGAAAATCTTCTGTTACCAGTTGGCTACAAAGAGCCACTTTCTATTTCTTCCAAATATGTCCCTGTCAAAACCCTTTATTCATCACTCCACTGTCTGCTCCTTTGTCAGCCTTTTAAAACCTTGCTTTATTATTTTCCCTATGTTGACCCCTGAAGTGCTCTCCTGAATCATTGTCCTCTATTTGAGATTCCTAAAGCCTGGTTACAGAAAACGTATTTCTTTCTGTCACATTTTATTATTCATCTGACTGGTCAGGTAACATGACGATGGAGAGGATGCTGGAAGTCTACACATCACCTCCTACGTTACTTCCTGATAGCCATTGACTGGTTGGTGTGACTTCCTTAATCTACAGCCTTGTCTGGCCTCCATCTCTCTTTCCTTCCCCTTCCTGTGACCCCCGCCCCCCCCCCGCCATCACCCCTCAAAATCATGGGCATGATTGACAACAACATGATGTTAGATTGTCGCAGAGCCGCCCACAACTGTGTGCCTTCTCCATAGTTGCATCAGGTGTGATATTCACACATGTGTCTGTACCGTTATTTCTGCTCTCAAAGAGATGTTGACATGTGCGATTTTCTAGAAGCCTTGTTTCTGTCTCCAGAATGGGTGGATGGATTTAGAAACGCATTTCCTTCTGTGATTCTTTCAGGAGAAAGTGTATTTTAACAAGAGATTGTCAAGACCTAAGCCCCACACCAAGGGAAATAGTGCAGTGAACAAAACGTTTTTTCCTCTTCCAGGCCCCCCACCGCCCCCCAAATTTAAATTTAACAAGAAAGTAAACTGAGGATAATTGTTGGTGTAGAAAGTTTTTAGTATTGGACATTAGCAACACTGATAACAACTATAGAGGTAAAGCACCTTCCCTGACAGGTATATTTTTGAATTCCATAAACCTTGTTAAGAACAAAACAAAAACCCACCTTGTCTCTCTTCCATAGGAGGTGCAGAATAGTACATCAAAATGATGAACAGCTGTGTTACCCAATATGAATAAGATATTGATTGATGAGACAGAATTAAACTTAGCTGTTGATTCATTTCAGCATCTGGCACACATTTTCTCTGTTTTAGAATTACACACAGTGAGACTTTTGAATTGTCTTCATATTCCTTTTCCTTGATGATGGGCTAGTATAGGTTCTAAATCCCATTTCTTGTAATGGAACTGACTCCCTTTTCCACAGCTAATTAAGTGGAAAACGATGCATAAATCAAATTTGGAAGACTCACATTCTACATTCTTTAAAAACCCCACAATTTAAAAAAAAATTTTTAATTTAAAAAAGAATTTTTTTAATGTTTGTTTATTTTTGAGAGATAAAGTGAGAGTGGGGAGGGGCAGAGAGAGAGGGAGACACAGAATCCAAAGCAGGCTCCAGGCTCCGAGCTGTCAGCACGGAGCCTGACGCGGGGCTCGAACCCACAGACCGCGAGATCAAGACCTGAGCCGAAGTCAGACGCTTAACTGACTGAGCCACCCAGGTGTCCCTGCTTTCATTTATAATTTAAAAAGTGCAGCTTTTGGGGCGCCTGGGTGGCGCAGTCGGTTAAGCGTCCGACTTCAGCCAGGTCACGATCTCGCGGTCCGTGAGTTCGAGCCCCGCGTCAGGCTCTGGGCTGATGGCTCGGAGCCTGGAGCCCGTTTCCGATTCTGTGTCTCCCTCTCTCTCTGCCCCTCCCCCGTTCATGCTCTGTCTCTCTCTGTCCCAAAAATGAATAAACGTTGAAAAAAAAAATTAAAAAAAATGTTTTAAAAAGTCCAGCTTTTGGTGTGACTTTCTAATTTTCCATTTTCATCCATAATTATACAATTCCAAATTCATGTTGTAATGTTTCACTTTTAGCCTAATGATAGCTTGAATTTATGAAAGTATCAAATAAATTCACTACATATTTAATTTTTTGGCTAATAGAAATTTTCTTAATTTTTTTGTGAATATGTTTTCTCTTGTCACTAAAAGAGAGCATAGAAAAAGCCCCAGACATCATTCATTTTTTCAGTTTTTAAAATGTATATTTTGACAGATTTTCCTTTGCCTGATATCATCTACACATCTGTCAAAGAATCTCCAAATCAAGGAAAATGTGATAAAACCCAAGAAAGTGAGGCATAGCAGGCTAAATGTTGATTAAAATCTCTCATCTGTGGACTTGAAATAAGTCCCAAAAGAGAATTATGCTAACATTATGCTATTGAAACTAACAAAAATTAAAATATCTTTTAGCAATGCAATATGATCATTTATTTATTCTTGTTTTGTCTGTTTATTATTTTTTTTATTTTTAAGAGAGAAAGAGAGAGAGAGACAGAGACAGAGACAGAGCGTGAGTAAGGGAGGGCAGAGAAGAAGGGAGACACAGAATCTGAAGGAGGCTCCAGGCTTTGAGCTGTCCGCACAGAGCCCGAGGTGGGGCTCCAGCTCATGAGCCATGAGATCATGACCTGAGCTGAAGTCAGATGCTTAACAGACTGAGCCACCCAGGTGTCCCTGTCATTTATTTATTCTTATTTGTAATTTACCACCAATTAACAGGTAAAGGATAAAATAGAGTTCACTGTTTGTTTGTTTGTTTTTTCCAAATCAAACATATTGAAATTACTCTTTGCAAACTGAAGGGAAAACAAAAAGAGTTTAGTGATTTACAGAAAGGCATGTGGGGATAGCACTTTTTAGGTCTATAAATGGAGTTGTTATTTTGTTTTTTTTGTGTGTGTGGTTTTTTTTCCCAGAGACATTAAATATGCACAACTTCTAGATCACGTATTGCATATGCTCAATAAATATTTATTGACTGAATAAATAGTAATTGGAAAGTTATTTCTATCTTTTTCAGGATGTAGAAATACAAAGACAGAGTTAAATTTAATTATCAGAATTAATTTTATTTTCCAGTACTTTATACGTTTACCATGAAATATCACTAAATTAACTTATTCTATTTTGCATTTGATGTGAACTTTTAAATCAAAGTTTTTAACCTTTTGATACGTTAAGCCTCAGAGGTAGTGAGCGCAAAGGATAAAAAGAAAGCTTCATAGTTTTCAAGTGCCAATACTTTCTTTCTCTCCTCGACACACAGTATTTTCACTCCAATGGGGTAATTTTTTTTAATATCTTTTTTTTTAATGTTTTTATTTATTTTTGAAGGAGAGAGAGACAGAGCATGAGCCAGGGAGGAGCAGAGAGAGAGGGAGACATAGAATTTGAAGCAGGCTCCAGGCTCTGAGCTGCCAGTACAGAGCCTGATGCGGGGCTCAAGCTCACAAACCGTGAGATCATGACCCGAGCCGAAGTCGGACGCTCAACCTACTGAGCCACCCAGGCGCCCCTCCCATAGGGTACTTTTTTTTTTCAATATATGAAGTTTATTGTCAAATTGGTTTCCATACAACACCCAGTGCTCATCCCAAAAGGTGCCCTCCTCAGTACCCATCACCCACCCTCCCCTCCCTCCCACCCCCCATCAACCCTCAGTTTGTTCTCAGTTTTTAAGAGTCTCTTATGCTTTGGCTCTCTCCCACTCTAACCTCTTTCTTTTTTTTCCTTCCCCTCCCCCATGGGTTTCTGTTAAGTTTCTCAGGATCCACATAAGAGTGAAACCATATGGTATCTGTCTTTCTCTGTATGGCTTATTTCACTTAGCATAACACTGTCCAGTTCCATCCATATTGCTACAAAGGGCCAGATTTCATTCTTTCTCATTGCCATGTAGTACTCCATTGTGTATATAAACCACAATTTTTTTTTTAAAACTTTTTTTTTATTTTTTTTTAACGTTTATTCATTTTTGGGACAGAGAGAGACAGAGCATGAACGGGGGAGGGGCAGAGAGAGAGGGAGACACAGAATCGGAAACAGGCTCCAGGCTCTGAGCCATCAGCCCAGAGCCTGACGCGGGGCTCGAACCCACGGACCGCGAGATCGTGACCTGGCTGAAGTCGGACGCTTAACCGACTGCGCCACCCAGGCGCCCCTAAACCACAATTTTTTTTATCCATTCATCAGTTGATGGACATTTAGGCTCTTTGCATAATTTGGCTATTGTTGAGAGTGCTGCTATAAACATTGGGGTAAAAGTGCCCCTATGCATCAGTACTCCTGTATCCCTTGGGTAAATTCCTAGCAGTGCTATTGCTGGGTCTTCCAATGCATCAGTACTCCTGTATCCCTTGGGTAAATTCCTAGCAGTGCTATAAGGTAGGTCTTCCAATAGGGTACTTTTAATGATACTGGAATTTGCCTTTAAAAGGCACACACATGAGTGCTATTGATGAGAAGAAACCATGACAGATTTAAAAATACGATCTGGTTTTGTATTTTATAAACCTTGTTTATGTTTGTTTTAAATCTTGGGGAAAAGTACACTGTGGGTCTCCAGAGCTGTAAGTGGGTGAATAAAATCAGTGCTGTAGTTTTTCAAAGCATCACTGCCTGCCAAGAACCTGATATTATCATTCCAGCTTTTACACTGACTAGTTTAAGGGTATTCGTATCCTGTTATTCACAAAGGAATTTACAAGGTAACCTAAAACCACTGGAAAAGACAATGGAAAATGTCAGGCAGATTTTTAGATGAATCAACTATGATAAAAAAAAAATGGAATTAGATTGTCTGGTGAACTGGAGTGAAATAAAAATGAGAACTGGGAGATACCCAAGATTCCATTTCCTTGTTCTCTTTTATGCGATGTGGCCACCAAGGTATTTTCCTCCAAAGATTTTTTTCATTGGATTTTTTTTTTTTTTTTTTATCTGATACAACCGGTCTCAGGATTCACAGAAGCTGAAAATGTAGGCTGAAAGGAAGAGGGTGGGGTAACGGAACGCTTTTGCTTCCCTGTGATGTATTTTAATAGAAGGTGTTACAACTTCCGATAATTTTTAGGGGGCCGCTGTGTCACAAGACTCCAGAGGGCATCACTTGGTGGCATCTACTGTGACTGGTGCCCCCCCACAGTTGTGCAGTGGTGCTGAGTAAACTGTGCTGATTTTGGCTTCAGGAACGTTTTCCATGTGTTGTTCTAGTAGGAAAAATATTTTCTAATCTTTCATGGCATTCATGTTTTTGTGACATTCACCAGTGTCTATAAAAATATCAGTGCGTCTAACTTTAAACTATTGCCCACCCCCCCAAGAGGTTTTAATGAGAAATGAAGGTTGGAACTTTACAGGCCCCAGGAAAGATACTACCCTGTGCAACAAACTTGAAGCCTGAAAACACAGGTTTTCAACTAGAAGGAGGAAACGGGCACTCCAGAAGGTGGTGGCATTTGGAGCTGGAATCAGATTTCTGTACTGAGATCAAGGTTCTTCTTAGAATTCTCCTCAGCTCTTTTCAGCTAAGTCGAGATTCGGTATGGAGAGTATTTCTTCTGAATCCTTTATAAATCCTTTTTCTAACTCACTGTACAGGGCACATTCGCATGGGGTAGAGAGTAGACATGACCTCAGCTTTAGGGGCTTGTTTTAAGTCATGGCAGGTTAATTGTACTCATGTGACAATGCACATATGTTCATCTTGGAGTGAGGAGGTACTGCCATTTCTTAAAATTTATTTATTTTGACAGAGAGAGAGAGAGAGAGAGAGAGAGAGAGACAGAGACAGAGAGAGAGACAGAGAGAGCACAAGGGGGGAAGGTGCAGAGATAGAAGGAGAGAGAATCTCAATGATGCGGGGCTCGAACTCACAAACTGTGAGAGCATGACCTGAGCCCAAACCAAGAATCGGAGGCTTAACCAACTGAGCCACCCAGGTGCCCTTGTGCTGTCATTTTATAAACCCAAAAAGCCTTGATACGGAATAAGAGGAGATACTTGGAACAATTTGCCATCCAGTAAAGAATATGTTGAAAAAATAAAAAAGGTGACTTTGATATGTTGACAGAGCAAGCAATGTTTTTTAATCACCAAAAATTGCTATTGGAAAAAAAAAAGTGATCTATCTTTTCCCCCTAATTTTACCTTTATTTTTTTCCAATTTTGTCATGAAAATTTGAGCCTTCCTCAAATTTTACTTCTTACACAAAGTTTTCTCTGCCTCTCCATCCTCAAGTCTCTGTCTGGATTTCTACACACCGCGTGGGTCTGCAGAATTCAGTAATTAAGTCCTTGGGCCACTATCAGATTTCCTGGACTGGTGTCCTGCTCCAACCACTTATAAGCCAGGTCACCTTGGGCAAGGCACTTGACCTCTATTTCCATTGATTTGCTCACTTGAGAAATGCAGATAATCATAACAGCTGCTTCACATGGTGACTATGGGTATTCAAATAGGGGGAAAAGCTGTAAAGCACATCTAAGTGCGTGGTGGCAGTTTTTCTTACTATATACCGTGTGTTGCAATATTTGGTTGGTTGTTGTAATCATTTGCCTTAATTACTTTCTAAGCCATGCTGTGTAAACATTCATAAAACATAAGCTTCATGTTTGGGTTTTACATACCCAGTTTCTATTTGTTTAGTTGGTTTTCAATTAAAATTAAAAAAGTTTTTTTTATTGTTTATTTATTTTTGAGAGAGACAGAGAGACAGAGCACGAACAGGGGAGGGGAAGGGAGAGGGGGAGACACAGAATCTGCAGCAGGCTCCAGACTCCGAGCTGTCAGCACCGAGCCCGAAACGGGGCTTGCGAACCACGAGATCATGACCCGAGCCAGAGTCAGATGCCTAACTGACTGGGCCACCCAGGTGCCCCTGTTTAGTTGGTTTTTAGATATAAGTTTTCTGGGTCAGGACCAAATCATTGGTTGTTTTTGTTTGAAATAGACTTTATTTTTTAGAAGAGTTTTAAGTTCACAGCAAAATTAAGTAGAAGGTAGAGTTCCCATTTACCCCTGTCCCCATACATGCAGTGCCTCTCCCATTATCAACATCTGCCCCCACCCCCACCCAGAGGGGAACATTTGTTACAACTGGTAAACCTACAGTGACACTGCATTATCACCCAAAGCCCACAGTTTACATGGGGCTGACTGACACCTGTGTGTAATATATATATCCCACCTGACTGACAAATGTGTAATATATATATCCACCATTATAGTATCATACATAGTAGCTTTACTGCCCTAAAAATCTATGCTCAACCTATTTATTTCTCTTCTCCTCTAGCCCCTGGCAACTACTTATCTTTTTTACTGTCCCCACAATTTTGCCTTTTCCAGAATCTCATAGACTTGAAATTATATAGTATGGAGGCTTCTCAGACTGCTTTCTTTCATTTATGAATTTCTTCCACATCTTTTTCTGGCTTGGTAGCTCCTTTGTTGTCAGAGTCAAATAATATTCCATTGCGTGGATGGAACACAATGTATTTATCCTTGTAGCTACTGAAGGACATCTTGGTTGTTTCCACGTGGAAACAATTACCAATACCAATAAAGCTGCTATGGACATATCATTTATTTTTTTTTTAATTTCCTATAGTCTCCCATACAAAGGTAATAATTTTTAGCTCTTAGTATTTTAGATCTTGGGTCTGATAAGGACTTAGAAATAACATATTGCATACAAGGACACTGAAGGTCGAGAGACATGGTATTCGCTAACACTGCTTACGTAGTTCATTGTACTTCCTACTGTGAAATTTTTTCCTAAATATAATGAAGAAAATCTAAAAATTGGAATTCTATTTAAAACATCTTACCAAAGTTTTGATGTGGTGAGAATAAGGACTGAGAATTTTTGTACCAAATGTTATAATCAATATATTTTTTAGGAAGAAATTTAGTAAGTTGTAGCCATGATTTTTTTTCTCATTGTTTTATAACTGCTTAATTATAACTCTGTTATAACTTTATGAGTTTTCCCCTAAATTAGGCATTGTGCATTTTCAATTATCTTTTGGGTAGTTGGATGTTTGAGGTTTTCCTAATGGCCAGTGTCCACTTTGAACTGACTGAGCCTTCCTGTTTTCACAGGCTGTGGCGGGGAGTTGTCTGGGACCACGGGCACCTTCAGCAGCCCCGGGTACCCTAACACGTACCCCCCCAACAAGGAGTGCATCTGGTACATTAACACAGCCCCTGGGAGTAGCATTCAGCTCACCATCCACGACTTTGATGTGGAGTATCACGCAAGGTGCAACTTTGACGTCCTGGAGGTAGGAATTTAGATTGCTTTCCTAGCGCATGCCGAATTTGGGGTAGAACTGGCGATCACTGTGCAAATTATTTGCAGGGGCCAGTGGTGTTCTATTTTTAGACATTTTGATGAGTATCACTTCTTTGTGAGTGATGTTTATGGGCAAATGGGATTACTATCTCAGTTTGGCTTTCCCTAAAAGCAGTGACTCTTGAAGGACTTGGGGGCAGGCAGTTGGACTAGCAGGTGGTATCAGAAAGCAGGAGGAAAGGGGACAGTGGGAGGGAGGGTGAAGGAGGAAGAGCCAGTGATGGGAGCCCCTGTGGGCTACTTGAGCTTTATCCCACTGGGACCCGCTGAGGGGCTATGGGGACTGCTCGTCAGAACCATGCCCCTAAGGGTGAGAGTCTGAGGCACTGGTCCCCCAGCTCCTGTTCCCATTGATGGATTGCACTGGGGATTGTTAATGCCCTCCATTTCAGTCTGAGAAAACTCCCTTAGGCAAGGCAGTGAGGAGGCAGAGTGTAGAGAAGGGGCGGGCTTGGGGGTGAGAGGGCAGCTGCAATCTGAGGGGGGTCAACATGGTGCAGGGCACGAAACGCAACAGTACTGCACAGGGTTTATCTCAGATAGTTGGGATGACCTTGAGAATCTGTTACAACCAGCCATTTATCGCAGGGCCCTGGTCATTAGGAACCGAAACTGAGTACAGAACTGGATGGCTTCCTATAGACAAAGCGCCTATCGCCTCAGCTCTGGAGATTGCTAGAGCGTTTCATGGCAAGGTTCCATATCTAGTAGAACTTAAACTCCATGAAAGCCTGGGTATTTGTTTGTTTGTTTGCTTCGGTTTTGCTTTCCTGCTATACCTGCCGCAGAGTACTTGGCAAATAGTGAACACTTGATGTATATTTGTGGAAAGAATGAAAGCATACGAATCCCTGACATGCCATAATAACGTGCGTTGGTGGTGGCTTGCAAAGGGACTGTGACATCCATTTTCCCCTTTGAATGTGAAATAATCCAGCAGAGTATGAAGGGAATTTTGTCCCCGTTTTATTGTTGTCCAAACAGGGGCTTGGAAATATTGATGGATCTTTCCATGACCCTGAGGATAGTGGGTGGAAAAGCTAAGAACTGAGCTCATCCGCTCCTCGGTGCTGCGCGTAAACCAGTACGTAAAGATAGACAGAGGTGGGTAATGTGCAAGTTATTGGAATGAGCAGCACAGACCTCATAGGAAACTTTAACGTTTAAAAACTTTACTTATAACACAAGTCCCTTCCTTGAAAAGAAGTGGGGTTCCCAAACCGTGCCCTCATGGAGTGGACGCAGACTCACAGAATTGCGTTTAGCAGTGCCAGGCTCTCCAAAGGCGGATAATGCTCAGTAAGTGAAATCAGAGACAGAGCAGGTACGTCCTTGGGTTAAAACCTCTACCCTTGTCTTCATGTAAGTACTGGGTGTTGCCAAGTCATGGCTCCATCTCAGAAGAGGAAAGGTTTTAGGGGAACAAGGTGGCTCTTGAAATTCACACTCCCACTATGAGTAGGAACAACACTCACATGTGGAAGGTTCCAATGGTCCTTCTTGCCAGCAAGGAATTTTTCGGTGGCATAAAACCCCTTAACACTTACAAAGGGCTGGCAGCAGACTTTTCCACAGTAATGTGAAATGTTCCGAACCCTTCATTTTCATATTCCGAAGTGCCTGTGATTGTTGCCCACTTGGCAAAATGTAAATGGGTTCATTGTGCTTTGCGTTTTGTCCCGCCCATTAAGTGAGAAAGCAGACTGGGGCTGCTCGCTGTAAGTGGCTTGGGGACAGGGGGACAAAGCAGGGTCTCCAGGCAGCTGTGTTTAGGCAGGGTCCTGTGTCTGCACAAAAAGGGCTCTGAGAAGAGGCTACAGTCAGCCTGGGGCTTATTTATATTAGGACAAGTCAGCCTGGGGCTTATTTATATTAGGACAAGGTGGTCTCCCATGTTCCATCAAAATCCATCAAAATCTTGAGCCCCTTAAGTGTTTTGGGAAAGCTTACTTAAGGCTGAAATGAGTCACCCCCTTACCTTTTGTTCAAAACCCTTATTTGACCTCCTTGCACATGCTCATGGCAGGTGGAAAGTGCTGTAATAAATTTGCACTAATGATGATAAAATGATTTTTTCCATCTCTCATACCGTAGCTGCTGATAACACGTTAGCTATAGGTTTCAGAATGTTACCCCTGGTAGGTATGTGGCCTTGAGACTGCTGATTTTCTTGACCCACTCTTCTCAGCCTGCACACTATCCCCTCCTGTTCTGAGCAGAGCCAAGTAGGACCTCTCTGTCAGCAGGTATTGGGGCTTACCTGGGTTTCACCAGATTTTACCAAGAGCCAGTATTTTTTCCCCTAAAAACTCAGTGTGCGGAAAGTGGCCAGTTGCATTAAAGCAACAGCCGTTTGGTTACTCATAACCCTGGAATGCTGACTTGATTGTAACAATAAATGGAGCTAACAGTGCAGAAAGCGATGTTCAAAACAGATTAAAACCATAGGCTTTGAAATGTTCTATATCCTGAGCATTTGCTAAAAACACGTTTCTTAATCTCTGATCATCAGACCCGGTTTTTTCCCCCCGAAGTTTAGTCATATGCTGTAGTCGAATGAACCACACCCTGAAATTCTTTCCATCTTTTTCCTCTTTTGAAGAGTCACGCGTTAAGTCTCGGTTTTATTTGTGGAAGCCAAAAGTACCGTTCTATTGTTTGGGTCATGGAAACACTCTGGGCTGATTTTATTTCAGTCTCTGAGAAAGAAGCCTGAACCTGCATAAAGCAGAAAAGGAAATCCACTCCTTGGGGCAATAAATCAGGACAATTGCTTGGTGTGGTCAGTTTATTCCCTCTGGTCTCTCTGCGATGGTCCGTTGTGAGCCCAGCCCTGTTAGAGTGGAAGCAAAGAATGTCGAAAGCGGCAGTGTTGATTCTTCTGGAGGCTTCTGGGCCCCGCCGACTCATCCCCGTTATGTTTGTGATCTTAAGGGGACCCTGGGCAGGGAAAACAAAGAATATTTTGCCGACGTGCAAGTTTTCTTTGTCAGAACTAAAGCCTTGTGCTCAGTGTTCTCTCCAAATGTGTGCTGTTTATTGAGCATGGCTGATAAGCAGCACAGGCTGTCAGTTTCATGCTCTGAGGACTGTGTTCTGGGCGGGGGGGATGGGGGGGGTGCAGGCAGATCCCACAAACAGCAAAGGACGGGGTAAACCAGAAGCAATCTGTCTCTGCCATTTGCATATGTGTACGTGTAAAGGGCCACACAGGGCTCCTCCTAAAGTCCTGCTTTTGATGGGACTTAGGGGGCCACACAAACATAGCTCCTCCTATGAAAATAAGCTTGAAGCCATCCGCCTGCTTCATTCCTTTGCAATTAAAGCCCTTGTGCTCAGCCCTCCGTGAAACAGCAGCTTCATTCATTTTGGCCTTTCTCGCATCGCTGGGGGGAATTAATCAGACAAAGAAATCATTATAGATTCAAATCACACACTCCTCACCAAAAGTAGGCTTCTTGTTCTTGCTCTCTCCTCTCAGAGAACTCTTGAGTGATTCCCCCTATCAGTCAACAGCTGCCCTGAGGGTGGGCAAGGACCTGGGGGCCTGGGGAATTGGGGAGAGCACAGCTAGGTGGGAGGGCTGCACAGATTTCAGAGGTGTGAGGGCGCTGTGTACAAATTCACCCAGCGCCGCTTTCCCTGGTCCGGTTTTGACCCGGAGCACAGAATTATGTAGCCTATCCATGTGGGGCAGAGGGAAGGACCCAGACACCATTATGCCTGAAAACTGTCATCAAAGATAGTGTTTCTTCTACAAATTCGAGTTTGGCAGGGCCCGGAAGTGGGGGTTCAATACTGTTTGAGTCTTATCTTCCTGTCCCCTGTCCCCACCGGGAACCCATGTGTGAGGAGTCAGAGACGGGGCCTGGGCTGGGCGCCACCTGCCTGCAAGATGTGGCTGTGAGACCCCAGGGGCACTTGCTGGGAGGAATGTGTCACTGAGGCACTGGACCCTAGTCAGATAGGTGGGTGCAAACTGGAGTAGCCTAGGAGACCTGAGGGCATGTGAGATGCATCTAGAAGGAGCCATCCTGATACTGGGCAGACTCCAGGGCAATTCCCCAGAAGAAGTTGGCTGCTCTTGGTCATGTTCCCACCAGTGGGATTCTGGGAGTAGGTTCAGAGAGAATCTGGGGGAGTCCCTTCTTGAGGAAATCATAGAACACGCTGATAGAGGTTATATGTTCCACTCTCTCTGAAGAAGCAAAATATTACTTTAAATGCCTAATCTTATACACTATTCAGGGTGCAAAGGAGAAGATCCTACAAAATGTAACTGGGAGATCAGCAGGGTTCAGAGAATTGACTTTCACAAACAACATGGCTTTATGCTCAGACTATTCGTATGCGCCTAGAAGAGTTAGACAGCCACACTTGATACTGTTTTATCTGCAATGCCTCTGCCAAAGAAAGCAGGAAATCCTGTGAAGATGTGGAAAGAGGAAGAGAGGAGATAGGGAAGATTCTGGAAGAGTCTGTTCAGTTCAGCTCTACAATTCTGACTGAGAAAATAAGCAGGCATTTTATGGGTGGTTGAACTTGTGTGTTCCTAGGGCTGAGGGAGTGCCTTTGAAGATCCAGCTCAAGTTTAAAGTTCATCCCCACCCAAGGAGACTGAGATTTCACTCTCTAATGAAAATAGAATCCAAGAAATGGTGGTAAACGGAGCCAGGGGAAGGGTTATCCTTGCTTAAATTTCTCTCTTAATTTCAGTCCTTTTTTCTGCATCCCATCTTAGGTCTATGGAGGCCCTGATTTCCACGCGCCCAGAATAGCCCAGTTATGTGCCCAAAGGTCATCTGTGAGTCCCTTGCAGGTCTCCAGCACTGGAAATGAGCTAGCCATCCGCTTTAAGACCGACAGCTCTATAAATGGGAGAGGCTTCAATGCCACATGGCAGGCAGTCCCTGGAGGTGAGTAAACCAAGGAGGTATCTCAAGACACTTAAGCGGAACCCTTATAAATTTTATGAAATGATTAGACAGTGGTGCAAAGGCCAACATAGGGACAGCTTCATGACTCCTCAAATGGCACACACTGCATTGGCATTTACTCTTCCCTGAAAACTCTGATAGAATTTACTTCCAGAGTCACCTCATATGTGAAAACCAGTCCTTGCAAGTATGCAAGTCCATGGTGAAAACAGAAGTGGGGCGATTGGGTAGACTCACTTACCCTCCAAGGGACTCGGGCCCATTCACCGACCTCAAATTTGGGCATCAGCAAAGTGGTAAATTACTTCATGTCATAGTGTAGATCTTTGGATGCTTGGCAGGTGCCCAGACTGTAAAAGTTAAGTTTGTGAATTGCAAGGAATTACCGTGTGTTATATAGTGATTTTCTGCCCAGGGTCTTAGGCAGTGTAAAAATACTTACTGTTGCATATTTTTTAAATAAAAAATTAATACACAAAATATTTAAGCAGATGTTAACTGCTATCACTGCTAAGAATAGCCGTGTTTATTGGACGATTACTTGTGCCAGGCATCTAATCTAACTCTTCTACAAGGACGACCTCTTTTCATCCTCACGACCACCTTATGAGGGAAATGTATTTACTAATGAGGAAGTTGAAACTTAGTGAAGTTTGTGATTTGTCCAAAGTCACATAGGTAGAAAATACTAAAGCAGAGATGTGACCCCAGGCTAATTTGTGGCCCCACTTTGGGAACCCTAAGGTGATACAGTAAATTATATTAGACCTTTCCTAAAGTTAATGATGCATGAATTTAGTGAGGGTTATATATATGATTGTATACACATAGTGTTTAGATTATCCAATTATTGTCAATTGTTAGAAAATACTCGCATTTTTCCATTATAGGTTTATATTATCATAAGCCCAAGAAATGATAAGTCATAGAGATAGATGTTGATAGGTATTTACTTGATAGTATCGTAAGAATAAAAAGACTGAATAACTATACCAGGTCCAGAATATTAAATTTTAAAAAGCAGATATTAAATTATTAAAAACATCTCCTACTAAATTATCAAAATTCTTAGGAGATGTGCTATTCTTACAGTATATTATATTTTTAGAGAACAAAGAAGAAGCACTTTATGGCTTTATGAGAGCATGACTTTATTTGCACTTATGTTTGAGCATTTTAGAAATTATTTTTGGCACCAGTGTTTAAGTTATTTGAAGTATTTTCTTAGTCATCCTTCATTTTGTTGGGATGAATGAATTAATGGTGGATATTCAGTTCTGCACGCTGATTATATCATCAACTACATAAAACTGGTGGTCAAACAAAGCATCATATTGTTCTATGCTACCAGGTAATTGGGCAAAGCTTTATCCATCAGGGATTCCTCTCATTTTTGAACTGGGTTTCCTACTTACAGGTTGTGGCGGCATTTTCCAGGCTCCCAATGGAGAGATTCATTCTCCAAATTACCCCAGTCCTTATAGGAGTAACACCGACTGCTCCTGGGTCATTCGGGTGGAAAGAAATCACCGTGTTCTCTTGAACTTCACTGACTTTGACCTTGAACCTCAGGACTCTTGTATTATGGTAGGTGACACAAATTTCAAGCATTGTCTCTAGTCAAGCCTGGGCCCAAACATTACAATATGAGCATATTTAGTAGATACATTAGTTATGGATGTTTTCAGTGTCAGATCATAGGAAACCCAACTACTGGCAACTTAAAATATAAGGATGTTTATGTTTTTATCTAAATACAAATCAGGAGGTAGATGATCTCGCGGTTTGTTTAGCAACTCAGGTTCTGTTCTACCATCCTTCGTGTGTTGATTTGTCATCTTGTGTTTGTTTCCTATGGTCAAAAAATGGCTGCAGTAGCTCTGAACATCTTGTCTGAGTACAGATGCAGAAAAAGGGAGAAGGGATAATTCTATTTGTTTCTATTTTGTATTTTTTTAATCAAGGAAGAAAATTTTCACACAAGTCCGCTTACTTACATACATCATTGGCCAGAATTGGCTGCAAGAGAGATTAGGGAATTTATAGTAGAATGAATTTATCATAACTACTTTAAATCAATTATTATTAAGCCTCTGGGGGTTTTCACAGGGTTCTACTTTTTTTGAGCTCAGGATATCTCGATCTGCTACTTGAACAAATCAATGTCCCCTAGGACAGAATAGATTTGGGGATGGGGGTGGAGGAAAGAGAGATGGGTATTAATTGGTCAGATGACCAAAGTTTCTATCACTACTTTCAGCTTTAATGCATTCTCACCTGAAATTAAGGATGTATCCTTGATGTAGGAGTGAATGAGAATGTATTTTGAGATTTTCTTTTTGTTTTTAAATTGATTTTTTTGGTTACCTGTTTTTTTTTAACGAAAGATTTTCCATATTTCATTTGTATTTAGAGACATTTCACTCAAATATAAACCAGATTCTCTTGGTTGATGGAACTTTATATTTTAGTTTCCTGACAGTTTCTTACACAAACTCCAATTGGCCTGCTTTCAAATTTAACTCAAGAAAACTCAAAAGTTGTTTCACATTTTTCAAAGTAGTGCAGTCATGGTATGATTTCAGATACTGTTTTACAAGATTAAAAAGTAATCTCCTTAAAAGATCAGTTGACTCATGACTGTTTTAGTCTTCTAAATGAGTCTTCAGGGTCTAAGTTGGCAAAGCATTGTACAGACATAAAGGATAGAACATCTACTTTCCATAAAGGTAACTCAGACCAACTCTCCTGAAAAAGACAATTTAAAATTTGTAAGCTGATATTTAAAAAACATCTTCCCAAATGCAGCAAAGAACTGACAAGGTAATGTGAAGTTTTTGAGTTAATATCTGAGAGAGATGTGAGCCTAGTATTTCACATAGCTTTTGTCTATAGGGCATTTGCTGATTCAGAAGGGGTTGGCAGCGCCTCTGTGAGCCTCCCCGGGCAAAGAGGATCAGAGTTTGAGGCCAGAGCCGGAACAGGGTGGAAGTCCTGGTAAACCATATCCTAGGTAAAACAAAATTAAAACAGCTTTCACAGAGACTGTATTCCAGCTTTAAGTCACTTGAGTGGCCCCAAAATCTGAGGGGGACCCTGGCTGAGAGAGGACCCTGGATTGTTAATACATCCTTGTACATCTGGCAAAAGCAATTTAGAATCTTCTTCAAAGGGGGATAAAATCAGCCTAGATTTCATTTCTGTTCATAATTTTTCATATGCAATAGCCGGCACACTATCAAAGATATTCACGTACATGAGGAGGGGATATAACATAAATGAGATGCAATATGAGTAACAGACAATGGAAACAAACATACTAATATCACATATTGGTAAACAGTTATGATTGGTAAACAAGCTCATGGAGATAAAAGTCAAACTTCAAACTCTCAGCAAGGAACTGCAAACTATAAAAGGTGACACTGCAAATATGGAAGAGAACCAACTAAAATTTTCCGAACTGGATAAAATAGAATAGCTGAAATTTAGATCTCAATGGAAGTGGGTTTTTTTTTCCTTTTTTTTTTTTTTTTTTTTTTTTTTTTTTTTTTTTTTTGTGTGTGTGTGTGTGTTTTGTCTTTTAGGCAGATTAGATAGAGATGAAGAGAAAAATAGTGAACTGGAAAGTAAGCCAAAGGAATCTAGGGAAAAATCACAATAAGCAAGAGGATGGAAAATATAGAAGAGAGGTTAAGACACATACAGTATGCTTATAAAAGATATAATATACATTTAATTGTCACCCCAGAAGGAAAAGTGAGAGATATAATGGAACAGAAGCAATATTTGAAATGCTAATGTTAAGACTTTTCTAAAACTGATGAAAGATGTCACATTTACAAAAACAAGAATCCCAAGGAACCCAAACAACTAAGCAAGTATAAATAGAAAGAGAAATAAATAGAAAGACATGCTAATCTAAAAAAAAAAAACTAAAGATAAAAGGAAAATGTTACAATCAGCCAGGGGAGTGGGTAGGGGGACAAATTGCTTTTAGGAAGTGGCAGACTAAATTCTGACTTTTCAACAGGATAATTAGAAGGAGAAGAGTCAGGGGTGCCTGGGTGTCTCAGTGAGTTAAGCGTCCAACCCTTGATTTCAGCTCAGGTGGTGATCTCATGGTTCATGAGATTGAGTCCCACATCGGGCCCTGCACTGACAGCATGGTGCCTTCTTAGGATTCTCTCTGCCCTTCTCTCTTTGCCTCCCCCCTACTCATGCGCTCGCGCCCTCTCTCTCTCTCTCTCTCTCTCTCCCTAAAAATAAATAAATAAACTTGAAAACAGAAAAGAAGGAGAAAAGACAATGGAATGTTATCTTCAGTCTAAAGAAAGAAAATAACTACCAATCAGGAACTTTGTACTCTCCTAAAACCTTCATTAAGAATGAAGGTTAAATGAAGCATTGAAACCAAAAAGGGATCTTCAGGAGAAGTTCAAATGGGCCGGAAACAAGTTGTTTACCTCATTGATTTGCTTGCGGTGGGCAATTCTCCACCATTTGCTTCCTTTCCCAAATGGGTTAGTGCCAGGTACAGTATCTTCTCTTCTCTTTGGTCAAGTCCACAACCCATAGAATTTAACTTAGGAAAGAGTGTAAACAAAGCCTAGGTCAAAGGCACGCCCAGCATGGCTACATTTTTTCCCCCCCTACGGTCATGAATAGAGTTTTCCACCTATATGAGATATAAATACATAGACGGGGTTTTCTCTTAACTACTGCCATATCTCAGCATGCAGCTGGGCTTGACTTAACAAACTGTAGTAGAAGGCAACAGATAGAAGGAAGTAAAACCTCAAATATGAACTGGTCATAGGCATGGAGACAGGAAAATAAACCCAAAAACAGGTGCTGGGAGGAGTTCAGTCTGGCAGATAAGGTAACATACGAAATGTAGTAGTCCAAACAAGTTGTCAAAATGAGGGAATCCTGTGTGAAGGAGTTGGGGTATCCCTGCCAGTGGGCAGATAGAGCATTTGGAAACAGATGCAAGTCAACCGGAGCAAGACTTACACGTAAAAAGTGAACCACGTCAATAGCATGGTGCCATGGTTAAGAAATCTAACCCTGTGGTGGGTGGACCTAGAGCTGAGTCTGAATTTTGCCCTTCCCGAGCTGTGTTACCCTGGAGTAACCCAGTCACATATAGATGCAGTTTCTTTAACTGTGACATGGGGATAGTAAGTACCTGTGTCAGATTTGTTGTTGGGGTATTTGAGATCATGTTAAGTGACCTGCTATGCATATAGAAAGTTACTGATTCATGCCAGCCCTGATCATAATGATGCTGATGGTGAGTGCCCACAGAGAGGCGTGTGCAATGAGTGCTGGAAGAGGGGACAGCAGGGAATACTAGAAGGAACAGTGAGCTTAAGGGCCAGTGCTTCCCTTCTGGGCCTCAAGGACCTCAGTGAAACAAGAACGCGGTTAGGCATCTATCTCCTAGCACAGCACCTGACATCTCCTATACCTTGGACTCACTGACTATAGTAATAATCATGAGAAAACAGAAGAGGGGATTCATTTGGATCTGGAAGCCAGGGAAGGTTTCACTTTGGAAACGACGTTTGAGTGGCAGAATTTCACCAGTGGAAATGTGGTGGTGAGACCAGGAGAAGAGGCTTTGGAAAAAGAATAGGGGAAATTGTTCACAGAGGCATGAATATACACAGATGTGTGGGAATAGGAAAGATGTTGTCCTGGAGTATAGCTATGTGTGGGAGCACACAGAGACCAAGAGTCTATAGAAGACATCGTGAGTGGCCTCAGGACTGGGCAAACTCTTTTACACTCTCTGAATCTGAAATTATCCTATAGATAGTATGAGTTGATGAAAGTTTTCTGTAAAACAGAGGAATCATAAACTCAAAACTGTGTTTTATAATGATAATGGGCAGCTGTGTGAAGACTAGGTTGGCAGAGGAAGAGAAAAATGGCAACAAGGCTATTTGGGAAGCTATGGAAAAATCAGGGGTGGTGGCCTTGGGCATGGAGAAAAAGAGACGTATTGGAGAACTCATGGTGGTCATATAGTCACTGAAATTTATAGGCTAATGACATGGTGGAGGGTGAGGTGGGTGTTAGAGATGAAGAAGTGAAGACTATTCACTTGAAGAACGAGTGAGTGATGACGCTAGAAAGTGAGTAAAGGGGTAGACGTCGTGAGTGTGATTCGGAAACTTTTCAGTTTAGAGGTCTACACTATGTCCCTTACAGAGTTTGACATAAGAATTTAGTGCTCAGGATGGGATCTGAGCTGGATGTGTAGGTATGATTAATTTCTGTAGATCTGGGTAGCTGTTAAGCCACAAAAGTATGGGTGTGATCACTTACAGTAGTATTTTCTAAAGAGAAAAGGGCCAAATAAACTCGTTGGGAAACACCACCATTTATGGGGCAAATGGAGAAACAGAGGAAAAGAAAACTGAGAAAGAGCATTCAGAGGCAGGTGGAGAACCAGAGAGAGCGGTAGTATAGAAATGTGGGGCGAAGCCAATTTTAAGAGTGGGTGATCGAAGGTATCAAATCCAGCAGAGGTCAACTAGGAAGAGGATTGGAGCAAAGCTACTGAATTCAGTCTCTGATGACCTTGTAAGGAGCAGGATGGGTGTGCATAGTAGTAGAAGACTCTAGATCACAACAGGTTAGAAGGGGCAGGAACTTCTTAGCTTTTTCCTAAAGTGATGGCAGTGAATGATATAAGGGGATGAAAGGTTATAACCTACAGGTAAGGCGAGACCAATGGAAAGTGGAGAAGCTTGACCATGTGAAAAAGGCAAGGCACTGGTGGAAGAGGAGCAGCTCAATATAAGAGACAAAGGGAATAATCGATGCAGTCATGTTCAAGGTGGCGATCTGAAGAAGAGACAAAGGGATCCTATAAATTTCATATTTTCAGAATGCGAAATTAAAACACGCGACTGACGCTAAGCCATATAATTTTTATTTGCAAATTTATTCACACTGAAAATTACAGAAATCACACATAAGTTATTTTTTGTTTGTACCATTTATGAATTACCTTTACAAAAAAGATAAAGTAACGTGGAGAAGGACTATTCTGGTAGAGTGGGGTAGAGATCTGCTGTGTGTGGTTGCCAAGTGGACCCAGTTAAGGGATAGCAGGCCTGCAGAGCTTGGAACCAGGAGGGCAGTATCCTGGTGAGGCTGGAAGCTTGGCTCCAAGTTACGGTTAGTTGTCCAGGGGGCTCATGAACGCAAGCATTGAGGCACCAACCATCTATCCTTTACAGCTAGGTGGACACTGGGTGTGAAACGTACCCAGCAGTCCAGTATCTTACATAATATCTCTGCAGCTTAAGTTCACACAAAGCCCATCATTCATTCTGCAGAATTCAGATTAATTTCTTGGTCCCGGTGCTGAGACAGGGTCATTAGCAAAGAGAAAAATATTCAGCTGCCAATGATGCTGCCAGGTAATGTTTGTGTTCGTGGGATTTTTAATAGAGCCCAAGTGTATTATTAAATACCAAGGTAAATTATGGTTGGATGGGACCAGCCATCGTGTTTTTTAAAACTCCTATAACAGTTTGGATTGTCAGAAGTAGAAATATAAATTTTAACAGACATTATGGCTAATAGTTGCAAACGCATAGATACATAGAATGTTAAGGTTGCAGGGGGAGAGATTAGAGATAATTTACTGCCATATCCCAATTTTTTGTGTGTGGTATTCTTATTTTAAAAATAAGAAAAGTGAGGTCTGGATGGTCAGGATCAAGACCTGGTAGATGTTAATAGCAGGGCCGGCACGAAAACATAAGCAAGACTAAAGTAAGAGGTAGTATTCTGGTAAAATATAAAAATTACAGGCTACACGCAAGGAACCAAATTGCAGACTCACGGGCAGCTGAGAAATCGGGGGAGAAAAAATAAAACTATTTGCATTCTCTTTTGGATGAACCCAGAGCTCATTTGTCAATATGAGGAAAAGTGTTAGGATTCCAGACACGAGGAGGAAGGTGTCTTTGCTTTGGAGGCAGGTGGCCTGGGCTCCATCCACCCATTCAGTCTTCGGTGTCAACCATGTGCCCAACCCTGCTGGGCACTGGTGTCCAGGCATGGCTCCACCACTCCCTCTTTTCATGGCCGGGGGATCTGAGTTTGCCCATTTACAAAATCGAGTGCCTGGGAGACCCACACAGAAACAGGATCCAGTTAGGAGTTGTGTCTGTGGGTGGGAAGAAGAGCACAGGGTGGACATGAAAAAACAGATCCTGAGGGTCCGGTGACGTCAGTGTGGGTTCGCTCTAGAGGTCACAGTCAGATTTGCACAGACTAGCTAAGCTTCGGGTTCTGTCCTGGGGAGCAAGATCTGGCATTGGGAAGAGGTCATCTCCACACTCCACTTGCTGAGCAAAAGAGAGCTCTTCCTGTGGCAGGCCCTGGTCCCCCGCAGTCCTAAAAGGAGGCGGAGTGAGCCCACGGGGAACCCCAAGCCATCCCTCTGGCTTTGTGGAACTGAAGGCAAAATTTAACGAGTAGAAGAAACGAATGAAAATCTTAAAATGGAACAGTAATACACAGCCTCTATCCTCTTTCCTATGACCAACCAACAGCAGTGGTCTTTGTATCCCAAAGGCAGCAGTCTGTTTGGTACACAAATTGCTAATAGGCGCAGGGCTGAATAAATGAATGCATGAATTTTGCGGTCCCTATTCCTGCAATTGTCAGTACTTCAGTGGAAAATTGCAGATGACACATTTGGGGATGTGTTGTGCTGAGTTCACTCCCTGGCACAATTATTGATATACGATCTCACTAGTTTGAGCCGCATGAGAACTTAGATAACATCGCAGAAGCCCGTTTTCTAGAATTTCATGCTGCTCTAATGAAAAAAGAGAGAGAAACGGAATTTTCTGACTTCTATTGAAGTGGTGGGCATCGTGGGGAGCTAATCGGAAAGCTCCACTGGCACTCGGGTTTCAGCTAATTTGGTAATATGTTTGCACTTTCCGCTCTGTCCCCTTTGAGTGGCTAGTGTAATTAACCCCAGGCTCTCCTGAATGACACATTGTGAGTATTTCTTGCTAAGGCAGCAGTGGGACCCACTGGTTGGGCATGACTCTGTATGGTCAGCACGCAAATGGCTCCATTATGTTGCCTTTCATGAAGGCTGAGTATTAAAGTGACCTCCAACTGACAGTTAATTGCTTAATTAGAGTCTCTCTTCTGAGCCTTAAATCCATGTAGCTCTGCAAGCTCTTATCGATCTCTGAGAAATGCTGGTGGTAGCTCAGTGCGAGAGAGGGAGAGGTCGGTCCTGCAGCCCCAGCGGGGCCCTGGAGACTCCCGCCTCTGGTTTCAGCATCCTCTTTGCTCAGCACAATGGAATGTCTGCCTTGGGAGAATCAGTCAGAAACAGATAAAAGCAAGCGGAGCACAGTCCAGATCCAGCCTCTGTTTCGGAGAAAATATACATTCGGGCGAACCGAGCCTAGTACAAAAAAAAGGGCACATGATGAGTAACTGTTTTCTTTCTGAAGCTTTTTGCCCCCATCCAGGAGAAAGAAAACAAAGTGTGTGATTTGAAGAAAACCAGATCCCCTCCCCCCACCCAAAGCCACAATGTCTGGTCTGCTCATTGCGCAGGTTGTTTCACTGTAAGACCCTGGGTGGAACAGGGCAGACACAGGACGCAGAATCCGTATTTTGCTTGATTTATTTATTTAGTTTTAGATACTACCCATGATGTGTTTCCTTTTAAAACATTGATCTGTTCCAAAACAGACCCAGGAATAATAGAACTCAGTGCTTCAAAGAGAAGATGGAAGCGATTCTTTAAATATTTATTGTTTTACAAATAAATCCATGACAAGAATCCGCCTCTCCCTGCCTCCCCGTCTTCCCTTTCTCCCTCACTTTTCCCCACAGGAAGTTTCATTTCTGTTTCTAGCTGATACTTGAGGACTATCTCTGACGGATTTCTTGAAAATGTTTTATTCTGTGACTTGCCTTTGATAACCTGGCCTTCCAGTGCCAAATTAGTCACCAAGAAGGGTGCCAACAATTCACATCCCCAAAGCAAAGACTAACTGAACGGAAGCCACAGTTCTCAATCTGTGGGCACAGGCTTTGTTTTGTTCGGTTTGCATTTCAGCTCAGAATCTCGCTAAATGCTTGTTTATTTGTGAAAACAAAACGAACTTCTTGGATTGCTTTGCCTATCGACATTTCCGGGGATCTTTGAGTCCCTGCTTGCAACGATGACAAATCGCTCGAGGTTAGAATCTGTAAAAATTGAGGACCGAGTGCAATAATATAGAACGAAGGAATAGGGGTGATGAAGTCCTGATGTGTGAGATGTGCCACCGTGAATGTCACCTGGTATTTAACCTCAGAGACACCTGGCTGGCAAACACCGCTGCCTGAGGAACCCCATGCTTCCTCCCCCTATCCCCCCCACCCCCACCAAAGGCTGCTAGGATGAGTAATATTTTCATTTCCTTCCTCACATACACTTATGACTTTAACAACTTGGATATTTTCCTAAGGGATTCCCCGCCCTATCACTGAATATTTCCTCTATCTTGGAACAGTTCCCATTCCAAAATGGGAATTCTGTTAGCAGCTACACCACCACGTGCGGCACGTGAAAATCTTTCAGGGACTCCCATCCTCCAAATTGACTTTTTCCTGCAATGCAAACCGTCTCTTCTGAACCCCAGATATCTTATCCTTTCACCCTGCTAATCTTTAAGGTGATCCAGAGCAGTAGACACGTGTTGCAAGGAGTCAAAAATGAAGTCAAAGATAAAGGCTGGGTTGAAAACCAAACTAAGCTGGGGCCCAGGTGAGGGAAGAGGCCATTCTAGACCAGACAGGTTATGGCTTTTTAGACCAGAGAAGGATGAGAAAGGGGATTTAGATCTGAACCTAAGAATAAAACCGAGGGGCGCCTGAGTGGCTCAGCCAGTCAAGCGTGGGTTAAGTGCTCAGGTCATGATCTCCCGGTTCTTGGGTTCGAGCCCCATGTTGGGCACTGTGCCTGGAGCCTGCTTTGGATTCTGCGTCTCCCTCTCTTTCTGCCCCTCCCCCGCTCGTGCTTGCGCGCTCTCTCTCTGTCTCTGTCTCTGTTCTCTCTCAAAAATAAACAAAAATTAAAAAAAAAAAAGAATAAGACTGAGTTTAGGAATCAGGGATAGAAATCTTAGGGTTATGTATTGGCCCTGGACACTGTGCCCTTTGTTACACAATGTGCTGTATAAGCCATGCTGGGAATCCCATGCATGTTCAGTGGGATGGAATCCATGACAGGTGCCAACTGTTCTGAAATCCATGGGGGCCCCAAATTCTAAAATGCCACTGTAGGAATGCTTTATTGCAGGTCTAAATAAACGAGACACTTCCATTCTATTTCCTGAGCTCCCATGATTATCTTTATTGGAGGTCATGGATAAAACTCGATTTTATCTTTTCAGCTGGTTTCATGATAATTGATCAGATGTCCAACGGACGGGATTCATTACTGGCTCTATACTACTTAGTATGTGGCTGTGAGCAAGTTCTGTTTTCTGAGCCTCCACTTTACCAAATGTAAGGTAGAATTGTAAGAAAAATTGAATTTTTTTAAAGGTAAAGCATTTAGCATAGTGTCTGGTATAGATAAGTGTTAATTGTTACTCCCAATTTTCCTGCTACTGCTTCTGTTACTACTGAAACCATGTTAAAGGTCTTATCTTTTCAAAAATTGTGAACCGTAGGTACCCAGAACTGGATCCATAATCCATAGTTCATTGCTGACTACCATCATTAGTTATAAAGGCCAGTCTTATCTTAAAATATTTTTTTAAATCTTAAAACATATAATTTGTTTTCACACATTCTTCACCATATCATCTCAGTGAATTTTATTGCTTCATAAATGTGTTATTTTAATACCTTCCAGAAGATTCACAAATGAGTTCAGAAAAAAAAAAAAGTAGTGTCGCAGAAAATGCCAATAAAAGCATATTCATATACATTTATATCTATTCATATGCATTCGTGATTTGTTTTCAGGGAAAGCTCAACTCTGGAGCTCAGACCAAACACTGTCATACTTTGCGGATTATAAAACACACCGTGTGTTTTTGCTTTTGAATTAAAATAGTTTCCTCGTCCTCCAGTTTGTAATAGTTTTAGCCCATGCATATTTAGTTGGTTTATTTCCTCCTCGAGCAAGATGAAACTTAGTAAAACAAGAAAATTGGAGATACAGTAGAAATATTTTCTCACTTCCCCTCTCCAACTCGATCTGAGGGAATAGATTCCAGTTTCTGGAGATGAAAATACAAACATTACTGAGGAAGCTACTGTTCATTTTACCCCCTGGGTCATATGCTTCGGGCTGTGCGTGCTGACTATTCCAGTGAGGTGATCATGAGTCATTCCATCAGCCAGAATTTGGATCAGTGGGGAGGGGGCTTGGGGCTCAGGGCTGTGCACTGCATCCGAGTCAGACACCTGTTCTTTCCCTCAAAGCGCAGCGTCAGCAATTACTTGTCTTTATTTAGTGCAGTATTTTATATCATTGGGGTATTCAGCTTTCTTGTTGAATCAGATTTTACATTTTATGAAGAGTGCCCCACAGTGGCAGTTGTTTGGAGCCTGAGTTAAAGGGGACACATATTTAGGCAGGGAAAAGTTCAGGCGCCGTGACCAAGGGGAGAGGTGACGAGGTCCGACACCCAGAGGAGCCCCTGCGGGAAAGTGGTGGCATGGGTCCAGGAGATACATCGGAGAGAGAATTGGCAAAACACATAGATCCATTGGATTCGGGAAATATGGGAGGGGACTGAAAATGTTCACCAAGTGCATAACCTGCTGTGGGCATTTATGGAGGCAAGAAATGAGGGTGAAGGAGAAATTAGGGGAGGAAAGATGACTTCAGTTTGAGACATCGATGCTCCAGGTTTCTGGGGCCACACGATCAGTGGTGTCTGGAATGCAGTTGGATAGATAAGCCTGGAGCTCAGAGAGAGGTCTGCACTACAGTTGGAGATATTAATCAACTAGCAAATGCCTTGGAGATCTTAAAACAGAACCCATATCTGTTTAACTACATTCTTGTCGGGCTGCAAAGACCAGATTAAGTGGCATTAATAGCCATCTGCCTTAGATACTGCGGCACTGTCATATGAGTAACATATTTTCTTGTCTTTGTATGGAGTTCTTTCCTTACATGTCTGACTGGCTGCACACTTAAACATTTTAAATATATACAGTATTTAAAAGTTTTATGTGCTCCTCATGTTCAATTTCTAAAATACAGGAAAGAAGAACAAAAGAAATTAATGCCATCCATAATTTTGCAATGTAAGGACAAACCCTGAAACATTTTGGCTTATTTCCTACACTTACATACCTATCCATACACACACATGCACACTTACACACACGTACACATAGATAGTTAAGCTAATACCACACATCATTTTGTATCCTACATTTCCCACTTAACACTTAATACGTTTCTCCTCAAAAGTAGTATCCTTGGCTATTTAATCAATTATATAGACATACTAGAATTTCTTTAACCGCTAGCTTATTATTGACGATTTTGATTACTTCTTTATTATCATAGTGCTATGAAGACCATATTTATATGTGAATCTGACTCGACATTCCCTATTATTTTCTTCATCTAAATGCTCTTTTCTTTAGTGAACACTCTATTATGAAATATTTTAAGTATATAAAAAAGTATAGACTATATAATATATGTGAAGTGTATAAAGAACAAAGTCATCTCACTGTCCAGACTTGCCAAATTGTAATATTTTCCCATACTTCAAGTTCTTTTTTTCCCCCCAAAATAAAGGAATTACTAAAGAGACAGTGAAGTCCCATGTGTCACCCGCACTGACACTATTCCCTATTCTCATCACAGAGGAAACTGCTTATCAGAATTTGGGTTTACAGCGCCCATGGCTATTTTTATACTTTTTTCATTTTTTTGTAGTTTTCATATACAGCATATATTATTTTGCAAGTTTTAAAACTTTAAGCAAGGAATACCACAAATACAATACCCTTCTATTTGCTCTGTTCACTCAGCATTCTGTTTTTAACATTTGTCTACTCTGTAATGCATTTAGATCTAATGCATTCTTTTTTTAAAAAAATTTTTTTTAACGTTTATTTATTTTTGAGACAGAGAGAGACAGAGCACGAGCGGGGGAGGGGCAGAGAGAGAGGGAGACACAGAATTGGAAGCAGGCTCCAGGCTCTGAGCCATCAGCCCAGAGCCCAACATGGGGCTCGAACTCATGGACCACGAGATCGTGACCTGAGTTGAAGTCGGACGCTTAACCGACTGAGCCACCCACGAGCCCCTAATGCATTCTTTTTGCCATCGTACAATACTCCATTTCATGAGTATACCACGAGTCGCATGCCCATTCCACTGTGAATGCATGTGAAAATTGCTTCCAATATTCAGCTGTTGCAACTCTTATAGCAATGGATGTTCTTGGACATATTTCCGAATGCAATCATGCAAGAGTTTCCCTAGGTTAGACATATTGACGTGGAAGTGCTAGCTTTTACATTTACTCTGCATTGCCAAATCCTACTGGAAATATACGCATGAGGATTCCCATAATGAATGGGAGAAACTTACCTTCACATTCATACTATATTCTTTCCACGACACTTCCAATACATTGTCTGACTTGATCTTTACAATGATGAGACAGAGGGAGAGATTCTCCACCCCCATTTGTGAGATGATGGAACGATAACCAGCGGCTTCTGAAGTGCCTTGGCAAGAAAACAAATACCCTCGGTGGACCCAGGACTCAAGTGTTGGGACCTAAGAACAGAATGCTTCCAGGTGTTCTGACCATAAGGTCCCTGTGTTTCCCGGGTGTTTTTAATCGAAGGTCAGTGTGCTTGCCCCTGGGCTTTAGTTGATCTGATGGAAAATGTCAGATAGGCTGGAGCCTGTGCATAGCCAGTCAGCAAAGGCCATGCAACAGAAGGGATATGAACAGTGTGGTTTGAACTAACCATGGATATGGACATCCACTGAGGCTCCACTTGTGGAGTATTCATGAAGCTGTGTTGTGGAGCTGGGAAGGTTTTGTAGGGAAGGTGTTTGGGGAGGAACCCATATTTGAAATCATTGCCTTTCCTCAAAGAGGTCAGGTACTTTGTTATCTCCAAGTCAGCTGGTACATTAATGGATCCTATCACAAATTCCTGAACAGTTTGTGATAGCCGTATTTTCCAAAGAACTAAGGAAGAAACAAAGAAAGAAAACAGGATAACTGGATTCACTGAGTACTTCTCCTGTGCCAGGCAGCACATATTACCTCATGGCTCCTTCCTCCAACCCTAGAGGAGCCAACTGTTAAAAGAGAAGTGAAGGTGTCAACACTTAGTCCTCTGTTTCTCCCCTTTGCACACACAGCTCAGTCCACTCAGTTAGTGTCTGTCCATAATTATGTCCAAACAACTCATTAGACCTCCAGTGACCTCCATGTCACTAAGTTCATGAGTAATGTTTGCTCCCTCAGTAGTGTTCAGTGGTTGATCACTCCGGGTGAGGAGAAGGAGACTCAAGGGTCTAGGAAACTCATTATTATCCCATGATATTTTCAGGGATTTCTATGTAGAGAAATGAGGAGAGAGGAGAAGTGAAGAGAGAAGGAAGGAGGTCAACCAGATGGCTATTTCTTGCCGCGGTTCACATTTTAAGCCCGCTGTCTCTTGCTTCTTGTGGCCATTCCCTTTCTCCATCCCCCTTGTTAAGAGAATATTGGAATTTACACTTTGTTTTTAATTTCTCCAAAATACCACGATCTTGAGGCTCCTTTGTGTAGTAGACTTTGACTAACTATTTGGAGCACTGGCAGGTGTTTACTGCAAATAGCAGCAGAGCAGTCGAGTTCAAAAGTGATCCTTAAGACTCCATTGTTCATTTCTCTCCCAGTCCCTCATTTCACACCTCCTGCATTAGTTATCGATTGCTGCATAACAAATATCCCCAAACCCCAATGCCTTAAAACAACAACATTGAACGTTTCTGTGAGCCAAGAATGAGGGTGCCGGGTACCTGGCCCTTTCCTAGCTGGCTCACATAGTCGGCAGCAGGATTCAGTTCCCCGCAGAAAATGGGCTGGAGGCCTCCCTCGTCTCCTCTCCAGGAGGGCCTCTCTGCAGGGTATCTCATAGCACAGCAGCTAGACTCATCAAAGCAGGCAGTGCAGAGTGCAAGAGAAAGAGCTGACGAGATGGAACAGTCCCTCTTTTGTAACCTAGTCATGGAAGTGACATCCCATCACCGTGGCTCTCATCTCTTCATTGGAAGAAGTAAGTCATTAGGTGCAGCCCGCACTCCTGGGCAGGGTGGGGGTGGGGTGATTACATGGGGACATGAATCACTGGGAGCCAGGTCAGAATTGCCCCCACCGCCCCGCTCCCTGCCACCCCACCCCAACAGTCCCAGCTGGTACTATCCATGGGTTATGTTCCAGCCTCATCCGTGTTGCTGGACAAACCCCTTCTCTCAGACCTCTTTTTGGTTTTGCTGCAATAGCTTCCTACTTTTGTTCGTTTCATACAGAACAATTTATCCTTCTCTTTGTCTCCCTTTACAAATAGAGGCTTATATCTCTCAAGTACGTACTGTGTGCCAGGAAGTGTTGTGAGGGCGTTGTATCTTTGTACTCATTTAATTCTGGTGAACAGTCCGAGCTTTACACTCGTGTCAGTTACACTTATTTCTATCATCAGTAAGTGTATGGGACGGCAGAAGTTCCCTCTCTTTTCTCGAATTACCAGTGCTTAGGACCCTGACCCAGGCCTCTAAAATGTCATCACAAAGGACTGTTAGTCTTGTACCCGAATGGCTCCCCACCCCAATGTCACTTTATGCCGGAGCCGACACGTGTTAACTCTGAAAAAAAAAAAAAAAAAAGGTTTCTCAGATCTCCTTAAGATATTAAAGCATCAAGTATTAAAATGTTTGTGCAAGTACACAAATGTTTGGCTCAGTTCTAACTTCTGGTTAGAGCTTAGAGTGCGGAGGGTTCCCAAGAGCACCATAATGTCATGTGTCCTGAATACTCTGGGCTCTGGGGACAGGCCTGATGTCCTCTGCCCACCTTCCGCCTTCCGTGTTCTCTCGCAGTGCTGGCAAAAGATTGGCACTGCCTGTGAGAAGGGCACTGGGCGGTTGTGTGTGTGGCATAAGCCATGTCCTGTGATTAGACCCTCCTCCATTGCCCATTGGGGCCAAAATGTAAAAAGCCTGCCCAGAAAGCAGCCCCAATTGACCTCTTTCCCACTGTGAATAGCCTCTTTTACTCACTGTCATGCCTGCTATGCATTTATGCATTCCAATCCATGAGAGGGAGGACAGCTATTTCCTAACTCTGGACTTTCCCTCATTCTTAGTCCTCTGTTCTTAGAGGCCATATGCTCTTACCTATGTAATTCATGCACTCATCCATACATCAAATATTTACTGTCTGTTATGTGCCCAAGTCTACTCTTAGTCTCCTATTTTCATGTGATAAATATAAGTTTAGGCATTTTGAATGTGTGTGTTTTTATCGGGAAATTTGACAAAACTCTGGGTACTTTGTGAAGGGACCGATTAACTTCTTGTAGAAATTAGGTTATCCCTCAACCAGATATGCCTTTGTTTTTAGAGTCCCAGTAGTTGGAGCTTTCAGGGGTATGGCTACTTTTTCTTTTGTGGATTCAACTTCAAAATTTTACTAATGTCATCTAGAAATGAGTTAATGGAAATGTACCGGTTTTGCAGGGGGCGGGGGGGCGGGTGGTATATTTCTCTGACTTTTACCACTTGAGCAACAGATCAGAAAACCAATTCTCAGGCCTAGCAAACTCTTGGCAGTAGACTTAAATAAGAATTATATATCTGTAAGTTATGTGACTGTTATGTGTGTCTCCAATAGTAATATAATTTGCTAGGTCTGCCTTGGGAACTAAATGGAAGTAAGGGGAAATGCGTATTGATAATTTCCATGACTTTAGAATTTTAAATAAATGGGATCAAGGTTTCTCATATTTTCTTCCTTGCAGTTTTTTTCTTATAATTTTATAAATTAAAAGTTAAATTGATTTGGGGATGCCTGGGCGGCTCAGTCGGTTAAGCATCTGACTCTTGATTTCGGTTCAAGTCACGATCTCATGGTTGTCAGGTCAAGTGCCACGTCAGACTCTGCGCTGAGCATGGAGCCCCGATTAAGATTCTCCCTCCCTCTCTCTCTGCCCCTCTCCCCCACTCTCCCTTTCTCTCTCCCTCTCAAAAAAAAAAAGTTAAATTTATTTGGTATTACAAGAGTTAGGAACCATCTAAAATAAAAGAATTGCTATTCTAAACTACTTAAAAAATCAGTTGTTTCCTTGTTAATCTGAGGTCTTGCACTTTCATAAAGCAACAACTGGATATATATATCTTAATAACTATCGCCAGCATTTTAAAGAGAAGTGACAAGATATAATATAGAATTTGGAGACAGGGGATGTAAGTTCCTGACTCTACTCACTGTGTGTATGAACTCGGATTAGTCACTAGCTTACACTGGATGAGGCAATACTTTAATAGCTAGCACACTAAGTCTCATTTTCTTCATGCAAACAAAAAAATCACATGGTGTTGAGGACTAGATTAGGATGTTTCTGATGGTCCTTATAAAATTACAACGTGCTAATCAAATGTAGTGTTTCAGTGGTATATAATTTTGATTCAGGGACATCTGGAAACCTTCTACCTCAGATCCACTTCCTGAAAAGCAATGCTCCAGCCGTATGAACAGCAACCAAGGCCCTTTGATTCCAGGGTCTCTGGGGGAGGGAGGTCTGAGAAACACATAGACATCCTGGAAGATGTGCCCATTCAAAGGATCCCCTGGGAAGTGGCTCATTCTTATGACTTTCTGAACCATTTAGCCCTAAATTTCTACCTTACTTTTTTGCCTTAAGAGGATTGCAGCCATTTAGAAAAGAAGGAACAATACCTACTTACTCACTAGGCCTCTGAATTTGGGGAGAGATAAAGGAGACTAAAAGAGTCTTGCCTTTGTGAGTGTATGGACTTGTAAAAATCCTCTTAGTGTATGTGTTGTTTTTGTTGGTGGTATTTTTTTGGTGGGGGAGTCTGTATACCTCACAGAACCCCAGTGTTCTGCTGAAGTATAAGAAATGCTGTGCTAAACAAACACATCACCCCAAGAGAAGCAAATAGTCTCGTGTGGATAGTCTTGACCAAGAGTCAATCGGCATATTCTCTAGACTCCCAAGGCGTTCTAGGAAGGTATTCTTTAAAGCAAGACAGTATTAACATTACTGAACTCTAAGGATGTTATAGCTGTATCACCTTCGGAAAGTATAAAGCCAAGTGTACCAAAAATAAAGTCTTGGATTAAAACAATGCTGGTAACATTTGAGAGTAGGTTGAAGTATAAATGTAGTAACGAGGTTTTGTAATCTTGATTTATACACTGGTTTTTTTTTAAGTTTTTATTTATTTTTGAGTAAAATAAATTTTTATTCAAGGAAAGAGAGCGTGAGTGGGGAAAGGGACAGAGAGAGAGGGAGACACAGAATCCAAGCTGGCTCCAGGTTCCGAGCTGTCAGCACAGAGCCCAATGTGGGGCTCAAACCCATAAACCATGAGATCATGACCTGAGACAAAGTTGAAAGCTTAACCAACTGAGCCACACAGGCGCCCCTTGATTTATACATTGTTTTGACTATTATTGATGGTGTTCAACATGTTCAATAGAAGCAGTCATACTAGATTGAAAACTATAATTTGACTTCGTTAAGAAAATGTAACTGGGGCGCCTGGGTGGCGCAGTCGGTTAAGCGTCCGACTTCAGCCAGGTCACGATCTCACGGTCTGTGAGTTCGAGCCCCGCGTCAGGCTCTGGGCTGATGGCTCGGAGCCTGGAGCCTGTTTCTGATTCTGTGTCTCCATCTCTCTCTGCCCCTCCCCCGTTCATGCTCTGTCTCTGTCTGTCCCATAAATAAATAAAAACGTTGGAAAAAAAAATTAAAAAAAAAAAAAAAAAAAAAGAAAATGTAACTGAGTTTGTAATCAATCTTTAAATGTTAAATAGAGGCCGGGGCGCCTGGGTGGTTCAGTATGTTGAGTGGCCGACTTTGGCTCAGGTCATGATCTCACAGTTTGTGAGTTTGAGCCCCGCATTGGGCTCTGTGCTGACATCTCAGAGCCTGGCGCCTTCTTCTGATTCTATGTCTCCCTCTCTTTCTGCCCCTCCCCCACTCATGCTCTGTCTCCCTCTGTCTCAGAAATAAACATTAAAAAAAAATTTTGTAAAAAATGTTAAATAAAAATCAGTTTTAAGGTTTTATTTATTGGACCTGTGGATTTAAAATACGAACATTAAATAAAGCAATGAAAAAGAAAAAAAGAAAGAAATGGTGTTCTAGAACCACATTTATTTAAAGTTCAGTATTGTAAAAGTTTTAGCCCCTCAGTAGAGAGTTAAACATCTTATTGATGTTTGATTCATGTGCTTATGAAGAACTAAACTGAGAATTGCCTCCCGCTCATACTTATGTGCTAGAGAGAACAGTGATTATAATCCTCACTAGATATTTTAAAATAATTTGTGTGAACTTTCTTTGCGTCCAATCCCCGAATTTTCTATTTTTTTCCCCAAGTGTTTCTTATGAAATATAAATGACAGTTTATCTTGGGTGAAACAGCCGTATCCTAACTTCATGTTTTAATCCCACTCTGGTAGTTGACAGTTGATCCTATCCTGCTTAATTGGTATCTTGCATTAGACAATATGAGAGTTTCAATTCTGAATTTTAGAATCTAGTTGTCTGGTTTAACATGAGCTGCTCCCTCTTAGGAATTGTGGAAGTCGGCCACACAATTTTGTCTCTGTGTAGCAATTGTCTTCTTAAAAATGGAGGACAATTGGGGAAAAGGAAATGGATAGTGTGCGTGAAGGTCTGAACCAGTTGCTGGCAGAGGGTGAGCACTAAATGAATGGTTGCCATTCTTGTTATCATCCAAAGAAAAGGAATTCACTTCCCCCATTTATACATAACTGTGTTAAAAACTGCACACCAGACACACCGAGTTCCGAGGAAATTAACCAAGTTTCAATTTCACAAACCCATACAGTGATTTGGGTACATGTAATGTCAACTCTATTCCATCAGTACGTCTGGAGGGTCAGCTAAGTCCCAACATAGCCCTGGGCAGACATAGAACCTAGTACCTTTTTTTTTGTTTTATTAACTAGATAATTTTCTGAGTTAGGCTCACTCACTGTATCATTTGAAAGAACTCTGCCAATATTCTTCCTTCTTGACCACTATCCTATGGAAAGCAAAAAGTTCTGGCAAACGTTGGGTTTCTGAAAACAAATGGTTACTCCTCCTTCTTCCTCACCTATTTGTTCCTATCTTGATTCTTGCCTCAAACATTTCAGTACATTTTGTGGGCATGGCACTTGATGTGATGTGCTGAGGTCAGGGGGGGAAGGAGGGCTGTGAAAGTAAAATATCCAGGGATGTAATTGTGGGCTCCGACAGAGGAACTCCCACTGGAATCATATAAGTTCCCTAGACATAACCAATGATTCAGACACTCCCATGGGCTATTTGACAAGACAATGACATAAAGCACTAGATCCGGTGAATGTATTGCTTTCCACCAGCTCACCAATGTGTACATAGCCCATGGACCATGGGCCCCATAGATGTAAATCTGAAGTTCTGAACTATTAACCCTGTTGTCTTAATTTGTAGGCATATGACGGCGTAAGCCCCACAACTGCCCGCCTTGCCAGATCGTGTGGAAGACAGCCGCTGGCTAACCCCATCGTTTCTTCAGGAAACAGCCTCTTGTTGCGATTTCAGTCTGGCCCTTCCAGACAGAGCAGGGGCTTCCGAGCTCACTTCAGCCAAGGCAAGTGCCGCGTGTCTCTGTGTGTGTCCCTGAGGTACCTGCTGTCTGTTCTGGAGTGCCCTTCCTGGTGCCACAAAAAAAAGGAGGCCAGTGCTCATAAATCGGTCCCAGCTTTCTACTTAACAGGCGACAATTTAAATAGAGCAAAGGAACTACGATTTGCAATTATTCCACCTGTTGATCCTTTAAGTTTATGATCGTCTAACAGGCGATGCCGACTTCCTTTGGATCTGTGTGTCTCTTGAGCTTTCAGAATGATATTTCAGAACATTTTTAATACTAGGGTCACTGTAACAAAGTGTTTCTCCATATTTGTTCATGAGTAGATAAATTATCTGGCATTTGTCCAGGATTTTCTGCTGGGACAATTATAAATCACAAGGCTTGCGTGCAACGTAGAGTCTGGTGATAACTAACCCTTGAGGTAGTGGTGCCCTGAACCACCTGAGGAATCGGTGTTGTTTTCCACTGTTTCTGTTCTTAACTCACCACTTCTCAGTTCATCCTTCTAGACTTTTTCACCGTTGCCTTTCATCCGACCGTTCCTGGAGATGAATCCTTTATTCCCATGTCAGGGATAGAGCCCAAGGTGGAAGGAGCTGTTGGCCAGCTTCAGTTTGCCTCTGACTTTTACTCAGATGGTCCTTGTCATTTCAAATATGGGTGGTCTGTTTAGTCATTGGTCTATTTGGAGCTTGCCTGTATCCTACAGCAAAGAGCCCTGGCTAGGGATGTTTTCTGGGTCGGGGTCTCTCAAAGATGCATGGTAGACTTGGGAGCAAGACAGAGTGCGTGAATCAGCCACTCTGCAAAGAAAAGAATAGTTTCTTAACGCATTTCATTTTTCATTTAATTAATTACTTATGGTTTGCTTCATAGTAAACAATGTCCCCAAGAGATCTCTTCTGGATTATTACAAAACCTCCTCCCGCTCACCCACCCTTTCCCCATCTTCCTCCAAAGTCAGCTCCCAAAAGCCCCACTCCAGCCATGCCCTTGTGTGCTCCGTGAATCTGTCCTGGCTCTTCATCGCATGGAGAATGGAGCCCCAAATTCCTCCAGATGTTACCCAAGGGTCCTGGAACCTTCCCCAGTCTTTTTTTTTCCCCAACACCCTTCAGGAGCCCCATACTTTAGCCAAGTCTGCACAGTCGCAGGCCTGACCCTCCTCTGTGTCTCTTGCTGGACTATTCTTCCTCAGCCCCACTTCCTCCTCCAGCCACTCTCCTCCGGGAGACACCCCTTACGCTCCCCAGCTGGCCAGACTCTCCTGTCTGCACCGCCACAGAGTTTTGCGTTTCTCTGATAACACACAGCCATCCTATGCACTCTTGTTCAATTGACTATTTATTTTCCAAACAATAAATAAATAAAGTTGCTCAGAGACAGATTATCCCTATACCTCTAATTTATGAGCAGGCAGAGTAAGTGGACCCATACTAGAGTTTTGTTTCAGTGGCTCAAGCAGTTCATAGCCACTTCATCTTTTGTCCTCTGCCCCTCCCCACTTCCTGTAATTGAAGAATATTGTTATAAACGTACGGTGCATTTCCACTTTCTCATGGTTTATGTGCAGCTTCCTTGGCAGAGTACTTCCTGGGCATGTGTTTCAGAAATAGGAAAACATCATTTGTG
Organism: Puma concolor; assembly: GCF_028749965.1. Lineage (NCBI taxonomy): Eukaryota > Metazoa > Chordata > Mammalia > Carnivora > Felidae > Puma > Puma concolor. The sequence goes on from NC_141673.1 coordinate 127,583,400, forward strand.
TTTTTACTCATCAAATAATTGTTTTGTGCGGTCAGTAGAAATCAAAAGTATTTGACGTGCGTGTGTGTGTGTGTGTGTGTTTGTGTTCCTCAGCCTGTGGGGGCTACATCCTTACCGACTCATCGGATACTATATCCTCTCCATTGTTCCCTGCCAAGTATCCACACAATCAGAACTGCAGCTGGATAATTCAAGCTCAGCCTCCATGTAAGTAACAAAAAAGAAAAAAGGAAAGGAATCCAGGATGGATGGTGTCTGTGGGAAAGTCCATCTATGACTAATGTTCCCGTCTCCTCAATGGTAACAATTGATGGCCTTCCTCTTCTTTTTTTGGAAGTCCCCATTCCTGATGTGCACAAGAACGAGCACTTCCTAATCTGATAGGAAAGTAATTTTGACTGTTTATTCTTAAGTAAAAAAAAAAAATTTAAGGTTCAAGGCCTAACAGAGGAAAAAGAAAAAGAAAAAAAAAACCTGTAACCTTGCTGTATTGACAGGCACATGAAATTGGGGATAAGCAAAAATAACTGACAAATAGTTTTTGACACATGTGCCTTGAGTGTGGTAGATATTCGGGACAGTTGCCAAATGACTAAATGATTAATAAGAACCACAAAACTGAAAAATTAATAACTCATAGTTTGGGAATGTGATGCCATAAGCATATCGATCTTTGATCAAAGTGGAAGCCGATTATAAAACCCGGCCTCTCGTGCAATGCATGTATTACAAAAAATTCTAGCACACGGCCTGGAAGAAACACTAAGTGAGTGTTTACATAATTTTCTTTTTAGCATTCTAGAATCATATTTTTTGACCTGGTAACAACCTGGTGATAAGAATTACTGTCCACACTTTACAGACAGAGAAAAGGAGGAGACCTCTCAGGACTCAAAGCGAAATGATTGCAAAGAGGGTGATCCCAGGGTCATCCCGCATGTTTCAGAGGGGCCCTGCCCTTCCTTGAGGTTTTTGGGAAAAATTTATGATTTCAACCATAATGGAGGAAGGGCATTAAGTTCTTTACTCTGCTTTATGATTAATCACTTTCGTGACAATAAGCAAATCCACTTAAGCCAGCGAGGCCCCATTAGCTAATCTAAAAAATGATAAGTTTGACTTCAATATTTTCTAACACTTCAATATTTTCTAACTAGGGATGTTAAGAGGTGACAAAAGAATATGTTTATTACCATGCATTTGATTGGGGTCTTGGCGAAGTAATCCTTAGCCAAAGAAAGTTGCCAGCTGGCCAGAAACTAAGCCTTCGATAAGGAGCCCCCTGCCTTGAGCTGAGCGGTTTTGCCTGTAAGGATAATTTCTAATGAGTTGTAAAGCATTTAGATGAAAGATCTCACTGGTTCAAAGACATTAATAGGAAAAGATCCTATTCTGAAGATTAGGGACCCTGGATGAATAGCAAAAGAAAAAACACACCCAGGCACTTGCTGTTTTGCAAGTAATTCAAAGCTTTCTTTATAAATGACTCCAAACCTCTAGGGTCCTGGCTCTGGGCTTCAGGTAAAACTAAGAGAGCTACGCTGTGCGTGCCAGGGGGGTAGGAGCATCTCATTTACAAGTCAGCAAACTAGTCAGCCAGCAACGAACGGCTGATGCAAAAAGTGTAAAGACCCTGTATTCCGACAAGCACTCCGCGTGGTCTCCGTGGAATGAACATACCCCAGGGCCCTCTTATTTACCACCATCAGCATTTCAGATTCTGGAATCACTTTCAAAAAACATTGATTCTGTCGCTCTTCAGAGGAGCCAAATGTGTCGCTTCCCTGCTGGAGAACCTGCAAAGGAATTGATCAAAGGATAAACCTCGCTCCCTGTATGTTTTGTTTGCCAGGGCTCTGTTAGTCCTCTCTCCTTCTCTTGCAGTCAATCACATCACCCTCTCCTTCAGCCACTTTGGACTTGAAAGCACTGCAATGTGTACACAAGACTTTTTAGAAATTTTGGACGGCAATTATGATGACGCACCCCTCCGAGGTACCGCAGCGCTCGCGCACTCGTCTGTGGCCCTGGCTGGGTCGTATTTATATATTTACCTACGTATATGCTGTTATTGGAGGTTGGAATGGTTCCAACAGATAGGAAGAGCAATATAAGCCAAGTAAAGAGAGTTAGAGGGTAGGATAGCAAGAGTGAAGGTGGGGCTCAAGAAACACAGCTTGTTCACACTCAAGGACATGAACAGTTTATGTATTTTTCTTTTAATTTAAAAGTTGCAACTGCTTTAGAGAGCAATGAAATTCAGTACATCCTGGCATTAGATAGCATTCCGTGGGAAATTTCTTGTTAGTATATGACCAGGTCCTTCTGGTTTTGTCCTCAGTAGAAGCAATGGGGGAAGGAAGGAAGGAAGGAAGGAAGGAAGGAAGGAAGGAAGGAAGGAAGGAAGGAAAGAAGGAAGGAAGGAAGGAAGGAAGGAAGGAAGGAAGGAAAGAAGGAAGGAAGGAAGGAAGGAAGGAAGGAAGGAAGGAAGGAAGGAAGAAGGGAAGGAAAGAAGGAAGGAAGGAAGGAAGGAAGGAAGGAAGGAAAGAAGGAAGGAAGGAAGGAAGGAAGGAAGGAAGTGGGAGGAAGGAAGGAAGGAAGGAAGGAAGGAAGGAAGGAAAGAAGGAAGGAAGGAAGGAAGGAAGGAAGGAAGGAAGGAAGGAAGGAAGAAATAACTAAATAAACAAAGCAAAAAATACAGCAACAAACACACACATGGGAATTCTGATTGCAGGACATCCCGGGGAAATTAAAGAATGCTGCTGTCTAGTTTCTGAAGTATCTTCAAGTAAAATCATCTCAGGTTATTTAAACTTTCTCCATGAGGTAGTCATCTTTGAGCTTTGGCATACAAGTTTCTTATCCTGCACTAGAAGACAAACTCCATCAGAGGAGGGACTTTGTTTTGCTAGTTGCTCTATTTCCAGGGCCCAGAGCAGAGCCTGGGACAGTAGTGGGCAATCGATTCTTCTCTGCTCTATGCGGTCCTGATTGCATTGCTTGCGATGTTTATCTGTGAGCATTTGACCAAGGATGAAGGGATATTATTTAACAGACACTTACATAGCACTTCACTTGTGCTGAGTGCTATTCTAAGAACTTTATAAATAGCAACTTGGTCAATCCTCATACCCTGATGATAGAGGTTTCATTATTATTGATAGTCTCTTTTCTCCAGTGGGGAAACTGAGGCACAGAGAACGTCAGTGACTTATCTCAGGTTGCGCCTCTAGCAAATGGCAGAGCTAGAAGTTGAATCCATGTATTCTGGCTCCAGCATCCACACATTTATTTTTTTGGCTGTAATGCTTTGCTTTTAAGCATTAGTGCGTTTACTTGCGCGGGTCCATACTTGGCTAGAGATTTTAGCATTCGTTCCGCTTGGACCCAGGTTGTCTACATCTTTCTTACCTCCCCCTGATATCCTTCAATGTTTATAAATCATATCTCCTGTGCTTGTCTTTATAGTTTGTATTTAACTCTCGGGCACTGTCCCAAACACCGACCCTGCCTTAAGTTCTCCAAATAGTTATTTCTTCTTTTTGCTTCCATCTCCTGTGGTTCTAATAAACGCACGTTTACTAGAAATGGCAGTCTGTGCCATGTGCCACGTGATCGCTCGTTCTTTTTGTCCTTTTCCTATCCAGGCCGCTACTGTGGTGCCTCCATGCCGCATCCCATCACTTCCTTTAGCAATGCTCTGACGCTGAGGTTTGTCTCAGATTCTAGAGTGAATTCCGAGGGTTTCCATGCTACATACGCCGCGTCATCATCAGGTAAGAGGAGTCAGCAGATGGCATTACTGGGTTAAGAGGGATGTGATAGAAAGCCTCAAGTTTGTTATTTGGGACTGCCGTATCTTCGGAATTGGGAGCCACATCCCTGAGCCTACCTCTGGGATGAACCTCTCCATCTTTCAGTTGAGGTTAACCTCCTTGTAAATTCTAACAGTAGTAAACTCCGTGCGGCGTCCTCTTTATCCGCTCATCCACTGGCGGACGCTTGGGGTACTTCCTTACCTTGGCTCTTGTGGCTCATGCTAATAGTGAGCTCTGGGAGTGGGGAGGATGGGTTGGGATGATGTCGGAATGGCCAGCGTGCTCGCTCCTTCGTGACATATCTGTTAAGCCAGCCCCTGACTGGCAGTGTCCGTCGGCATCTCTTCTGAATGGACAGCTGCTGTTCTCCAGTCTCCCTGGCCTCGCAGCTGGGCTCAGGCAGGTCTGGGTATTGTCACTGGTGGCAGGATGGATGGTGGCATGGTGGGAGGAGGGGAGGGAGGAGTCACCGGTACTGGGTCTGTCGGCCAGGGGTGTGCTGTTTGTCAGCTGCCAGCTTCCCGGTTATTGGCAGTTAAAAGCACAAAACACCTAGAAGATGTGTGTGTGTGTGTGTGTGTGTGTGTGTGTGTGTGTGTGTGTGTGTGCTCTTGAGAGACAAAAGCTGGAACACTGCCTTCTTTTCAGGGCCGGTGTTGAAAATCATCCTGGCCGGAAACAGTGAGTGGTTGTGGAGTTAAAATAAGTCTTTTATTATATGAAGTTATAGTTTGCAGCAAGAAATGGCTTTGAGAAGAGAAACGACAGAGATTCCTTCTGAGCTACCATATCCTGTGGCTTATTTTCAGTCTTCATAATCTTTTCCTTATTGTATATGACATGGATTGTTTTTTAATTGGAAATGGAAATAGGATATCCTTTGATCCTGCTAACAGCTCCTGTAGAGTTATTTCTCCTTGCCCTTATGGTATCTTATATTCGACCTTCACTCTGGCACTCACTTTGTTTCTCTTTTCTTCCAGCTTGTGGTGGAACCTTCCACATGGCTGAAGGCATCTTCAACAGCCCTGGCTACCCGGAAGTTTATCCCTCTAACGTGGAATGTGTCTGGAACATTGTCAGTTCCCCTGGCAACCGGCTCCAGCTGTCTTTTATGTAAATCCCTTTTTTTTTTTATGGTGTATTGTTTCAGTGTGAATAAATCTGCAGGAAGGAAGCACGATTACTAATAGAATGGACAACTAATAGCATGTGTCCAAGCAACTGTTAGAGGACATGGTGGGAACTTTAAGAAGACTGTTTCCAAATTTCCTCTGTTTAGTCATAGTTTGGGTTATAAATGGTATTAAAATTCTTGAGAATGGTTCTAGAACGCTGCCTAACATTCTGAGAAAGATATGCCTAAACTCTTAGTGCATTAATTTGTGGAATGTCTATTTGCAGAGAACAGTAACTGTATCTTTTTCTGAATCAGACACATTTAGAATCTTCCAGAGAAGTACTAACCTTCTTTCTTCCAGCAGGAATCCCCATCACAATCAAGCCTTCCTTACCCCGTATACCATGTCCCTACCCCAATCCACCTTACCCTTCTAGTCCATCCAGAAGAATAATTTTGGAAGCTTTTAGGAACTTAGTGGTTGGTTTCTAAAATCATTGGCATGTTCCTCATTAAACTATGGATATGGAATTAATAGTAGGATCCTGCCACATTCAGAGTGGTCTTGGATTACACTCAATAGCAATAATATGCTTTTCCTAGAAGTAGATAGTGAAAAGCACATGGTAAGAGACATGAGACTTTTTCATCCATCAGTAGACATGTACCTGTGACATGACAAAGCAGTGGTAGACAAATACCACTTAACAAACACCGAGCGAAAAGATTTCAGTGTTTACATTGCCGCTTTAAATGAAAAGTTATTTGTTATATCGTATTCCACATTATTGGGCATCGTTTGGGATTGCTAATTCCGTTTTTGAAGAGAATAGAACAATTTCGCGTAGAGAGCAGAGGATTGTTCTGAGGACACCGGCCTGTTTATTCAAAAGTCTTGTCCCTTGTCCTCGAGGAGCCGAGGAGGAGCCGTACTGCGCATCAAGAAAGGATTTAAATGAAAGAACAGTCCCATTTGTGGGCCATGTTCAGACATCTGAAGTTGCTTTCTTTCAGTCCATCAATCAGACAGTGCTCTTCAGGGAACAAGTGGCATTGTGTTAAAACAAAGACACCCGCTGAGTGCCTGAAAGGCAAAGCAAGGTTAAGCTGCCACAGGGGAAAGAAGTTTTTGTTTGCTTTTGTCTTTGCTAAAAGCTCAAAGTTGTTTGTTGGGGGGAGGGGGGGTGCGGGAATCTCTCTCTCTAATTTTTACCTGATACATATGTCTTCCTTTCTTCAACAAATATGTGTAAGCCCCTACTGCGTGCTCACATAGTTAGCACATGTTACTCCCATGCCCAATGCTTTATACAATGATGAATAAAACATGATTATTGTTCTTGTGATAAAACCCAAAGTCCTTCCCATGGCTTACGAGGCCTCATAAGTGCCAAATGAATGGGCTTCTTTTTTGGTCTTTTTCCTTTATTTATTTATTTATTTATTTATTTATTTATTTATTATTTTTTTTTTAATTTTTTTTTTCAACGTTTATTTATTTTGGGGACAGAGAGAGACAGAGCATGAACGGGGGAGGGGCAGAGAGAGAGGGAGACACAGAATCGGAAACAGGCTCCAGGCTCTGAGCCATCAGCCCAGAGCCCGATGCGGGGCTCGAACTCACAGACCGCGAGATCGTGACCTGGCTGAAGTCGGACGCTTAACCGACTGCACCACCCAGGCACCCCTGGTCTTTTTCCTTTTAGTCTCTCCCATACTCACATTATTGACTACTCTGACATTCCGTGGGTGCCAGGAATGGGCCAGGTAAGGGAATGTTTAAGATAGACATCCTATTTCTTGATGAGTTACTAATAAATTCAGGCCAAGAAGTTATTTATTTAAACCTAAAGAGATCCATTCCATCTACAGGGCCACCGTTAAAGATGTCAAATGTCAAATGCGTAGCACAAGGCTGATGCATACCAGATGCTCAGCGCATGTTAAGTGATCTCACTCTGCCTTTTCTAAAATACCTTGTGTGGCATTTCACAGTTAAATAAGAAGGGCGATGCTGAGCTCTTTCTAGAAGATAGGAGATAAACACAAAATGCTGGTTCATCCATTTCACTAAATCCCAGTTATCATATAGGCAAATCTTAACGACTCAGCCTTTTCCTTTCTCATCCATAAGAAGTTAATTTTGGTTATTTTGTGTTACTTGCTTGAGTTTTCTTTGTAAAACAAATTTTGTAGAATGCAAGATGTTCCTCTTTATGTAGAGGATAATGAGAAGGGCTTTATGGCAAGGCCTGTGAGTTATTTCTGCCCTGGTCTAAACTGTATCCAGATGGGTGCTTGGAAACATTCCCTGGGGTTGTGTGAGAAGCATATGGAATACGTCAAGTTCAAAACCATGGGGTTTGGATTGTGGACCCTGTGGTGAAATTGAATAGGGAGAAAAACCGGAGAAATTATGGTTGAATCTGTAACAAAAAGGAGGAGGGAGAAATAGAATCTAAAAAGGAGTTTTTTGTAAAACAGATATTTAAAGGAATTAACAGAAAATATATTTTATGCTTGCAGAGTACTTTTAGAAAGTGACTGATCTTGGTTCAAGAATCAAAATGGGATAATGAGAAACAGCGATTGTACTATTTTTGTTCCACATCATATTTTTACTAACAGATTTCAGCCAAAGTATTTGGAAAGAGGGTAGATTTGCTTATAAAATGTACCGGCCTAAAACAAAGACTTCCAAGAAAACAATAAGCTTTTTTAGAAGTTTAATTTGACTCTTGTAGGCATCATCCTGCCATCATTTCTGATCAAATGTCTTTTCTGTAATTTGGCACTGATGGCACCAGTATGGCACTCAAACAGAAAAGACCTGCACTTAGTAATCCCCTGGACCATTGGACCTTACTGAAATGTACACACCAGTCACCTGGGATCTTGTGAAAATCCACATTCTGATTTAGTTGGTTGGTGGGTTCCGATTCTTCGTTTCAGCAAGTTCTCAGGCAGTGCGGGTGCTGCTGGACCACACGTTGCCTTTAGTAGAAAGGTTTAGATTCAATTTCATGTAAACCACCTGCTGAGGAAAATGATCTCTTTCTTCTCTTCTTACTGTCGGGGAAGCAAACCCAAAACCAAACAGTTTTAGCATATTTCACATTGTTGATGATATTACGGGTAATACACCGAACCTGAATTTAAGTGCTAAACATGGCAGTCATCCTAAAGATGGATTCAGAATGATTCCTTGCCAGAAATGATTGTAGATAGACGCTTTGTATTACAAAGAATGAATTGTCAAGCAAGACAGTGGGCCTAAGGGCAAATGTGGAGTTGGGTTAGCTTGATGTGGATTTTGCTTGATTTCTTCTGCTATTCAGTGACGGGTCATAGCTTGCTGCTAAAGCTGTGTCTAGAATATAGATACAGATGATCTGTATTGTAGTACCTCACCTTGGTAGGATCGTGAGAGCGACAGCTTCACTGTTGGTCTGGCTAGAGACCTACCAATGCTAGCATCTGGGTTGAGAAGCAGTGGTAGAGCAAATCTGACTTCTTTGTCCCAGCATCCTGGTAGCGAATGCTCAGAGGTGTGCCTGATAACTGGTCCCATAGAAGGGCTTGAGGCGCCCAGAACCTCCAGGCTGGTTATCTGTCACTCTAATCCATTAGCTGAGATAGAGTCCCAGGAGAACCCTCTACTTACCATCATGTGAAATCTTGCAACACAAAATGTTGAGTGTTGACTGAAAAGTACACACAATAGAGAAGGAAGTTTTCTATTCTTGTGACTTCCCCCCCCCCCCCCCGCCCCCTTTCTGGCAGTTTCTCCTCTATAGTCTTTCCAGGTCGTTCTTTCTCCTTTTTATCTTGTCTTTCCTCTTCTCAGGAAAAACTCCTTCCAATTACTTCTGGAAAAAGAATAGTTTGCACGCACTTTCTCTACAGTTTTTAACCGTTACTTTTTTTCTTTAAAAATTAATTTTAAATAAATAAAATGTTGCAGAGTAGCAAAAGTCCCCCTGACTTACTCATCATGGAGTTACCCTGTATCTTGAATTACATATGTATTACTTTCATGCGTGTTTTTATAATTTTATAGCTTTGCTTTTCTATATATACTAAATTACATATGTATAATATGAGTAGCATGTATAAATCTCCATACACACTACATAGTATTGCTTTCTGTTTTATGTTTTATAGAAATGGAATCCTACTTGTTGATTGGACTGGAATTACACTGAATTTATACATTAATTTTCGGGAGTATCTTTATTGACTCTTCATATTATTGAATTTGGAATATCTCTGCATTTATTGTGTTCTTCTTTTACATTCTTTGTTAAACTCTTACATTTTTTAAAATAGAGCTCTTATGGCTAGACACCTTTTTTTTGGCTGCTGCTACTGCAAAGGGAATCCAGTTAAAATTTACAGACATAACCTGGCCACTTTACCAAACATAACACCTCAAATTAATTTTTCCTCCTAGAATTGTTCACTACCTCATTATATGTCTACTTATTTATTACCTATCTCTCCTTCTTGAATAGAAGCTCCCAAAAGGGCGGAAAATTCTCTATGTTCTTCACTGTCCTACCCCACAATGTCTGGCAACATGGAAGACGGTAAAAATTGTTGAGTGGGTGTTAACTAAGTTACAGGTTTTAGATTTTTGGTTGCTGGTATAAGGAATCCCTACTGATTTCTGTATGTCTTATCTAGCCACCATTGTATTCTCTAGAATAACACAGATTTTCTTCTTTCTTTTCTACTGCTGTATTTTTAGTGCCGAGAAGAAGACCTCACACATTAAGGTGCACAATAAGTATTTATCAGTGAATGAGCTCTCCTAAATATTAACTTATAGCTCTTCTTTTCCAATCCTTACAACCTTTCCCCCGTTTCCTTGTCTTGTCTCTCTGGAAAACACTGTAGTGTAATGAGGAACAAAGTGATGAGAGCAGGCTCCCTTGTGTTGTTTCTGATTCGAAGGAAATGCTTTGAAATTTTTACTTCTAAGTATATTTGCTGCAGGCATTGGTAGACGTTTGTCATCCCATTTGGAAAATTTCCTTCTATTCCTAATTTTCTGAGTATTTATGATGAGTGGGTGTTGAGTTTTATCCAATGTTTTCCTGCAATTGTCATGGGTTCTCTCTTAGTATATTTTGCATCTATCTTTGTCTGTTAAGTGTGTGTGCGTGTGTGCATGTGTGTGTGTGTTTGTGTGGTGTGAATTTTCTTATAGACCTTCTAATCTTTTTAAAAAATTGTTTAAAGTTTTATTTATTTATTTATTTATTTATTTATTTATTTATTTATTTTTAATGTTCATTTATTTTTGGGAGAGAAACAGAGCATGAGTGGAGGAGGGGCAGACAGAGAGGGAGACACAGAATCCGAAGTAGGCTGCAGACTCTGAGCTGTCAGCACAGAGCCCGACGTGGGGCTCGAACTCACAGACTGTGAGATCATGACCTGAGCTGAAGTCGGCCGCTTAACCGACTGAACCACTCAGGTGCCCCTTATTTATTTATTTTTAGAGAGACAGAGAGAGAGAGAGAGCGAATGAGCAGAGGCAAGGCAGAGAAAGGGAGAGAGAGAATCCCAAGCAGGCTCCATACTTTTGGTGCAGAGCCTGACGCAGCTCGAACTCACAAACCGTGAGATCATGACTTGAGCCGAAATCAAGAGTTGAACACTTAACCAACTGAGCCACCCAGGCACACCTAGGTCTTCTAATCTTAAAGCATTATTAGTCCAACTTGATTAGATTTATATATTTTACAAACTGATGGATCCATGCTGCTTATATTTTATTTAGGATTTTTCATCTATATTGTTAAGTGAGGTTGACCTATACTTTTCTTTCTTTGGCTTCCCTTGACTGGTTTTGTTCTCAAGATTATACTAACCTTGAAATGTTGGAGACTCCTTTCTATGCGTTGTTACAGTTTGCATAACATTGAGGTTGGGCTATTGATTTCACTGAAGCTTTGAAATTCCCCCAGAAAATCATCTGGGCACAGGTTTCTGTTTTGTGTCATCTGTGGGCAACTTTAAATACTGATTTTGTTTTAGGTGTTTCTTTTCTTTGTTTTTGTTTTTGTTTTCTTCAGCTTATTGTATTCAGTGACATAAGATACGTTTACAATTCTGTGCAATCATCACTATCATCCTTTTCTGAGACTTTTCCATCATACTAAACAAACTCTATACTCCTTAAACATAACTCCCTGTCCCCAACCGTCAGTAAACTATTCTACTTCCTGAATCTACAAATTTCTCTATTCTAGTTTTCACATTTACGTAGAATCATACATGTCCTTTTGTGTCTGGCTTATTTCACTGAGCATAATGTTTTTAGTGTTCATGTATGTTGCAGCATGTATCAAAATTTCATTCTGCTTCAAGGCTGAATAATCCAGTGTGTGTATAAAATGTGATTTTATATATAGATAGATAAATGCATAGCTGTATATTTTGTTTATCAACATTATATATATATCAAATTATATATAACTATGTGTAATTTTATTTATATATAATATATATAATTATATAACTATATATAGCTTTGTTTGTCCAGTCATTTGTTTATACATTTTTGTTTATCCGTTTTGTTTCTCCATTCATCTACTGATGGACATTTGAGTTGTTTCCAGCTTTTGACTATTGTGAATAATGCTTTTATAAATACTGATATACAAATGTTTGTTTCAGCCTGTGCTTTTAATTTCTTGGGTATATACCTAAAAGTAGAATTTGGTACATACCTAAAAGTAGAATATGGTAATTCCATGCTTAACTTTTTGAAGAATCGCCAAATTGTTTTCTACAGTGGCTGCTCTATTTTACATTCCTACAATGCCTGAGAGTTCCAATTTCTCAACATCCTCATCACCATTTGTTATTTTCCATTTTTTAAATAATAGCCATCCTAATGGGGGTGAAGTGTTACCTTATTGTGGTCTCCCTTTGCATTTCTCTAATAATTAGTGACTGAGCATTTTTTCATGTTCTTATTGGCCATTCATAATATATCTTCTTTGGGGCACTGCATTTTCAGTTCTTTTGCTATTACTTGAGTTGTCTTTTTATTTTTGAGTTGTAAGAGATCTTTTATATTCAGGATACTAGTATGCTCTTGCATTTTTTATTTCTCTTGGGTAAATATCTTGGAGAGGAAGTTCCGGGGCATTAACTGGATGTATATTTAGTATTACAAGAAACTGACAAATAATTATTCAGAGTGGTTCTATCAGTATACATTCCCACCAGAAACACATTGGACTTCTGGTTGCTGTATATGCTTGCCCACATTTGATCTTGTCAGTCTTTTCTAGTTTAGCCATTCTGATGGGTATAAAATGATAGCTTACTGTGATATTTAATTTACACTGTTCTGGTGACTAATGACATCGAGTATTTTGGACATTCTCATTGGCTATTCACTCAACTTTTGTTGAAGTGTCTGTTCAAATCTCTTGTCATTTTTAACTTGGTGATTTGTTTTTTTCATGTTTTTTTTTTTTTTTTTTTTTTTGGTAGGAATTCCTTTTATAATCCAGAGATGAGTCCCTTGTTAGATATATGTTTTGTAATGATCTCTTCTTCCCCCTGCACAGTCTGTAACCTGGCTATTCATTTTCTTAGTCATGTCTTTAATGAGAAATTTTAATTTTTGATGAAGTCAAATTATTAATTTTTTAAATCCTATGGTTAATGCCTTTTGCATTATATCTAAGGAATATATGCTTTCCCCAAGGTGGTAAAGATATTCTCTGTTTTATTCTAGGAGCCTTATGGTTCTAGCTTTCATGTGTATATCTAGGAGGAATATTAAATTACTTTCTGTGTGTGGAGAGAAGTAGAGGTTGAGGATTTTTTGTCTTTTCTTCCCTCTATAAGGATATTCAGTAATTGAAACACCACGTGTTAAAATGACTTTCTTTTCCCCATTGAATTATGTTGGCAGCATGGATTGGGCTGTATTGGTGGGTTCTTCTCTGGACTTTCTCTTTTGTTCCATTCATCTCTTTGTCTACCCTTGCACTAATACCGCACTATCTTGATTTTTAACAATTTTTTAAAGTGTATTTATTTTGAGAGAGAGAGAGAGAGAGAGAGAGAGAGAGAGAGAGAGAGATGAGCATAAGCAGGGTAGGGGCAGAGAGGAGAAACAGAATCCCAAACAAGCTCTGTGCCATCAGTGCAGAGCCCAAACGCATGGCTCAGACTCATGAACTGTGAGATCATGCCCTGAGCCGAGATCAAGAATTGGGTGCTTAACTGACTGCACCCCACAGGCGCCCCTCACACCGTCTTGATTATGTCTAAGTTTATAAAGCACTAAAGCTACATTCTGAAAGCATTCATTTAACACTTACATGTTCCAGACTCTATATGTTATCTGTGGCAATCATTGAGTAGATGTTGTTTCCTATCTTTCATTCTCCCATGTCATCATAACTGCAGATTATAATACAAGTTGAATAGGCCGTATTTCCAAACTCTAGCCTATATTGTTACAAATCCCATATTTCGCCTGCCTTTTCAGAAATTAAGTACAGATGCCTTTGTCACTTAAGCTCTGGCAAAATTAGCCCATGATACTGCTTGAGCTGTGTCTCCTAACAAGTACTCAATGTTCTAACCAAACTAGAACTCTCACAGATTTCTAAATAAGCCTCACCCTTTTTCTGTGTATGTGCTCTTATCGACATACGTTTTGTGCTCACCATTTCTGTACCTTAAATCCAGCTAATGTTTATATTTCCATCCCAGAAACAATCTCTCTGTTAAGCTGTGACTGAGCCTCACAATCCGATGTGATATGTCTGCCTCCAAATCTTCGAACACTTCTAGCTCCGAGGGCACTTTATGATATTCTACCTTATAATGTGTCTTTTCCTGTATTCTTGCCCAATCTTTCCCCCTAGAAAGAAAAGTCCTTGAAGGCCATGTATTAATTGCCTTTGTATCTCTGCAACAGGCATTTCAGCAAATTTGGGGGAAAGAAATTTTTGGAGTTGGCTCAAAGATAACGTGATTAAAGTTAAAGTTTTATAAAGAACAGTTATAAAGAAACCAGCAGGTGTTTCGGGATAATCTCAAAGCTTATTCTTTCAATTTAATCCTCCAAAACTCTCTCTCTCTCTCTCTCTCTCTCTCTTTTCAAATTAGAACTTTCCAGTTGGAGGATTCTCAGGACTGTAACAGGGATTTTGTGGAGATCCGCGAAGGAAACGCCACTGGTACTTTGGTGGGGCGATATTGTGGAAATGTCCTCCCCCTCAATTATTCATCCATTGTTGGGCACAGACTGTGGATTCGATTTGTCTCCGATGGCTCAGGCAGTGGCATAGGCTTCCAAGCCACATTTACTAACAGTAAGTTGCTTCTATTTCATCGATGGTTTCCAGAGAACATCCTACAAACTAGAAAGGATAACACATTTTTTAGTAATGCAGTAAGTGAAGAATCCTGAACTCTATTCTCCTAGATCTGTTGTATTTGTGGAATTACTTCATTTTAAACTATATTATAAAAACTAAATTACATGTGCATGGCCCACCAGGAGCAAGGGAGAGTGGCTCTAGTAATCGTTTTAAGCTCGTTTCTACCTAATGTTATATTAAACTTTTTACATGATATTTTGTTAGAACCTTCTAACGTATTTAGTTCAGGTTGAGCATATTGATACCAAGGGTATTTCGTTTGAAGTCACAAACTCTCTATTCTTCAAATTCAAAACACTGAGTATATTTTAGGATTGAATTAAGTGCTCAGATATTATAACAACAGGGTTTTCTTCTAATAGAATAAAATGTTAATATTTTTATTTTCTAACTTGACTTTTCCATAATTAGCTATTTTTCATGGCATTCCAATATGTCTGTTTCTCATACCAAAAATTTGAAAACATGTCCCATTCTTTAGTAAAAAGGAAATAGGTAAACAAAATAGAGAATGAGCCTGGTAATACCCCTTCACTTGTCATCAGGTCTCCTGGGCTCTGGGAACCCCTTTTCACATGAGAAGTTATCTCCTCTTTTCACACCATGCCACCTTCTTAGGAGATGAAATTCCATTCACAAAATCACGGTTCTCCAAGGAATTAGTAGATAGTACAGAAATCAAAAGGGAAGCAATATTTCTTTCAGTGTTCAGAATAGAAATCACAGCCAATTAAAAGTCCATCCTTTTCAACACCCCTTGCCTTTTGTTTCTTTCATTTGATTAAAGAGCTATTCTAAGTACTTCTGATTTACTGCTCTGTTTTCCCTCCTAGTATTTGGCAATGATAATATTGTGGGAACTCATGGGAAAGTCGCCTCTCCCTTATGGCCTGGACATTACCCCCACAACTCTGATTACCAATGGATAGTAAATGTGGATGTGTCTCAAGTTATCCATGGTAGAATCTTGGAGATAGACATTGAAGCAACTCAAAACTGCTATTATGACAAATTAAGGGTGAGTATCCAAGGGCAATCAGTGTTAGTAAATTTTGGTGAATTTCTATTTGCAAAAACAAATCAAGTTAATGTCAGTTGAAGCATTTGTAAATCACATGGGGTGGCCTCCCTAGATCATGATTACCTCTTCTAGATTACCTATGAAAAGGTAATTCTGTCATTATATTTATTTTCTTTGGATTCTCTAAGTTTTATTTTTAGCATTATTGTAATTTACCTCTTGGGCTTTGTCTATGTGTATATGTATATCTTAGTTAAGTATCCTCTCTCATATCTCATCTTCTTGTGTATTCTTATGTTAGAGTGTTAAAAGTTTGAAGGATCATTTTTAAATAAATAAATATAAAATTGTGGTGGTTATTGCCATCCAGATTTTGGTTACTGCATCAGTTTCAAAAACACTGTCACATTCTTTTTTTCTTTTTTTAGCTTTATTCGGGTATATTCGACAAATAAATATTGGGTATATTTAAGATGTACAACTTGATATTGTAACCTATGTACACATTGTGAAATAATTGTTACAGTCAAGCTAATTAATACTTGTATCACCTTGCATGGTTATCATTTGGATTTTGTGTGTGTATATGTCTGTGTGTGTGAAAGAGAATATTTAAGATGTACCCTCTTAGCAAATGTCAAGTGTATAATACACAAACAGTACGATATATTTCAGTATTAATTGTAGTCACATTGCTGCACATTAGATCTCCAGAATTATTCATCTTGCATAACTGAAACTTTGTAACCTTTGACCAACATTTCTCCATTTCCCTCTCTCCCCACCCCTGGAAACCATCACTCTACTTTCTCCTTCTATGAGTTTAACTATGTTATCAGATTCTCAAAGGCCAGGATTCCATTTTATTCATCTTGGGTCTGCAGGGCCTCACATAGAGTTCAGTACCTAAGGTGCTTCGTATGTGTGGAAATCATTATTACATAGTTTGAAAAACAGCTTATCTCCTAGCTTCGGCAGAGAAATTGATAACAATTTCAATGAACTTGTTCCAAATTATTTACAAAATGAGGTAAAGGATAGGAAATATGGTTGGGTGGCATTTTTCCACATGTGCCAAAAAAAAACAATGTGTTCCATGCTATGTGTTTGTAACTATAAAAATATGTCTCTAAATAGGTAACTGCATATTTTCAACCAAATGAAAAAAAAATTGAGTGATTTGAATGTGTGTTGAGCCCTCGCAAGCTGTCACTGTTTTGTTGTCATTAATTCTACTTTCCGATACCCGTCTGTTTAAACCTTTCCTTCTTGTTGCTTTTTCTGTTACTTTCTAATTCCTTCCTTTGAGGCCCCAAAGCACATTCAGTAAGTTCTATTGTTGTACAACTATCTTGATTCCTAATTTTCCACCCCTAAATTTTACTGTAGATCAAATAATGAGCTATATTGCATACAGCTTATGTATTAACATAATTCTGCAGCAAAGATGAAATTATTTTAAAACACCTTAAAATTTTTTGCAGTCATATTTTATATTCAATGGTGCTTTCTATTTCAACTGACATATGGTGTTTACTTGTTTATTTTTTTCATTATGATGAAATTATAATAACATAAGGCAACCTTTTAGTTTTCTTTTTTATGAAGAAAAATAGAGGTAATTACTTGAATTCAGTGCTGTATTATCTTTTGTTTTGTTTTTTTTTTTTTTACATGCAGATTTACGATGGGCTTGGTGTTCATTCCCGCCTCATTGGAACTTACTGTGGTACCCAGACCAAATCTTTTAGCTCCTCTAGAAATTCCTTGACATTTCAGTTTTCTTCTGACTCTTCAATCTCAGGGAAAGGATTCCTTCTGGAGTGGTTTGCAATGAATGTCTCTGTTGGACCTTCCCCTACAATTGCTCCAGGTATGTCTTACCAAACGGTAATAAATGAAATTCTGTTTTTGGGTTTCAATGCATGGGCCTTCCCATAATAGGTTTCAAAGGGCCTTCCCATAATAGGTGGCAAATATGTAAATTACTAAGAATAAGTGCAGCCCTAAAACCCTCCATATATATCAGGTGTTCTTTTAATTTCATAAATACTGCCTTTTGTAAAAACTGTACATTTGTGTTTTTTTAATATTTTTCCCATTATATTTTTTATATTAATTAAGGGTTTGATATCCATGAGGCATTCTACTTATAACTTCTAGAGACTCCTTTAGAGATCTCTGAAAATTTGATTTGTAAATGCTCTGCATGCACACACACACACACACACACACACACAATATTATGGGTCAACTAGAAGACAGAAGTAACTGTTTTTCCTCTAGATTTCACTTTTTTAAAGTTTTTTAAAAAATGTTTATTTTCATTTTTGAGAGAGTGAGTGAGTGGGGGAGGGGCAGAGAGATTTGAAGCAGGCTCTGTGCTGAAAGCAGAGGGCCCGATGCAGGGCTGGAACTCACAAACCATGAGATCACGACCTGAGCTGAAGTGGGAAGCTCAACCAATTGAGCCACCCAGGCACCCCTTTTCTAGATTTCATTTTAAATGTGCCTTCAGAAATGCTTCACTTTCTCCTTAGTTGGTCATAAACCTTCATGTTTTAAGGTAAAATTAGCCTAATTGTTAAACTTTTATTTGACTATGTTTAAGACATCCTTAATTCCCTTGGTAAGCAGTGTTTGGGGAGACTGATTTTTCCTTAAAATTTTATTTAAACAATTTGAATGGCTTTTATGGGTTGTCATAGAAGTCTGACAGCCCAGTTTGGGGGATATTGCCAACCTTGGTATACAGTTGACCCTTGAACAACACAAGTTTGAAATGAAGGCGATTGAAAAAATCTTATATGAGAATTTTTTCTATAAACACAGTTCAGTACTGTAAATTTGTTTTCTTTTCCTTATTTAAAAAAAATTTTTAACATTTACTTATTTTTGAGAGAAAGAGAAAGAGAGACACAGTGTGAGCTGGTGAGGAGCAGAGAGAGAGGGAGACACAGCATCTGAAGCAGGCTCCAGGCTCTGAGCTGTCAGCACAGAGCCGGATGTGGGGCTCGAACTTGCGAACCATGAGATCATGACCTGAGCTGAAGTCAGACGCTTAACTGAATGAGCCACCCAGGCGCCCCTCTTTTCGTTACAATTTTCTCAGCATTTTCTTTTCTCTAGCTAGCTTACTTTATTATAAGACTATAGCATGTAATACATGTAACATACAAAATATGTGTTAATTGACTGTTATCTGTAAGACTTCTGGTCAATGGTAGACAATTAGTAATAAAGTTCTGGGGGAGTCAAAAGTTACATGGATTTTGGGGGAACCTGCTGGCTCAGTCAGTAGAGCATGAGGCTCTTAATTGCAGTGTCGTGAGCTTGAGCCTATGCTGGGCACATGGGCTACTTAAAGTCATGTGGATTTTTTACTGTGTTGGGGGTTGACACCCCTAAGCCCTGCACTGCTCAAGGATCAGCTGTACTTGATTGAGACACATTATCATAGGTTCTCATTGAAGAATATTCAAACTTTGAACTTGTTCTAAGACTAAATATATCCTAAAAGATTAGAGTCTATTTGCTTCTAACTTCTTGGGAATTTGTATTGGTAGAGGTAACTGATAAATGTATCATTCATACTTGTTTTCATTTAATGCACCTGGAGTATTCTGTTCTGAGATGTTTTTTCCACCCCCCCCCTTACAAGATGTTTCCATAAAATTGAATATGAATCTCTTTCTTAAAATATTAATCTACTTATCTAAGAGCAAAGAACCATCAGCAAGATTGCCAAATGCAATTTGAAGCTATCCATTTAATTCTGGATAGCTCTTCTAAGTAAACTTGAATTAAGCTTTTTTTATAGCCACAAATCTCAAGTTAGAGAAAAAATCACTTACTCATGGAAAGTATTATATCAACAAATATAATTTAGTACTCAAAAATGACAAATTTTCTTCTCATACTTAAGCTCTGTAATTAGATGAGTTAAGTGGATGAGTGATTATGTCATAAATTTCATTTTCCTTGAGAACAAGGGAAGGTGAAAGTAAGAAGATAAGAGAATTTTATAATTTACTAGTTACCTAGATGATAGGGTGGCATTGCATTCTGAAAGATTCATCAAAACTAAAAAAAATTTTAAAAGCTTAACATTTTAAAATATATTTATATATTGCACATTGTACCATCAGCATTTCTTACACATGCATATGTTTAGTTTAATTCAATAAATATTTATTGAGGATTTGCTATAGATACACCGAGACAATTAAGTAAAGGGACAAAGATCTGATCTCAACTCTCCAGGAGCTTAAAAATAGTTGGGAAAGACAAAGTATTCATATGTCAGTCAAATACCAATTTAGTAATTAAATTATTTAATGACAAAGCATGTGGTACAGGCAGAAGAAAAGAAAGCAAAGGAAACTGAGCTTAATGTGGATGAGGATCATTTGAAGGAAATTAAACACATCGAGTAGGAAAAGATTAGTCAGCATATCAGTCAGGACATGATCAGTTATGCTGCGATAGCAAATAATTCCAAACTCTGAGTTGCTGAAAAATCATAAAGTTTCTTTCTGGTTTGTGTTACATATTCTTCTTGGATTAACTAAGTGCCTTGTTATCAGTATCACTGCATAGCCCAGGCTGTTGGAGCTGACATTGTTTGGGACATTGACTGTGATCATGGCCAGAGGAAGGAGAGCTCTGGCATGTCTCAGTACAAAAGTGCTCAGCTTAAAAGTGACAAAATTATTTTGCTCATAATTCATTGGCTCAAACTGGTCAAATGACCTCACTCAACCACAAAAGGATCAGGAATTGCAATGTCAGCATGTGTTTATAAATGAGGGAAAATGAATATTTGACCAAAAAGAATAATGACCCCAAGTCGGTTAGTTTGATAACTGCCGTTTATAAATTCAAGGTAAGAAATATTTTACATAAAGGAAAATCTTAACATTTGAAGACCCTGAGTAATATTAAAGTCTTCCACTTGAAAATTTCTTTCATTTGTCTCTTTTTTTCTTTACTTCTGTAGCCTGTGTAGAAATAGGACAAGAACTAGGACCTAGTCCCATAAAAGTTTACACTCACTTCCTGGTGGTCCTAGTAAGATTCAAACATGTACTGGTATAAAAGTCAGAAACCTCTGGAATGGTGGGGTGAGGACCTCTGAAAAAGCATTCCTGCAGGAAAACAATGAGAACATTGTCAAAATTGTCAAGATCAGCTTTTGAGAACTGGAAATTCATCAAAGCTCGCAACAATCTAAAGAGTGTTTATTCAAGAATGATGGCTGAATCTCAGAAAAATAGTCAGCTTTCTGGCATCTTAATTCTCCCTATTTCCATCTCTCCCCTTGCCTCAGCTTTGCAGTTGCCTCGCAGAATCCTCAACTAGAGTAGCTGCGAGACCAGTAGTTGAGTGCCTACTGGAAGGGGTAGAACAGGTGGAGAGCTACAGAAAACCTCCTGTTCCTAAGGAATTACCATTATTTGACCTATCTGGCAGCTTCCTAGGAAAGCTCCATTCTCAGGACTTGTCTTCATTTGATCTGCCTCAGCGGTTGCTCTGTGCCCATAGCCCTATCCCCAGGGTGTTTGTAGAAAACAGTCAGTGGCGACTGTTTAACATCACAGTTATATGTGGCAGTAATACCAGGTGCAGCTAACAAGAGGGTGAATAAAACTGTAAAAGGAAAATCCTGGGGAATGAGATACCCATAGGGAGCTTTGGAAAACTCTGACATATTTCTGGAAGTTTAGAAAGCCACACACAGGTGCAGGACTGTGCACATGTCCAAGAGAGGACGCGAGGGCCCTGATCTCTCAACTCTATGTGATCTTGAGGGTCTGTGTAAGCAGGGAGTGAAGACTGAGGCAGAGTTGTAAACTGCCTACTAGAGCTTTATAGGCATATCCCAACACATGTAGACTTTAAGTTAGCTATTATAAATGTGTTGAAAAGTTAAAAGGAACCATGTCTAAAGAATTGAAGGAAAATATGGGAATAATGTATCACCAAACAGAGACTATCGAGAAAGTGATAGAAATTATGAAAAGAAAAAAACCAAATAGAAATGTCAGAATTGAAAAGTATAATAATTGAAATTCTCTGGATGGGCTCAATTGCAGATTTGAGCACGTAGAAGAAAGAATCAGCAAACGTGCAGATAGGTCAATTGAGATTGGCCTGTCCACAGGAAAGAAGGAAAAAGACTGAAAAAAATTGTACAGAGCCTCAGAAACTATCAATTATACTAACATATGTACAATGAAAGCCCCAGAAAAGGAGGGAGATAAAGGGGGACAAAGAATATTTGAATATAGTGTCCAAATACTTCCCAAATTTGATGAAAAATATTATTCTACACACCCAAGAATCCCAGTAAACTCCCAATAGGATAAGCTGTCTGACATCTATACCTAGACAAGTCACCAACTATCAAAGCTGGAGAAAAAGGGATCATCTTCAAAGCACCAGGAAAAAGTGATCCATCATGTAAAAGGAATCCTCACCTAGCTTCTCATCAGAAACCATGAAAGCCAGACAGCAGTGGAATGCCATATTCAAAGTATTGAAATAAAAAGACTGTTGATTAAAAGTCAAAAGTCTATACCCAGCACATATATCCTCCAAACTAAGGGGAAATTCAAAGACTCCAAGATAAATGAAAATGGAGAGAATTTATTGCGAGCAGATCTACTCTAAAAGAAATTCTAGTGGAAGGCCTTAGACTGAAATGAAAGTACCATAGCATGTCTTGACAACTAATAAATAGTATGCAGTAAGATAATGACATAAGTAAATATAAAGGCATTGTAAATGCATTTTTGTTTGTGATTCTCCCACTCTCTGATTTAAAGACAGCTGCATCAAGCAATGACTATAAAACTATGTTGATGGATTTGTAATGTTTAAATGTGTAATTTTTATGGCAAAAATAGCATCAAAGGATGGGGATGGAAATAGAATTTTATTGGAGCCAAGTTTTGTGTACCATTCAAATTAAGTTAGTATTAACCCAAACTACATTATTTCAAATTAAGATGTAAATTGTAACTGCCAGAACAACCACTGAGAAAATAACTTAAAAATATACATAGTAGGGGTGCCTGAGTAGCTTAGCCAGTTGAGCATCTGACTCTTTTTTTTTTAATGTTTATTCACTTTTTTGAGAGACAGAGACAGAGTGTGAGCAGGGCAGGGGCAGAGAGAGAGAGGGAGACACAGAATCTGAAGCAAGCTCCAGGCTCTGCACTGTCAGCACAGAGCCCAATGTGGGGCTCAAACTCATGAACCATGAGATCATGACCTGAACCAAAGTCAGACGCCCAACCAACTGAGCCACCCACGTGCCCCTGAGCATCTGACTCTTGATTTGGGCTCAGGTCATGATCTCATGGTCAAGGGACCGAGTTCTGTGTCAGGCCACATGTGGAGCCTGGAGCCTGCTTAAGATTCTCTGCATTCTTCTCCTTTGCCCCTTCCCCACTTGCATGTGTTCTCTCTCTCTGTGTCTCTCAATAAAAATAATATATGTATGTATGTATATATAGTAAAAAAAAAAAAAGAACAAGTGAATTAAAATGGTATACTAAAAAATATATATATTTAACATTCCCTAGGATGATTTTAATCAATCAATAACAATAATAAGCGTTGGCAAAAGCAAACAATAACAAGGGTTGGCAAGGATGTGGAAAAATAAGAACCCTGTGTATTGCTGGTAAAATTATAAAAAGTTATAACCACTTTGGAAAACAGTTTAGCAGTTCTTCAAAAATTGAAACACAGGGTTACCATATGATCCTGCAATTACATTCCTAGTCATATACCTGATGGAATTGAAAACATATAGTCCACACAAAAATTTATAAACTGAAAGTTCATAGAAGCATTCTTCACAATAGTGAAAAAGCAGAAGCAACCCACATATCGCACAACTGATAAAACTTAATGTGATATATCCATACAGTGGAGTACTGGACAGGCTTAAAGCAAGGAAATGAAAAGAATGAAGGAAAATGAAAGAAATACTGAAATATGCCACGGATGAACCTTAAACCATTATGCTAAGTGAATGAAGCTAGTCACAAAAGGCCACATGTTGTCCGATTATATGTATATGAAATGGCAAGAATGGGCAAATCCATAGACAGAGACAGAAAGTAAATTAGTGGTTTCCATGGACTGGTAGAGTGGAAAATAGGCAATCAGTGGTAATTGGTATAAAGTGTCTTTTTGGAATGGTAAAAGTGTTCTAAAATTAGCCCTGATGGTTACAGAACTTTGTGACTATAACTAAAAGCCCCTGAATTGTAGATGTTAAAAGGTACGTTTTATGACACACAAAGAATACTTTAACGAAACTGATTTTTTAAAAAATTAATAAGAAATGAAGAAAGGCTGTTGTTATATATTTTACTAATTTGAAAATGATTTCAAAATTGCCCACATATAAATAACATGGTGAACAGCTATGCTGAAAAAGTAAAGATTAGAATACAGAGGAGGGACGCCTGGGTGGCTCAGTCGGTTAAGCATCCAACTCTTGATTTGGGCTCAGGTCATGATCTCATGGTCGTGAGCTTGAGCTCTGTGTCAGACTCTATGCTCAGCGTGGAGCCTGCTTAAGATTCTCTCTCTCCTTCTGCCCGTCCTCAACTCATGCTTGGGCACGCTTGCTCGCTCTCTCTCTCTCTCTCTCTCTCTCAAAAAAGGTAAAGTACAGAGGAAACATTAATAATAATAATAATGATGATAATAAAAGAAGGTCTTCTACGTGGACTAACTTCATGCTTAGCAAATAAAAGACACTAAGACACTAATAAACGGGCCGTGTGGCAAGGCTATGGTGAAAAAAGCAGAACACAGTGTTTTTCTTACACAAAAAATAAACGAACAGAAATCACAGCTTTGTGAGTCAGCAGGTTTAATAAAATATTTCTAGATTTCTTTGAGAACTTTGTTGTAATTGGTTGTGTCCTTTTGGTACAGAGCTGCCACTTTAAAATGAACGTGCTAGGTTCTCCTCCGTCAGAGGTATCTCATAGATGTTGTTTTTCATTCTACAGGTGCTTGTGGTGGGTTCCTGAGGACAGGAGATGCGCCAGCCTTTCTTTTCTCCCCAGGCTGGCCCGAAAGCTACAGTAACAGCGCTGACTGTATGTGGCTCATTCAGGCTCCAGATTCTACCGTGGAACTCAACATCCTTTCCCTGGACATCGAAGCTCACAGAACATGTGACTATGACAAACTTGTGATAAGAGATGGTGAGAAACATTTAAACAAAACACAAAACTACCGAGTTTCAACCTTGACACATACAGAGTTACGTTCAGTTATAGTGATACTCATTTATTGCCTCCATCCGTTTTGTATGGAAGTTCCCTGACATTATGGTCAGTGAAGGCATCCCATACCAGAATTGGCTACAATTTCTGAAGAACATAAGGAAAATATTAAATTGCCTGTAACAAACTAATGCACATACTATCTCAGGAACAGCACTATCTTACTAAGAGAAAATACTATCTTTGGCTTAAGTAGGAAATAATGGTCTGAGTTTCCAGGTGGTGCTGCCTTCTTTTTGAAAGGTCTTGGAGATACATTTTGATATTTTATACCTATGACCTTAAGATACAAGTGTGAAAAAAATATATGTATTATATATTATTATATATATTTATTATTATTATATATATTATTATAGATATATAATTGCTTGTATTCAGTTCTCTCTGTCTACTGAATCTCTGGGCAGAATAGGTAGAATTAAGGGCTTATATTTTTTCGTGTTTTCCTCTATGCACAGGTGTGGTATGGCTATGTAATGATGGGGGTAAGAATAATGCTAATATGCAACATGTACAAAATCATGCTTCACGGTTCACAAAGCTGGAGGAGAGGCAAGCCATGTCCTCTGACCAGTGTTTCTCCCAGTGTGGTCGTGGGACCACAGGGATCAGTGTCACCAGGGAAGAAATGCCAATCTTATGGCCACGCCCCAGATCTACCAAAGTAGAAACTCTCCAAATGGGTCTTAGGTCTGTGATTTAAAAAGCCCTCCAGGTAGGGGCCACGTTTAGGTTGAGGAAAGCAAGGCAAGATTATGCAAACTGCACAGTTGGATTCTGTCTTTGTTGAAAATGGTGATATTTTGATCATTTTACATTAAATTTCAGTTTTTTAACTATTGCACTAAAATATTATTTATCTTGCTTTCTAAGGTCTTTGGGACCTCCTTGAATGTTGCCCATGAGGCAAGTGCCTCTCTCACCTGACCCTTGTCCCTGCCTCCAGGTGATAATGATGGTCTCTAAAGTTTAAGAACCACAAGATACAGACATTGCGAACTCACATGCCTACCTAGACAAACAGGGTACATAACAAGGAAAGTGTTAATCTGGAGCACAGAGTTGAAGGGGCAGCTACTAGGAAGGCAGGCTCAGTGTTATTAGCTTCCTTTTTTTTAAAGAGATGTGAAAGATACAGAATTTTCTATGAATTTCCCAATTGTTAAATTTTGGAAATTAATGAAAAAAGCTTCAAAGCCTTTTCTGAACCAAACGAACATGTGCTTGCTTTTTGCCCACAGGTTACTAACATGTAAGCTTGTGTCTTCCTTATCCCCTCAACGCTAGACTTCCATGAAAGGCAGTTAGGAAACGGCAGAGGTGCTTGGTTTTCCTTCTGTAGAGGCTGGACACTAACGCTCAAGTCAGTCGTACAAAACAGGAGATGATAAACCTTAACTTTCCCCCCTTTTCCATCAACCATCATCCAGCGCGTTGCTCAGAGAAATTGCCGTCTTTTCTCACATCAAGGCATTCCTGTGGATGTTAACATTTAAAACTTCTCATGTGATGAAATGAGTGTGTCCTTGCACACATATTCTGAGTGTTCAGAATATAGTAGAAACTTTGAAAAAATATCTTCAGTAGGTAACTGCATTAATGAAGTAAAGTGTGGCTACTCTTTCAAAAATCACTTTCTATTGAGGTGTTTTATCGTCTGTGAAAGAGAGACTGATACCTCCTTCGTGAGGCTGTTGTATTAGGGAACATAATAAACACAAAATTCCCTAGCAAAAGCCCTGGCATTTTGTAGATGCAGAATTTGGAATTGCTTAATTTAGATTTCAATTTACTTTATTAGAGGTATTTCTAAAATAGGTTTCATCATATCCACTTTATAGAATGTTCTTGCTGAGGCATAGAACTTGGAGAGCTCTGCAGATTGACTTCTATGCCAAAACAACGATAATATTTTAAATTGGTGTGCAACCTATCCGAAGAGATTTTTATTTACAACATGAGTTGGTGCTGAATAGGTTCATTATTTCCTCATTTGTTTATTGATTCATTCAAGACGTGGTTATTGAGTGCCTACTATGTGTTGGTTGGTAGGTATTTTGTTCATTGGCTCAGTGTTTATCTACATTTAGAATAAAATTTCAAGTCCCATTTCAATTATTTGTTCTTCATTCAGCCAGGTTTTTCCTTCCGAGTAGCAGGGGTATATACCATCCTGAAGGAAATATCTAAAGCCATTAACCACAACCAATGATACTTACAGGCCACTTGTGCAATTGGCCAGTCATCACAGGCCTTGGGCCTTTGTCCCTTGGTCCAAGGCTGGCTGTGAACATTCTTGGGCCACTCCAGAGAGGGCCCTGCAGCCTTCCTGGGAGACCTGAGTCACTCTCCCACCTGTTTATTCATTTTACAGGCTGGTGATGGTTCAAGACTGAATCAATTTTTTCCAGACTATGTAACAACAAATTTTACATACCAAGATTCCCCAAAATTGAGGTTCCATGAAACTACATTGGACCTAGAAAAAATTAAAAAAAAAAAAAAAAAAAAAAAACAGTGAAAAGGGGGGGAAAAGGCAAACAAAAGAAAAAAAAGTCAAAAATCAGTAATCCTTTTATCTATTTATAGATATAAAAGGTACTTTGTGATCTTAGGGAAATCATATAATAGTATAGTTTGAGCATCTGGAGGTAATTAGCCAGGGTTTTAAATCCTTGTTGACTTCTATGCTCTATGCCTTCAGGCAAATTATATATCCTCCCTAAGACTGTTTCCAATTTACAAAATGGGGATAATAAAAATACCTACTTAATAGCATTATTCTGATGATAAAGTCTGATATTGTATGTAAAGCACTCAAAGTGGTAATAATAATTGCTTGATAAATGTCAGCTACTGGTAGTCTTGGGCCCCAGCGTCCACATCTCTAAAATGAGGAGTCTGGACTAGAAAGAGAATCACCAGACTACCTTCTAGCCCTGGCTGTTTACCTTTGATTTTCCCCTCCCCTTAAAGATCAGATTCATGCCTGCTACCATCCATATGATGAAGTCATGGAAGGCCCTAGACATACCTCCGTATTTATTATGGATACTGTGGGGAGAAACAAACCATCTTATGGTTGTTGGGTTATCTACCAACTCATCAGTTAGGTGATCGCTAAGTAATTATTTAGAGATAAGCACTGTTTCATCACATGGTCTGAGGTGAAGTTTAGAAAAGAAATACAAATCAGTAGATCCTATCCAGTCTCACTGAGAGAGAAAATATGCACCTATGAAATAAATAACAACATACAATGAACTTCCAAATTTTGTGACATTGGTAATTAGAGAGTAAGTCCACCAAAACAATTTAGGGCAAAATGTGTAGCAAAATAACACGTGCAAAAGGAGTTAAAGAGAGAAACTTTTGAATTATAAAGTACCAAAAATTTTCAGAGGTCACAAACCCTCCAAAGAATACCTTTCAAGCCTCTCCTATTTATGGCTATACCATTGCATTTGTAATCCCACACACTACCTTGTTTTCTAGAGTAGTTAATACTAGTGCGTTTTAGGTGGCAATCAATGGCGGAAGGATTAATTTTGCTGATTGTTGTTTTACAGGGGAAAATTTCCTCATGTACTCTATTTTTTGGTTTTTATCAGCTTGAAGTTTATTAATTATTTGCCTTAGGGGAAAAAAAAATCCCAGCCAAGGTATCCAAATATTTTATCATCTCCTTTGCTCCATTCTGGCTTTGGTTGTGGCTTTGTTCCATGTTGCTTATATTCAAGAGTCGTAAAAAGGAAAAGAGCCATGAAGTGACCCAGTTGTCCTTTGCCTCTCTCCTTGGAGGGCACCCTGGCTGAAACGTTTCTCATCCTCCACAGGTAGACATACGTGTGTTCGTTTCATAGCAACATGAATAAATGATATAAAATAAATGAAGTTTTAAAAACCCACAAAAAACACAGCCACAACCAAAAAACTCTCTGGAGCTGAGGTTCATATAAAAGTTGCACACTTCTTGGCAAATGACCTTGCCCCAATAGTACAGGATCTGCTGCCGAAGAGCCAATCTTTCTTCTCTTTCAGATACTGGACCTTCAGTGATCAGAGTAATTTAGTAGGGTCTCTAACACACGTCAGCACTGGTCCTCCGTCATTCCTAACTCTCATGTGCTCCGATTTTGAGTTTTAGTGCCAGGAGGAACGGTTGCCCCGTTTTTAGAAAGACGGTGGGAACTGTCAAGGGAGACTTTAACATAAAGGGTAAAGAGAAAGGTAGGCAGTTCGATCGTGAGCTGGAGCCAGAATGATGTAACCCCTGGAGCGTCCTTGTACTTGAGAATCTCATTATCTCTCAGGAATGGCGATGTTCTGTAAAAAACATATGAGCCACTTTGTCTGGGTTGCAAATGATGGTGGAGGAGATTCTGAAGGCGTTATATTTTCACACTTGACATTTCCTTTCTTTGGCATAGGAGACAATAACCAGGCCCAGCAGCTAGCAGTTCTCTGTGGCAGAGAGATCCCTGGACCCATCCGGTCCACTGGAGAGTACATGTTCATCCGGTTCACCTCTGACTTCAGTGTCACCAGACCGGGCTTTAATGCATCCTTTCATAAGGGTACTAAGTTCCATTATTTTTTATGTCATGTCATATCATCTCACCTCATCATCTCTCTCCCTCTCCCTCTGTCTCTGTCTCTCTCTCTCTCTCTGTCTCTCTTTCTCTCTCTCTCTCTCTCTCTCTCTCTATCTCTCTCTCTCTAATATATTCTGCTTATTTTTCTATGCCAGGACAGAGATTGTAAGTGAGAGCACACGGGTCTCCGCCCAGCTTCTAGCTGGCTATCCTTATGCCAGGTACTGAGTCCTGGTCCAAAAAACTGTGGCCAGGATTGCACAGAAGGATTCCTTACCTTCAGGTCCCTGGGCATGGCATCTTCCCCCCAAAAGGAGGTGCATTCATGGTAGGCACAAAGGGTGACATCTTTAAAACAATTTTTCAGCCTATCTGAGGGCTTCAGCTAGAACAGAACTAGACAGCCCTTACCCACCACCCATCAAAGAAACAATAAGCCAGAGTCCTCTTCAATCTAAGAAATACCGGAAATAATATAGAAGGTATCTTCAGAAATCTTTTGGTTTAAATCCCTTATCTGAGGGTTGGCAGGAAGACTATGTTTCTCTTAAAATATGAGTTGGATGAGTCAGAGAATGTGCACGATATGTGGGAGGCGATCATGTGCGGTATGACCGAGACTTTCAAAACTTGATAAAATGGGAAGTCCAGTAATAAATCCAGTAAACCCAAACTGGGTTAAAATTAAAGAAGCAGTTCATGGAAAATGGAACATTGAAAGACTCTGATGTTTTTAACCAAAGAGGTGTAATTTTAAAGTCGACTCTCGATATAGACATTAAACGTTTACCTAATATTTCCTGCACTATTATATATGTCTTTTATAGAGTAGGGAGCAATGGAAGATAAATTATCTTCTTCACACTCAAGGGAGGCAGGTCACATGGCTGCTTAAGAGAACGGGCTTTGAAATCAGACAGACCTGAGATAAATTTCCACCTGTGATTAAGTAGTTGTATAATGTCGCTGTACTCCCTCACTGAGCTGTTTAGTCCCTGACAACTGGCAAATTAATCCCTGCTCCCACCCTCCACTCTGTCCTTCTGCTCCCAGCCTCTCTCTCATGTACTTAGGTATGACAGATGTATGTGTGCATGTATATATGTACATATGTGTACATGTGCGCACGCACACCTACATCCTGGACAGCTGCGCATCTAGAAGTATTTCCGATTTAACACGTGGGACTCGAACTCTTGCTTCCCACCCTCTTCCACCCTCCAAAGCTGCTCATTCCACACTCTTTCCAATCTTAATAGACGGAAAGGGCATCCTTCTAGTTGCATAAGCCAAAAATCTTGATGTCATTCTCGATCCTTCTCTTTCTCTCACACCCTACGTCCTCACCGTCAACAAATCACTGTGATTCTAGTTGCCCAATACATCTAGACCCCAGCCACTGTACTGTCTTAGTCCAGGCTCTGTCATCTCTCCTTGGACCCAGGCAATCACCTCCGACCGGACACTCTGCTCAGCTTCTCTCTGCCCCCTCTTACAGTCTAGGTATTACAGACAGAGCGATGCTTTTAAAAATCTAAGTCACGTCATGCCACGCTGACGCTCCAAACCCCTGAATATCTTCCTCTGTCCCTCAGAATAAGTCCTTTCACTTCCCCGCCTGATCCAGCCCTGCTTCCTTTGGGATCTGTCCCCGTGTCTCATTCATTCTGACTTGCATGATGTACCACTGACACATCCAGCCTTAAAGCAAGCGTTTTCTGAACCAGAATGTTCTTCTCTCGCAACGCCATCTGGCTTGATGCCTCGTTTCTCCGGGTCTCTCTTGAGGTGATTCTGTGACGACGCGACCTTCTCTAATGTTCCCAGACAATGCTGTACCCTTCTCCCTCCCCCTCACCTTTCTTTGTAGAATTATCCCCATCCACATATTATGTATGCATTTATTGTATAGCTTACTCACCTATAAAGTGAGCTTCATAAAGTGAATCATTTGCCTCTATTACTTATTTCTAGATCCTGATCTTAGCAACAACCACAAAATGAGTACCCTGTCGTGTGTGCTCAACAAATGCCTGCTGGCCTGATTGCTTCTTATACTTTGGTCCCAATTAGATTCAAACCGCATTTCTATTGCCTACGCTTTAAAAATCTTCAAGAAAAATAGGGCAACATAAAAATCGTATTGCAAATGTTACTTAAATAAAATACCTTTGTTTTCTTGGAAAGGTTGTGGTGGATATTTGCATGCAGACAGGGGGATCATCACATCACCTCAGTATCCAGAGACCTACGGTCCCAACCTCAACTGCTCGTGGCATGTCCTGGTTCAGAGTGGTCTGACCATTGCTGTCCATTTGGAACAGCCCTTCCAGATTCCAAACGGAGATTCTTCGTGCAGCCAGGGCGATTACTTGGCGGTGAGTCGTGCTTCTCACCTTTTCGCATTACTATCTTTGCAGACTTCTTGCAAAAAACAAATGAATCTTCTCTCCTGGGACATAAATTGATAGGACTTGTGTGCTCTCAGCTCTCTCTGGATGAAGGGATTTATGCAATTTTGTTCTGTGTTCCTAGCTAAAAAATGGACCTGATATCTATTCTCCACCCTTGGGAAGCCATGGAGGAAACGGTCATTTTTGTGGCAGTCGCCCTTCATCCACTCTGTTCACCTCAGATAATCAAATGTTTGTTCAGTTTATTTCCGATGGCAGTAATGGAGGGCAAGGATTTAAAATCAAATATGAGGCAAAGAGTTTAGGTAAGCATTTTGACTGAGACTAAAGCCTGTATTTTTCCTGCGGTTTCTTGGTTTTCCTTGTTTAAATAAATTCAAGGAAAAAAATATGTAAGCCTTTCTTTTCTAAACTAGGATCAATAATTTAATGAGAATAGCCACCTACTCTACCTATTCTAAGTACTACTTACTATGTGCTTGATACATTCACTATCTCATCATGACCACTTTTTTAAGGAAGACATCATTCCCATTCTACAGATAAGTAAAATGAGGCTTAGATTTTTCTAAGCCTTCTTATCAAGAGAATGAGCAAAGTAAATTCTCCACGAGTATAAATTAAACTGATGTTAAGGATACTCTGAAATTCCTTAGTCCTTGCCATTATAAAATGTTTAATTATAAGTTATGTTCAGTTATAGAAACATTGTAAGAATGATAATTACATTGTTTTATGATAATTTGTATGCTTTCTTTTAAAATGAACATGTATTCCTGGGATTCTGTTATTACCCATTTAATTATACATTATGGCGGTGGACTTTAACTTAATTACCTTTACTTAATTACACTTGATTATAATTATATTTAATTCTACTGTAATGACTTAGTTTTATGGCATTTATTTTTATATAATGTTTAATTGAATAAATAAGTAAATAAGCATAGTTTCAAAAGAAAGAGTAATGTTAGTGGAGAGTAAATCTTTGCTTCTCAAAATTGGATAATACAGATTTCAAAATTTAGTGATAATTCAGGTTCACTAAGGGTTTATTTGCCGGTATTATGATGACTCTTTTATTCCTTTGTGGGCCCTCTTTTCATCTAAGAATTGTATGGCCATGATCTTCTCCCCATCTTTCTGCCCTCAGTATTAGACTTGCAGTTCTTTTGATTTCAAAATCTATTGTCTATTGCTAGAGGAGTGGATAAAGAAGATGTGGGTTGTGTGTGTGTATGTACACACATATATATACACATATATACACACCTATATGTATATACACACACACACAATGAAGTATTATTCAGCCATGAAAACAGAGTGAAATCTTGCCATTTGTGACAATATGTATAAACCTAGAGATTATTATGCTAAGTGAAATAAGCCAGTCATAGAAAGACAAATGCCATTTGATTTCACTTATATGGGGAATCTAAAAAACAAGCAAACAAACAAACAGACTCTTAAATACAGAGAACAAAGTGGTGGTTGCCACAGGGGAGGGGGCAGGGGGATGGGTGAAATAGGTGATGGGGATTAAGAGACACAAACTTCCAGTTTCTGGGAAACACCCGGAAAGAGACACCCAAGGACCGAAGGAGGAATGGTGTGAGGTATAAAAGGAGGAGGAGAGCTCCGTGTCCCAGCAGCTGGGGGACAGAAATGTAGAGAGATGTGGTCAACCAGGTTAAATGCTGTGGATATAAAACAAAGATCAAAAAGATCCTTGGGTACACAACGGTGAGGCAACAAGGGGCACCAAGGGGGAAGGAGGAAAGAGGGCAGTGAGGTCAGAGAAAGTGACTTTAAGTGACCTGAGCCCACGGTGAGTGGAAAGAAGAAAGGAACAAGGAGAGAGGGGTGCAGGAGGGGAGAAGGAGGGAGAGAGAGTGTGAGCACAGGGTAAGGGGAAGGCTTCCACATAGCATGATCCCTGGGGACACAGTGGAGTGCGAGACTGACCCCGAGCTATAGGAAGACAGTGTGCAGAGAAAGATAAAGAAGGCAGCGATGCAGATGAATTCATTTAGGATGGTAAAAATTGAAGGTGTTCCCATCTGATTTCTCCCATTGCACTCTAAAGGAGAACACAAGTTGGCATGCTGAGGCTAAAGAAAGAGGGGAGAATACGGGTTTAGGGCATAGAGTCAAGTCTCACATGGTTTTTATATCTCTGTGAGACAGCAGGGTTGCTTGGCCGTGTCGAGCATGGAGAGCACACATTTGTTGGCATTGATTTCCACAAACGGTTTGAATTGCATACAGTCATGAAATTGGTTTCTTTTTTTTGCAAGGTGAGTCTAAGGGAGGGGCCAAGGGCAAGGGTATTGAAGGCAGTCAGAGGAATCTGCCATTTAGGGTTTCAGAGACTAAAAGCATTCTAGGGAATGGCAAAATTCAGGATAGGACCGTAAGTGACTGAATGGGAGCAGAAATAAATAAATGCCGATAGCGTTTAGCAGATCAGGGATCTGAGGCTAACTTAGTAGGCTCATTTCATTGGCATTGTAAGTACCCAATTCACTCCGGCCTGGATTGTTTGCTGAGATTACCCAAAAATGCTTATTGATAAAAGGAAAATATTTTTACATAATACCTGGGTTTTTTAGAAAAGAAGTGTTAAAAACTCATTTATCTTCTTACAGAAAGTGGCTAACAGATTCTCTCATGCCACTCGTCCCTTGCTTTTCAAATGCATCTAAATCCTGCAGAAATATAATGAGTGAATGCCCACAGAGCTGTGCAATATTATATATATATATTTATATAATTTGCTTAGTCTTTTAAACGTGGAGGTCACAGCTCTGCTTCTTTCTATTCAACTGCACGGTCAGTGGGAAGTCCTAAGTGCTAGT
Organism: Puma concolor; assembly: GCF_028749965.1. Classification (NCBI taxonomy): domain Eukaryota; kingdom Metazoa; phylum Chordata; class Mammalia; order Carnivora; family Felidae; genus Puma; species Puma concolor. The sequence continues at coordinate 127,617,974 of NC_141673.1, forward strand.
GCGTTCACGTGCTTATCTAAGTGGTGAATGTGTTTTAGTGCTTCGATGATGTTCTAATGCATGTTCTGTGCACCATCATCATTTTATTGGCCTTAAGGAAGGGAGAAATTCTTGGGGCTCCTGGGTGGCTCAGTTGGTTAAGCGTCCGACTTCAGCTAAGGTCATGACCTCACGGTTCTTGAGTTCGAGCCCCGCATCAGGCTCTGTGCTGACAGCTCGGAGCCTGGAGCCTGCTTCGGATTCTGTGTCTCGTCTCCTTCTCTCTCTGCCCCTCCGCTGCTCCCACTCTATCTCTCTCTGTCTCAAAAATAAATAAACATTAAAGAAAATTTTTTTTAAAAAAAAAGGAAGAGAGAAATGCTCTGCAAGAATTTACGGTTGGGCAAATTAAAAAGTGACACACTGGGTAGCTCCCTCAATAGCAAATTCAGAGTCTATTTGCTTAAAAAAGGAAATGAGGATAATTCTCGAGGAAGGGACGTTGAGATTGGAAATACAGATAAAGAGACTTTATTTTTGTTTGTTTGTGTTTTTGTTTTTTAATTGATTTTGAGAGAGCAAGAGAGAGCAAGGAAGGGGCACAGAGAGAGGGAGAGAGAGAATCCCAAGCAGGCTCCGTGCTGTCAGCGCAGAGCCCGATGCGGGACTCCATCTTACGCACTGTGGGATCGTGACCTGAGCCAAAGTCAAGAGTCAGACACTTTGCCAAGTGAATCACCCAGGCACCCCAAAGAGACTTTTAAAAATGATAGTGGCAAGTCTAGAGGTTATGCTGTGTTCAGCACAGGTTGTAGCTACCATCTGCTCCATGCAACGTTCTTCTCTTACCATTGACTGCATTTCCTATGCTGTACCTTTTATCCCCATGACTTACTCATGCCATAACTGGAAGTCAGTACCTCCCACTCCCCTCCATCCATTTTGCCCATCCCCCCACTCCCTCCCCTTCGGCAACCCCTGGTTTGTTCTCTGTGTTCATGGGTCTGTTTCTGCTTTTGGTTTGTTTGTGTCTTTTAGATGCCACATACAAATGAAATCATGTAGACTTGTCAGATCACTGTCATACACCTGAAACTAATGTGACAGTGAGTGTCCACTATACTTCAATTAAAAAAAAAAAAAAAAAAAGACACAAGACAGTGCAAAAAGAGAAAAAAAAAAGAAGAAGAAGCTAGTGGCATTGCATCCTCTTTCTCCAGACTGTAGGTTGATTTCATTGTGTTTCTCAACAGCCTGTGGGGGCAATATCTACATCCACGATGCGGATTCTGCTGGATATGTGACCTCCCCCAACCACCCTGACAATTACCCCCAGCACGCTGATTGCACGTGGCTCATAGCGGCTCCCCCTGGAAAGCTCATAAGGCTGCAGTTTGAAGATCAATTCCATATTGAAGAAACACCCAGGTATGTCAAGTCAACTCCATTTCATTTTTCTCCTACTCAGAGTTAGTTTTCTTCAGCCGTCGTGTTCGAGAATAATTTCTCTTCTTTTCTCGGCATAGAACATCTAGGGATGGAAAAGGGACATGCATTACACCTCGAGCCTGAAAACACTGCCCGCCAGCCACTCTGTCATTAGCTGAGTGGATTATGTACACAGATATTGTTCCTCCTGACACCATGCACATCCTCCAGGAGACACTGACGATGGCTGTTTGAGATTGATGTTATCCATTCTTCCTCCCACAGGAAAAATATAGTGTCTCTGGTAGATGAATATTTATTTTCCCAGCCTCATACTCAATGTCATAAATAATAAAATGCCTGTTCAACAAATGGACATTTGTGTTACGTGACACTAGAGGTCACCAGTGTCGGAAAAAGGACTAACGCAAGGACAATCCAATTTCCCAGTCTTTCTTTAATGACAATGCTTACGGGATTACAAACTGGGGAGTAAGTCTTACTGTGTTGAACACAAAGAGAATAACTATCCTGGCTGACAAAACCTGAATTTTTCTGTTCATGTAACAAACGTGTATATACATTTGCAAGAATATATGTATGAAAGAAAACTTAGGTATGAGAGCTTTTGCTTACCATTTATGGGCACCTGACACAATGCCACTGTCCTAGTCAGTGAGCATTAATTGGCTGACTTTCTTAAGAAATATTGGGTAAATACTCACTTTTATGGACACGGGAGATTCCAGCTATGACTCTCCATTAACCCCGGGTGGCAGGGCTGTCAAGAGAGAGAGTTCTTCCTTGTCATGTGACACGTGTCTCATCATCATGTGAAACAAAGTACTTGTTTTTTTTGAAATTCCTGGGGGTTAATTTGAGAATGACTTTTGTATTCGTAAAACAAGCACAGAATATGGAGGAAGATAAGAAAATATTCTTTGGTGTCGTACATGTAAAACCCATCTTTTTGAGCTACTAACAAAAGAACGTATTACGATTAGAAAAATAGTGTGCAGTATTCTGAAGTGACATATGATTTAAAATAACTGTCGTCGTGTCTTCTGCTGCAGAAATGATGATTTAATAATGCTCTTGGAGAAAGTTGGTGAAGTCTTTATTTTTTAAATATGTCAAAGCAATTGACTTTACATATTAAATGGAGTTTTCTTTCCACCGTAGCTGCACATCCAATTACCTTGAGTTGCGTGATGGGGCTGACTCAAACGCACGGGTACTTTCCAAGGTTTGCGGAACATCTTTGCCCAACAGCCAGTTGTCCTCAGGAGAGGTGATGTATTTGAGATTCCGATCTGACAACAGCCCCACACATGTGGGGTTCAAGATCAAGTATGCTATAGGTAAAAACATTTTTTATACATGGTAAGAAAGTTATGACAAACTAATTATAATAAAATATTAAAAACTCATTAAAAATTAGGGGCACCTGGGTGGCTTAGTCAGTTAAGCATCTGACTTCAGCTCAGGTCATGATCTCACGGTTTGTAAATTCAAACCCTGCATCAGGCTCTGTGCTGACAGCTCAGAGCCTGGAGCCTGCTTTGGATTCTGTGTCTCCCTCTCTCTCTGCTACCCACCCCACCCCCCATGCTCTCTCTCTCTCTCTCTCTCTCTCTCTCTCTCTCAAAAATAAACATTAAAAAAATTAAAAAGAAATAAAAACTCATTAAAAATTTAAAAAAATTAGAGATTTTGTATTTGCCTAATTTTAATAGAAATAAGTAAGAAATATAAATGTTTGAAACCACAAAGTTATTTATCAGTTTAAAATTTTACCTTGCTTTCCATTTTAAGACACTCTTTTTAGTAGACTTGAATATTTTGTATTTTTTCCTAACTTGTTTGTGAAAGCATATTCAGTTAAATCAAATTTTTGCTTTTTTTCCTTTTGTCATGACATCTCTATCGTATTACTTTAACTAGTAGAACACTTTACTATTCATATATATTCAAATAACTATATTTAGAACAGTAACTTTGAAGTCATCACTAATGGAAAATGTTTTCCCACTAAGTCTCTAGTGCCAAATCAGTCACTAAACAAAAACAAATATGTCTCCTCAGTGTTTTGATTTCCTTACTTAAAAAATGAGCAATACACATGCTTACTGAAGATGTAATGTAATAGGGTCGCAATTACATAGAATTTAGTATTTGGTGGGTCTGAACACTAACCAAACATATTTAATAGAGTCAAAAGTTGGAAAGCCTTATTGTAAGCCTTATTGAACCTACACCATAGGTCGTTTTATAGCCTGAGGCAAATTGTGTATAATTCAATGTAACTGTCACATCCAGCTGATAAGAAAGAATTGAGTAGGAATTTTCCAGGCCCTGAGATACCAGTTACTCCAGTGAAACACTTACTTGATAATTAAAGGGTAGGCATCACTAATCAATCACAGCACCCCTTCTAGTGGAGCATGCACTCAGTCTTCAGAATCACAGACACAGAGTCGTAGGCAGGCCCTATCAATCCATCAGTGAGTCCTTGAAATGAAACTTTCTTGCAGCTAATAGCTCTTACATCGTGTCCCATGAGGATTAATGAGATGTTACAGAATATGCCATTCACTTTTCCATTTCTCATTATTTGACTGGACCTGTGGTATCATTTCTTTTTACATCAATAGTAGATTTCAAATCATAAGGGAAACACTAACTTAAACATTTTCAGAATTTTTAAAGCATTAACTTATATTCAATTGGCATCTGAAAGTTTATAAATGCACTGGTTAAATTAAAAACAACAACAACAACAACAACAACAACAACAACAACAACAACAACGCTGTAACAGAATATTGTTCTTTTTTTGCAGCCCCGTGTGGGGGAAGAGTGACAGGGCAAAGTGGTGTCATCGAAAGCAGCGGATATCCAACACTGCCGTATAGAGACAATTTGTTGTGTGAGTGGCATCTGGAGGGTCCCTCGGGACACTACCTCACCATCCATTTTGAAGACTTTAACCTTCAGAATTCCTCTGGCTGTGAGAAAGACTTTGTGGAGATCTGGGAAAACCATACCTCTGGTCAGTGAAATACGTCTGCTGTCTTTTGGGGGTGTTTATTTTCACAGGTACTCATTCAACCTCTGAAGTTGCCTCAAGAAAGGCCAAACTACATCTATTCTTTGCATAGAAGGGCAGTCAGCTCGGACCTCTGCCAACTTTTCCCTCCCTGGGTTCCCCCTCATAAACAGTGGGTGTCCGGAGCCCCAGGTGTCCTTATATAGCTTATCTTTATAGGTCACGTTGAGAGAACACTGTATTGTGAAGACATCCTCTTTTTGTTGTGACTTTCCAGGGCCATATGCAGTTATTTGAGGGGCATCCTGTTGGGTAAGGAGAGGAGAGGGTGTGTATCCTAGAAATCACGTGAGTTGGACAGTTGTCACTCTGTTGACTGGAACCATCTCCTTAACCAAATGAGCTCCCTCGTTGCGCTGAGACCTCCTTGCCCTAACTGGTTGCAGTTTTGTTACACGTCTCCACATACTTGAATATGTTTGTTTTATTCCTGTTTGTCCTCCTCTCAACAGAGGTCACCATTTCTTTGTGGGCAGAGCCTTGTCTTTTATCATTTTCTTTGTACTTGTAGAACACCTCAAGTAGAGGTTAAATGAAATCAATCACCTGCATGTGTATATACTTAATTATTTGACTCTCACAGGAAATTTATTGGGCAGATACTGTGGAAACACCATTCCCGACAGCATAGACACTTCTAGCAATATCGCTTTGGTCAGGTTTGTCACAGATGGCTCTCTGACTGCTTCGGGATTTAGACTACGGTTTGAATCTAGCATGGAAGGTAAGTTCACTGATTTGTTAAGTATAGTAGATAATATAATAATATTAGTAATACTATACACACACACACACACACACACACACACACACACACACACACACACATATACTCATCCTAAGAAAGCCAGTCCATTAGCCCCACAGTTGTCAGAATTGGCCTTTCTGAAATACTTTGGTAAAACACAGATTTAATCTGAAAAAAACTGGATAATTACAAAAGTCTCCTGAATCTTCTGACTCTTGAGATTACTACAGCCGTTGGTCTCTCATGCTTCTTGGGCCATGATGATAGAATACTACCAGTGAACTGTCATCCATGGAAACATGAATTAAATGTTAAATATTAGAGATAGGAAGTGAATACCAGCGTTCTCTGTTAAGTCATCACATACACATAGTGAAAAATAAAAGCCGTAATTTTAGTATCCCGTGGAATACTAAAGAAAATATTTTAGAGAACACTCCCTGTGGAAGGGGTCATTTTGATCGGATTGGAAGATGATTTCTTGGGTTTCTTCCCCTTCAGAGTGTGGTGGAGACCTACAGGGCCCTACCGGAACATTCACTTCTCCCAACTTCCCGAACCCAAATCCTCACAGCCGGCTCTGTGAGTGGAGGATCACGGTGCAGGAAGGAAGGCGGATCACCCTGACATTTAACAACCTGAGGCTGGAAGTTCATCCATCCTGCAACAGCGAGCATGTGACAGTGAGTGTCTCCTTGCAGTCAGGGGTATCACATTCCATCGTTGAAGGAGCTTAATGACCTATCAATCGTAGTCAGAAACGTAGGTCGGGAATATTCCCATCTGTGCAACTGTACCTCAGACACATGCTCAGTATTTTAGATAGAACAAAAATGCAGTAAACTGCCATGATATTTGTAAGACCTGTTTTAAGAGGCTCTTTGTTGTCACAAAATACATCAGGGTCATAGGCAGGATAAATTTTAAGAGCAAATTATCATTACACACGGCAAAACGGGTAAATGGAGAAAAGCTGAGCCCGTGGGTAGCACATAGCTGACTGGGACCAGAGTCACAGAACGGGCCACCACCGAAAGTTCTGAGCGATTGAGTGGTCCTGCAAGGTTACTGTTTTCTGCCTGAGGTACTGAGTGCCTCCTTTGGAAGACCACGGGTGCCTGCCAAGGTCAGTGCTGCCAAGGTCAAATGCTTGGGGATATGCCGTCAGCATTCTTAGCTTCCCTTAGCAAAGGAAAACAAAGGAGACCCATGAGTGGGAATGAAGATTGTTAAATGACAGATACGCATGTAAACATATAGACACATACAGGATTAATTATACATTAATATTAATATATTTCCCTACCCAACTCGACCTTTCCTCAGTCCTTGTTATCTCAGCAAATAACAGTTTCAAACTTGGGGATGCTCAGGTCAAAAACATTGATGTCTGTTTTGGAGAACTTTCTCTCACACCTTGTATTACATGCATAATCAACCCCACTGACTGTATCTTTAAGGAGATCCAGAATCTAACTCCTTCTCACCATATCCCCTACTACAGCCATCACGGCTCACTTAGATGTAATTCAATAACTTCCGGCCTGTCTCCCTAGTCCCGCCCTCGTCTCCCTGCACTTTCAGCACAGCAGCTGGTGTGACGGGTTTAAAGGTAAAGCACATCATGCCGCTCTCCTTGAAAATCCTCTACTGGCCTCTCCTCTCACCAGAGGAGGATCCCAGATGGTTACACTGGCCCAGCTGGCCCTATAGAATCTGCATCTCCTCTCAAACTCCCCTCCTGCCCACTAGGATCCAGTCCCACTGGCTTCCTTTTGGGTGCTAGAATGTTCCACAACCCACTGTACCTGTGCTACGGCCTCTGGCCTGCATCTCCCCGACGGCTGTCTGTTCACTGTCTCTCTTCTTCGCTGCTCTTCAAACGACCTGCTCCCTGCGACCCTACATTAAATCGATTCCACCCTGGCCCATCCTGCTCCCTGCATTTTTGCCATCACAGCACTTCACACCAACTGACATTCCCCACGCATTTATTTGTTTGTCTGTTTATTGTCTGCTCTCCCCGCCAGAATGTAAGCTCCATCAGGATGTGCCCTGTGATTCATTCCCATGGAGTCCCCAGTGCCTGGCACAGAATAGAAACAGTAATTATTGAATGAATGAATAGAAGCACTATCATTGTTCCCCCCCTCCCTTTTTTTAAGTTTAGTTATTTATTTTGAGAGAGACAGAAGAGAGAGCACAAGATGGGGAGGGGCGGAGAGAGCAAGGAACAGAGGATCCAAAGCAGGCTCTGTGCTGACAGCAGAGAGCCCGATGCAGGGCTGGAACCCATGGACTGTGAGATCATTACCTGAGCCAAAGTCAGATGCTTAACTGACTGAGTCACCCAGGCACCCCTATCATTGTCCTTTTTTAAAGACAAGTCACTTTTGTTTTCAATTTAGTTGTCTCCTGTTGGGTAGTAGATTCAGAAATACAAAGCATCTTTGTACGTTACTATAATACTTCGTATTGCCCTAAAATGATCATATTCAAGCTTCAAATTTTGCTTCCAGGTTCTAACACCTGAAGGATTTTTTTTTTTTTATAGTTTAGCTATAATCCTTTATTTATTTATTTTTAAATATATGAAATTTATTGTCAAATTGGTTTCCATACAACACCCAGTGCTCATCCCAACAGGTGCCCTCCTCAATACCCATCACTCATCCTCCCCTCCCTCCCACTCCCCATCAGCGCTCAGTTTGTTCTCAGTTTTTAAGAGTCTTTTATGCTTTGGCTCTCTCCCACTCTAACCTCTTTTTTTTTTTTTTTTTCCTTCCCCTCCCCCATGGGTTTCTGTTAAGTTTCTCAGGATCCACGTAAGAGTGAAAACATACGGTATCTGTCTTTCTCTGTATGGCTTATTTCACTTAGCATCACACTCTTCAGTTCCATCCACGTTGCTACAAAGGGCCATATTTCATTCTTTCTCATTGCCACGTAGTACTCCATTGTGTATATAAACCACAATTTCTTTATCCATTCATCAGTTGATGGGCACTTAGGCTCTTTCCATAATTTGGCTATTGTTGAGAGTGCTGCTATAAACATTGGGGTACAAGTGCCCCTATGCATCAGTACTCCTATATCCCTTCTAACACCTGAAGGATTGAAATGATCTGTTTTATCAGATATTAAAAATTATTGGGCCCCAGGTGTTTTCTTCTATCTGAAAGCCAGGGAATTTTGGACTAAGCTTGCTTATTTTATTTTTTTAATGTTTTTTTTTAATTTTATTTTTGAGGGAGAGACACAGAAAGAGAGAGAGTGAGAGAGTGGGAGGAGGGGCAGAGAGAAAGGGAGACACAGAATCCAAAGCAGACTCCAGATTCTGAGCTGTCAGCACAGAACCCAATGCAGGGTTCAACCTCGTGAACCATGAGATCATGACCTGAGCTAAATTGGCTGCTTAACCAACTGAGCCACCAAGGTGCCTGTAAGCTTGCTTATTTTAGAGGAACATTTCCTCCCTATTAACAACTGAACATATAGAGGCAAGGTTGAAGTAGAAAAAAAAAATTAACCACTCGCAGTATATCATATTTTGATGTATTTTCTTGTCAATGAATATATCATGTAGTTGTAATAATGTGGCATAATTCATTTGCATGCTAATTTTCATCTATTTTTCTGATTATAAATATAATGGATGCCTATTGAACAAAATTTGGAGAGTTCAGAAAATAAAAAATATTAAAAATACTTGAATTTCAACCAATTAGCAACCAACCCATTGCTAAAATTTTGATGTATACAACAGCTTATTTTCCTTTGAAATTGTTTCCATAGTTGAAATATTGAATATAATGGTTATTAGGATGCTTACCAGCAGAATCTTCACATGCTGTGCAGGAAAGATAATATGAAGAGTCATAGTTTCAGAACTTGAATAAGAAAATAAAATTTGCAGCAACAACCACAAATTCTGAATCACATCTTACATGTCATTTTCCCATCTCTGAATCATATATGCCAAAGGTGTCTACTTCCAACTCTTTTAGCTTTTTCTTGGGTGCATATGTCATTATTTCAAAATAATATTCCTATTCTGCTCCTTGTTTGCTTTTCAGTCTTAGACATTATCTATCCACATGCAACCCTGGAAGATGAGGGTTGAGCTCTCTTCACAATCCAACTCCCTTAGCCCAAATGCTCACGGCTACGCACAATTCATAGCCTCTGCCAACTTGCTCCCAAAATACATATGTCACAGATTTTGCTTAAATTTCTCTTCAGTGTTTACAAGATTATGATTATATAGATGCCACTCCCAACCCAACTAAGTAATATACTATGGTAGCATTTTCTTGTTTTTTTCTGATTAATAACAATAATTGTGCCCTTTCTAATATTTAGTGTTGATGCACATATCACTGATTCTCCCACACGCTCTCGCTCCTGGTGTACGTCCCCACCTTGTATAGTAAAGCACACCCACCAGTTCATTCGTTTTCCTTAGCAAAATCCTTTCTCCATGGATATTCTCCATGATGGAACCTTTCTTCATCAGCCACATGCCTGATGCCAGCTGTCAAATCAGACATGCCCTTCACCAGCAACTTTGCAAGCCCCTTCATTCCTCTCCTGGGCTGGCCCCAGACTCCATGATTTGTGCATTTCCATGTCTTGGCTCATTTCCTAATTTGGTGAGGCATATGTTCTTGTATTTCCATAAGGACGTAGGCATGGATGTCAAGCTTTTTGAGATGGGGTGTACCTAGAATTATCCTTATTTCACCATTGATCTTTGAATATACTCTCTCCATTAAAATATCACATGTATTTGATACATTCACCTATGTATATAAACATGTTAATCATAATTTTTAAGTTTTATGTTGCTTCCTTTTGGAAGGGTCCATTTCTTTCAAGTTCCTGTTTCCTATTTACGTATATTGAGTAGTCTCTGCCTTTTACATTAGATGTTTCCTTAAATGTGTGGTGATGCTTGGTTGCTTATTGATATTCAAGAATGAAGTACTGAAATGCTGCTTGGAATCTCTGTGTGCATGGGATTGTCAATTTATGGTCCTCATTGGGTGGGGAGGGGAGGGACTTGACCGGTCAATGAGGGGGAACTACAAATGTCCTGTCTACAGGTCTTTTTTTTTTTTCCTGGGGAGGTTAAAATTCCAACAATACCTCTGAGAATTAATTTCTTTTATGAATCTTTAATATCATGTCCCCATTCTTTTTCTTCAAAATCTATTTCTATAGGTTCACTGTATGTTTTGTTTCCTCTTCACTCTGCTGTAAATAAGGGGATGTGGCTTGCCCGTTGCCCGTACCTTATTTACTTTGAGAACTTCTCGAAAAACGTGGGGTGAAGCGAGAAGAAAAGAAAGAAGGAGAAAGAGAAAGAGAGAGATGGAGAAAGAAAGAGACAGGAAGGGAGAGAAATAAAGAAGAAATGCACTACAATGAGATATGTGCCTGATTTTATTCCTGCTTATAGCAAATGTTAGAGCTTGTCCTGAATCTCAAATGCCTACTTCCTACTCCATTGCTTTCTGGGAGTTGCAGTTTCTGCGTACATATGTGAGTGGAAGAGGACAGTGGAAACAGCACTTTGGTGGCCTTTAAAAGCAGGAGCTCATGTTATAAATGGATGCCTGAACATTATCAGTCATTGTGATTCTAAGCTCAGGCAGACATTGGCGCAAGGATAACTGCCACTGGTCGTGGTTTCCAACGTGTTCCATTAGTCTGTAGTTGCTGATAATCTGATTCTGGCAAAATGTTGCCCATTCCTGTTTTCAGTATTACTGAAATTTTGTCATCTTCTGTTGCCTTCTACATGACTTCATGGTTTGCAATCAGAGGGACGATTTCAATCCAGTTTCATGATCACTAGTTGTTTGAACTTCGGCAAATTGCATAACCCTCTCTGAATTCTACTGTCTTAATCTGGAAAACAGGGATGATATTTTATGTCTGAGAGGGCATTGTGCTAATTGGATCAAGTAATACAAGTCGGCTATTAGCAGAGCCTGGTGCTCAGTTAGCAATAGGAAATGCTGTGTCTGGTCCTTTGAGTCAGAAGACACTTTAAACCAGAAGCCCACAGAGCTCAATTTCATAATCAATGATAGTAAATAAAAAAGCTCACACCGTCTGTTATGGAGTGCATCCTCTTCCTTCGTTTCTGTCAGTGCCATCCTCTGAATCATTATTCTTAATTGTGAACGATTCAAATCCTTGTTAAAAACAGGAATATCAACTACTCAATTAGTCAATTATTTTTTAGTTACTTCTGGATCTTTCCTGAACCGTGAAAAACAGGCAGGCTAAAACTCCCTTGGTCTTGCACAGAAATGGAATAATACTTTCCAGTTATTATAAGTATGTGCATAACTAGAATTATTGTTTAATATTTTGGAGTCAGCACTACTTGAAACCATTTTTTAAAATTCAAATTAATAAGAAAAGTGAGGCTTTGGATCCATAAGTACTTAGGAAAGAACTATTATATTGATTTTTTAAAGTTACTTTTCAAGGCATTTTAAAATATTTGAGTTATTATAGGCTTCAAATCATCAGAGACTAACATTTAAACCTTCATTCCAAATACGAAAGTTCCTGATACATTGTTAAGAAAAATGGTCCATCAGTGAACTCTGTGAACTAAGATGTAAGAGCGTTGGCCTGTCTAATTTACATTTAGAGCTTGATTTCCAGTTGCAAAGAGTACAGCAGTTTTTCATTTGTCAGCACATGGCAGGAGGGCTTTACTGTAATACTCTCATTTTAGTGAAATGACCCTGAGGCCAAACAGAATGTGCTCCGGGCAACAAAGTGGCTTGTGGCACTGGGCTAGGAGCCCGGACTGTTAAGTAATTCATTTTAGCACAGAGTTTCCTTAGAAGGAAGTGTATCTGGGCTGTGAATATAATCTCCCAGGAAATATTCAGTAAGATGGACTGTGTGACTAAAGGTTAAATGATTTTTCCAACAGATATTCAATGGCATTAGAAGTAACTCACCCCAGCTAGGGAAACTGTGTAGCAGTGTGAATGTAAGTGAGGAGATCAAATCTTCAGGACACAAAATGAGAGTCGTGTTTTTCACTGATGGATCCAGGCCATATGGAGGTTTCAGTGCTTCCTACACATCCAGTGAAGATGCAGGTAAGAGAAGACGTTATAAATACACCTGTTTCAATCATGGGCACCGCAGATGTTCACACAGCTACCACCAATAGCCGCCGAGCCATCTATTTTCCCTTTCGAGATCAAAATTACACCTAAGAGCTTCTACAGCAGGAAACACATATAACCAGGTAGAAAACCCATGCCAGGCAGAAAAAAAAAAGTTATACTTTCAGAAAGAAAGCTGCCATTGTGAATTAAAAAACAATGCTGTTAGGAGAGCTTCTAGCTCAATCCCGTATAATGTCGCCATGAAATACTGGTTGCCTATTTCACAGTCCTTGGTCAATTATTTTCTGCTGAAAGTGACCTTCTATCTCTAAAAAGGTAACTGACTCCCTGAAAGTGACTAATTGAAGATAGACAGATTTTATGGTTTCTTAGCCAGCCATCTGTATATATATTTCCAGTGTAAATGAATGAGGGTTCACATTGGATACAGAGTATTGAAAAATTATGCAAGATACGGCCTTTCCAGTCTAAATATTCGCCTACTTTCTGGATTGGTGCTATTATCTAAGAGTTTTAAATAGTAGAAAGAGTTGGAACTGAATGTTTAAAAAATCTTTGTTTCATTGATAGGAACATTCATTCCCATATGAAAAGGAGCGAATTCATTGGCACTCCCATGATGTTATTTGTTTGATGAAATAACAAGGCTCAAGTGGAGAATTGCTAATGAGAAGCCACTGAGACCACCACTGTAGTTAGATATTTCTCCAAATTAAATATTAATGAACAATAGGCTTAAATTAGGAGAAACAGATGCCCAGCCAAACCCACAAACCCACCTAATCTACCCTACAGGAAAATAAAGAAGCTGTTTAGTTTTACACATATTTCCAAACTCTCAGAAACGTCTTCCATAGAAATTCACACCAACTTCCATAGACACTCACAGAAACTCACAGAAACTTCTTCATGCAGGAGCCAGCCCTTCACCCACAATCTTAACGTCATCTACAAAAACAAAGCAATAAAAATCTTGTTGTTATTTTCGTTGTTATTGTATTATTTGCATCTTCTGTTATGGCCTGGACCTCACTGCTACTTTCTCTGTTGCCCTTTGTTTTCTTAGTATGTGGTGGGTCCCTTACAAATTCTGCCAAAGGAAACTTCACTTCCCCTGGCTATGATGGAGTCAGTAATTACTCAAGAAACTTAAATTGTGAATGGACTCTCAGCAATCCAAATCAGGGAAATTCATCCATTTACATTCATTTTGAAGATTTTTACCTGGAAAGTCACCAAGACTGTCAGTTTGATGTCCTTGAGCTACGAGTGGGTGAGTTCAAAGAGCATGTTCTCCCAGTTTATTTTTTTTTATATTTTTTATTAGAGAGAGAGAGAGAGAAAGCACATGCAGGGGAGTGGGGCAGAAGGAGAGAGAAAGAATCTTCAGCGGGCTCCATGCTCAGTGCAGAGCCCATCTCCAGGCTCAATCCCACGATCCTGGGATCATGACCCTGGGATCATGACCTGAGCTGAAATCAAGAGTAGGATGCTCAATTGACTGAGCCACCCAGGCGCCCCAACTGTTCTCCCATTTATCCACGGTATTCTTCTTATACCTGGGGACCACCAACAATGAAGGGACTCAAGTGCCTACAATGTATGTACATAGAATCCAAAAGAATGTTGGTCAGAAAAAAGCTGTAATTCTGTGGACACCCAGCTGAGGTAACATGCTCTATTAACAGTGAGTGAGTTGGGTCAGTGTTTACAACTAGACTGGTGTTTCAATTGATGTGAGACTTACCCAGGAGAGATTCGGTTTGCGTGTATTCTCTCTCTGTCTCTTTTTAATGTTTATGTATCTATTTTCAGAGGGGGAGAGAGAGCAAAAGGCCAAGTGGAGGTGGGGCAGGCAGAGAGAGAGGGAGAGAGAGAGAATCCCAAGCAGGCTCCGCACTGTCAGCACAGAGCCCAATGCAAGGCTCCAACTAAGGGAACTGTGTGATCACTACCTGAGAGGAAATCGAGAGTCGGATGCTTAACCGACTGAGCCACCCAGGTGCCTCTGTCTGTTCTCTCTTCATGAGTTCAGGTGGTCCCTTCAATAATCTTTTAGTACTCAAGACTTCTTTCCTCAGAGACTGGGACTTGGCATGGTCAGAACTGTATCAGTGATTTCCTAAATTTACAGGAATTCTACTTAGAAATCAAAAGAAGTTTTGCAGTGTACCAGATGAAGAAGCACATGGAAGTTATTTGGGGAATTATCCCCAGAGGAGTCAAGCTTGTCTTTGTTTTCATGATGGAAATGGATTGAGGTTTACTTGGTAAACCATAAGTCTCCAGAATTTTTAAAAATCTGCATTCATAGAAGATGAATCCATTTTAGTTCTTTCTTGAAGTTGAGGAGTGGGTTATCCATCAAATTGCACCCATTGTTACATTGACACCCTTTCTGTGGTTTGGAAAAGAGAAACAAAGTAACATTGTAGATTGTCTATGCTGTTTAAGGTTCACTGAGTTCCATGTCATTGCAAAAAAAATTTTTTTAAAGGAGGTTGAAAGCAGCAGAAAATAGTACAATTAGGTGGTGGCAATGTTCTACGGTGGCTACTGAAATCAATGCTGACTTTGAGATCATGTTGGACAGAATTTTCAGGGAGAACTTGATAAAGTCTGTGGTCACAGACCAAGGGACTCAGCAGGAGAATCATCTGGACCCTTCTAGGTAGATGAATCTAGAGGAGACTTACGAGGAAAATGGAAATTGTAGTTTGAGAATGTTCTCCATGTGATTCTGACAAACCCACACCACTGCCACCTGGCTCAAAACCACTGGCTTATTGAATTAAGCAGAGTAGCTGTATATTAAATTTCTTATAGTCCCTCATTTTAGAGACAGTTAAAATACTATATTTTGTTGACTTATGCGATCAATAATACTGATCTGACAGGATAAAGAGAAGATTAAATGTGAGCTCTGTAGGTGTTTTAAAAAAGGTTAATCAAATTACCATGAAAAATAATCTCCATAAAAATACTCAGCTCTCTCAACTCTTAGCCTGAGTACTGAATATTCTATTCATTTTAGTTGATTAAATGCAGTGAAGAAATCATTAAAATTTTAGCTAATTATCACTTTTATCTTGATGATGTATTTTATCACTGTTGGTATTATATTTTTTACTTCCTAAAAAAAGGCACATCCAAAAGGTTTTGTTTTCTTTTTAATTAATTGTATCTCTGTTTAGGTATGCTAAAATAGTTATGAAAACACAAATTGGAACAAAATGGCACCTACAGTAGAGAAAGATGCCCATACTAAAAAAGCATGGGTTTTTTCCTTTGTTTTTTGTTTTTGTTGTTGTTGTTGTTTGTTTTTACCCTGTTGGAGGGACTCTTTCTTTTGCAGTTGACAAACATAGAAAGGAACTTTGTGAAATGGCAGCTACTACATCAGAATCTCGATGTGTGTCAATAAATACCTTGAAATGTTTTTTATTATTTGTTCCTACTGAATTCATGGAATGTCTTTCTCAAAAGCTACATAAATTATGGCAATTGGTGTATTATTTTGCTCAGGGGATGCTGATGGGCCTCTGATGTGGAGACTTTGTGGACCTTCAAAACCTACAGTGCCACTGGTTGTACCTTATCCTCAGGTGTGGATACACTTCGTCACCAATGAACGTGTAGAATATGTTGGATTTCATGCGGAGTATTCTTTTACAGGTAAGACTTGTGATTAAGCTCTCAAACTCTGGCAATGGAATAGTTAACAATTTTCCCCACAAAGATCTTACATCTATTTTGTTAGATTCATTTCTAGGTAGCTATGAGTTTTGTTACTAATGTCAATGAGATGTGCCAAATTACGTCTTCTAATTGTTTCTTGCCGATATCCAGGAATTTAAAATTTTTTACGTGTGGATCTTTAGCCCAGAGATTTCACTACACTCTTACTAGCTTTGGTATTTTGTCTGTAGGTTATCTGTGTTTTTTCTGTGTCAACAATCCTGTCTTCTGCAAATGACAGTATTTGTTTCTTTCAACCCCAAAACTTAATGTTTTTTCTCGTCTTATTTCACTGGCTATGCCACCATCACAATGTTGAACAGAAGGGGTGATAGCATCTTGTTTCTGACCTTAATGTGAATGCCTATGACCTTTTATTGTTAAATTTATTGATTTCTCTTAGGTTTTCAGTAAATACTTCTTATCAGGTTAAAGAAATCCCTTCAATTGTTAGTGTACTTTTTTTTTTTTAATTCTGAATGGGTATAAGATTTTACCAACTGATTTTTCTGCATCTTTTGAGATGATACTGTTTTCCTCCTTTAATATATTAATATAACAAGCTGTATATTAAAAGACTTTCTTCTCATTAAACCATCTTTTAATTTCCAGGATAAATCCTAGTTGGTGTGACATGTGTTTTGAACATATTACTAGATATTATTTGCTAATGTTTTTGCAATTAGCATCTGTGACATTCTGCTTATATCTGGATTTGCATCTGTGACATTCTGCTTATATCTGAAAGTTCAACCCAAGACAGACAGCACTGTTCTTTGCTGCTTCTCTGGGCCATCAGAGTTTTTCTAGAGTCCCTTTCTACTAACATGGCCGTTCTTTTAGAACCTCAACATTATGTAAAAGTCTCAACTCCAGCCCTTCCTTTTGTGAGGGTCCAAGGCCGTATGTTCTTCTTGTGCAGGTGTTCAAAACCTCAGACCCATATCTCTGGGGCCCACACCTTCGTTCTACATCCTTTGAAACTGATGAACTTTCAGTAGAGGATTACCTCTCAGAATGTGAGAGGTATTCATTTCTGAGACAGAGAGAGACAGAGCAAGGGTGGGGGAGGGGCAGAGAGAGAGGGAGACACAGAATCCGAAGTAGGCTCCAGGCTCTGAGCCATCAGCACAGAGCCTGATGCAGAGCTCAAACTCACGGACCGTGAGATCATGACCTGAGCCGAAGTCGGACGCTTAACCGACTGAGCCACCCAGGCACTCCTACACTTAATTTTTTTATAGATTTTGGAAATCCCCTTTCTTTCTATTAAGTTTACCTATTAGTCAAAATACGTTTTGGTTATAGTTTTATCTAACATCTCTTTGTGTTATAATCAAACAGTTGATTGGAAGAGGGAGTAAAATTGGTCAACCACTTGCCAGTTGACTTTTCTTTATTGAATTGAAAGAAAAGAACGAGGTTTCAGGAAGCAGTATTATTCATGTAGAATGTCAGACCATCCTGTGTTTTAAAAATATATCTGTTCTTCAACTTGCCATGCTAATCTATACTTTGATAGCTGACCACCGACATAAATGCTTTTTATCAAATGACAAATTCTTTAGTTATGCTATGCATCATATTCTTCAAGCTTATATTTATTTTCAGTGGCTTGTTTTCTTTCAAGCAAGGCAATGTTATTACACAGTGTGGGTTATATGCACATCTAATTATTCTCCATTTATGGTACAGATTATCTTCCTTCTCTTTTGTACTAAATATGATCCTGTCTTGGGACACCTGGGTGGCTCAGTCAGTTAAGCAGCTGACTTTGGCTTAGGTCATGATCTCGTGGTTCATGAGTTTGAGCCTCGCATCGGGGTCTGTGCTGACAGTGTGGAGCCTGGAGCCTGCTTCAGATTCTGTGTCTCCCTCTCTCACTGCCCCTCCCCTGGTTGTGCTCTGTCTCTCTCTGTCTCTCAAAAATGAATAAACGTTAAAAAATGGTCCTGTCTTCACTGTGTGATACTGTTTAACACTATATGGAATTCTGGTAATTTCTAATCTTCTACCCAGTTTTACTTTGCTTTTTCCACTTTCTTCTATTCATTTATTGCTTTTTTAAAATCATGGCTGTAAGACCTACTTACTTTGGCTTTGCAGAGATTTTTTTTTTCTTGTATCTAATTTAGAAGGTTACAAATCTCATTTCAGACTGTGGTGGAATACAACTGGGTGAGAGTGGCGTAATCACAAGTCCCAACTATCCAGCCTCTTACGACAGCTCGACTCACTGTTCCTGGTTGTTAGAAGCCCCACAAGGCCATACCATCACTGTGAGTTCTGATTCTGTTCTGGAACAAAAATACCACATCCTGTGTGGAAACGGATTTCTTTTAATAAGCAAGCAATTAGAATAGGTTTTGATCCTGCAATCAGATCATCATCTTCCCCAAGTCTTCTCTCGTTAGAGTACAGACATTGGCATCTCCAAGTGTACAGTTACTGAAGAAATCTAGTTTGCAAAAGCATAGGAGAGCGTATATGTAGACAATGTTCCCCACCCAGGAGAGAAGTGCAATCACATTCTTTTTTTTTTTTTTAATTATTTTTAACGTTTATTTATTTTTGAGACAGAGAGAGACAGAGCATGAACGGGGGAGGGTCAGAGAGAGGGAGACACAGAATCGGAAGTAGGCTCCAGGCTCTGGGCCATCATCAACCCAGAGCCCGACGTGGGGCTTGAACTCACGGACCACGAGATCATGTCCTGAGCCGAAGTCAGCCGCTCAACCGACTGAGCCACCCAGGCGCCCCTGCAATCACATTCTTGATGTGAGCGTCCAGCCCAGCCCACTGGACTGTGGCGCTCTCTCTAGTGACTGCGGTTCCAGGAGGAATACCTCCTCTCAAAATTTCCAGTAGAACCTCCAATAAGGAAAAAGAGAAGAGGGCAGGGGAGAATGAAATAAGAGACATAAACACAAAATTAGATAAATCAAAACAAAATAAAAAGGTCTGTGAACAACACAGAGTGCCTCATTCTTTCTTTTTTTCTCTCCTGCAGCTTACGTTTAGTGACTTTGATATCGAAGCCCATGCAACCTGCGCTTGGGACTCTGTAACCGTCAGGAATGGCGGTTCTCCTGGATCGCCCCTAATAGGACAATACTGTGGAAGTTCAAACCCCAGGACGATCCAGTCTGGTTCCAACCAGCTGGTGGTGATTTTTAACTCGGACCATTCGGTGCAAAATGGTGGATTTTATGCTACATGGAACACACAAACTTTAGGTAAAAGGAACATGCGTTTTTAATTGATCGGTTCTTAAAATTTATTAGCTAATTTAACAAGTATGCATTTTATGACTACTCTCTGCCAGACTGAACCCTGAATGTTTTACCCGTGTCATCTCATGTACAATCTCGTAAGGAAGACACAATATCAATACATATTTTTTCCATTTCGCATGGATAGAAACTGAGGGTAGGTGGGTTGATAATTTTTCCAGGTCGTGAAGCTAATAATTGGTAGAGTCAGGATTTGAATAAAGTCACTGGGGCCCAGAAACTTTGATCTTACCACTTCACCATGTTGCCTAAATGGGCAAAAGGGCATGGCATAACCAGAGAATCGAAAATAATAGAAAATATGTATTGGAATCACATGTAGTTTGGAATATTTGGAGCTTGGAGGCAGAAGGCTGGGTGGTAAGCTGAGGGCAGGAATCTAGGTGGTCCATATCACGAAGAGCCTTGTCTTCTCTGTTGTCCCGTGAGCAATGGGGAGCCATTGAAGAGTGTTGAGCAGCAAAGTGACAAGATTTGTGATTTAGAGTAAATGCTCTGTATGTGGCAAAATATAATAGATTTGATTTCAAAAGGGTAGTTTTTCTGTATGTAAAGTATGTACTTCATGGAAATTCCCAGAAAACATAAGAACTTGCACTGGATACTTTAGTCAGGATTACTTTAAAGCCTTGCAGCATCACACAGGGCAATTCTTTCTAGAAGAGTCAGAGTTATTATGAAAAGCTTTTTGTGGAATGAGTCAAACTTTATCTTATTAAATCTGTTGAAGTCATAGGGGAGTTTTAGATGCACCACTGGTTTTCCAAGGGTTTAAAAGCAAAAGATAACAGGGAATACTCTTTAACTTAACTTCATTTTGTTTGGAATTCATATTTTTTCTTTTGTCATCTCTTAAGGACATATTTTAATAGTATAAAATAATTATAGATTTTCTTTCTTTCAATCCATGTAATTTATTTTCATCCATTAATGTTTCAATATGAATGAAGCAGATTCCTTAATGGAAGAAATCTATCCTCCTGAAAATCATTTTCTCTAGTCCTGGATGTTAGAGTAAAATCATAAATGAGTGTAGACTTGTATTCTCATGTGTTCGCAGTAACAAAATACAGAACGTAGAATTGTTGCTACTCAAATACTATATAGCTTCAAGGGGAGTGAAAAATAGTGCTATTGTTTGAAAACAGAATAGAAATCTATCCTTTTTATGGCAAGGATTAGTGGTCTCGGGTGAGTTCAATAGAAATGTAACAAAACAGTAACAGCTGAAGCTTCCTCTGGATTCAGTGCCCCTTACACTTATGGGGAGTTCTTGTCGCATACCTGCCCTGAAGGCCAGTGACTCACAGGTAAGGAAAAATAGACTGAACTCTCACATTGAGAAATGTGTCTCCTCTGGAAGTTTTGGGCTACTAAAATTGTTATTTTCCTCTCAAATTAATGACTTCTTCCGTGACAATTTTTCAGGCTGTGGGGGAATATTTCATTCAGACAATGGTACAATCAGATCCCCTCACTGGCCTCAGAATTTTCCCGAGAACAGCAGATGTTCCTGGACAGTCATTACTCATGAAAGTAAGCAGTTGGAGATCAGCTTTGACAACAACTTCCTAATCCCCAGTGGTGACGGACAGTGTCAGAACAGCTTTGTGAAGGTGAGTGGGCTTGTTTATTTAATGGGAGCCGAACTGGTTTTGTGAACATAAACATTTAGACCAGAAATGATTCATTGCCTCTAGAAGTAAGAAAAAGACAATTCTGTTGCTTGGGTTTCTTGAATAAAAGCATGAAAAATCTCAATTATTCGGAGTTAAAATTTGAACCACAATACCCAACGTATTGTGACTTTTCATTTGCGAGTACATAGGCAAGTGACTTAACTAAGGACATTGTTTTCTGGCTTTATTAAATTCTTCTTGAGCGCTTGGGGTTCTTCCTTACCATGGAAACTAAAGAAAGAAGGCCAGGTTTTTTTTGCTATGTTCTTTCTTTCATTCGTTCATTCGTTCATTTTTGGTTTTGTTTTCTAATAGACCCTCCAGGACAAAACAAATGTAAGGCAACATTTAAAATGTGCTATAAAAATGACAGAAAGCTAGAGGTGTGGCTGGTGTCAGCCCCCACTGTGGGCTTCAAGAGCCCACAAGCTAAGAAGAACATGGGAGGCTCACCTAAAATGATGGCAGTGGGGCGGTCAGGAAGGCTCTCTTTTTCTAAAGTTACTGCTTTAGAAAAGCACTTTGGGTGGCACCGACCTCACTTCTCACTGATTTATAAATGTGATGACAGTGAGATAAATTCATTCCATCTGTGCTATTTTTCATATCATATGTTATATCTCTAAGAGACCTTTCTACCTGTTAATGGAATGGACATCGGCCTTAAGTTCACATTAGCCTAGACTTCATTCATGTCTCTTGCATTTACTAACTGCATGTTCTTCTGTGAGCTAATTACACATTTATCCTTAAATGACTCAACCTAAAAATAAAGAGAACAATTCGCCCTTTAGTGGGACTGTCTTAAGCATTAGTGGTAATATGATATAATAACACGAACAGTGCTAGGTACTTAGAATGTGAAACCACCTAATGAATAGCAGTGGCTTTTTACTGTTGGGTGTTATTATTTTACATCATCTTTCACATTATGTTTTATATCTACCTGATCCATGCTGTTTAAATAAAAATCCCATACTTTTATAAAATATGTCTACAATAAAACACATTTAATACAAGTTTTCCTAATTGCTTTTTTCATGGAACAAATGAACTGTCTCTCAGGGATTGAGTCAATAGCAAATGCATAGACATACATAAAGCCTTTCACATTCATCAGTTGTACAAATGGAATATGAAAAGTTATTTAGGCCCATTTCTCCTCTTTTTAAAAAATTTTTTAAATGTCTTATTGATTTTTGAGAGAGAGAGAGAGAGAGCGAGAGCAAGTTGGGGAGGGTCAGAGAGAGAGGGAGACAGAATCTGAAGCAGACTCCAGGCTCTGAGCTGTCAGCACAGAGCCCAACACGGGGCTGGAACTCATGAACCTCAAGATCATGACCTGAACTGAAGTTGGACACTTAACCGACTCAGCCACCCAGGTACCCCAGGCCATTTCTCCTCTGGACCAAACGGGAACCCCTCTGACCTCTGGCAAAGCCAACATAATTGGCAGGTGGAATCCACTGGGAGCCCTGCTCAAATTAAGTGGCCTGGGAAGCACTCTTTCCCTGCCAGGACTGAGCCTCCTGTTTCTGCCAGGAGACACTGAGCAGGGTGGGCAGAACCAGCAAGAAGGACCAGCTCCAGTGAGCGATCCTTAACCTCACACCTTATACAAAAATTAACTCAAAATTGACCACACGCTGAAATGTAAAGTACATGCTATGTGCTTTTAGGAAAAAAAATAACAGAAAATTTTGAGGACCTAGAGATAGATGAACATTTCTTAGATTAAACATCAAAGGAGTGATCCATAAAAAGAAAAATTAATAAATCTTACCTCATCAATTGGGACAGCTAGGTGGCTTAGTTAAGTGTTGACTTCAGCTCAGGTCACAATCTCACGGCTCATGGGTTTGAGCCCTGCATTGGGCTCTGTGCTGATAGCTCAGAGCCTGGAGCCTGCTTCGGATTCTGTGGCTCCCTCTCTCTCTCTCTCCCCCTCCTCCACTCGTGCTTGGTCTCTCTGTCTCTCAAAAATAAATAAACATTAAAATAAAACCTTAGCTCATCAAAATTAAAAATCTTTTGTTCTGTGAAAGCTTCTATGAAGAGGATGGACAGACAAGCCACAGACTGGGAGAAAAGACGTAGAAACCACCTATCTGGCAACAGAGTGCTATCTAGAATACATACAGAACAGTCAAGCCCAGCAGTAAAAATACAAAGAATCCAACTGGACTATGGGGGAAAGATTTGAACAGATATTTCACTACAGAGGATATACAGATGGTAAATAGACAATGGAAAGATGTCCAACATCACTAGCCATTAGGAAAAATGAGAATTAAAGCCCCAAGGAGATATTGCGACACACTTTTCAGAATGCCTGAAATAAAGAGTAGTCACAACACTGAATCCTGGCAAGGTGGTGGAGAAGCTGTCATCACTTACGCATTGCTAGCGGGAATGTAAAATGGTACAGCCACTCAGAAAATGGTTCAGCAGTTTCTTATAAAACTAAATATGCACTTGCTGTAAGATCCAGCAACTGCCCTCTTAGACATCTATCCCAGAGGAATGAAAACTGTGTTGACACAAAAACCTGTATACAAATGTTCATTTCAGCTTTATTTGTAATAGCCAAAAATTGAAATCACTGCACATGTCCTTCAACAGGTGAATGGCCAAGCTGTCACATACCTACCAGGGAATGCAAGTCCTCAGTAAAAGCAAACCAACCACTGACCCACTAACCATTTGGACAGATAACCATTGGGGCAGGTGAAAATAGCCAATACCCAAAGGTTACATACTCTTTTGTTCAATTTATATAACATTTTCAAAATAACAATACTTGAAAATGAACGACAGCCGTAGGTTAGAAAGATGTGGGTGTGGGAGCAAATTGTATATGATTATAAAAGGGCAACTCTAGGAACCCTTATGGTGTTGGGATTATTCATCATCTTGAATGTGTGGTACATAACTGAACACACACATAATTTACTTATACATGAGTATAAGTAAAATTGAGAAGTTGAGTAAGATCAGTGGACTGTATCAACATCAACATCCTGGTTATGATATTATACTCTAATTTTGCAAGATGTCAAGGTTGAGGGTCCCTGGGAAATGTGTACAAGAGATTTCTCTAGATCATAGCTTATAACTGCATGTGAATCTGTAAGTATCTTAATAGGCAATAATTTTGTTTAAGTTTATTTACTTTGAGAGAGATAGAGACAGTGGAGTGGGGGAGAGGCAGAGAGAGAGAGGGAGAGAAAGAGAACCCCAAGCAGCCTCCACGCTGCCCGCACAGAGCCCAATACAGGGCTCAAACTCACAAAACAGCGAGATCATGATCTGAGCTGAACCAAGAGTTGGACACTTACCTGACTGAACCACCCAGGCACCCCAGTAAGGAATATTTTTTTAAAAAAATTACTTGAATGATAAGATATCATGTACAGCCAGTTGGAATTATACAAACGTTAACAAAAGTCAGAAAGTTTTTGACTTAATGACAGCTCTGTGACATTCTGTAGATCCAATATGGTTTTGATGAGTCCTGAGTCATCTGGGTAATGAAATGAGCTCTTGACTGACAAGGCAGCAATGAATATTGAATAACTCTTTGCCATTATTATCATTACAACACTTACGTCCCTGGGCCAAAAGGTAGGATGTCAGATCCATAATTAATGGCTTCAGGAAAGTATAAGCCCTTGATCATTCTTGAAGTTCTTAATTAAAGCACTTGAGATTCTTTATAAAAAGTTTTATCTGTCACTTTGCCTTTTTAGTAATACTGTAAAAATAGTGCATGCAAATATCTCTCTCTCTCATTAAGTCATATTTATAATTTTTAAACATGTGAATAGAAAAGTTCTGTATACTATTTTCCTGGATAGTAAAGGGTCATCTTAAAGGATATATTACAGAAATTTGGAAGTGTGTGATTCTTTCCTGATGCTTTAAAAAATTTTTTTTAATGTTTATTTTTGAGAGAGAGGGAGAGGTGGGGGGAGAGAATGAGTGGGGGAGGGGAAGAGAGAGTAGGAGACACAGAATCTGAAGCAGGTTCCAGGCTCTGAGCCGTCAGCCCAGAGTCTGACATGGGGCTCAAACTCACAAACCGCAAGATCATGACCTGAGCTGAAGTCGGACGCTTAACTGACTGAGCCACCCAGGCACCCCCTCCTGATGCTTTTTTTGATTTTAGATATTTGGCAGAATATCTGTGCCTTTGTTGTTAGTAACTCCCATGACAGACACCTTCTATATCTGATAAATGGCAACATAATTTGACTTCAGTAATGTAATTAACAGCTGGATACCCAGTGTTTGAAAATCACTGGAAATAATATGGCTTTAAAGAACTGAGAAATAGTAAATCAGTGCTATGAATCAGTTTTACTTCATACCTCTTCCTATGGACTGATCTGTCCATAGAAATAATTTTTAATGGCTTGTTATTTCTTTGCTTTCTTTGAGGAATATTCCTGAAAGCAATATGTTCTAAATGAATAATTTCATTCATATAATTTGATATGAAGAAAATGTTGAATAGTCAAGTAAGACTAATCCAAACCCATTTACCTTCTTGGGCTAGATAATACTTAGTTGAGGGTGGGGATGGGGGTTGTCTCGTGCATTATAGGATGTTTACAGTTTCCCTGGCCCCTGGCCCCTGCCCCCTACTATGTGCCAGCCCCCACACCAAATGTTGCAATCAAAAATGCCCCCAGACACTGCCAAATGTCCCCTTGGGAGGGCACAGTTGCTCCTGGTTGAGCCTCATTCAACGAGGGGGAATCTTCCCTGGTTAAACGTGTTGAATGGTCTCTTTTCCCCATTAACATATAGTTATTACCTAATACCAATATTTTCCTTGAGTCACCCAACATTTTAGTTGCTGTGATCTCTTGCCTGAACGACTGCAGAATTCTCCTGGAGGAACTCCCAGTATTCTCTCTTTTCCTCCTATTTTCCACATTGTAATGATTTTCTAAATTTTTTTTAATGTTTACTTATTTTTGAGAGAGAGACAGAGACAGAGAGACAGAGCATGAGCAGGGGAGGGGCAGAGAGAGAGGGAGACACAGAATCCGAAGCAAGGTCCAGGCTCTGAGCTGTTAGTACAGAGCCCAGTGCAGGGCTTGAACTCACGAGCCGTGAGATCGTGACCTGAGCCGAAGTTGGAAGCTTAACTGACTGAACCATCCAGGCACCCTTCACATCATAATGATTTTCAAAAGTGTCCTAGAGCCTGTTTTCCACTGGCCCCTTGCCATTTTCAGGACCTTAGCCTGGAGGCTTGCAGGGACTCTGCAACCCTCCTCACTCCTCATTCAGTTTGCTCTCTGTTCCTTGAAATAGCCCCGCCCCTTCCTGTCACAGGTGCTTCTTCAGGCAGTGACACCCTCCCCAACCCAGGTGAAGCCCCCTGTTATATACTCTAGCTAGCTCCATGACAGCTCCTTTCACGTTGGAACTCTGCATTGGAAGTGATTCTATGGGGGCAGCTGGGTGGCTCAGTGAGTTAAGTGTCCAACCTCAGCTCAGGTGATGATCTCACGGTTAATGAGTTCGAGCCCTGTTTTGGGCTCTGTGCCAGTTTGGATGCTGAAGCCTGCTTCAGTGTTTCCCTCTCTCTACACCCCTACCCCGCTCGTGTTGTCTCTCTCTCTCTCTCTCTCTCTCTCAAAAATAAATAAACATTTAAAATTTTTTTAAAATGATTCTATGATTACTATTTTTCTCTGGTTAGGCTGGTTAGGATTGGCTCGATTTGGAATTTTGATGCTCACAATTTATTCCTCAGCAACGACTTTTCTCATGGGTTCAAATCTGAATTACTCCTTTTAAAGTGGCCAGACCAATGAAATGACAGCCTAAGTCCACTTGGGAGTTAGGAACCCAGTTTTCGGTAAATAGCATCTCGGGGCCGAATCTCACCCTTTCTTCAAAATGAACCTTAAAGGTGAACACTGCCAGGAAGTCTTCCATGATTTATTCCAGTTCATGATGATTACATGTATACTTGGAATTCATGTCCCTTTTCCTCAGGCTCTACAAATGTATTAATTTCCATGGGCTTCTTGGTACATGTTGTCTCCTTGCAGCCCACGGTCTGCCATCTACCCGGGACAAATGATAAGCCTCACAGTAGCACACATCACTGCTCTGTCTCCCTTGACACCTTATGATCTTAGCTAGATCAGGCCAATGAGGAGAAGGTAAGAAGAATATGAGTAATGGTTGATTTTTTTTTAGAAATCACTGCCTAGCTACATGAAAATGGTCAGTCTCTTTGTAAGGGTCAAGAACGGGATATCTCATTAAAAAGCAGCTTAAAAACACTATTCTCAAAAGAAAATATTACAGATTTGCATGTGTTTCATTTACTACCATGTTTAGGTCTATTACACCCCGGTTCTGTGAATTTTCCAGCCTAAGCACATTAGACTATCTACAGGGGAAAATTTCAAGCATTAAGTCGTGTCTATGGCTCTGCTAGGTGTGGGCAGGAACTGAGGAAATGGACAAAGCCCTGTTAGCCTCGAGCTGTGGCAGTGTGGCTCCCGGTTCCATCATGACACCAAGAAATGCATTCACAGCCGTGTTCCAGTCTCAGGAAGCCCCGGCTCAGGGCTTCTCTGCATCCTTTGTGAGCCGTAAGTAGCCCTAAAAGCCAAACCGGGTGGCCCTTCAAAGGGTGGGGCTGCCGTAGGCAGGCATGTGGGTGAGTGGGGGCTGAACCAGGGTTGGCTGGAACTGGGGGTTCAAAGGGGAGGGGGTGGGGGTGGGGTCGCCTGATCCTGATAGCACACTCTTCTTTCAAAAACCAGTGAGAGTTGGAGCTGAATTCAATGGGAGGCCAACTGAGAGATGACGGAGAGGGCTTGAGTGCCACCAGCCAATGTCTAAAAATGACCCTAAAACCCAGTGCGGGGCAGGAATTAGAGAAGCCCAGGAGGCTGGTAATTAGTAGACAATCGGTGTGCCTGGTGAGCGGCACCCTGGCCTCCATGGAAGTCACCCTGGGGCTTTTTGAACCCACTGAGTATTGGATGGTCGGGCCTCACTTGACCCACCGGAACTCACAATTTCTACCTGTGGAGACTTGCATGTTTTCACTCTCACCCAGATGATTCTCGAAGTCAGTAAACTTTGCATCACTTTCTTCAGGATTTTCCCTTCCTTCTGTGATGACTACTCACAGATCAGAGTAGTGACAAATGCAAAGGGTTTCAAGTCTGAGAAGCAGTGATGTGTGCCTGCTGGCTGCATTCAGAGGAGTAGCCACTAAACACAAACCACTGTTTCGGAACAAGTCTGATGAAAACAATTAGAGAGAGTGATGCAGTGAATAGGTATTTCAGACACGAAGGAGAGACAGTGTGGTGGAAAGAGAGGAAGGAAAGGCCGGCCCGGGCCTAATTCCGGGTCCTCCTTCGCTTGGTTCTTGTGCGTGTGTGTGTGAGTGCATGACTGTATGTTTCAATATCCGTTTAGAAGGATACTGATATTTTCATATGTGATAGGTCAGGGAGTGATGTGGATTAACTAGTTAGTGGTTATATGCAAACAAATGTCATTTTAGTGGTGCTGATGTGAAATGTTGGGGTCTGGGAGTGAACGGTCAAGAAAGAATTCTTGAGACATCTTCAGGGCGAAAACAGTGGTTTTATTAAAGCACAGAGACAGGACTTGTAGGCAGAAAGAACTGCACTGGGGTTGTGAGGACTGACTGATTATATAGTTTTAGGCTGGGAGGACGTTAGGGATAGCTGAGTCTCTAAGGAATTTGGAAGCAAGGTTTCCAGGACCTTGAGGGGCTAGATGTTGTTAGGATAAGGTCATTTACTACTGTCTAGTAAACCCTTAGTCATGAGACCCTTCAGATGTGTATCAGTGTGCCATACGTTTGCAGGATGATTGCTAACTTATATCTTGGGGAGGGTGGTTAGAAATACAGGAAGTTTCCAAAGAGGCTATATATATATATATATATATATATATATATATATATAATATTAATTATATATAATAAATATTATATTATAGTATTATTTTATATTATATTCTAAATATATACATATAAATATAAAATATATTTATTTATTTACTTATTTACTTATTTATTTATTTACTTATTTATTTATTTATTTTGAGAGAGAGAGGGAGAGGCAGAGAGAGAGGGAGAGAGAGAGAATCCCTGTGGATTGATGTGGGGTTTGAACTCATGAACTATGAGATCATGACCTCAACTGAAACAAAGAGTTGGACACTTAAGCTTAACCAACTGAGCCACCCAGACTCCCCCAAAGAGATTTTTATATGTTAAAGGAGACTTACAGGAGGTCGGG
This sequence comes from Puma concolor, assembly GCF_028749965.1. Classification (NCBI taxonomy): domain Eukaryota; kingdom Metazoa; phylum Chordata; class Mammalia; order Carnivora; family Felidae; genus Puma; species Puma concolor. The sequence continues at coordinate 127,647,432 of NC_141673.1, forward strand.
GCTAATATCAAGCTAAGGTTACCTTTTGCCCCTAGCAAAGTATTACCATTGAGGCAGATGAGTTCCTGGAGGAAGGTCACCCTGCCTGCCGTAAGTCCTTGTCAATGGGCTGCAAGTTGTAAGCAATTTTGACTTTTTTCTACATTTATTTTGCCTTTGTTTTCCACATCAGTAAGAGGATGGTTCTCTATTTCTGACACCAGGGAATCATCCATGTGAGAATTTGATAAGAATTGGCATTAGTAAATTCAACATTTTTAAAAGCAGGCATTGCTTTTGTGGCCAGATTACAATATTAATGAAAATAACATAGTTTTCTAATGTTATTATAAGATATTTTAAAACCATTAAATGGGGGCACCTGTCTAGCTCAAGTCAGTAGAACATTTTCCTTTTGATCTCAGGATCATGAGTTCAAGCCCTACATTGAACATGGAGCCTCCTTAAAAAACAACAAACAAACAAATGAACAAAACCATGTAAGTGTACAAATCACTTCATCTGTTTTATGTCTTTATCTACATGAACCATATTCGATCTTTGCCCAGTTATCCTTTCCATATTATCTTCAAATTAAGTGATCTGCAATGGATTTTTGGTAAAATGTCTACTACCTAGCCCCAAACTCTGCAGCATTTTCTAAAACACATAGAATGTACTCATTTTGGCTGCATATGTATTTTAAAAATCAGAGCCCCATCCCCTTAGTTATTGTTTCTTTCATTTGGAATATGTCAGGAAATATGTCTCTAGAGAACTTGAGTCTTTCCCTCACTGATAAGATCCTACACGTGAAAACAAATGTTCTGATTATGCCTTTTTCTTCCCACATAGGATGTGGAGGTAATTTCACCAACCCTTCAGGTTACATCCTTTCTCCAAACTACCCAAAGCACTATGACAACGACATGAATTGCACCTACATCATCAAGGCTGATCCTCTGTCCCTGGTCCTCCTGACTTTTGTGTCTTTCCACTTGGAAGGTAAGTTTATTCTTATGTAAATTACATTTAGATTCTTAATAAATGAATGAGTGATAAATAGAGCCAGAGGTGGTATAAATTCATCACTTGAAGGAAATGTTTAAAATGTTAGAGTATTTTGGGGGCACCTGGGTGGGTCAGTCAGTTGAGCATTCTACTCTTGATTTGGGCTCGGGTCAAGATCTCAGGATATGTGAGATCAAGCTCCGAATTGGTCTCTGCTGACAGTGTGGATTCTGCTTGAGATTCTCTCTCTCCCACTCTCTCTCCCTTCCCTGCTCGTGGGCATGTTCTCTGTCTCTCAGAATAAATAAACATTAAAAAAATAAAATGTTAGAGTATTTTTGATGTAAACATGATTAAAATTCCATTTGGTATTTTAAGACCATATGTACCATTCTATATATTCCATCCAGATATGAAAAAAGTAACATAAGAGCTTAAGAATGTAACAGAAGCATCATACGAATTGCTTAAAGAAAAAAAAAAGTCTTGAAAGGTAGCACATGTTAGTGATAGAGGTTTTGTTTTTTTTTAAGATTTTTTAAAGTTTATTCTTTACAAATTAACTTTCCATTTCTAAATTATAATTAGCCCGTAGATTTGTCACGCTACCTCTGCGTAACCCAAATTTCTTTCTGTTTGGGTTAGTCTCCCATGCCCATGAAAAGCTACAGTAAGCAAAATATGCTACAGTATTCAGCATTGAGGAAATTTATGTTTCATAAAGATAAGAATGACATGTCAGTACTGCTACATTGATAAATTATACAAAGCTTCTCTCACTTTATCCTTTTTCTATGACCTCCTTTTCCCACATCTCTACAGGTTGTAAATTTTGGCACATGTGTTTGCTAAAAAATGCCAAGTATGAATTGATGCCTGTCACTGTGAAAACGGAAAATGAAGTAAAATGTATCTTTTCAGCATTTGCTGGCACAACATCTCTGTAGTATAAAAATGTGTTCACAGTATGTGAAGTATTAGGGGAAGGTAAAACAGTGTATCTAAAATGATCCAATTTTATATTTAAAAATAACATAAGAGACCAAACAGATGAGCAAAGGGAAAGGGAAGGAAAAATAAGATAAAAATAGAGAGGATGGCAAACCGTAAGAGACTCTTAAATACAGAGAACAAACTGAGGGTTGCTGGAGGGGTGTTGGGTTGGGGGATGGGCTACATGGGTGATGGGCATTAAGGAGGGCACTTGTTGGGATGAGCACTGGGTATTGTATGTAAGTGACGAATCACTAAATTCTACTCCTGAAAAAAAAAATAAAAAAAATAGAAGTATTATAAGAGCAAAAATAATAATAACATGCGTAAGGCTATAAAGCAGTACTTTAAGAGTTTACCACTATGCATAGATTTATAGGTGATATGTATTTTCTTCATACCTTTTCTATTATTTTTATAATTGGGGAAAAGTTGTTCTAATAACAGGAGAAAAGCACGTGGCTTGGATTGTGCATTTGTTCTCATTAAATTACATAATCATAAAAATGTCATCTGCCAATATCATTTAGAATTAAAAAAGAGACGCTGGTAGATATACCATATACTATAGCCACAAAAACACTGCCAATGCCAATGGTATATGTTTTATGACAAAGGAACCCATACTGACCCCAAGCATCCTTGGGACCACTGGCCTGGGGTGGTGGGAGAGTGCACAGCATTTTAGAATGTATCCCGGGGCACCTGGGTGGCTCAGTCGGTTGGGCTTCTGACCTCGGCTCAGGTCCTGATCTCACAGTTCACAAGTTCAAGCCCCATTTCGGGCTCTGTGCTGACATCTCGGAGCCTGGAACCTACTTCGGGTTCTGTGTGTCCCTCTCTCTCTGCCCCTCCCCCACTCATGCTCTGTCTCTGTCTCTTTCTCTCTCAGAAATAAATAAAAATGAAAACAAAATTAGAATATGTCTCAATGCCACGTCAACCACGTACTAGTCAGGTGACTTTGTGCAAATTAACCTTTCTTTCTCAAACTCAATTTTTTTAAAATATAAAATAGTAGTTATGAAACTCAAATAATGCTTGTAGAAGCCTATTTTGTGAATTATAATATATCAGAGTGGCCACTGTTCTGTTATTTTTGCTGTTGCCACCATTCTGGCTCTCCAGATAGAACTTAACACGAGTTGCCTAGAACAGATACTTGTTTTTCTCAGATTAAGTTATTTGCTAACCCTCACCCCATTGAAAGGTTGATTTTCTTAATAAGATGATAGGCTTATGATAATGTCTTGTGACATTTCCAGTGTTGCAGGTACTCAGCATGTTTGAGTAATTTCCGGCTATAGATTAATTGAATTATGATGATTCCCAAAAAGGGCAACATTAATCAAATTTATCTTGTAATTAGATTCTTATCACTAACCATAGCAATGCTGACATTCACTGAATATCATTAACAAGCCAGATATTCATTAGCTACGGTAAAAATAACCTTCCACCTCTTCCAAAGTGAGCCTGAGGAATTCATGTTCATATGTTGTGATAAAACGGAAAGTTGTTCCCCTCAAAAAGCTGCAGGTTTATTTTTATTTTATTTTATTTTATTTTGTTTTGTTTTGTTTTGTTTTGTTTCGTTTCATTTCGTTTCGTTTCATGTTTTTTCAGGAGACTTAGCCTTTCTAGCTAGGCCAAAGGAACTGTTTCTGAAAGACTGTCCACATTTGTCTGAGCATTTCTGAGCCCAGCACATCAACAGAGCCCTGTTGACCTTGGCAGAGAGGAGGGTTCTAGATCTACTCTTTTGGTGGGTCATTAGCATAAAAGGTAGATCTGGCAAAAATAAGATGGGCTATCCCAGACTACAAAATACAACGGGGCCATATACTTGCATGTTGCATCTCCCAAACACTGACACTTGGAAGGCATTGTTAGGGAAGGTATTGCTGTTCGGGCTAGCATACTGATTACTCCACTGTACCCTGGTGCTTTCACCATCGGGAGACTGGAAACGTTCAGTGACCTACCTTCCACTACAGGAGGTTATGTGATCTTCTGTATTATATCATATATAATCTTCTATAATATATATTCTATATAATTACTGATGAAATATAAAAATTGCAGTGAAATCAATTAAAAGTCATGGGAAAAATTTCTGTTTGAGCATTTACAAGGCAACATTTTTTTTTTCCCTGAATGTCACCTCAAGATTGAAATGGCTCTTGGTATTCTTAACAGTGGTGTTAAAAGTTGTAAAATATAAAAAATGAAAACCAGGGGTGCCTGGGTGGCTCAGTTGCTTAAGTGTCTGACTTCAGCTCAGGTCGTGATCTCACGGTTCATGGGTTCAAGCCCCGCATCAGGCTCTGTGCTGACATCTTGGAGCCTGGAGCCTGCTTCACATTCTGTGTTTCCCTTTCTTTCTCTGCCCCTCCCCTGCTTCTGTTCTCTCTCTCTCTCTCTCAAAAATAAACATTCAAAAAATAAAATTTAAAAAATTTTAAAAAGGGGCACCTGGGTGACTCAGTTAGTTGAGCATCCAACTCTTGACTTTGGCTCAGCTCATGATCCCGGGATCATGGGATTGAGCCCTGTGTTGGGCCCCATGCTGAGTGTGGAGCCAGCTTGGGATTTTCTCTCTTTCTCCCCTCTACCTCTGCCTGTCTGCCTTGCTCACACTCTCGCTTACTCACGCTATCTCTTAAAAAAAAAAAAAAAGCTGTAAAATAGAAGAAAATTGACAAATTCAATATGTTTCTTTTGGTCAAAAAGGAAACACCAAAAACAGACAAAAGCTAACAGCAAACTGTAAGAGAAAACTGTCAATGTTTGTACTTATTTTGGAATCAGATGTTCTTAAATAAATATATATTTAATTTTCCCAAATATTGAACAGTCACAAAGTGTAGTTTTGTGTTTTCATTATTCATGTGCCCAAGGAGATGCCTCGACATTGGTGGGAAGATGACAGACCATTTATTTTTATTTTTATTGATTTATTTTCTACCTTATAGATGAGATACTATAGATGAGGTACCCTATGGCAAGTGAAGGCCTTCTATTTCTTGATTTTTTTATCATTAAAATCAATTATAACATTGATTCACCTTAGTGAGAATGAAAAGTTTAAAAATTTTAACTAAAAAATCCTAAATCTAGGCAAAATCTTTTTTCTTTTTTTTTGAAGTTTATTTATTTTGAGAGACAGAGAAAGCAAAGAAAGGGCAGAGGGAGGGAGAGAGAGAATCCCAGGCAGGCTCTGTGCTGTCAGTGCAGAGCCAGATGCAGGGCTCAAGCTCACGAACCACAAGAGCTTGACCTGAGCTGAAACCAAGAGTCAGATGCTTAACCGACTGAGCCAACTAGGCTCCCCTAGGCAAATTCTAAATTCAGTTTTTCTCAGATCAGTTGATAAGAACTAAATAATAGAGTAGCACAGAAATTGGAGACAAACAGAAAGGCAAATGTTTTGCTCACTCTCCTCTAAAGATGGCCTCAAAAGGCCCCAAGATTAGGGCTATATTCACAGAGTGGCCAGATGGTAAGTCCTTTGTAATATTTGGCTGAATTTTTAAAATTTACTGAGAGCTCCTGGTTTACAGGTCATACCTCATATAAGCTAAAAGAGAAAAGAAAAGAAAATTTAGTTTTAGATTTTTCCTTTTGCTCTTTTTCGCACAAAGAAGCCCAATGATTAGATTTTGTCAATTGTCTTAGTTCACGTTACCCCCTGCCATATAATCTAAGGTTTTATTTTTTAATAGCATTTTTCAACTACTTAACCATTTCTTCTCTTTGCTTTCTTAACTGTTTCTAAAGAAATCAGAATGGAGGCACATTTCACAATGTATTATTTTAGAAAGCATTGGGCAATGCTTCTTTTGAAATAGTTACTCTTGATGGTTTATTCAAATTGGTCAAGCACTGGAGGCGAGAGTTCAGTTGTGTGGGATTCCCTGCTTCCTGGGTTATAAGACTTTGGCCTGCACATCCTGTAGAGCTTAGTTCTATGCTGGCACATGCTTCTTGGTCCCACTCGGTCATTCCCCCATTGGGCAATCCAGTCTCCAAGCTACTAGGAGCAATGTTGACTAGGCATTGCTGCCCCCTACTTCATGTACCTTTTCCTAGAGCTCTTCACTGCTTTACTGAAAAGACTTTATCTTATCTACAGTATTAAAATAGTCCAACCCAAATGACTTTTCCCTATCTGTAGTCCTCTTAGATATCTCTGCCTCTCTATCTATGGCTCTCAAGAAAAATTGCACTCTGAATCTAAATTTTACAAGTTTAGGGGCGCCTGGGTGGCTCAGTCGTTTAAGCGGCCGACTTTGGCTCAGGTCATGTTCTCGCAGTCCGTGAGTTCGAGCCCCGCGTCGGGCTCTGTGCGGACAGCTCAGAGCCTGGAGCCTGTTTCAGATTCTGTGTCTCCCTCTCTCTGACCCTCCCCGTTCATGCTCTGTCTCTCTCTGTCTCAAAAGTAAATAAACGTTAAAAAAAATTTTTTTTTAAATTTTACAAGTTTATACTATTTGCTGAATTACTCATCCTTGGTTTCCTTTCAGTTCTCTCCAAGTTCTTGGAATCATAATGGCATTCAAAATTGAACATTTCTCTGTAATAAAGTCAGAAGAGTGTGATAAAAATTGTATTTCAATACATTGGATAGAGCCTTACCCATTTCAAACAATACAATCTCAAAGTTTTTTAGAAGGATGGAAAATAATCATCAAAACAAATCATGGAGGATTGCTTTACACTCAGAGATTTCAGTAGTAAATATACATCAAATTATTTACTAAAGATAGAATTAAGAATGACTGGAGCTCCTTTTCTCATGATACAGGCTCTAGTCCAAGGAGAATGCATCATTCAATCTCAGGTTACCTCTTCCTGATAAGTCCTCATATGTCTAATAAATGTTACCTCTTGGCCATAAACTCAACTTGGATATTTATCTTGGTACTTGAAGAACTTCTTCAAGCCTTGACCAAGTTCCTTTCTCTTCCTAGAAGGCGATCATGCTAGTTGCATTTAACTATATTCTATTTGAGAGGTTTGTGTATATTTTTATTGTATATTCAATTGGTTTCCCCCTATGATTATGGAAGAGTGTTTTATTATCTGATAACTGTCACCAAGAATCAGACTGTTGGTGATGTGATAAGTAGAGCTTGAGGAAAGGATATATATGTGTGAATTACTTTATCCCCATCAAGATACTTATATCTCATTTTCTTATACTTTACCTTGTTTATGCTAATCCTTGTTATGTTCTTAGACTTCAGGTAAATTTTATAAATTCTTATATCATGTAGTGTTTGATTTTTTTTATGGATAAAATTTAGAAGGACATCCTACCTTCAAGAAATGACTGCTGGGAAGGATATAAGAATGTCTTAACCCACCAAGCAACTTGCCAAATATCATAACTTTCATAATATTGAGTCAGGCTGTGCAGATGAGCAGATTTTTTTGAATGGTTTAGTTGTTTGATACTCTCTCGCCATCTACAAAAAGATTATAAAATCCTCTCTCAACTTCCTCTGCCTCTCCCCTACCCAATGTCCTTATTGTTGGACATAGATCTTTGTGAACAGTTAATGAGTTTTGGTTGTATCTTGTTATAGATGTACCACTGCTATTTGGCAAACTTTCTAGAACTGAACTGGTTCCTTTAATTAATATTTTGGAAACATGACCAACTCTATGACACTTTTTACCCATGTTTCATAACCTTTCCATAATTTTCTAAGACAACCACCACTGTGATAGTCTATATCATTAGGTCAACAACTTAAAAACTAACTCTTTAATACTTAACAGATATCTGCATAGCAAACTATTGGATCAAAGTGGAACCAAGCTTTTAATGTAGCATTGGCAATATTTCCTTTCATTCTGTGATTTTGCTATTATAACTTTATATATTGTTGATGGCTAAAGATATTTTTAAGCTAATGCATAATATTTTTTGATTCTCAAACTCACCTACTCTGAATTTTTAAAATTCCAATAAATATTTTAGTGGCTTGAGCACAAATTAAGAGGTTACAATTAAGGGTACATAATATTTCAGAATTCAAACTATGCATCTGACTTTAATGTATTTCTTTTTTTGTCCTATTTTCCCAACAACATATTGTTTCTATTTATATGGTATTGTCATGGAGTTAAGTCTTTCACATTTCTAGGAGATTTATCTCCAATTAGAAGCATTCCTATTCCAGGATTTCCAAAATGAAGAAATTCTTTGAGGTTAATTTAATCAATATCTTGAACTCATACTCAAGATTGAAGTTGGGTAGAAACATAGCTAGGGAGCCAAATGTCCTCCATCAATTTTTTCTCTAAGATAATACATCTGAAAAGGAGAGGGGGATTTTTAATATACAGATATGTAAAAGAAAATGCATTTATCAAGCTTATTTCAGTTAGAAGTGGTAGATGATCTTCAGGTTAGCATTGATACAGAGTTTATAGGAAGAATGCTGGGCTATCTTCTCTCATAAATGGGAGGTTTAAAAATAAGAAGGGAGTTATGGGCTTCCAGAACAAGCGGAAGCAGGAACAAGAATCCTTCAGAATGCTCTCTTTCCTTCCCACTCCCGCCCCACCCCCATCTCTTTTTGTTGCTTTCCGCACGACAACTTCATTTTCTCTTACCGCAGCGGACCTTCTGTCACATGTCAGGAGACAGCTGCTGATGTTTTCCAAGCTGAACATCTGTGGCTTCTACTATTGACTCCCTCTTACTCAGTTACAGTTTGAACACACCTGATTGGTCTAGATTGGGTCTGACATCCTATCTTGAAGTAATCAATCTATCAACAGTGCTCAGGATAGTGGGATTCTATAAAAATAATAACAATGATTATGATTATGATAGTCCCTGGAATTATAATTTCTGACCCAGCAATTCCACTCTTAGGTATTTATCCAAAAGAAATAGAGATTTGAGACCATGCTGGTATCCAGAATATGAAAGAACTCTTACAGGTCAACAATAATAGATGTATGACCTAATTTTAAAATGGCAAAGGGTCTGAATAGACATTTCTTCAAAGAGAGTATGCAAAGAGAGTATCCAATAAGCACATGAAAAGATGCTTAGTGTCATTAGTCATAGGGAAATGCAAATCAACACCATAATGAGCTATTACTTTGTACCCACTAGGATAGCTAAATAAAGACAGACAATAACAAGTGTTGGTGAGGGGATGGGAAACTGGAACCCTCATATAGTGCTGGTGGGGTGGTAAAATGGTGTAGCATCTTTGGAAAATAGGTCCTAAAAATGTTAAACAGAGAGTTACCATGAGTCGTCAATTCTAGTCCTGCTTAAATACCCAAGGGAATTGAAGCCATATGTCCACACAAAACCTTGTACATGAATGTTCACTGCAGCATGATTCATAATAGCCAAAAGGTAGAAACAAACCAAATGTCCATTAATTGCTGAATGGATAAACAAACTGTGGTCTATCCATGTAATGGAATACTACTCAGCCTTGGAAGGAATGAAATACCAACACATGCTGCAACATGGATGAAACGCAAAAACATCACGTTGAGTAAAAGCAGCCAGTGACAAAAGACTGCATATGACACAATTCTGTTTATGTGAAATGTCCAGAGTGGACAAATCCATAGAGATTGAAAGTAGGTTCGTGGTTGCCTAGGGTTGGGAGAGCAGTAAAGAGGGAGAGGTAAATGGGCAGTGATTATTAATGGGGCAGAGTTTATCTCCAGGAGAATGCAAATGTAGAACTGGGGACAATTTAGACACCTCAGTTGCCGTGGTACTGTAAGTTAAAAACACCTTTCCAAGGGGCCACTTGATAAACCTAAAAAGAACCTTACCTTTGTACCAGTAACCCAACTTCTAAAAACATATCCTAATGACATAATGAGAAACTTCAGCAAATATCTATGTACAAGAGTGTTTGTTTCAACAGTATTTTTAATCAAAATAAGGTGGAAAAGATAGAATTAGCAAGCAATGGAGGATTAATTGAACTTAATATGGTACATCTATATGTTAGAGTTTTACGTATGCATTAAATTCAATGTTTTAAAAGAATATTTAATCACATAAAATGTGTGGTTATGTTATTTTATGTTAATAAAAATTAAGTTACAAAAGATCATGCTCAGTATGATCCCATTAATGTTTTCACAGTGTCATTAACCTGCAAAAATGACTGCATAGGGTGCGGTAATAAGTCTTTTAAATATTTTGTTTATAGTGTTTTGCATTTCTCTGTGGAATGGCTTAGAGTATATATTTCTATGCATATATAATTAGAAAAAAACAGTGATATATAGATATGTATATCTAGCAGTCACTAAACTCTTAACTAATGTTGTTTGTGTGAATATTTAAAAATGTTGTTCAGTGAATATTAAGGAATTTCTCATTATCTCTCCATGGTAGGAGTCCCTTATCTGTACATATGCATTAAGTTAAAACAGGGTTTTGCAGGATGCCTGGGTGGCTCACTGCGCTCAGCATCTGACTTCGGCTTGGGTCATGATCACTCAGCTTGTGAGTTAGAGCCCCACGTTGAGGTCTGTGCTGATAGCTTGGAGCCTGCTTTGGATTCCGTGTCTCCCTCTCATTCTGCCTCTCCCCCATTCATGCTCTGTCTCTCTCTGTCAAGAAGTAAATAAACATTAAAGACATTTTTTTAGAGCAGGGTTTTGCAAAAGCAGTGTGGTTGACATTTTGGGCCAGGTGACTTTTGTCGTGGTGGGAGGAGGGGAAGGTGTGGGTTGCCCTGAGCACTGGAACATGTTTAGCAGGACCCCTGGCCTCGCCCCACTCCATGCCACTAGTGCACCCCAGCATTACAACGAAATGTTGTCTTCACGTCTTGCCCAGTGTCCCTGGCAGGCAAAATTGTTCTCAGTCTATAGTCACTGAATGAAAGGAGCCATTTTATAAAGGAAGAAAATTCTGGATTGTTTGAGAGCGGGATTTATCTGTTGTGGAGATCTACCTGTTTTCTCATACCGCTTGCTTTATAACTAGGGTAAACATGGTTTCATCAGGGCACCAAGTTAAATAGCGACTTACCAAAATAGCTCTTGACTCTTCTTTTAATTTCTATGTACATTGCATGAATCTGCATTACATTTTTGTCTGAACATTGATAGCACTGATCACCCGTGTTGTTTCTGATTCTAACGCTGGTTGTTCCGTGCTCTATGCAGCTCGCTCAGCCGTAACGGGTAGCTGTGACAGTGATGGCCTTCACATCATCAGAGGCTCCAGCTTCTCTTCCACGCCTTTTGCCACCATATGTGGTGACGAGATCCTGCCTCCTGTCACCATCGTAGGCCCGGTGCTGTTCAACTTCTACTCAAATGCATATACCACTGCCTTGGGATTCAAGCTTGACTATAAGATAACCCGTGAGTAGCTATAATGATATTGTCTGGAATTTGCTTCTTTTCTTGAGTCATTCCCATAAGGAGTTTTAATGGTGATTCATACATCACCACTTGAAGACTCAGACACATTAAGGGGAAAAATTATCAATTAGATGCCTGCTCTACAAATACTCAGACATTTTCTTCAAAAATCAACACAAAAAACAAATAATGGGAGGAGGGGACCTTTTCAATGAACTCTGGGTAGAACTACTCTTTGAAAACCAAATGGAAGATTGGGATTTATTTTGGTAATTTAAGTTAGAATTAACGTTCCTGCTGTCTTTAGTTGTTAGTATATTATATAAAGGTGACTTTTGGCCTGGACTATCCAGATACCTGTTTCATTTCTCCAAATCACTTTGCTAATGTGAAAAGTAGTATTTTATGATTTAGAAAAAAAGTTGAAGAGAATATCGTTGTGATGTTCTGTTCGGAAATAATTTTTAAATAATATACAAAAAGCATAAGGTCTAATGGAAAAGAAAAGATTGATATATTCAACTCTGTTATAATTTGCAACTTCTTTATTTCAAAGGCAAAGTGAAAAGGCAGGTCATGGATTGAGCAACGGCCTTGGTAGCTACCAGGATCTTTTCATTCGCTATAGACGATTTAATCATGTATTTGAAAACCATAAGATTATGTTTCCCTATTTTCAATAGTCTTTTCCTCTCCTGCAATAAACTTGGTCAGGTCACTGGCCATTTTTAAGATGCCATCCCAGTTTCAGTAACATGGGCACACAAATCTGGCCAAAGCTTTGTTTTGTTATGTCTTTACTTGACCAAAGGTCATTGCTAAAGTTAAATCGTTTTCTTTCACTGGCCCCCATCCACAGAGAAGACTGGAAACTGACTCATGGAAAAGGCTTCTATAATTCATTCACATTAGCTGTGACCTGAGTCCTAATAACCCCATTTGTGAAGTGTGGCTATGTGTGGTGCCGTAGGTCCGTGGGCACAAAGAGAATGGATGTGGGCGCAGTAAGCATTCCTTCTCCCAGTTGTCTTGTTGAATGAAGAGGAGCATCAGGTTGTTTTATTCTGGTGGCATCACTGGTGTTTTGGAGACTTAGATGCTGCTTTATGTTCTTCTAGTTTTTAATCTCTCCTTTTCCCCAAAATACTGTAGGTAAGCTTTACCGTATCTATGATGAGAGTCTCATTTACAGAGTGTTGACTTTAAGATTTCAAATTCTGAAAAGGTACAAATTTGGGGGCTTTCAGAGACCAAATAACTGTGTATAAGCTGAAATAAAATAATGGTTACACAAATCTTATGTTTAATTCACTACATTTGTCTCCAGAGGTCTGAGTGTGTGAATACTTGTGGGCATGTAGAGAATTGCCTTCCTTGAAAAATGGGCTTACCTGAGGGACTATAAACTAACCAAGCAAGCAGCCAACCAACAAATAACCTTACTAACCTTAAATGGCAGCTGTAATTTGTCATTTATAAGAGATGTAAATGGAATATATCTATTGACATTATATAAACCATAGAAATATCATCAAAATATACTAACATTGTAATTTTTGGATCATAATATAAACATAAGCCTTTCTCACTGTAAGGAGTGGGGCACTTTCCGTCATTGTGTGGCATAATCCAATCCTCCTTATATGTAAGGCCAAGCAAAAATAATAATTTTATATTTTTAATAATGGGAATTGATTCTCTTTTTATGGCTGTTGTTTTTTGATTAATAGAAATAACCGAGGGCTCTGGGCTGTTGATTGCTGGAGTTAGGGTGGGGAGTAGAACTAGCCTCTTCATTCTTGCTAAATTAAAGACCATTACTCCAAATTTGGGCAAATACAGTCCTTACCAGTCTCGCAACTAAATGAAAATACAAAGGACCCAAAAGCTATGCATCTGAGCCCATGAAAAGAACTAACCTTGAAAGTTCTAAAAACTATTTCCAACACTTCACCTTATAATAGTCTATCTTTGACAGAGGAGACTCTATATTTAAGATCTTTAATCTATATTAAAGATTTCCAGATCACAATCCTTCCTGGGTTCAGATGCTCACAACAAATCTGCATGCCTTTTCTAAGCTTCCAGTTATCTCTGTCATCCCTCTCAATCTGTCAGTTAAGCATAGGGAAGGGGCACTTGGGTGGCACAGTTGGTTAAGTGGCCGACTTCGGCTCAGGTCATGATCCCACAGCTTGTGAGTTCAAGCCCCATGTCGGGCTCTGTACTGACAGCGTGGAGCCTGAAGCCTGCTTCAGATTCTGTGTCTCCTCTCTCTGCTCCTCTTCTGCTTGTGCTCTGTCCCTCTCTCTAGCAACAATTAAATAAATAAATAAATAAATAAATAAATAAATAAATAAATAAATTTTAAAAACTTAAAAAAAAAAAAAAACCACGTTAGGAAAGGAAAGGGTAGTTACACCCCAAACACATGAAATGTTCTTTCTCATTATTTTCATCCTGGTCATTAATTTGACTCAGACTCATTCTATTCCAAGATGTGCCTTAAAGTATTCTTCCCTGCTTCTATTCCCTTACTGTCTCTTTCTCTGAGCTCAGTGGAACAATCAATATTATTTGTAAACAACAATGAAGGGGGGGTTGAGTTTTTTAACACAGATGATTGTTATATCTCTTGGGGAAAAGGTACAATAGAAAGGATATCTCAAAATTATTCTTTCATACTATGAGTAATACTTGTTCTCATGAAATACTTGTTCTCTGTTTTCTATTGCAGCCTGTGGCGGTGTGTTCAACTTCTCCATCGGGGTCATCAGGAGCCCTGCCTATGCACATTCAGACTACCCCAACAATATACACTGTTTGTACACCATCATCGGCAGAGAGGACAGAGTGATTCAGCTCAAGTATGTAAGACAGATGTACCTTCTTTAAAATATGTTCAGCTCTATTTACGGAAAAGACAGTCCTTCGCGATAAAGAACACTGATTCTTCTTGGAGGTATATAAGGGAACCTCGAGGAAGGGAGAGTGAAGTTTCTGTTGAGAGTGAAGTATAAATCCAGGAAATGGGTGTCCTTCCTCCCACACAAGCCAGTAGTGATTAGGGAGAAAAGCAGGCACTCCGCCAGTGAAAATGAATATTATAATTTTCCAACAGTTTCAAAAGAGCCTCGTATAATGGGTTGTAAAATTATAAACCTGTCTTGGGAACAGCAAGAGAAAGTAGTATCCATTTGTTGGACACTTATTATATACACAAGGGGCTTTAATTGACACTTTACTTAATTCCCTTCTTTCATTCTGAAAACAGTCATATGAGGTATTTATTATTAAACTCAGTTTACTGATGAGAAAACTGAGGCTTAGAAGGGTCAAATAACTTTCTCAATGGGATATGCTATTAAATGAAGACTCAAAATCTGAATTCACATCATATTTTCTCCCAAAGCCATGTCCTTAATATTTCCCTGTGCTATCTCTTGAAGGGCAAATATTTCCTGACTACTTAAGAAATGTATTTTTATCCATGTATCAGAACACCTCTAAACTGGTGCTATTCAGTATCGCTTATATCATCGGTAAAACTGTCCCCTAATCCTACCTACTCCCCGCAGGACTGATTAAGGGAATACGACCTCCAGTTATAAGTGATAAAGTTCAAAATCACATTCATCTGAGATGACGTATTTGTAAGTCTTGTATTTCAGTGATATACAGTTTATGGCAGAAAACTCTGAAAGCTGGTGTGGTTCACAACAATCTAGAATTCTTTATAGAAGGTTGACGGGCTAGGTTCTCCCCTACCTAGCCCCCTGCCACCCTGACTAAATGTTTGTGATCACTTTCATCCCTAAAAACGATATCCTTTCTGCAGTTTGCCTCCAGGGACCTCATATATCAAATGGGTCTTTGGACGTAAAGACAAGTCTCACCCAGCCTGACTGGGTTCCTGTAGCAGACAGTAAGTGGTCTCTAGACTGGATCTTGAAGAAAGCCGATCTCCCCTGGGATTATTTGTAACGAAGTTGTGCCCAAAGGGTGAAAAAGCCCTTTAAGTCCTAGGAACAAAAGAATAAGCCAAAGCTGTCAGATGGTCCAGAGCAGGAGGCCTATGAGCAGAAGTGTAAGGAATCAGTCTTGTCATCTGCCATGATGCGACAGCATTTGCTTCTACGTCCGCAGGATCATAGTTGATCTATATACTACATATGTTGATAACGTATATTTCTGTTTCCTCCCTGGGCCCTGGGCTCATCATAGTCAAAGTCCATGTCAGCGTGTTTGGAAAATTATTTATTAGGCTCTTTCCAAGAACCTAAAGCCTATGAAAGAGATACTACCTCAGGCATTAAAGAGGTTGTAGACAGTTGTAAAAGAGGACTTCCTCCACCAGTGCTCCCAAAGTGTGCTGGTGACATAAACTTTTCTATCAATGGGACTTTCCACATATTTTCTGTGCTCTGGGAAAAATGATACAACATAAAAAGCCAAAGCCTTTCTGAGTCTTCTTGGAAACTCACATCTTTATCTTTCTTTGTGAATGCACATTGTGGAAAATAAATGCGTCATCCAAGGAGGATGAAAATAAATGCAGTATTTTTAGAAATGACCTGGCTATTGCTCTGCCCTCACCATCATCATCATCATCATCATCATCAGGACATTAAATATTACATGTGGTTAAAGAAAATAAAGAATTTTTCATCTTGTTCTTAATCACCAGCTTGGAAAAAATTGAACTAATGAAAAGCTTTAAAAGAATTTACCAATCTTTTTTTCTTTTCCTTCAGGCTCTTAAAAGGAATTTTCAAATTAGATATTTTCAAATTATTCTGCCAATATGTTATTTATTGTAGCTGCTAGCAAAAAGAAAAAAAAACTGAGAAAGCAGAAGAACTTTCAAAACAATGAGGGAAGGATATCAAATAATTCAAATAGGTTTAAGAAAAAAATGTTATAGTCAACACACCCTAAAATCCTAAGATAAACCATGTGGAAAGGCTTGATTGTTTGGGAACTCTGGGATTAGTTACTTGAAATGACAGAGTGTAGGCCTTAGATCCATATCATATCTCAGGCCATTAAAGTAAAACTAAAGATGTATCTGTCAGGATAGTTTTGAGTGGTAACAAGCAAGCCCAAAGCACAGTAGCTTCATGAGCTCATTTCTCACCCTCACCTGTATGAGTATGTCCAACGTGGCCTGGTCACTCAGCAGCCCAGGCTGACAGAAGCTTCATTTGTACATTTGAATCCATGGCCCATCAGTGCAGTGGGAAGGCAGTATGGCCAACTGAGTAGTGACTTTTTAAAAACATCTTCCAAAAAGTAATGCATATCACTACTGCTTACATTTCTGTGGCCAAAGCAAGTCTTGGGGCCATGGTGAACCTCAGAGTGTGCACAGATGGGCAATTCTCCCAAACATCAGGAAGGCAGAGAGCTGGGGATGTGTGGTGAAGTTCCTGTTAACAACCACAGTGATCTTAAATGTCAGTTTTCGCTTATAGCAATCAAATCAGTAACACAGCATATTGTTTCTAATATTTTCTATCAAGTAAAGCATGGATATTCTGCTTCTAGTCTTTGTCTTTGTCTTTTTTTATTTTTATTTTTATTAAGTTTTTGATTTTTTGGTTCCTTTTGTTCTTTTACAAGAACTAAAGGTATACTGTAATGGAAATCCAAATGGAGAACATCAGTATTAACAAGGTTCATTCCACAGGTTTAGTGATTTTGATGTGGTTCCCTCCACCTTCTGCTCCCAAGACTATCTGGCAATTTATGATGGTTCTAACATCAGTAATCCTCTTCTTGGAAAATTCTGTGGGTCCATTCTTCCACCAAATATTAGGAGCAGCAATAACAGCATGCTTCTGGTATTCAAGACAGATTCGTTTCAAACAGCAAGAGGTTGGAAAATAACTTTCCATCAAACACTGGGTAAGAATTGTGGATGTATGAATCTATTTTTCATGACTGTTACTTTTCTGCTTTATTTTTTTTCACCTGACCAAAGTTGCTTTTCATTTAAATTTTGAGGAATAGGTCACATAAAGTTTTGGTTTTAAAAATTACATATGCTCTATTTTGATTAAAAAAACAATCACTCAATGGAGCGCCTGGGTGGTTCAGTCGGTTAAGCATCCGACTTTGGCTCGGGTCATGATCTCAGGGTTCGTGGGTTCGAGCCCCGTGTCGGGCTCTGTGCTGACAGTTCGGAGACTGGAGCCTGCTTTGGATTCTGTGTCTCCTTCTCTCTCTGCCCCTCCCCCACTTGCGCTTTGTCTCTGTCACTCAAAAATGAATAAACATTAAAAAAAATGACTAGTGAGTTCGAGCCCCGCGTCAGGCTCTGGGCTGATGGCTCGGAGCCTGGAGCCTGTTTCCCATTCTGTGTCTCCCTCTCTCTCTGCCCCTCCCCCGTTCATGCTCTGTCTCTCTCTGTCCCCCCAAAAATAAATAAACGTTGGAAAAAAAAAATTAAAAAAAAAAAATGACTCAACTAATATACCTCTTAGGTATACAAAGCTAAACTCTACCTACACAACCGTCTCTAATGAGACCTGCGCCTCATTTTATCACTGACAGAAATGGTGGAATTTTAGCCTAAAAGCAGGCAAGGGCTCCATCAAGGAAAAAAGGCCTCACGACCTGTGTTGCCTTTATCTTTAAAATGAGGGGCGCCTGGGTGGCGCAGTCGGTTAGGCGTCTGACTTCAGCCAGGTCACAATCTCGCGGTCCGTGAGTTCGAGCCCCGCGTCAGGCTCTGGGCTGATGGCTCAGAGCCTGGAGCCTGTTTCCGATTCTGTGTCTCCCTCTCTCTCTGCCCCTCCCCCGTTCATGCTCTGTCTCTCTCTGTCCCCAAAATAAATAAAAAACGTTGAAAAAAAAATTAAAAAAAAATAAATAAAATGATGAAGAGCCTTGGGAGGATTTTAAGTAAAAACTGCATGGCCAGACTTGACTTCTTTCTGGAAAGGTGACAGTGGTAGCAGGGTGGAGGAAGGCTGGAGAGGAGGGAACCTGTGACCTGACGAGAAGAAGCTCACTGCAGAGTTCTGGATGGGAAAGGTTGAAGGCTCACATTGACACAGTGGGAATGGAAAGTGAAGGAAAGGTAAGAATTCAGAGAAACTGAGAAGGTAGGATGAGTGGGAAGTACAGTGTGGAAGTTGGTGACATATTGCAGGAGGAGAGGATTTGACGACTTCTGGATAGTGGCACCTTAGGAGGCTAAGATTTAGGGAAGAAATACTAGACTTAGTTTGGAGCAGTTGTGGTTGGAGGCCTCAGAGATAACTAAGTGGAGAAATACAGGAGGAAATTGATCCTCGAGAAGCAATTTGGGCTGGAGAGAATGATCTGGAAGTCTTCTAGAGGTGAAAGGAAAAGATAGATGTGAGGTTAAATTGAAGACCGTTTATTCCCACTGCATGTGAGAAGTAATTATATAAAATTGACTCAGAGCTTTGAGTCATTTAAACTCTAAATGAGATAATCCATTCTGTTTATCTATATTCATAGCGTCAATGGCACAGTCTAAGAAAACTTACGTTTGACTCTGCAAAGTGCTTTGATTCCTCCATTTCGATATAGATGTGATTCATGTTCTGCAAATGAACAGCTCACCAAACAAATCACATTCTCTGTGAGTGAAGACTTAAAGAGACCTGAGACGTTTTCTGCAATAAGCTTTCTGAGTCACTATTGAAACTTTCTTTCTCTTTACCCCATGCTGTGGATCACCTTCATCCCTCTGATACAGAGCAAAGCTTACCTTAAGCTTTCTTTACGTTTGATGTGTCGCTTTTTTGTGCATTTCTTGAGGGAAGCAATTAGACGTTCGTGGTGTGAAGGCTTCCTAACAAAATGCAGACGTCATGACAAATTGTATCAGAAAACCACTTTGCCACCTATCGTACTTGGCTCGATCAACAATAACTTGAGAGCCAGTCTCACAGGCAGACAGGGAGTATTGCCTCAATAGACTTGCCTACGTGAAGTGGTGTGCAAAACGCAGAGGCTGTTTTGAAAGAAAAATTCATTTGCCTTTGGAGATTTTATTTTTTAATACACGAAAGAATTCACATATTCTTGCCTTTAGCACAGACTTTAGAATCAAATGACATATATTTGCATTTGTTCTTGCTACCTGCTTTCAAGTTGTTTTCCTTTTTTCCTAATATATTCTCACATGACCATTGAAATGGTCTTAAAGTTCTCCACGCTGTTGTCATCTGCACAAAGCTTCCCCAGTTAGTCAGTGTTCCCCGGCCTCATTAATGACCGTGTTGTTTTTCTGAGCTACAAAGAAGGCATCTGTGGACTTATTGTGATTTGATGGAGTGAAGCAGCACAGGAGGAAAAATCTTGCCTTGTCAGAGGCACTGTTCACGTATGAGCATTTTGCTCTATCAGTCGATGACTGCTTTCCTCTGGTCACGGTTATAGGAAGGGTTCAAGTGCAGGGAACAAAAAGTGGACTGTCATTAGTTGCCCGAGTTATGTGACCACTGCATTTCATGATGATGACTTTGACCTCTTTTTCATCTGTGTAATTGCCATTGGCCACTTGGAAATATCTAAGAAGTAATTTTAGGTAATCTTTAATAGTAATTTTTTACTGAAAACCTCGGTGTTACCATTTCGTATTGCTTTGGTCTCACAAAGCTTTCAAGACCACACAGGTGAGTTTGCTGATCACTCTGCATAACTTTTCAATTTTGATTTTTGTTTGTTTATTTGTGGTAAGGAAGTGGGGGAAAGAGCATAACATTAGATTGAATCCTAGGGCTTATAGAACCTTTTAGTTACAGATCTGCATTAAAAAAAAAAAAACCAAAAAACAAAAAAACT
The DNA here is from genome assembly GCF_028749965.1 of Puma concolor. Lineage (NCBI taxonomy): Eukaryota > Metazoa > Chordata > Mammalia > Carnivora > Felidae > Puma > Puma concolor. The sequence goes on from NC_141673.1 coordinate 127,667,616, forward strand.
AGCCAGTAAGCTGCACGTTTCACATCTGTCTCACCCACCGAAAGCCACCCCACTTTTCCGTAAAGAGGGGAAAGAGCCTGTGTGGACCCGACAGTCAACAGTCAACTGAATTTTTGATGGGGGATGCGCGGGTCAGTCCGGAAAACAGTATTTTCACAGAGTAAATAATTGCTGTGAAGACGAGACCATTTTAGCCTTTGACATCCCAGTTTCGTTCATCTTGACACGCACTGGAGTTTTGCACATTCACTATTTACATTATACACTTGACAGTAATTTACTTCAACGTTTCAGAGGTCAGTAAAGAGCCCCATTCGTGTAAGTCTGTGATCATAAGGTGAACTCCTTTGTTTGTATTGCTGATGGGTCAGAACAAATTTGGGGGAAATATCCTATAGTTTGTGTCAATTACTAAATGTGTAGGGAAACGGAGTTTCCTTCTGTATTCCAGGCCTATAATGCACAGGGCGTAAGGTAATAAGAAAGGAAGGCAGGTCTTTCATGGGGGCTCACATCTAACTGTAACATTATTCTGCCTTCCTCTCTCTCCCCTGCACCCCAGCATTCCATGAGTAATTCATCCTGAAAGAAGATAACCAGGAAAGGGATCATCCTGGGCTTTAGGGATCTGTGCAACTCTGAAATTATCTGAGTGTTTTCTCAAGAGCGTGCATTGCTTTCCTCTGATTGTCACTGGTATCAATGATCTTACCAAGTTTCAAAAGCCATCAGTCCTGTGGGTTTGGCTGAAATGGGAATGCTGTATATAGTGCAGAATTGACATTTTTTAAGTGCCCTATAGTCTGTTCACTTCTGCTAGTTGAGTTTTTGTCCCTCCTTGACCACCAGGGGCTGCTTTGGCCATGACTGTGCTCACATGTATGTCCTGTGAAGCATTTCAGGCTTGCAAATGTATTTTTAAACCATCAAGGCCCCTGTTGCCTTTTACTGTCCCGGTCTCATGCCAGGGTGCCGCTCAGTCAGTATTACTCACAACATGCTTGTCACGTTAGGCATCAGGCTTCTAGATACTTGATTAGATCAGGGATTTAAAGTACATTTACTTGTGCAGTGCCGCGGTACTTTCATGTGTTTTTTAAAGTAATGTCTTCTATAACACTTCAGCAAAATGTTGGGGTCAAAACTGACCCTGGCCTAATTAGGTGTGAGGTTGGTAGGCATTTTGCTCAGTGAGTAGCCCAGGAGAGAGTAAAAAGTGACCCTTCAGGATGACATGTCCTAGAAGGACAAAGACGTCACCCTGGGGAAGATGACAGGATTGGGGACGAGAGGTTCTCTTCCCCTAAGACTGTGAACACTGGATGTATGACTAAAGCTCCCAGCCCCCCCCCCCCCGTTACCCACAGCCCACGTGCTGAGGATGAGGCCACTCCCGGTCGCTAGCTGGGGTGTTCACCATATGGAGAACTAGTCAGGTGGCAATACGGTCAGGTTCACAGACCTTGCTGTGAGACAATGGCAAAAATGCCAAAGAACATGTTTAACGAGGACAAAATGAATCGTGCTCCACAAGATGGGAATGTGCCCAGATGGGAAGAGCCATAGACGGGAAAGCAGGTGGCCATGACATAAATGCTCCATTGCATCGTGGTCTGGTAAGATGCTTTAGAAAGGTCCTGTAACATTTTTGAGCTCCATTTTTATCCACTGAAAAAAGAAAAGTTTGAAACGTTATCACTTTCTTTCTTTTAAGAATGTGATGGGGATAAAGTAGCTAATCCCTGTGCACAGTTCCTTAGATGTCAAAGAGAGAGGCTGTTATGTCATCAGAAAGTAATGTTGAGGTCTTGGATTTCTGCAAGGTTGCGTGACCTTCCCCACCCTATCTCCAAGGTGGAGAAGAGGTGTGTGTACAGCCGGGGTCATTATCATCAACAGGACCGCTCCAGGGTGCCTTGATCTTTTTGTTTGTTCTTACTCACTTTACACTGAAATCTAACTAGCAAACCCTAATGTTTGTTTTATAACTATATCTGAAATCAAAAGCTAAATTCTGGTTAAATGCTAATGCCTGGCAGAGGTCTAGCGCATAATACTCCACCACTATTGGCTGGTTGACTGTTCTGAAGAATAAATGGGCACATTGCACCTCCTTAACAAGTACCTTATAGGTAATATAAATGATACACTCTACATTATTATATCTAGATGCGCCTCCTTCTCAATCATGGTTCATACAGTTCAGCTGTGACTCAGGGTGGAAACTTGGATCATTTTCATACGAAGAGAATCAGGACTTCTAGATGACACTCAACCTTTGGGTCATGTGCGTCTGCTCTCTGGATTTTTGCCCACTGCCGTAACATGTGGAAAACGGCTCCCTAACATGATGAAAGAGGGCACCAGGAGCAGTGGGAGAGAGCCAAGGGAGCTGAACTTGACTTTGTTTGTAAGAGGGGATAGGAGAAGAAGGAAAGGGAGACTGACAAAGGCAACGAGAGTTGCAGCCCCAAAGATGGAAAATATAGTCAAAACAGATGGAGAAAAATATCACAACATGTCAGAATCAGACTCTGGTTTCTAGTTCTTTCTTAGTTTCACAGTTTTGGTGTTATGTTTGGACGTTGAGAGGCACTCTAAAAATCTGTAGCTAAACAATAAAAGAATAAACTTAAGTATATCCAGTAACTCTAAATATTGATATGGGTATGTTTCCATGTGCTTCCTGACAGCCTGATAAAAGCTGCCAAACCATATTACTTTTAAAAGTACAAATACAATAAGAGAATTGAGTTACAACTTGAATAATTTTATAAATCATTGCTCTAGTAACTCTCAGTTTAGCAATAATGAGGGTATTACTCGAAAGCACTGGCGTTTGTCTGTTCTTTTAATGTCATTTGCTCCCTCTGATGAAGTCTGAGAATGAGATGAGCTGAAATGGTACACCCATTTGTAGAAAATTAGACTAAGCTTATTTCCGCCCTTGTTAAGCCTTCTAAATTTCACTGTTGATTGGACTTCCCTTGAGAGATGATGTCAAAGCCAAGGTTATCTGCGATCTCTTCTTGGTGGGTTTTGCCGAGAAGGGTTTTTTTGCTGAGCCGAGAATGCAGGGCTTCGATAAAGAAAACAACAATGCTTGGTTCACCAAAACCTTATGAAAGCAAGTAGACAGGAGTAAAATTCCAGGTCAGTAAAAGGAAAGGAAAGATTTTTATTAAAATGTATTCCAACATCAGAATCTGTGCTCCCACCCCCACCCCCACCTCTGCAATGACCTGATTGCTGTGTCTGGTCTCCAAGAGTAGGGCTGTCACTGGAGAAATAAAACCAGTTGGTGCTGTGGAGACCAAGCTAAGTGACAAAATTGAGTTAGTGGTAAACCGTAAGATAACACTGGGAAACATTCAGATGCACAAGACCTGGAAAGCAATTATTCTGCATAACCTAAACCACATCAGCCCTTCTCAAAATGGAACCCCGCCTCATCGCAGATGTTCTCAAAACCAGGTGCTTTGAGTTACATTATTTGTAACCATAGATCCCCTATAATAATTATTATCCTTACTCAGATCAGCTTGACTTTGATGTAGCGTTTGCAGGAGCATAAAAGCAAACTATCTCTGGTCAGCAATAAACACTTAAAAAAATTCTTTGGTTATAAATCAGTTCAGAAACAAAACATCACTAGGACCATGGGACTGTATTCTTTTTGTCATTTTATACACAAACAAATCTGTTAATGTGCAGGAGCTGTATGTTCCGCTCCCTCCCAAGTGAAGACATCACAAACTCCCAAGGCATGATGACAGTGGCCACCTGTCCCGGAGCATCCATTATGCTCTGGATATAGCACAGGGGCTTTCCCTGGATAGTCTCATCTAATCTACACAACTGCCCACAAGACAGGGACGGTCCCATTTTACAAAGGAAGAAATAGGAAGTTAAGAGATTAAGTTATTTGTCTGTGGTCAACGTGTTGTAAGAGGCAAAGCCAAGCTTTGAACCAGGTGTAATTGTCTCCCAGATTTGCCTTTTTCCTAATCAACCCACATCATCTCTGTGGCAGTTAGTAAACATAGCCAGGGACGAAGAGGGATTCTGGGGTGAGTTGTCTGACAGGCAGCTCATGTCTCTAATTCCTGTTTGGGGTAGACTGAGCTACTTTTCTCTGCTTTCGTCTTCTTGCTGCTACCGGCTTTCTAATAACAGCATTCCAATTTGTACCGAGCCCCAAATAGTACATTAGCCCATAGGCTACATTACATAAACAGTGTGTATAACTACAGCAATCATATTATATTATATATATAAGATTAATATTATATAATATTTGTATTATAATGTTATATTCTAAAACAGTTATATTTTTGTTATACTAGGCTATATTTACAATTTATAAATAAATATATAGTCATATATTTTATACTATATATTTGTAATGTTTATATTATAAGTAATGTTTACATGAAATATGTATGAATATATAACATATATGTATATGCAATATACATTTAATAGATACATATTATAGCTCACAATACATATTATATTAGTATAATTCTACAATATCACAGAATATATGCCATAAAATAACATTGTCTTCTGATGTTGACAGGTAAATGTCACATCTGTTTTATTGGCTTTCCATGGCATTTTGATAAAGAATTAGCACAGTTATGTGGAATACAGTTGCATTGGAATGTAAGGGTAATAAATCTCTGTGTAACAAATAAAACCTTCTAGCCCCAAATTATGCCTTCCAATTTAGTGAAATTCCTTACCACAGGATTCTGACAAAATGAAGTGATTTGGACATGTATTTTTATGGCTTAGTCCTGATTGGTACTCTTATAAAGATGAGTTTATGAATTGAGGAACTAAGTCACAAAGACATTACGTAACTTGCCAAGGTCACTTAGCAAGTCTTGAGCAGAAGTGGGAAAGTAATCCTTGTCTCCATTTTGTCTCCACCAGAGTAACAAAAGTTGAAATATCCTGAGCACAGTGCACAAGCTAATGTATCAAGAAGAACAACCAAATGGTTCCGTGTCCCCATTTAAATGATTTTTTAAAAAGCTGTGGGAAACTTTGTCTGGTTTTATGAATTCCGTAAATTCTTTTATATTACAATCTATTTTATGACGGTTAAATAGTGCTTTGCTATTAAGCCTGCTCTCTCCAAACAGAACATTTAAAGATTTTTTCTGACTTTGATTTTATAATTGTCAATGTTAAGTAAATAAAGCCATCCTTCTGTTATTATTTTATTGAAGAACAATTGACATACAATATTGCATTAGTTTCAGGTGTATAGCATAGTGTTTCAGTATTTATATACATTACAAAATGGTCACCACAGTAAGTCTAGTTACCATCTGTCCCCATACAAAGTTGTTACAATATTATTGACTGTATTCCCTATGCTGTGCTTCACATCCCAATGTCTTACTTTCTTTTTGTAACTGAAAGATTGTACCACTTAGTCCCCTTCACCCACTTCATCCAATCCCCTCACTCCTGCAACTATTCATTTGCTCTCTGTATCTATGAGTCTGTTTGTTTCATTTGGTCATTTATTTTGATTTTTTAAGTTTTTTTTTTTTTTAACATTTATTCATTTTTGAGAGACGGAGAGAGAGCAGGAGCAGGGGAGGAACAGAGAGAGGGAGACACACAATCCGAAGCAGGACCCAGGCTCTGAGCTGTCAGCACAGAGCGCGACGCGGGGCTTGAACTCACGGACTGAGAAATCGTGATCTGAGCCAAAGTCAGCGGCTTAACTGACTGAGCCACCCAGGCGCCCCACATTTATTTTGATTTTTAGATTCAACCCATAAGTGAAGTCATATGGCATTTGTCCTTCTCTGTCTGTACTTATTTCATTTAGCATAATACCTTCTAGGTCCATCCGTATTGTTGCGAATGGCAAGATTTCATTTTTTTATGAGTGAGTAATGTTCCAGTGTGTGTGTGTGTGTGTGTGTGTGTGTGTGTGTGTGTGTGCGCGCGCGCGCGCGCGCATCTTTGTCTGTGTATTGCTCATCTTTATGCATTCATCCATCTGTGGACATTTCTTTTGCTTCCATTACTTGGCTGTTTTAAATAATGTCGCAATGAACATGGGAGTGCCTGTGTCTTTTCAAATCACTGTTTTCATTTTCTTCAGATCAATACCTAGAAGTGGAATTGGTGGACTATAGGGTAGCTCTGTTTTTAATTTTTGGGGGAAACTCCGTACTGTTTTTCACAGTGGCTACATCAGTTTACATTTCCACCAACAGTGCAAGAAGCCTCCCTTTTCTCCATATCTTCGCCAATACTTTATTCTTTCCTGTCTTTTTGCTAATAGCCATTCTTTCGGTGTAAGTCGTACTTCTTTTATATAGTGTAGTTTGCACATTCACGTATCCTCTGTTTTACAAATGATTAAATTTGCTCTGCTTGCTGAAACCTAATACTCAGAGATTAAATTTTCTTAAGTAATAGACCTAACATGATTTATCATTGCAAATTTTTAGCTACAGAAGCATTTTCCACTGCTCAGGCGGTGTTTTAAATCTTTCAGTGATGTTTTATTGTTATTCTGCTAATTGTCTCTTGACAAGCAAATATGCCGTAAAAATCAACTAAGTTAGCTTTAAAAACAGGTTAGTACATAGGACAAAAACGTTGTTTTGTATACATCGAATACGTGTTTATAATATAATAGCAACTCTATAAATCAAGAAATATGTTTAATTCCAAGAATTCCCCTCGTAAACTCAGCATAGATGAGAAGATCCACCTAATAACTATTTACATTTTCTATTCATTCCTTCATTGTTTATTCAAAAGTATTCACCAGCTACTTGCTGTGTAGGCAGTGAACTTCTCTTGCGAATACAAAGATGAACTGAACAAGGTCCATATTCTTGAGAGGTTGATTCAAGTTAGGTTGATTCTTGAGAGGTTGATTCAAAAACGAATAAATGTTAAAAAAAAATTATAAAAAAAAAAAAGAGTGTAAGCTCAGGAGCAAGACTTCCTAGGTGCAAACTCAATTCTTGTACATCCCAACAAGTTTGGCCTTGGACACTTTTCCTCTCTACATCTTGATTACCTCATCTCTGAAATGGGCATGCTAATAATAACTACCAGATAAGGTTGTGGTGAAGGTTAGCTAAAAAATTCCCTGGCACTCATTTAGCATGTAATAAATCTTAGCTTTAAATAGTACTAGCTTGGGAGGGTGAAAAGGCATTCATTGGGAAAACATTCTATGAAGAAGGAGAAACACGTATAATGTTGTAGGTCATTAAATATTCAAGGGCCTATAGTTTTCCATTTAAATTTTAAAATGAGCATGTTGTTTTTTTTTTAAGTGAGCATTTTTTTTTTCAACGTTTATTTATTTTTGGGACAGACAGAGAGAGACAGAGCATGAACGGGGGAGGGGCAGAGAGAGAGGGAGACACAGAATCGGAAACAGGCTCCAGGCTCTGAGCCATCAGCCCAGAGCCCGACACGGGGCTCGAACTCACAGACCGCGAGATCGTGACCTGGCTGAAGTCGGACGCTTAAACGACTGCGCCACCCAGGCGCCCCTAGTGAGCATTTTTTTAATAGAAACAGAAAGATCTTGCTGGGGGTTTGATAAGAATTACATTAAACCTGTGCATCAATTTAGGAATAATTGACATTTTTACTATGTTGTGTCTTCCAGTCCGTGAACATGTATGTCCCTCCGTTTAGTTAGGTCTCCTCCGATTTCTTTTATCATTTTGTCATTTTCAGCACATAGATCCTGTGTATGTTTCATGAAGTGTATACCTAAGGATTTAGTTTTCTTTGGAGCAATCATATTTTTAATTTTGGTTTCCATATGTTTATTATTCAAATATAGAAATGTGACTGACTTTTATGTATTGTTCGTGTATTTTGAGTTCTTGCTGAACTCACTAGTTTTTTAATTTTTACGCAGATTCCTTGGGATGTTCTACATCTGAAAATAGTGGCAATTTTATTTCTTCCTCTCCAGTCTGCCTATATATTTCTTCTTGCCTATTAACTGTCAAGAATACCAAAATGATGTAGAACATGAGTGATGAAAACAAGGTATCCTTGCCTTGTTTCTGATCTTACAAGGAAAACATGTAGTTTTTCACGATTAATATCATGTTAGTTGCAGATTTTTGTAGATACTTTGTGTCAAGTTGAGAAAATTCCTTTCTAGTCTTAGTTTGCTGAGGGTTTTTATCATGAAAGCAAGTCCGATAGTACTAAATCCTTTCCTGCAACAGTTGACATGATAATATGATCAGAACATTTGATTTAGCAAATCATTTTTGAAATTTCAAAGTTAGTGAGACTAATTCTCATGAAATGCACGTAGACTGATGATGCATAAAGTGTTTTCAGTAATATCTAAATAATGCGAAATTAGTAGAAAGATAATGATAAAATTCTCCTAAGTTTGTTATACATTGTATTACTCTTTTTCTAGTGACTATAGCTACTGATTAGTTGCTGAAATTACCCTTCTTTTAGTATTTTAGTTTTATGCTTCCCAAATATTACCAGACTAAGTACATATTCTAAGTTAAATTAGGCTGGGTCTCAAATTAGGATTTTTACAATGAGTCCAACTGAGTCACATTACCAAACACAAGCAAATGAAAACAAAAACACACAATTCGTGTTACAAAAACCACCAAATTGTTTTTCTAATATAACATAAATATAATACCTAAAAGTTCATGCCTGTTTGAGGTTAGGGGGGTAGAAAAATAAATCCAATCTGCTTTTAGAGAAAAAGATGAAACACGTTCATCTGGAACCTAGCTGCATTTTTAAAAATGAATTCATGGCTTTAGGGCAATTGAATAATGCAGCTTTGAAAATCACACTGAGATTTATTCCAAGAAAGGATTCTGGAGCACTAGCCCTGTGTCCTGTGTGGTTGAAGGGAAGCTAATCTGGCACACCCCCATTTCCCTGAAGCACCAGCTTTAAAGGGTTTGTGTTCTGTTTCCTGTGCTTGTATCTGCTTCCTTTAACTACCGGCTAAAGCCCCAGCTGGCTCACTGGGGAACAGGAAAATGCCTGAAGTCAGGCCAGTCTTTATCTGTAAGTATGGCTTCCCGTTTGCCATGTGTCCAAGTGGTAGCCGTCCAGAGGCAGGCAGAGATCCTATCCAGAAGACCTCCATAGCATGTCAGCCACAATGTAACGTCAGCCACAAAAGTGCCAATCCTCATGATAACTATTTAGAAATGTATCTGTCCCCACTAAAGGCTTCAAGATGTTTTGTCTTAGATAATATAACTATTTTGCTTTGTCAGATTTATCCTGGCTTGAGCTTCATTCTGAGGTTTAATTTCCTGGAGGGAAATAATTTAGGATTCGGTTACTGATTTTTAATTAAGTAGAGCTCAACCCACATTTCACTGCTTACAATGGGTTTATATTTACACTGTTTCTGTAGCCAAACGTTTTCTTTCTCTAAAGAAGTAGCTCTTTTGTAGGAAGTGTTTCCAATGTGGAGAAGACGGTTGGAGTGACATTTGTTCTCAGGCATAGGGAGTGTCGTTATAGAGCACTTCTGACAGGACATGACTGATGAACTGGGTGCTGATGGATGAGAGTTTGCTGGATGGTAGAATGTGTGTAGTAACAAGGAAGATGATGGATTTATGGTGCTAAACGACATGTCAAGGTTAAGGGTTGATACTAGTTAAAAAGGACAGGGAGATTTAAAAATATGAATATAGTAAACAGATATTAATTTCTTGTGTATGAAACTATTTCACAGTCACTGAGTTCTTCGTGTTATGTCATGTTTTTGCTGAACTATACAAATCCAGAACTGGGGGGGGTGCCTGGATGGCTTAGTTGGTTAAGCGTCCAACTTTGGCTCAGGTCATGATCTCGCGGTTTGTGAGTTCGAGCCCCGCGTCGGGCTCTGTGCTGACAGCTCGGGGCCTGGAGCCTGCTTCCAGTTTTGTGTCTCCCTCTCTCTCTGCCCCTCCCCTGTTCACGCTCTGTCTCTCAGTAATAATTAAATGTTAAAAAAAAAAAAAAAAGAAATACAGAACTGGTAGTGTGGCAAAGTACGTTTTTGGTAAAGGATCCTTCTTGGTTAATATTTCTCTCTATATTTCCCCAAATACAAACATTTATGGTTCCATTTGCTGTAGGAGGAGCAGAAGCACAGAACAGTTGTACCATGTTTAAGTACTAAAGTGGGGGGATAGAGCAACTATAACCATTTCCTTCACCAAACAAACACCGAAAGGTGTTTACTCATATAATATTATACTTATGTCAATTATATTCACTCATATTAATATATTACTCAAATATAGTATATTTGAGTATATCATATTATTCAAATATAGTACAAATCATAGAATTCATTCACATAATATTATGCTTACTTCAGTTATTTGAATATTTTGGCCTGGATTGTCTGAAGACCGTGTTAATTCTCCTTTTTTAAAATTCTGGTATATTCTGTGAATTAAGCAATGCACTCTATTACAGTTTAATAACTCGAACCAGCTTTTTGTGTTTTGGTCGGCTATTGCCACAGCGATGCTGCATAACAAATCACCCAAATTCAGCGCTTATCCCCACAGCATTTATTGTTGTCACTTGGGGCTCAGCAGACTCGTCGTCTGCCTGTTCCAGGCCGCAGAAGGACGGCACTTGGCTTTATATTTCAGGGCGCGTTCAAGTCTGCTCTATGTGACCCCGCTTTGTCTTTCATCAGAAGCTACCTAGGGCCTGAGCTCCCGGTGGATGGCGCACAGGAGCACCAGCCAAAAACCACAAAGTCCACTTCAGACCCCTTCCTACTTCCAGCCCATTAATATTCTTAAGTCACTTGGCCAAGCCTCACAGAGAAGAAAACCCTGTCCATTCTAATGAACTGCAAAGAGAGAGGCTAAAGGGTTAAGAATCATCCATTCGATCAGTCAGTCTGTGACAGCCCACACCAAGGAATTTTGTGTGTTTGCTTTTGGGTTCCCTGGATGGAGGGTGTGTCTGTCTTATGACCTTAGTCCTGGGGGCACCAGTACTGCTGAATATTAAGTGTGTATAAGAGCCCCCACTCCGCCCAAGTACAGTCGTCATTTTGCCCTTATTAATCCGTTAGTAACAATGAATACACAAGTGGTACTAAGACAATTGGAGCTTTTAAAAATTAACAGTTAATTTTTAAAGCTGACGCAGTAACAGAATAAAGCCCAGCAACACCAGTTTCCCACATACAAACCTCCACGTGTTACACCCTTCTTCTCCCCAGCCCATGCCATTGGCGTGTCCTCTCTCCTGGTCTTATCTTCCTCCATCCGTCCTGCTCCCTTGCGTGAGATGCTACCACCAGATAGGGTTTCCATCAGATGTGATTAGAAAGTGCATTCTGACCCTCCCACTCTTCTAGTCAAAAACCTTTCAAATGCATCCCCATTATGCACAGAATGCACACGGTTCTCAAGGTCAAACTCAATGATCTTGACAGTTGAGGCCCTCTCCAGAACAGCGAGTCCTGTTTCCCAGTCGTGTTATTCTCCTTCATGGACTCTATCGTTGTTACTAACAGAACCATGCTTTCCCATGCATATAATGCAAATCCTTGTACACTTCGCCTTTGGTTGTGAAGTTCTGAAGGAACCTAGAAGTGCCAATGCCAATCCCATTTCCACACGGTCTTGTCCTGTTTATCCTTCAAGACCCAAATCAAATGTCACCTCTTTCTTGGACGTTCTACATCCTTCACAGCCTGAAGTAGTCTCTCCCTTCCTGCAGAACTCACAAGACTTTCCTGCCTCTTATATGGCACCTATTATTTTCTGAATTGTATTATCGTCGTTTATCTGTCTTGTCACTGCTGTTGGACTACCATTTATTTCCCCCCCCAATGTTGAATATGTTTCTTTTGACTATTAAAACAATAGTTAATAAATACATTTGTCAGTTCATTAATACCCTAACTCTTCCCGGTTAGGGGAAGTTGTTCTTCCCTGTTTTGCGTGTCAATCAGGTTAAGTGGTTTTCTTTTTCCTTTGTTGATGTTTATTTATTTTTGAGAGAGAGAGACAGACAGAACATGAGCAGGGGAGGGACAGAGAGACAGGGGGACACAGAATCTGAAGCAGGTTCCAGGCTCTGAGCTGTCAGCACAGAGCCCGATGCGGGGCTCGAACTCACAAACCATGGTTCGTGACCTGAGCCAAAGGGGGACGCTTAACCGACTGAGCCACCCAGGCACCCAGGTTAAGTGGTTTTCTTAAGTAACAGTCAGTCCACATTGGATACAAAAGCTGTGCAAATTCCAGCTCTTTCTTTAGTTTGTGGGCCTGTTTCACGCAAGCAGAATCATTAGCAATATGCAGTTCAGCCCTGAGCATTGCTTTCTTTTCAGAATAATTTTGTCCTAGATACCATCTATGGGTTTATCAGGGATTGGGCCTTTGGATGCATTTCAACTCTAGGAAACATCTGACTGTGCAAATAATCTATCATTTTACCTGACTTAGAAGCTCTGGACAGGGCAGCCTGACCTACTAAATAATGCACCTGTACTGAGAAACACTGCACAACTGATACCCTCCTCATTTCAGGAGGGCTGCTGTGTTTCCACTTCCTGCCGAGCTCCAAGTCCAAAATATTAGTGCCCCCTAATGTCGAAAGCAATCCTTTCCCTGTTAACAGATCAATAAATACAATGAGATGGATAAATGAAAGGCCAGCGTCAGTGAGATTCAACTTTGGAACTAATAATGATCTATATTTGTGCAGAATGTAAGCTTTATGAACACTATTTTGGACCACTTAATCCCGATTCCTACTAGGGTTGTTTTGAATTTAGCTCATGTGCACGGTTTCAAAATCGTCAATAACTTTGTCTTCCTTTTACTCTCTTCTGACGTCACTTCTGAAGTAATTGCCTTGGACTGTGAAATGGACAAAACCAAGTCCTATGTTCTGATAATGTTGTTCTATATTTTTTTGTAGTAGAACTTTCTGTCATCTTGAGAGTATTCTTTATCTGTCTTTTGTATTTTTATCATGAATTTCAAAGTGGACTTTTTTTTCCCAATTAAGTTCCTTTTCAGTTTCCCTTTCTTTTTGGAATAAAAATCACGTATGTAGTGTGTTTTAATATAAACTGGACCTTAGTGTTAGATGTGTGTTAGATGAGTGTTAGTAGTGTTAGATGTGTTAGTGTTAGTATGTATTAGATAGTGCTAGATGAGATGCCCCTCAGCCTCTTTCTGACAGATTATTTAGTAAAAGGTTTCTTGAGAACCAATTTTCTTGGAGTGCTAGGTAAATTCTTCATAAATTCAGTTTTCCATCTGATAGTGTTCGTAAACGCAGAACATAAAAGTAAAATATGGTCATGCTTTCCACAAGTTTTGTTATGCAAAATACTTTATTTTCTATAAAATTGGATTTTTTTTTTTTTTGGATTTTTTTCAAGGATAGGAAAAACTTCAATAAATCCCATCCACAGTTCTCGGAATGCCCATAAAACTAAATACAATTCCCCACTTTCCTAGGTGACTAGACGGGGACTAAAGTGTCAGTGATAGGAGCAGAAAGGAAATATGGAACAAAAAAGCTAATACGGTGGGAACAACACCCGCACAAGCCATCTGATAGCATCCACCTGAAGCTCCGGGCACCATCTGATAATGTCCATGCACGTGTGACCGAACTAGAAACTATATGATTTTTTTTTTTTTAATTTTTTTTTTCAACGTTTATTTATTTTTGGGACAGAGAGAGACAGAGCATGAACGGGCGAGGGGCAGAGAGAGAGGGAGACACAGAATCGGAAACAGGCTCCAGGCTCTGAGCCATCAGCCCAGAGCCCGACGCGGGGCTCGAACTCACGGACCGTGAGATCGTGACCTGGTTGAAGTCGGACGCTTAACCGACTGCGCCACCCAGGCGCCCCTATGATTTTTAAAACCCTCCCTGTAAAATTTAAGATCTATTCCCTTTGGTCTGCGTAGTGATGTGTCTTTGTTTTTAACACAGGGCCTCAGCAAGGATGTGGTGGTTATCTGACAGGTTCAAGCGATACCTTTGCCTCTCCTGATTCTGACTCCAATGGAAGATATGACAAGAATTTAAACTGTGTATGGTTCATAGTTGCACCTGTAAACAAAGTGATTAAACTCACCTTCAAAACATTTGCTCTGGAGGCACCAAGTAGTGCACAAAGATGCATATATGATTATGTAAAGGTAAGGCCATTGTATTTCTTAACAGAGTCTTCTAACCCGGACTTTAATATGATACATGCCAGTTGGCACCATTCAGGAAGTCACGAAATGTTGAGTACCGCTAGTGGTTAAAATGACATATTCTTCAATGATATAACATTTATTATTACAGATGTCCTATCTTCATCTCAAGTTAATCTTTAATCTGGATGGATGAGCCAGAGATTGCATGTGGCTTATAACATTAGCTTTAAGATTCCCTCTTCATTCATACTTTGTTGAGAGATGATCAGTGGAAAGGTGGGTTGTATGGAAAGAGACACTCAAAAGACCTTTGGCAAATCCTAGAATAAAATTTGTATCTTTACTGTCCATATGACCTTTAGATGCAGAACTAAATAACTTAGTTCTGAAATCCCATTAAAAGGAAGCTGAATTTTTGCTGACTCGTTAATATTAAGTTACTGTACCCATCAGGCTAGATGACTTCAGATTAAACCGTCTAATTAGTATCAGCCAGTGTATTCTACAACGCTTTGGGGTGGAAGACAAGTGTGGCAAGATTTGTGCCCAAGGGAACTTAAATCTGATTGTTAAAGTAGTGGGTGACGCGTGCAAATCTACAATAAACAGTTCAGGACAGTCAATATTGAAGGGCCAGCTAATGCATTGGATAGAGGCTCGAAGCAATGTGCAAGTTTAAAAGGGAGGAAAGTTCATGATGATCTGGCCTGAACAAGAAAGACTTCAGGGGCGCCTGGATGGCTCAGTCAGTTAAGCGTCCGACTTCGGCTCAGGTCGTGATCTCGCGGTCCGTGAGTTCGAGCCCTCTGTCAGGCTCTGTGCTGACAGTTCAGAGCCTGGAGCCTGTTTCAGATTCTGTGTCTCCCTCTCTCTGACCCTCCCCCATTCATGCTCTGTCTCTCTCTGTCTCAAAAATAAAAAATAAACGTTAAAAAAATTTTTTTTAAAAAAAGAAAGGCTTCATAGGGTGCCAGAAAGCAAATTCTCAGGAGAGAAGGCATTCCAGGCAAAGTACACATAAAAAGAAGGGGAGTATGGACGTTGGCATATGTGTGGTCTTGAAGGGGTGAAGGGACTGCCTTTTTTTTTTTTTTTTTTTGAGAGGAATATTGCGAAAAAGTAGCAAGAAATAAGATCGCCTACGTGGAGATACACCCAGATCACAAAGAATCTTGAAAAGTCTAATTAATGACTTCAGATTTTATGCAGTTGAAAATAAGGAAGGATTGAAGGCTTTCCACTGAGTAATATGATGAGAGCAGCATTTACGGAAGACTAATATGGAATCAGCACTGCAGGTAGATGGTGAGCAGAGAGTCTGGAGTTAGGACCCCAGGGAGAGGTTACCGTTAGGTAAGGAGGGTATAGAGACGGAAATCACAAGCTGGTGCAAGAACTTTTAAGTTTAAAACTTGTCTTAAATTTTAAAGAAGTCATTTTCTTTAAAAAGGGGGAAGGAAGAGTCATAGTTGGAGTACCCATTGGGCACTTAATTATATACTGTTGTATTTTTACTGTGCTAAGCTCTAAGCCCAAAGAATGTCAGTTTGATTAGGAGAAGACCCTGTGTTGTAAGGTAGGGGTTTAGTTTGGGTGACAGCAGGGCAGACAGGTGAGCAAAGGCTGGAACAGGGCTCCAGTGAGAAGAGAGCAGCACAGAGCGGAGACAGCAAAGGACTGCTTCTGCAGTCAGAAGAAGTGCTGTTTTCTTTCCAGGAAGGCAGCATGGAACTAGGAAGCCAGGCTTCCGCTCCACTCTGGGAAAGGGACGCAGCGAGGCGGTCAGAGAGGACAGAAGACGCAGGACGAGAAACAGACAAGTCATGGAAAACATGTAAAAGCCCAGAATAGTGGAGGATCCCTGAAGTCAAGGGAGAAGAGTGGTCCACCAAGGATGGGTGGTCGATACCATTAAATTATAAGTTAGGGGCCAAGAAAGGTAAAGGCGAAAAAGAAACTCCTCTGACTGATAGACAGCCATTTAGCTAAAGCATTGGCACAGAAGTCAGATCAGAGGGAGTCGGTGAAAGATTGGAGATAACAAGGGACGTTGGTTCGGGTTGAATTCTTTTCTAAAACGACACCAGATGGCCCGCACAACAACAAAGCTGACATTCAAGACTGTTTGAGAGTGGGGCGCCTGGGTGGCTCAGTCAGTTGAGCGTTCAACTTCGGCTCAGGTCATGATCGCACAGCTCGTGAGTTGGAGCCCCGCATTGGGCTCTGTGCTGACGGCTCAGAGCCTGGAGCCTGTTTCAGGTTCCATGTCTCCCTCTTTCTCTCTCTCTCTGCCCCTCCCCCATTCACACTCTGTCTCTCTCAAAAATAAATGAACATTAAAAAAAAAATTTTTTTTTCAAATGTTTGAGAGCTACCCTGATTTTACAGGAAGGTAGTAAACTCTGGAGGCAGGTAGTATGGACTCTAACTCAGTTTTGCCACAAGATTCCTCACCTCCCCAGTTCTTTATCACCTCACCTACTTAAAAAATTTTTTTAACATGTATTTATTTTCAAGAGACAGAGAGAGACAGAGTGCGAGTGGAGGAGGGGCAGAGAGAGAGGCAGGCTCCAGGCTCTGAGCTGTCAGCACAGAGCTTGATGTGGGGCTTGAACTCATGAACCATGAGATCATGACCTGAGCCGAAGTTGGATGCTTAACCGACTGAGCCACCCAGGTGCCCCATCATTTCATCTTTTTAAAAACAAGTGAAGGAGGGGCGCCTGGGTGGCGCAGTCGGTTAAGCGTCCGACTTCAGCCAGGTCACGATCTCGCGGTCCCTGAGTTCGAGCCCCGCGTCGGGCTCTGGGCTGATGGCTCAGAGCCTGGAGCCTGTTTCGGATTCTGTGTCTCCCTCTCTCTCTGCCCCTCCCCCGTTCATGCTCTGTCTCTCTCTGTCCCAAAAATAAATAAACGTTGAAAAAAAAATTTAAAAAAAAAAAAAATAAATAAATAAATAAAAACAAGTGAAGGAGCTCCTGGGTAGCTCAGTTGTTTAAGTGTCCAACTCTTGATTTCAGCTCAGGTCATGATCCCTGGATCATGGACTCATGCCCCGAGTGGGTCCCTTGCTGAGCTTGGAGCCAGCTTGGGATGCTCTCTCTCCTCTTTCTCTGCCCCTCCTCCATTCCCCCCCAAATAAATAAATAAGCTTTAAAAAAAAAGTGAAGAAAATCAAATAATCATACCTCTTTTGCAAGGTTATTTTGAGGACAAAGATAATGAATGCTGGTGCAACTTAAAAACAAATTTATTCCCCCTCCCCAAGCTTGTGTAATTCCGGATGGGCATGCTGGCTGTGGAATCACCTTTCCTTAAAATATTAAAGATAATGGGGGCGCCTGGGTGGCGCAGTCGGTTAAGCGTCCGACTTCAGCCAGGTCACGATCTCGCGGTCTGTGAGTTCGAGCCCCACGTCAGGCTCTGGGCTGATGGCTTGGAGCCTGGAGCCTGTTTCCGATTCTGTGTCTCCCTCTCTCTCTGCCCCTCCCCCGTTCATGCTCTGTCTCTCTCTGTCCCAAAAATAAATAAACGTTGAAAAAAAAATATTAAAGATAATTGATTTACATAGAAATTATTATAGGTGTAAATTCATGTAGGCTGTTTTGGGTGTGGTCCTGCTAGGAGAACAGTCAATTGACGTTCTTCTCATCATTTTCTGAGTGTGATTTGATACTGTTATTAAAGCAACTAGCAATTTTCTGAATTTCTTCAAGTTATTTGGGAGAAAAATAGCAATATCAAAAACAAGAAGTTACCATCTAGCTTAAATATAAAATGTCCTTTCCTCCCATTCCTTTTTTTTTTTTTTTTTTTTTTTTAAAGAAATTCTGTTCAGGTCTACTCTTGCTTTCCTTCTTAGGAAAGCAATGTCCCTGTACTGGCAACTTTTCCAGCTTTTACTAAACTGGCAGATCAAAGAACATTGGTTGGAATGTGGAGTCTTGGAGGTATCTTTGTTAAAGCGACTCTCTGTGATAAATGGGGCATTTGATTCCTTGTAGAATGTTTCTTAGATATTATAATCAAATCACTTTTTAGAAAAGCTAATTTAATTCATTTCTGTAGGTAGATATACAAGTGAAAATGTGGTGATTCCATCATTCATTCATAATTATATCACTATTGCTTTTTTTATTAAAATTTTTTTAATGTTTATTTATTTTTGTGAGAGAGAGAGACAGAGACAGAGTGTGACCAGGGGAGGGGCAGAGAGAGAGGGAGACACAGATTCCGAAGCAGGCTCCAGGCTCTGAGCTGTCAGCACAGAGCCCAACGTGGGGCTTGAACTCACAGACTGAGAGATCATGACCTGAGCTGAAGCCAGATGCCCGACTGACTGAGCCACCCAGGCTCCCTATCACTCTTGCTTTTGAAAGGTTTGACTCGGGAAGTTACTAAGATAATTGCAGTACATCGTGACGGTGTGTTTCACTGAACGTGTCTGTTGAAATTAACATCACATCACATCCATTCCATTAAGAGTCACGTGGCATAAGTATGTGCCGGGCATCCCACACCGTCGTTAAGGAGGGATAAAGTTAGGGTTCCTCGAGGAGCTGTCAGCAAAAAAGGAGGAGACTGACACATAAGCATATAAATTATCGTACAGTGTGACAAAAACAATAGATACGAACCGCGAACAGAAGTAGAGAAGAAGGTATGATTGACGTCATTTTGGGGTTTGGGAAAGGCTTCCTCTGTGCGATGGCTGAGCTGAGTTTTGGAGGAATATCGCAGAGGAGCACTTCCTGTTCAACCTAATCTGCCCATTTGAACATCCAGTATTTCATAGTGCTTACTTGACCATCTGAAGTCAAGGTCATGTACGCTATAGCCTACCCATATCCATAGCTTCAGAAACTTAATATTAACATACTAAATGCAATGAAAAAGGAGGAATAAAAGGAAAGTATATAAAAATAGGGCACACTTAAATATGTAAATGCTGATACAACTACCTTATGTCACGTGATAAAGTCGTCAAGATTCTTCTATGTGGCATCATGGCAATGCAAAAGCATAAATCTAAACTAATATGGGGGGGCTTGTATTTGCAACTTAAGTGCCGTTAACATCACCATCTGCAATATGAATTTCCAAGAAAGTGGAAAAACTCAAAGAAAATAGTTCCAAACAAAACAAAGTCGAGTCCTCCTTCCACCGACACAGTAATTGCATTATGCAAAATGTTTTTGTGTTTATATAGAGAGCAGAGTTAGGTTCCAGGGTCACACAATAATGAACAGTTTTGTTACAGAAATGTCTGGCAGAACATTGAAAAGTTATGTGGGACAGAGTCAGTCTTCACTTTGCAAAGCTGTGCCGTGAATTGCAGCATGGGATTCTGCAAGGTGGCTTCTAAACACTGAATGCCAGTCATAGCCCCAAATTATTGTGATGACCCCCAAAACAAGACACTTTTGCAAAAAAATGCTCTCTTGGAGATGATACAGCCCCCACTGAGAACCTCTGCCTTAACCCACTGGGCTTAACCATTCAGTCTGTGGTCAGACAGTGTGGGGAGATCTGTACTCTATCAAGGCATCAGGTTCCAATAAATGTTTATTTGAGTACCTACTACATTCCAGACACTGCTCTAAGCACTGGAAAAAACACTGAGTTAAAATTAATAATAATAATAATAATAATAATAATAACAATACTATAAAATTCCTATATTTGCAGAGCTGATGCTAATCACTGCTTCTTATGGCTCTTCCCGAGACCCCTGGGACAAATCTAACATTTTTCCCGATAATGTTTTGAAATGAATCAGTGTTCAACCCCAAATCTGAAAAATCCCTCTGTTCTCTTCCCATGCCAAATTATGCCCAGGCGTGTTGTCCAGCAGACTCTAACAGAAGTTTCTCAATAAAACCAAAGAATTCATGAACATACTCTAAGATGGCGATGTAGGGATGCTCCAAATAAGAATATACAAACCCTCCTCCTGCGGTCAAATTCGCAAGAAAATATTAAAGATAAAGTCCTAAGGAAGTCCAGGTCTAAAATTATGAGGACATTAAATTTGAAAAGAATTAAAGTGCCCTGTTGCCCTTCTTGTCTTATTGCCCTTTTGCATTCAGAGTTCACAGAAATTAAAATCCAAAAGTTGCCTTCCCCACTTTCTCCTGCCGCTCAAATTACCAGCTGGATAAAGTGCAGGGGCTGGCACTCATTGTAGTCAGAGGCTACCTTCCACCAACTTGTGGGAGCAGTTCCTTCAGGATCTTAAGTAGATGCACCTAGGCTCCACTATCAGAGTTTTTTTTTTTTTTTAAGTTCTTAGTTTATTTTTAAAAAAAAATTTTTTTTTTCAACGTTTATTTATTTTTGGGACAGAGAGAGACAGAGCATGAACGGGGGAGGGGCAGAGAGAGAGGGAGACACAGAATCGGAAACAGGCTCCAGGCTCTGAGCCATCAGCCCAGAGCCCGACGCGGGGCTCGAACTCACGGAGCGCGAGATCGTGACCTGGCTGAAGTCGGACGCTTAACCGACTGCACCACCCAGGCGCCCCAGTTTATTAATCCTCTCATGAAAAATCTGCACAAACGCCAGATAGTCCCTGAAGCATCTTTACTCCTTCTGTTGTCCAATCTCCAGCTTACTTTTTGCCAGCACCAACATTAGCTTTTGCAGTTCCCCTGACTTTCTTCATTCGGTTCTTGCGTTCCTTCCGCTGTTTTCTCGACGTCTTTTTCTTCTCATACAGGCCATGTCGTGCAAGTCTATGTTTGGGTTCATTTTTCTTGGCATAATCCAAGGAATCATAAATCATGCCAAAGCCAGTTGTCTTGCCACCTCCAAAATGGGTTCTGAATCCAAATACAAAGATGACATCTGGTGTGGTCTTGTACATTTTGGCTAGTTTGTCCCGAATTTCTGTCTTAGGTACTGTTGCCTTTCCGAGGTGAAGAACATCGATGACCATCTGTTTCCGCTGAAGTAGTCGGTTGGTCATGAACTTCCTGGTCCGGATAGTTACTGTGTCATTCATGAGGGCGGTCAAGCTTTAGGCAGCCAGGGAGGAAAGAAGACTCCACTATCAGAGTTTTAACAGCTGAGAAAACACAAAATCCTTCTGAGCACTTACCTACATCTATAAAACTTAGAGCCTAACTCAAGCTCCAGGCCTATAGGAGTTATGCCAGTTGGTGGGTCCCCTCCTACCCCCAGAATGCAATTTATAGCAGCATGTGATTGTGCAGGCCTTCAGGGCATGGTCCTCAGGGCACCATTTACATCCCAGTCCGTACGACGCCCCATCTCCACTATTGCACGGTACACCTCACCCAACACACTCTGGAGCCACCCTGCAGAAGTCCTCCATGGAGATCCAGCGTTATCAGGGGACAAGGGAGCAGGTGCAGACAATGTCAGCTTTGGGTGCACGGGAGTCCGGGAGCCCATGTCAGTTGTCCAGAAGCCACGAGCTATCTATTCAACTCAATTCCAAGAGATCTTCCTGTGGCAGTGACAGCAGCTCGGGGCCAGGCACTGTGTGATCTCTGTCCATCACATTTACTGGTTATCTATTCAGGACCCAAATCAGATCCTAGAACTCCTACAGGAGAAGCCACAAACCCTCGTGAGACAAATGGAACTTTACAGTCGTGTCCCATGTACCTGCTTAACCCCACGTGCACTGAGAGATTGTTGAGACACGGCTTGCCTTTCACATCTTCTGTGGCCCCCCACACCGTGGTCCATCCAGATGGGATGATGCCCTTCTTCTTCTTTAGGCCTGGGAGGTCTCTACCTACTTTTAAACACTAGTTCAAATGTCTGTCTGAGGTATTTCCCGACTCCATCATTTACTCTAGGACTCATTTTTCTTTATTTTATATAACTGACACGCACACAAATAGATATGTATATTCAATGTATGGATCTTTCTAATTAGTTAGCATCAGTCAGTAAATTGAATGTATGGAAAGTGCCTTAGACATCCTCATATACATAGGATCTGGCATACGGTATGTAGAATAAAAATGCTGGTACGAATGTGATAGTAAATGTGGCATCCATTATAATAACATTTTAACTTGTTTACCAGAAAAGGTACATTACCTAAAACTTGGCAAATCTGCTGTGTTCTAAAACGAGAGGGATGAGATTATCCATCTAAATTTACCAAATTCACATATAAGTGGGAGAAACAGTGCCACCTAGTGGTAAATTTATTTTCTGTTTATTTTAAATTATTCCCAGCATTTTCGAATAATGTCTGTGGTCACGGCTATTCTGAAGTTTATAGCACATCATAGTTGTGTTATAAATTCAATGTTTGGCTATACACACTCATACTTGTTTTGGAAATACCGTGAAGATTATTCAGCTGGAGAAATCTGTTTTCTGGTAACACACTTGAAGAGAATTCAGGCATCCACTATTTGGACAGGTGTCTGTTGAAGAAGGTTCCTCAAGGCTGGGAGTTGTTCTGGCTGCTGGCGACACCGCAGTGTATGATCAGTCTTCCCACCCACGGGACTTATGTTCTTTTGTTTTATTTTTTTTTAATTTTTTTAAATGTTTATTTCTGAGAGAGAGAGACAGAGTGAGAGCTGGAGAAGGGCAGAGAGAGAGGGAAACGCAGAATGTGAAGCAGGTTCCAGGCTCCAAGCTGTCAGCACAGAGCCTGACGTGGAGCTCGAACCCACAAACTGGGAGATCGTGACCCGAGCCAAAATTGGATGCTTAACTGACTGAGCCACCCAGGCGCCCTGGGACTTATGTTCTTATTGGAAGAGACACCAGGAAAAGTAAATAAGCAACAAATAAGATGCCTTTTGAATAGGAAGATGTTGGGGGCCAGGCAACATTAGATGGGATGGGTCCTTCTGAGGAGGTGACGTTTGAGCTGAGACCATATGACAAGAGGGAGGGGGGTGCCCAATTCCGGAGCTTACAGAGCTTACAGCCTCACAGAGACCCTCCTGACAGGAGAAGGTATGAGAATAGGGCAGGGAGTGGGGCCCTGGAACAAGCAACCGGCCACTCCAGGTAGGGGCTTGCAGACCCCCATAAAGACGTGGGCTTTCACGTCAGGTGCAGTGGGAACCCACTGGAGCATTTAAGGCCGAGCAGGAGTGTAATCTGGTTTAAGTCTGCAAACGCTCAGCCGTCAGCTCTGCAGACGGTACTGTGGTTGCTTGGTGGAAACGGATCTCTTAGGAAGATGTTACCATAACCAAGTTGGAGGACGAAGATGGTCATAATGGGGAGGAGCCCTCTGGGGTGGATGTTGAAGGTAGAGTGGAAGCGATGTGGGGCAGGAGGGGTGAGAGAAAGGAATCAAGGACGACTAAAGTCTCAGGCCTGAGCAGATTAGTGGTATCTAGAAGACAGGAGGATAGGTTTGGGAGGGGTGTGTAGTGGAGAGAGGAACCAAAGCATTACTCATTTATTAGACACTTACTGGGTGCCTTTTATGTGCCAGACACTTCTAAAAACTAGGGACAGGGGCGCCTGTGTGGCTCAGTCGGTTAAGTATCTGACTTCGGCTCAGGTCATGATCTTACAGTTAGTGAGTTCGAGCTCCCTGTCTCCCTCTCTCTCTCTCTCTGCCTCTCCCCCACTGGCTCACGCTCTCTCAAAATAAATAAAATAAACTTTAAAAACTAGGGACATGGCAGGGCACAGAACAGACAGCAACCTGTGCTTTCGTGAACCTGCATTGTCTTCAGAGTGGAAGACAATCACTAAGTGATATATGTAGTATGTAAAGATAATGCGTGCTCTAAATAAAGAATCAAACAGGAAGTAAGAAAGGGAATTTGGGGAGAGTTGACATTTTAAGTAGGGTGGTCAGGGAAGGCCTGAGTGAGTCAGTGATACTCGAGTAAAGACGTGAAGGAATGAAGGAGAGCAAACCATATGGGTGTATAGGAGAAGAATGTTCCAGCAGAGGGAACAACAAACTCAACAGCCATGAAGCAGCAGTGTGCTGCAGAGAGAATGACATGGGGACAGTAAGGCGGCAGGGGTGGTGTGGACAGCAGATTCTCTCAGGCCTTAAAGGCCACCGTGTTGGCTTTGGCTTTTATAGTGAGTGACTGGGGAGCAGGTAGGAGAGGTTTTAGCAGTGCCCTGGGCTGACTTAACATTTTAACTGTATCCTCTGGGGGGTGCCTGGCTGGCTCAGTCGGACTCTTGATCCGTGAGACTCTTGATCTTGGGGTTGTGAGTTGGAGCCCCACATTGGGTGTAGCGATTACTTAAATGAATAAGCCAATTTAAAAAATATAAATACATACATACATACGTACAGAACTGAATCCTCTGGCTCACATATTGAGGACAGGCTAGGGAGGGACAAGAGTGGAACCAGGGAGCCCCACAGTGAGAACCCACACATGCGATTTCAGGGGCTTGCACCAGAGTGGAAGAGAGAGCAACGCAGAGCAAGACAGCGAGGTGTTTGCTGGCTCTAATGACACGTTAGTTTTGAATTAGGTATTACCTTTGCAGTGAGGAAAGATTTCTAGGCATCATACCAGGTTTTTACTGAAGATCATTATAATTGCACCGACTCATTAGCAACTGTCCTTAAGCTAAAACTAGCTCTAACAACATCTGTGTAAGATTCTTAATCATGACCTGTTGTGACTCTGCATCCATTTTAGTGTAAAACTTGCAGCTTCTTGGGGAGTAATGGAGAACTAATGGACTATTTTTCTTTTCAGTTGTATGATGGGGATAGTGAAAATGCCAACTTGGCTGGAATGTTTTGTGGCTCTACTGTACCTGCTCCCTTTATCTCTTCTGGCAACTTCCTGACGGTTCAATTTGTCAGTGACCTAACTGTAGAACGACAAGGATTTAATGCTACTTATACCATTGTGGACAGTGAGTAAACTGAGACATTTTTAACTATTATGAAACATATGTATATTTATGCGCTAAAAATAATGCCATGCCTATATGCAAACACAACGTTAATTACCAATCTCAATGTTCATTACCAAACTCAGTGTTAATTCCTATGTAAACTCCATGTCAGTTTCTAAACACCATGGTAATCACTCTGTGTTTCATCGGTCATACACATTTGGTACAATTCTTAGTCAAGAATATCCTAACTTCTCTATAGAATGATGTAAACAGAGTTCTTTGGGCTGGAAGGATAAGGAAGAGTGAATTTTAAATATTGTGTGTATGAAGAGACATGAGTAAAACTTGTCTTACAAGTTTTTCTTTTTTTCCCCAGTGCCTTGTGGTGGAACATATAACGCAACTTGGACCCCCCAAAGTATTTCGTCACCCAATTCATCAGACCCAGAAATCCCATTTTCCACGTGTACTTGGGTCCTCGAAGCCCCTCCACATCAGCAGGTCAAGATCACTGTGTGGGCATTGCAACTGCACCCACAAGACTGTGACCAGAACTACTTAGAGTTTCAGGACTCACCTGAGGTAATAATTATAGGATGCAGGACAGTGACATCTAGTGGCCTTTTCACCAGTATTTACGAAACACTTGAAGTAATGAGGGCATAATTAAATTCCCAAACTCACATATACAAAATATACAAAACCATATACAAACCCCTCTATTTTTGCCATATACAAAACCCTCTATTTAGGTGTTAAGAAACTTGCACTTGGTCTTGTAGGTGAGGAGCTCTCGAACTGCCATGTGCACAAGAAACATCTGGGTGTCTAGATAAAAGTGCATGCCCCAGGGCTCCCCACCTCCCGCTCAGATACTGTTTTCCCTACATAGTGTCCAGGAACGTAAATTTTCGATGCACATCTTCAATATTCTGCCATTAGTGCTCCAAGGGCCACGCCCAGAGAAACATTTGTGCAGGAAGGGGATCTGTGTGTACGACAAACTGAAGGGGTCCATGCGGAACACAGGGAAGTCAGTTACGAGGCCGTTTGGCACCAGTCCTTTGGGACTATATTCATGGTAATATGAGAGGGAACAAAAGAAAAAGCTGTTTTAGTTAGAGAGAGAGAGAGAGAGAGAGAGAGAGAGAGAGAGAGAGAGAGAGAGAATTGCCCAGATGCCAAGACATCGAGAAGACAGTTGGACATAGATGCATGAATATTCACAGAAGGCCTGAAGATTTGGGTGTCATCATTATATGGGTCAGTAGCTACAGTAATGCGAGTAATGAGATTATTCAGGGAGCATCTGTAAAGTGAGAAGGGATGACCAGATACCTGGGGAGAACCCCCCGGAATACCTGGATTATCTTTTAGCAGTTTGAGAAGCAGCTAATTCACCCCAGCTCATTCCCAGAGTGTCATTTTCAACCCCCCGATGGCTGGCAGTTGCAGAGAATCCAATCTATCACTTCCTGAGTCTTCAGGGTCCTCCTCACTATAAATCCAGGGCCCCCTCGTTTACGTATGGATCTTGGTGGGTATAGAAAAATCCAGTCTGGCTGACTCCAATTGGAGAGATCTGAGAAGAGCTGACTTCTGATCAGATACCGTATTTGCTGAATTTTCAGAAGGCAGACAGCAAGACACAGCCTAGGCTCCCACCACGGTCCGCATGCAAGGTTACCATCACTCCCCTGGTAGTGGTTTTCAGAACAAGACTCCTATTCCCTGGTGGTACCCTTCCTAGAGGGTCTTCAAGCCAAGTGGAACAAGGCCCTTTGGTTAAAGCTCTCTCAGTTTCCCATTGTTTCCTGAAGCTGAGACAATGGGGATTGGAGCAGACCACCACCTGGGTGCAGAAAGCCTACTTCCAGTGCACAGGTCAGCTCTGGATCATAACCGCAGCTGGACTGGCTTCGAATAAGACCCCGTATTTGTCATGAATGAAGGACGTCCTTTGACTGAAGGAATGAAGGAAAGAACAAAGGGTTTCAACGTGGGTAGATTGGGAGGAGAGGTAGGAAAGTGACTAGGAGACACTGGAACTCTCACCACGTCTGAGAGTGGCAAGACATTGGACATTCACACAAGAATCGTGTGGCAAAGGCACCACGGCCGGCTCTGGCAGGGGCCGCCACGGAGGGTGGACAGAAAGGCGCTGGTGTGGAGGAATGCAGATTACAGTGCTCAGTGGATCGTCTGTAAAGACACTGAAACCTCCATGAGTTGGGAAAGGAAGAAGGGTGCAGAGGATCAAGAGCTGAGACACCCCAAGTCTTTAATGAGGGAAAGACGCCAGAGGGAAAGTGGCTATGGTGAGAAGGGTCGGAGGAACCTTTGGCCAGAGGTGGAGACCCTCAGGGGAGAGCTGGATCTGGTCCGGGGATAGATGCAGCCTGGAGAACCCCCCCCACCGTCCCAGCCCCCCCCCCCCCCCCCACTAGTCCTACTCAAGGAATGGTGGAGGATGGGGAAAGAATGACCTCCTGCAGCCCCCTGGTGGAGGCTTGGAGACCCAAGCTTCACTCAGGGCCACAAAGTGGAAATGGATGGATGTATACAGGGGGCAGCTATCACTGCAGTGAGAGTTCAGAGGAGGCAGCGGGCAAGGTTAGGGAAGGACCAGCAGCAGGAGACAGTGCAGGGGAGAAACACACATCAGCAACAAGAGCTTGTGAGCAGGAGCGGGAAGCGGGCCTGTCAGTAGGCGCCCAGAAGTTAGAGGCCACAAATGTTTCAACTTCGGTGCCAGTGGCTTTTATGGAAGGATGGGTAGGCGCTGGACCCTGTTACCCTACTATCTGGAGAGGCGAGGAGGGCTGCCCGGGTTTTACAAGGGGGAAATGGGGACCTCATTGCAGGCAGGGGCTGCCTCCTGGGATTCACAGTGTGGCCAGAGTGTGGTTGGATGAGTTCAGGGGTGGTGAGCTGGGAGCTAAGGGGAGGAGCGCTGGGTGGGTCTTTTTTTTTTCTTTAATTTTTGCTTATTTTTGAGAGAGAGTGGGGTGGCGGGAGGGAGAGAGAGAGCTGGGGAGGGGCAGAGAGAGAGGGAGACATAGAATCCGAAGCAGGCTCCCGGCTCTGAGCTCGACATGGGGCTCAAACCCGTGAACCGTGAGATCATGACCCCAGCTGAAGTCAGACGCTTAACCGACTGAGCCACCCAGGTACCCCTGGGCTGGTCTCAATGGAGTTCAGGACTATGGGAAAACCCCAGCTCAACCGTGTTGAGCTCAGTCAGCCTGGGTGTGTGCAGAGCCACAGCACAGGCCTTTGGCTGTGAGGCTGCATGAGGGAGAAAGGGTCTTGTCCTTTGTGTCTGTCTCCTGGTTTCAGCAAAAGCTTGGCCTCCCCCTAGCACCCCTCGGGGAGTGTGAGACTTTTGTGGATTTCAAGACCAGCGTGAGCCTGGGTGCAGCAGGATTGGAACACTGTAACTAGTTTCTGTGGGTGAATATTGAGGCCACCCTTTAATGTGCATTCAATTTCTGTTAAGGTCTATTCTCTTTTGAAACTCAATCTAGTGTGATTTGCTTTCATTTCATTTCAGAGAGATGGAAATCCAGGAATTCAGTTCTGTGGCAGAAATGCTTCGGCTGTACCGACGTTCTATTCTTCTGCGAGTACGGCAATTGTCGTTTTCAAATCCGAACTTCTCGACAGAAACTCCAGAGTGGGTTTCACTTATCAGATTGCAGGTGAGCCGTGGAACTTTGTCTGTTATTCAGAAAACCTGCCACCATCCCAATTCCTGCTAGAATGGACTCCTGTGAGCAAATTTGGGTCTGTTACCATAAACCATGTCTACAACGAGGTAAGAAATTTTAACTAGAAGCCAGGCCCACGTCCGCAGATGACTAAAGCTGGTTTCCGAGGAGGTAAAGTGAAAATAACACTAATTAAAATGTTTAGAATGCCAGCATATTTTTCAAATCCATGTAGTTAATTTAATTTAAATGTATACTAGTTATTTTATTAATTATCCACTTGGCCACAAATAGAAATCACTGTGTCTTACGAAATTATTTTGTAAAAAACAAAAAACCAAAAAACAACAAGTCTTGAAAGGGCTATTTGACTACAGTAACAATTGAGAAGTTTATTTCCAGGAGAAATTATTTGATGTTCATTTCAAGCTTAATTAAAACTAAAGCTGCTTTTGATTAAAACAAACACATAGTGGGGCACCTGGGTGGCTCAGTCGGTTAAGTGTCTGACCCTTGATCTCAGCTCAGGTCTTGATCTCAGGGTCATGAGTTCAAGCCCCATGTTGGGCTCCAAACTGGGTGGGAACCGACCTAAAAACAAACCACAAACAAATAGAAAAGCTTTTGGTGGTTTCACCCAAAATGATAAGGATGAACAATTTACTGATTCTATCAGAATGAGTAACTTATCAAAGGATATAAATAGAAATCTTCATACAAAAGTCAGTCATGGTTGCAGAGTCTTTGTGCCTAAAAAAAGCCTAAACGTCAACCGACTCCACTTAAATGTGATCAGAAGAGTACAGAGAATTCTAGAAAGTTCATCCTCAAAGGAGAATGCTCATATTTCATATTTCTCATGGGGGCGTTTTACGTTAACGAGACACCACATTGCATCCGCGCTACATGCTGTTACCTCACTTCCTATGACCCCAGTTATCCCAAAGGTGAGAGGGTTGAAATAGCTTTTTTCTCTAAAGTGTGTTCAAATTTAATAATCTTGAATTCTGTCAGGTTGAAAGAACACTAAAAGTTGGGATGCCTACATTAATTGCGATTTTTTTTCTCTAAGGTTGCAACAGAGAGTATAATAGGGCATTTGGCAATCTCAAGAGTCCGGGATGGCCAGATAATTATAACAATAACATGGATTGCACTGTTACTCTCACGGCCCCTCAGAACCACACCATTTCCCTCTTTTTTCATTCATTTGGCATCGAGGACTCAAGTGAATGCACGCACGATTTCTTGGAGGTAATGTACATTTGATCGCATCTAAAGGAACTATTTAAAAGATGGATCACTGAAGATTTTTCCCCTCTTTCTCTGCTACTTCTAATCTTGGATCCCTTACTTGTTCATGATTATTCATTATTCTTCCATCCCATAAATATTTACCAAGCATCCTTCTAGGTACAGGCACCGGAAATCCAGTAGGGAACAAGACATAGGCAGGGCCCTCGAGGCTCAGAGTCCATGGGAAAGACAGATAGGAAAGAGTCAATTCCCTCACACCTGGAAAAGACTAACAGAATCTGCACGGTCAGCAGACCTAATGCAGTTTGGGGAAGAGAAGCTTCCGGGTGGAGGGAGGCGATGTGTGGGTTTAGAGAGAACCGGCAAGGACCTGGAGGAAGCAGAGCCATGCTCCTGGGGCGGGGGCTGGCACTTTTGTGATTCTTCAGCAGCACCATGCAAATGCCCTCTGCATTCCTTCTGCCCTGCACCACCTACACTCAGTGAGAAGACCCATTACATTGTTCACAGGAAGATGTTCTAAATGAGCCCATTACCAGCACAGACAGCACGTGGAGCACAGCGCCTGTATTTTACCATGAAAACCCCAGAGCTCACGCGGGTGTTCTTTGCACACTCTTTTGGAAATGTATTCATTCTTAGGGAGCAGACTAAGGTGAAACCTGAGACTTGTATATACAAAATGCTGAATTCCTCCATGAAATGAATTTGAATCTAAATCTTACCCAAAGTTGCTCTAAATGGGCTTTGTTTCATGTAAACAAGAGTCTTCTGTAAGGTTTCCAAGCAGTTTATTTGCTCCTCTACATCTGTTAAGGAGTTTTATTATTCTGGGAAGCTCTCTATAGAATTAATCCAAATCTTTTGTTAATGAACATTCTGTTTTTCTTTGAGAGAGAGAGAGAGAGAGAGTCAGAGCAAGAGCAGGGGAGAGGGGCAGAGAGAAAGAGAATGTTAAGCAGGTTCCACGCTCAGTGTGGAGCTCGACACGGGGCTCGATCCCACTATCCTGGGATCATGACCTGACCCGAAATCAAGCGTCCGACGCTCAAACATAGGTGCCCCTTGCTAATGAATATTCTGCATCTATAGTGTAGCAAGTGCTGGAAGGAAGCCTGGCCCTTTATCATGGCGAATATACTTGTCATGGTAGGAAATGAGGAGGAGATGAATGTAGCAGGGAGGAAATGAGAGAACTGCAGTATTGTTTGCATCAATCAGGGCATTAAACGCAGACCTTTGTGCCTCACCCACTTCTGTGAAGTGTGAGGCAGGAGCCAGAGGAGGGGATACAGAGAAAGGACAGAATAATCCCGTCCGTTCAGAGCCACAGTGCAGCTACCCTGGGTCCACCTCAAGCCTGAGCTGACCGTCAGTGACTGCAGTTAACAGTCGCCATTTTCCTCTGGATGCTGGGACGTGCAGGCTAGCTCTCCAGCACCAGAGGTGGGAACTACTCCTCCTGGCTGCCCTTCCTATCCCATGGAAGTTGGTTTGAAACTTCCTGTCCGGTAAGCAAAGACAGGAAACTGCAAGTGTGGCCCGTAAAGTGTAGCCAAGTCTGGTTTTTGATGGCAAGACCGTAGCAGGGCTTATCGGCAGCCGTAACAGCAAACCTCCCCATCCCATTGACGTTAACCACGGCAGGAACAGAAACTTCCTGGTGAGGATTCGGACCGTGTTACTACCACACAAAAGCCAAGCTCTGGACCACATTTGGAATCTGCGTTTGTTTTTAGTGCCTTCATCCCCCCTTTTCAGGATCGTCTGCAGGCTCAAGGATGCCCCATCCCCCCTCTACAGAGATAAATGAATAGGATGCTAGTGGGACTTGAGATCGAACTTACACTCTCAGAGCACGGCCTTCTCAAACAGGGCCCAGAGGAAAGAGACCCAAAGGGAAGAATAGAGTGGTAGGGGTGCCCGGGTGGCTCAGTCGGCTGGGTGTTTGACTTCAGCTCAGGTCATGGCCTCACGGTTCCTGAGTCGGAGCCCCGCGTTGGGCTCTCCACTCTCAGTGCAGAGCTCACTTTAGATCCTCTGTCCTCCTCTCTCTCTGCCCCTCTCCCGCTGTGCTCTCTTTCAAAAATAAATAAACATAAAAAAAAAAAGAATAGAGTGGTAGCAGGTCTGACCTTCCAGCATTCTTGAATATGGCAGCCTTCTCTGAATGCAGGTAGTTCACTGGCTATGCCAACTATGGCAAGGCCACTCAGCAGCATAATCCAAAAAGGACAAAAAGGCACTGTTTTCTCCCACTGGCTACTGCAGAGACCTAAAAAGAATCTCGGTTTAGATCAACACCAAGACTAACCATTGTGCCTCTTATGACTTAAGACAGCCAGCAATTAGCCAAATGCTAAACTATGAAATTATAAAGGCAACGGAGGAACTTCCAAGAATTTTGAATACATATGTCAGTAAAATCTCCACTCATACCTGTTGAGCTGGTTCCAGCTCTCCATTGCCTCGGTAACATTTGCTTAATACTCCTCAAGAGTCTTCCTCCGAATAGGGAGGCTGTGAATGCGCAGAAGGAACACTGGGAACAGAAGGTGGTCAGGTTCACTGTGGTTACCCATTCTCACACACTGACTCATTGCCATTTTTTATATGCCTCTCCTCCAAGCAGTGAATCTAAAAAAACAAAAACAAAAACAAAAAACTATTCAGCTTCAGAATGTTTTTAAAATTACCTAATAGTCAAGTTTTATAAATTTATTGAGTTGTGTCCTTTTCCTATGCAGAAATTCCTTGGTTTTGGACTTTATTATATGTCCTACATTGATTTTTTTTCATAGCCCCTTCATAGCCAAGCAATTTTCAAAGGGAAAAAACCATACACACGGTATAATGAAAAAAGTACAATAGAAGTGACTGGAAACGGAGCAGGCAATATCCCCCTCCAATCTTTTGGAAATTTCACAGATATTTCTGAATTCAAATGCAAATGGTTTTTGATCTACAAACTGGATGTTTCTCTCCTTTGTAAGAGAACGTGACTTCTGTGTGTATGTTCAGAAAACTCTTCATTCTTAAGTACACAAAAAGACAAAGCTTTTCCAAAAGAGGTTGTCACTCAGATGGTCTCATGTCTCAGTGGATGGCAACGGCAAGTCAGAGAAGGAAGAATAAAATGCTTAAGTATAATAATTAGTGGCTCATTTTTCAAGGTAAGAAACGGCAGTGACAGCAGCTCGCCCTTACTGGGCACGTACTGTGGAACCCTGCAGCCAAATCCTATCTTTTCTCAAAACAATGAACTGTACCTACGGTTTAAGAGTGATGGTGCAACTTCCAGTCTTGGATATGAAATTGTCTGGACCTCATCACCCTCTGGTAAGACACTTGCACTTTGTAAGGGAAATTGATGCAAGGGAGGAAAAACTTGGAGGGGGGGGTGGTGTCTCATAAAAAAGGACAATTAAAAGTGACCTTACCTCTTAGCCATCTGTATACTGTATTGTTTTCCAATAAATATAGAGATTTTTGTTAACAATGACAGTACAGATATCCTTTTTAATTCTACTCTCATTATTTCTACATTACATGTTTCTTGTAATATGAAGAGATATAGAAAGAGTACAGATATATGAATATACATACATATAAAACATAGATATGATATACATTTTTAAATTCCTTTATAAATTCTGATTTTGCCATATTTTTAACTCTCGGTTTGATCATCAAGGTAGTTCTCTGAGAATTAAAAAAAAAAAAATGTGTACCTAAAGCCAAATTACTTACACATACTTGGATGTAAGTAAACAGCTGTGCCTTTGATAGCACCAGTCATTTTTCAGCAGTCCCGGGGGTGAAAGTGCATTTTTTCAGGGAAGTCAAGTAACTTCCTGCATGTTTTGTTGGTTGGTTGTCAAGTAACTGAAGGAAATTTAAGTCATGTTAATATATTTCACTCAAGAGAGGAGGAGTATCTTTATGAGAAGTCCCGTTGAGGTATTTCAAAATATCTAAAAATTTCCAAGTAAGAATGATAAAAATGACTTAAATATACTGAGGGACAAGAAATAACTTAAATCTTGGCAGCTAAAGATGCTTACACATGATCTCCGATGCCCTGATTTTGCAGCGGAGGAAATAAAAATGAGGTTAATGAGTTTTCCAGAATGCAGAGCAAGATTTTGGCAAAAGCCAAGACCAAACCTCCAGGGGTCAGACACCCAGCCCAGCGCCATTTAATCTTACCATGAGGTTTCTTTCTGTTAAGTGGGATGTCTGGGTGCCCAGGCTATCTGGTCTAAATAATGACAGCATTTGCAAATTAACACCAGTACTTACAGGGCTCTGTTTTTGAGTATGTCAATCTCGGTACTGTCAGTTATAAGCCCAGGAAAGTCATTTTACAATTAAATAATTATTGTCAAAACCTACAAGGATACAGTCTTTCAGGTCAGCCCTGGAATTCCACTTTTAATTTTACTTCACTCCCGTCATTATCATCAACTTGCTGCATATGGAGAGCCCTACGCCATCAAAAGTACACAACAACTTTAATTACTCTCGCCTACAGCTATTTTATCAAGTTCTTTGTTTTCCCAACCCACTGTTTTCAAAGAAAGGACTTAGAGGAAGTGGTCCCAAGTCATGATATACAGGGAAAAGAATACATGGTAGGGGTGGGGGAAGGTAGGATGAGGTGGTGTTGAGGCAGTGGGGATATAGCCCACAGAAGGAACTGGAAAGGGCTTTCTGCCACCTCTGTTCTTGCAGAGTGTCTCAGCACCTTGAGAAAATTGCAACCGTCTTCCTGCCTCACAAGGAGATGGTTTCCACTTTGTTGAATATAACGGCCTGTGTTGGTTTCCTTGTAGGCTGTGGTGGAACTCTTTACGGACACAGTGGCTCCTTCACCAGCCCTGGCTACCCGGGAACTTACCCAAACAACACTCACTGTGAATGGACCATCATTGCTCCTGCTGGCAGACCTGTCACGGTCAGCTTTTACTTTGTCAGCATTGATGATCCCGGAGACTGTGTCCAGAACTATCTCATACTCTACAATGGACCAGATGCTAATTCTCCAGCCTCTGGATCATACTGTGGGGCAGTGAGTAAAACAAACATTTTTAAATTCCCATTTATTATTTTTAAATAACTTAACTGTACACTTTTAAAGGCAGACACATGCAAAGTACAAAGCACAAGTCTTTTGCAAATTTCAGCAGTTTCCAGATTTTCCTTTCTATTTGGGGAGCACGAGTGCCACCTAGTGGGCACTGCGTTAAATTAATAGTAATAGTTCCCAGACTCCACTGCATCACAATCGCTTTGTGCAGTCATGTAGGGGTCCAGACTTCCAGTGCTCACTCCCATCCACTTAACCAGAATTTCTAGGACAGGGGCTGTTGTACGTTGTTTTTTAAAAGCTCCATACGTGATTTCAATGCACTTCCCAGGGTTGAATACCCATATTGTTTTCTCCATGAATACAACTACAGACCATTTGGACACCTGACTCCATTTTATCTACTTCTTGTTGAGAATCGTAGGAATTCTTTGAAGAAATAAATAGAGATATTGGAAATGGGTCTAGTAACTAGTAGTTGTTCTTGTAAAGTTCTGGTGTGATAGATCTCCCTTAAACGTCAAGGTAGGATTCTGACAGGGACTCAATTTTGCTTGCGTCTGTCCTCGGCACCTTCTCGTTTTATGTGAAAGTAGATACGGAGCTTTCCAGTAAGGGAGATGTGACCACAGTAGAGAGAATATCAGTTCTTGCCGTTCTGCTCTTTATTTATTAGCCTTGCCAATTAATTAGGCAGTGAACTACAGCAGCTAAAAATCTAAAGAGTTGTTTGGTTTTTCTAAATTGAGATGCAATTGATATATAACATATTAGTTTCAGGTGTACGACATGAATTTTGTGTGTGTGTGTGTGACCAGAACTTTTAAGCTCTACTCTCTTAGCAACGTTCAAATAGACACTACATTCCCAGGGCTTACTTATAACTGGGAGTTTGTACCTTTTGACAACCTTCATCCATTTCACCAATCTCCCACCTCCCGCCTCTGGCAACCACCGGTTTGTTCTCTATATGTGAGAATTTGGTTTTTTGTTTTCGTTTCATTTCATTTTGTTTTTTTAGATTCCACAAATAAGTGAGATCATGTAGTATTTACCTTTCTCTTTCTAACTTATTTCACTTAGTATAATGATCTCAAGGACCTTCCGTGTTGTCACAAACAGCAGGATTCCCTTCAATTTGTGGCTGGATAATACTCCCTTATCATCACATTATAAATATACAAATATATAATATTATAAATATAGATCCTATATATTTATCCATTCGTCCATTGATGGACAGTTAAATTGCTTCCACATCTTGGCTATCATAAATAATGCTGTGATGAACACAGGGGTGCAGATATCTTTTCAAGTTGGTGTTTTTGTTTTTTTCTGGATAAATTCCCAGAAGTAGAATTGCTGGGTCACATGGTAGTCCTGTTTTTAATTTTTTTTTTTTAATTTTTTATTTTCAACGTTTATTTATTTTTGGGACAGAGAGAGACAGAGCATGAACAGGCGAGGGGCAGAGAGAGAGGGAGACACAGAATCGGAAACAGGCTCCAGGCTCTGAGCCATCAGCCCAGAGCCCGACGCGGGGCTCGAACTCACGGACCGCGAGATCGTGACCTGGCTGAAGTCGGATGCTTAACCGACTGCGCCACCCAGGCGCCCCGTGTTTTTAATTTTTTGAGGAATCTCCATACTGCCTTCCACAGTGGCCGCACCAATTTGCATTCCCACCAACAGTGCACGAGGGTTCCCTTTTCTCCACGTCCTCGCCAACGCTTGTTATTTCGTGTCTTTTTTATGATAGGCATTCTAACAGGTATGAAGGGATATCTCATTGTGGTTTTGATTTGCATTTTTCTGATGATTAGTGATTTTGAGCATCTTTTCACATACTTGTTGGCCACCTGTATTCTTTGGAAAAATGACTATTCAGGTCCTATGTCCATTTTTTAAATCGGATTGTTTGTTTTTGCTATTGAGTTGAGTTCTTTATATATTTTGATTGTTTTTTAATTCTTTATGTATTTTGGATGTTAACCCCTTATCAGATACATAATTTGCAAATATTTTCTCCCATTCAGTAGATTGCCTTTTTATTTTGTTGATGGCTTCCTTTGCAGTGCAGAAGCTTTTTAGTTCGATGTAGATCCTTTAGTTTATATTTGCTTTTGTTGCCTTTGCTTTTGGTATCACATCCAAAAAATCATTGCCAAAAACCGATGTCAAGAAGCTTACTGCTTATGTGTTCTTCTAGGAGTTTCATGGTTTCTGGTCTTTAATTCATTTGGAGTTGATTTTTATGTGTGGTGTAGTTTCATTCTATTATATGCGAATAGCCATGTTTCACGGTGCCATTTATTGAAGACAGAAAGGTTATGAAAATAAACCCTAAAAGGAAACTGCAGATGTTAACAGGGGAGAGTCGTACACTTTACTGATATGATTGTTTTAGTTGGAAGAATATGTGTTTCCGTCAGAAAAATTAAAATTTTAGTACGAAGTTGGATTGGAAATTCAACTTTTATGACAATTTTATTGAGGTATAATTCACGTACCATAGAATCCATCTACTTAAAGTGTACATTCAATTGTTTTCAGTAGATTTAGAGTTATGTAGTTCAGAGTTGTCACCGCAAACAATTTTAGAACATTTCCTTTCTCCCAAAAGAAACCCTGTATCCACTACCAGTTAATCTCCATTTCCCTTTGATCCTCACCTCCCACCACCAATATTCTTTTTTGAGGTATCCATATTACTTCTTAGCAAGATTCCTTCTAGAAAAATATGCAGGTTTATGTAAATTCAACAAAATTTCTTTATGTAGTACTTTCTTCCTAGGCTAACGTTTCCAGAAAGATGCTCAAATGTGCAAAATGTGTAATTGGTTCTTTTTTTTTTTTTTTTTTTTTTCCAATTTTAGGACACGAACATAGCTCCCTTTGTGGCCTCCTCACATCGGGTCTTCGTAAAATTTCATGCAGAGTATGCACTGCGGCCATCAGCCATCCGGTTAACTTGGGACAGCTAACTATGTAACACGGTGTGGTGGCTGTACTGCAGGGCCCTCGGGCATGAGCACAAGTCTGCCATCCTGATGCGGGATTCTGCCTCTGCCACTGGGAATAATCTGAATTTTGCTTTCACCAACGTATGTGTGGAATCAATATGCATACATTATATTTTTGTTTTAATATAGAATGTAGCTTCATTAGCCTTGGCTGTGCTTGTCACCCTTCCTTCTAACACTTTGAGCCGAAAAGTTCCTAAAATCCCTTATAAAGTTGGAAATGATTATGGCAAACGTGACGGAAACTGTCAAAAGTTAATGATAAAACAGGAGTATGATTTTCACTGTGAATGTCAAATGAGGGGTAATAAACAGTAATGAATTGTACGTGATGACGCTGCACTCATTTTTAACTCATTAGCATTTAGTCCTTCACTAGCAGGTGTAGGTTTTCAAGTTGAATTTTTACATGTGGATGAATTATGCAGATCCTTCAGAATATGAACTATGGAGCCATGCTGCCTGCATTGACCGTTAGCCCTCCTTGTTGAAGCTTCCTTAACTTCTCTGAGCTTTCATTTACATGTGTCCCACCATTGCCCATTTCTAGCTTACCAGCACTGTATGTAAAGCCCTACATAGCTTAACAACGCTTTTGTAAAGTTTTCTGCTGCCTTTAACCAAACATGTTATGCTAAATATGCAAAGTTAAGTCTTCGTAACAACATGGGACAAAGTGAAAGGAAGACGCTGTGGAATGTGTGACTTCATCCTACTCAGATACTCAAGTTCCAGAAAAATTGCTTCTGCACAGAGTACAGAGCCACGTGAATAAAACATTCTCACCTTTACAATTCCCGCTTCCTTGAACTCTGTGTTATGGGTAGATACATGACTTTCACAGACGACCTATTATTGGCCGGAGCCGTGAATGCACTGAACGGAACCATCCAATCCACGGGGTCCTGACAAGCCGGGGCAATGGACAAAAACTCAAGATGAAGTTCCGTAGGGGGAGATACAACATTTTGCTCTTTTACCTGAAAATGAATCACAAAGGTACAGGATATAGAGCAATTTGACACTAACATGTGAAAGGACGGGAATTTTATCTGAAGGCAAGACAAACATATGCAGCTGTCAGACAGTAAAAGGATTTGATCTCAGGTCGCGTCATGAGAGTAATGGTATCCACAAGAGTTATGCACAGAGAGATGCACTTTCCCAGGAGGTACATTAAAATATCTAGGAGGCACAAAGGTTTCAAGAAAACACAGGCAATATTATTGTGTAATTTTTTTAATGTTTATTTATTTTTGAGCGAGAGACAGAGAGAGAGAGAGAGAGCAGGGGAGAAGCAGAGAGAGAGAGGGACACAGAATCCGAAGCAGGCTCCAGGCTCTGAGCTGTCAGCACAGAACCCAAAGCGGGGCTCTAATCTGCAAACTCTGAGATTGTGACCTGAGCCAAAGTCAGATGCTTACCCGACTGAGCCACCCAGGCACCCCATCTTTTTCTTTTAATCAGAATTGTTTGGGCTATGTAGAATCTTTTCTTGGGACTAATCTGGAGATTGTTTTTGTATTTTTATGAAAAATGAGTTCGGAATTTTTATTGGGATTGCTTTGAATCTATAGGTCGCTTTGGGTAATACGGATGTTTTCACAATATTAATTCTTCCAATCCAAGAACATGTGATATCTTTACATTTATTTGCGTCTTGTTCAATCTCTTTATCATTGTCTTACAGTTTTCAATGTACAGGTCTTTCACCTGCTTGGTTAAATTTATTCCTAAGTGTCTTTTTTTATTGTTTTTGATGCAGTTGTAATTGGGATTGCTTTTTTACTCTCTCAGATAGTTTGTTGTTAGTGAATAGAAATGCAACTGATTTCTGTATGTTGATTTTGCATCCTGCTCCTTTACTGAATTCACTAATTAGTTCTAACAGTTTGTTTTCTTAGTAGATAGAATCTTTAGGGTTTTTTATATGTAAGATCACATCATCTCCCATTAATAAGATGCATCTAATTTCCGCTGGTTCTGTTTTAATTCACTTATTTATACATACTTATTGAACATTTACTACATGGCGTGTACTAAGAACAACCAGGGATAAAGTAGTGAACAAGACAGCCATACATACAACTGATGTCCTCCTACTTCAAAAATCCCATTACCCACGTCCATCTTGTCTGGTTTCCTGAGCCTGTCCTGAGGCAAAATTTTTAATTTCCTTAGCTGGTGAAACTTATATTAAGCCACCTTCCCAGATCTGGTGGTCAAGTAATAACTTTCTGGCTCCCAAACTGCATGATCACGGAGCTCCATCAGGAGCGATCAGCCCTGCACAGAGCTAACAATCAACAAGTTCACACTGGTGCAGGCCTCCTGGTTGTTAAATACCGAGATATACCCAAATGCTGCTTGCGAGCCATAGAGCAGAATCCAAAAAGCTATAACATAAAATGAATGAGTTTGAGGGGTGGGTGAGGGGAGGTCTTACTTGGAAGTTAATGGAACGTGATAGGCCACGTGGGTCTGAAGGAATACAAGCGAGTACAAATGTAAAGCAAGGGAAAGTACTACTGTTCACAGCTGATCGCACACCGAACCGAGAAAGTCTCGTGGTTACCTTCTGACCCCATCCCACTCTAGGTGACATTGGGAACTTGAGAAGAGCAGGGCGGGGACAAGAGACAAACTCCAGTACCCACCTCGCCCCTCCGGCCTCCCCAGGGTCCAGCAAACAAAGGGCTGATGCTTGGCATAGAAGGTGGCTTTAGGACCCTGTTCCAGCACGGTCTGATTTCAGTTCTCCTGGTAATACCCATCCCTACCTGCTTATATCTGGCAACCCGGGACTGGGGCGAGCCAGGCTTCCACTCCTACCTGACCTCTTTCCCCTTCGAGTCTCTGTCTCCCTAAACAACTGGACCTGAGCAGGAAGAACAAACCTCATGCCTTTTAGTCTTCAAGGGTAAGTCTAGCCATTATTGGCCAGACTTACCCTTGAGGTAGCTCAGCAGGAGGCCACCACTGGCTCTTTCTGGACCCAGGGGAATATTCTGTCACTCCAGGCGTTCTTGTGAATCCCTAGGGCATGGTCGGGGCCAGTGACGGTTGGGGGCTAAGAGATGTCATAATTTGCCATAATTTTCTATTACATTTCAACTCCGTTTACTGGAAGGAATTTGTTAAAAATATGCCACACGCTTACCAAGGGAGTACTAACAGTATTAATTATATTAAGAAAAATTAGAACTGGGATGCCTGGGTGGCTTAGTCCGTTGAGCGTCTGACTCTTGATTTTGGCTTAGGTCACGATCTCATGGTTCATGGGATCAAGTCCCACATTGGGCTCCATGTTGAGAGTACAAAGTCTGCTTGGGATTCTCTCTCTCTCTCTCTGCCCCTCCCCTGCTCCCAGGTGCTCCCTCTCTCTCTCTCTCAAAATAAACTTAAAAAAAACCCAAAGAATAATTAGAACAAATATCTATGTAACACTTGCCCTCTGCGAGGTGTCATTCTCATATATCACTCATTGAAATAAAACACTAAGAATGATCACCCCCATTTTACAGTTGAGAAAAATGAGGTATGAAAACTTATATAAAACTTGAGTGACAGAGCTATGATTCTAACCTTGACAACCACCCAAGAGTGTGCCTCCCATTCAGCCTGAAGCAGTAGGTGTGAACTTATTAAATATGAGATATTATTAAATATTATTATAAAGTATTTTCATAGGCCTATCAAAGTTATTAAAAAAGATTGTTATATGACCTAGAAAAAATTTTTAAATGTAATTGCTGTTAGTTTAGTAAAAAAATAGAGATCATACAACAGCATCCAAAATAATGGAAAAAAAACTTTTTACCTATGGGATTACAAATCACCCCATGGCTATCCATTTAAAGAGGAAGCTATTGGAAGAAAAATGATATATTAACTATTGGATATTTCATGAAAAATTGGTTTTTCAAATTTTAATTTGATAACTATACATAAATGTATAGAAGTCTAGAGAATAAAAAGGCATTTTTAAAATTAATGACATGTAATAATTTATGTAAATTTGCTAGTTGCCATAATCTAGTGTACCTTGTGTGGCCCAGGCATCTTCCATATCTATCTTTGATTGGAGCACTCTGTGGGCTGGGGGTGGGGGGTAGAACATTTCTCCCAATGGGAAGGAAGTATTGAAGCACAGACCGTATGTAAGCACAGAGCACTTGGCAGTGAGGCTGTGGAAGGGATTTAAGCTCTGATAAATATGAACTTTTGCATGGATGACTGTCTACATAATTTGCAGGGCCCAGTCCAAAAGGAAAACTCAGGGCCCCTTGTTCAAATCTTATTAGACATTTCAAGATGGTGACAGCAGAGCATTAAACCAAACATGGGGCCCAGCTAAGCATGGAACTTTGTGTTACTGCACAGGTCACATATCCAAGGAGCCTGGGCCCCTTTTCCGTGTTATAAAATTCTGGAACTTAGGGACGTGTTTTATTAATAATTACACTGGCAAAGGGCACCTGGGTGGCTCAGTCGGTTAAGTGTCAAACTCTTGATTTCGGCTCAGGTTATGATCTCACGGTGGTGAGACTGAGCCCTGCATCAGGCTGCACACTGGCAGCATGGCGCCTACTTAGGATTTTCTCTCCCTTTCCCTCCACCCCTTCCCCACTCGCTCACACATGCGCATGTGCTTTCTGTCGCTCTCTCAAAAAAAAAAAAAAAAAAAGAGCTGTACTTGCAAAAGTGAAGGGAAGGAGAGGAGAATTATGAAGAAATGAAAATAAATTTCTGGAAAAGAGGAAGTGAATGAAAGCATGATGACAAGTGAATCAGAAAAAAAAAGAAACTGCGGCCCAAAGTAATTTCCAGACAGATATGCAGCAGAATTGGGAATCGGCTTTCCAGGCACTACGTGGATATGGGGCTGGCAGGTGCAGCGTGAGGAGGTGAGACCAGCAATGCAAGTACTGTATTAGCCGGAGCACGCCATTCACCGTCTCCCTGCCCCCGCAAAGGCAGCCATGTGACTACACCGCAGGCACAAAACTGGGACACCTCCTCTGGAGAAATTTAACCCACAGCCCAGGTAAAATTAATGCTGACCTAGGAAGGAAACAAATACGCATCACAAATAAAGGAGGAAAACAACCACACCCTGGCTATCTAGAAAAATTAGTTCGGATCTTCATGCGTGAATATGAAAAAACAACCAAGAATCACCAGACAGGAAGACCTGCAGTTGTGTGAATGCGAAATCACTGGATAACATAACAGAAAAAGGGCACAAGAAAACACAATTCAGTCAACAGAAGAGAAATCTGAAAATTGTTATCCTCAGAGGGTCACCAGGGTGGCTCAGTCGGTTAAGCCTGTGACTTCAGCTCAGATTATGATCTCCAGGTTTGTGAGATGGAGCCCCATTAGGTGGAGACCCTGTGTCGGGCTCTGTGCTGACAGCTCAGAGCCTGCAGCCTGCTTCAGATTCTGTGTCTCCCTCTCTCTGCCCCTCCCTGTTCACTCGTTCTCTCTCTCTCTCTCTCAAAAATAAATAAACATTAAAAAAAATTTTTTTAAAAAGTGTTATCCAGAGATATTTGAGAAGAGTGCGCTCATCAAACAAAAGTTCGGGGCTAATGTAATCAAGGAGGAGATCTTAGGCAGTATTTTTGGTTAATAGCCAGAACTTCTTAAAATTTTAATAGAAGGTTTGGAAGACAACATTAAGATATCTCCGAAAACGTTAAGTAAAAAAAAGATAAATTAATGAAATACATGAGGTGGAAAACAAGATACCTATAGGAAATTGTCCTAGGATGCTGCCCTCTGACAGATTTCCTGAAGGTGCGAAATCAGAGAAAATGGCTGGAAAGACATTTCAAAGAAATAACAGAAAAAAATTTCCAGAGAGGAAGAGAGAAATGAATCTTCAGCTGGAAGGGCCCAAACGGATGCTAAACAGATTAAATTTAAAAAGACCCCCAATTAGATTATGGTGGCATTTCAGAACATGATAAACAATTCAAAGATCACAAAAGCTTCCCAAGAGAAAACAACAGTTCTCCCGCAAAGACTGGAGGAGACTGACACATTTATGGGCATCAACATTGGAAGCATAGATCGATCGAACTATGCTTTTGAGATCTAAGAGAAACTGATATTGAACCTAGAATTCCATGGTAGGCAAATAAGAAAGGGTTGGGCAAAACAAGAACATTTTAAAACACAGAGCTACTCAAAATTTGTGCCTCCTATACATGGTCACAGAGAAGTTTACTTGAGCGGTACTCCAGCAAGATGTATACAAGAAAGGTCTTTAAACCCAGGAACCCGGTTAAAGAAACCACAGATCAGCTCTCAGCTGGAAGAGCAGAAATAATTAGTCTAAGTTAGAGCAGAAAGCTAGTAGGTTCCTAAAGTCTTCAAGAAGAATTGAGTGGATTTAAATCAACGGGAGATACGATAAAGAAGCTTACAGGAAGAAA
Organism: Puma concolor; assembly: GCF_028749965.1. Lineage (NCBI taxonomy): Eukaryota > Metazoa > Chordata > Mammalia > Carnivora > Felidae > Puma > Puma concolor. Next base: position 127,712,187 of record NC_141673.1, read on the forward strand.
AAGAAAAGCAGTTAGAAACTCCAGTAAACACACACACACACACACACACACACACACACACACAAAACAAAAAACCAACAATGAAAATTGCATTTAAAAACTCATCATTCAATAGAAAGCATACTAAAATATGTCATAATTTTGAGTGTAGTAATAAGAAAACAGAAGTCATTTATCTGTGTGTATTCCCCCTCATGTGACACAGAGGTCCGGGACTCCGAGCTGGGTGCTGGGAATACAGACCCCGTGCAGTTCTTGCGTTTGAGCTCCTGATACAGCGGGAGGCAACGACTGCTGATAAATGGAACCTCAATTATAGAAGAAGTACAAAGAGAGGCAACTTCTCGCTTCTCCACCTCCCAAGCCCAGCTACAACACCCTGACCCCGCAATCCCCCTCCAAACCTTCCCGCTTCCGCCCAAAGCACTCAGTGCTTCGGCCCACGAACCGAGCCTGCGCCAACCCTACTGCGCAGGCTCCCAGGCGGGTCCGCGCGGATTGCAAACCCAGTGGCATTCCCGGGGACGAACGAACCTCGGGGTGGGGCGGAGTCTCCAGGCCAAATGACGGACGTGATTGGTCAGCCCCCGGGTACACATTCCTTTGTGGGCGGAGCCTCACCCTAGAGCCACGTCTAGTAAACTGTTTTCCTAATTTGGAAAGGGTCAGGCGCGGGCGGGGCGTGGAGCGGCGAGCCGCAGGGTGTGCGCTTGCGCCGAGCTCCGGGACAGGGCGTGTTCCCCGTTCCGGTCCGCGTTTTGCTCCGAACGAGTGCATCTCTTGCCACTCAAGTGCGCCCTGCGGAAACCTGTGGTTCTCTCGCCCCACCTGTTAGGTGCTGCCTTCCGCGGTGAGTGTGTGTGGTTTGTACTTGGGTTCGCCTCTCCCCGCGCCACCGGAGTAGTACTGGACGCTTCCCACGCTCTTGCTCCGCCCCGCCCCCTCCCTGCACCCGGACCCTGCCGGCCGTTGCCCACCATCCAAGCCTGGGGGAAAACCGGACAGTGCCAGCCCGGGGCGTCTCCCCTTTCTCTCCCTGCACCGCCCTGACCGTCGCCCACGTGCTTGTTGTTGTCATTGCTACAGAACATGTCCAAGTCTCTGAAAAAGTTGGTGGAGGAGAGCCGGGAGAAGAACCAGCCGGAAGTGGACATGAGTGACCGGGGCATCTCCAACATGCTGGATGTCAACGGCTTGTGTAAGTTCTCGGGCAGGGTCTTCCCCTTGGAGCCGCTGGAGGGTTTACAAAATTTCCAAGTAGCTGCCGGCCGTGGTATGAGAGGTTGTAAAGATTTACATCCCGTTCCCTGCTTGTCAACCTCGCTTGTGGAGAGCTTAGCCCAGAAAGTTTGCAATCAGAATTACGCTCCGTTCCGATTGGAAGATGAACCTGAGAGTCCAGGGAAAGAATCACACAGATAGGTGTAGCTGTACCTCATTGTTATCAATGCTGATCGTTTGCATTTGGGTGGATTTCCCACACAGTGTACTTAATACCCACTTTATTTTCAATTGAAAATCATTTTGGGGGCGCCTAGGTGGCTCAGTCAGTTAAGCGTCAGACCCACTCTTGGTTTCTGTCCAGGTCATGATCTTACCGTTCTTGAGTTTACTGCTTGGGATTTCTCTCTCCCTCTCTCTGCCCCTCCCCTGTTTGCGGGCAGGCTCGCAAGCTCCCTCTCTCTCTCAAAAAAATAAACATTGGGGCGCCTGGGTGGCTCGGGTCAGTGAAGCGGCCGACATCAGCTCAGGTCGTGATCTCACCCTTTGTGAGTTCGAGCCCTTCGTCCGGCTGTGCTGACAGACAGCTCGGAGCCTGGAGCCCACCTCTGATTCTGTGTCTCCCTCTCTCTCTGCCCCTTCCTAGCTCACGCTCTCACTCTCTCTCTCTGTGAAAAATAAATAAACTTAAAAAAATAAAATAAGTAAACATTAAAAAAAGAAAATAATTTTTGAATCATGCTTCCTTTCTCCTAATACAGTCTCTGATCCTTGAACAATTGCCACAGAAAAGTTATGTGATCACTATTCTTATGCCTGGAGTATGTTAAACGTTTCTTGACTCTCTACCCTTTTTTGGCTCTTTATTCTACTTAGTTGAGGCTTTTCTAACCGCCTTCTTGTGCTACTGTGATGTCTCCCTAACTTTCCCTCTTCCAGTTTTGCTGAGCCTGTTTACCCACTTTTGTTTTCAAGTGTTGGTTTTCTGCAACATACCTTACTGTGTAGCTCTCCAGAGATTGCAAAGTCGCATGTCCATTAGGGCCAGGTGAAGCTGGTCATGGACTTCCTAAGAGGTATCTCATCTGAAGAGGGTGGCTGCTACACCTGCTACTCACATCCAAACAATTGTCACCACCTGGGGATGTGGATTTAGTGTTGCCAGAGTTGTTTTTTAAGAAGCCAAGAATCCAGATTTTTATATGAAATTTCCTAAGTTTTAGACGTTGACAACCAATTCCAAAATTTGAAAAATAATTTCTTTATAATTTTTTTAATGTTTATTATTTATTTTTGAGAGAGAGAGAGAGAGCATGAGCGGGGGAGGTACAGACAGGGAGACACAGAATCTGAAGCAGGCTCCAGGCTGCAGGCTCCGAGCGGTTAGCCCAGAGCCCGACGTGGGGCTCGAACTCATGAGCTGCGAGATTATGACCTCAGCCGAAGTCAGATGCTCATCCGACTGAGCCACCCGGGCGCCCTGAAAAATAATTTATAGGTGAAATAAAACTCTTCTTCAGGCAGAATGTGGCTTAAGGTTGGACCTTCTCCCTTCAACACTTCTCCTGGTTGTTCATTACCAACAGTAATGCTCCAGGTTCTTTGGCGTGACAGGCAGAGCCATTCTGAATCTGACCGAAACCTACCTTAGTGCCTGTCCTTTCCATGCATTTGTTTTCCCAGCCACACTGAACAGATTGCCCGTCCCGAACCAGGGCACACTCTTTCAGGTCTTTGTGCTTTCGGAGTATTGTTTTCTTCTTCTCCTTTCCCCCCCACATCTTTTTACTTATCTGTCAAGAGTTAGCTTAGTCGTCATAGCCTCTGTGAAGCCCTCTCTGTGTCGAGCAAACACCGCCCCTTCTCTGTGAAGTTGGATATGCCTTGCTTCGTGACTCTTGTTACACGGGACTGTGATGTGTTCTTCATGGAGATGTCTCTCGTCCACATTGGAGAGTGGGGGCAACGCTGTCGTGCGGTACTCATATTTGTCTGCTCTATAGTGCCGGGGACACAGTGGGTGCTCAGAAAAGTTGGATGGATCACGGAAAGCCTGACGGATTAGGCCCGAGAGTTGATGAGACCCAGACCAGGACGTGACTTTGGAGAAGGAGGGGAGATATCCAGACCTAAAAGATGATGGATTCCTGGTTAGGCATGGAGAGAGCAGAGTCACCTTTACTGTGAACGTGTGGTTTGTGCCCAGGACAGATGGGTGTTGGTGCTCTTGAACTATCTCTGCAGAAGGAAGGGGGGCGAGAAGTCCTAGAGTGTTTGTATTTGGTGACCCTAAGATGCCTGCCCTCCAGCTTTAGCTTTTGTGCTAATTAGCATCTCAGCCTCTTGAGATGTGTCGGCCTCTCTCAAGTGGTGATGGCATCTTGGGGGCAGCAACAGAGCCACTGTCCCTGGGACTGAATTGGCAGTTGCAGATCTGGATGTGTGCCTGTGCTGCCCCTTCCCGGCTCTGCTTAGGTCATGGTGACCCCCGGAGGCTCTGCTGTAACCGAGGATGGGGAGCGCGAGCGGGAGGCCTCTCTCTGCTGTACTTGTGGCCCCGTGGCTTTCTGCTCCCCATCATGGCCGAGGAGCTTTCTAGCCCTCGGCTTTGAAGACGTTTCTTGATGTAATATTTATAAGTAGGGAGAGTGGCATAGCTATTTCGGTTCACTCGCATTATCTCTTTGAAGCCTTGGCTTTTACTGAAGAAGAAAAGATAGCCACTTGCTTCCTGAGAAAGCTGTTTCCGGTGTAATATCTGGTGGTGCAGAGCAAGATCCTTATTCTCCCAGGGAAGTAGCTTAAGGAAGAGCAAGGCTGCGTCTCGGGGAGTTGGGGGAGTAAATTCGGAGATTTCGACCTCCTCCAGCTTCTGGGGTGTGTGGAGACCCACAGAGTGGCCCCTCTCTGCTGTAACTGCCTGACTTCTGGACTCCTGGAGTCGGGAAGGTTCCAGGATGCCTCCAGAAGCCCATTTCTTGACTGGGGCTCATTTATTGGTAGTACGCATAATGCTTACTGTGTATATTTTAACAATCTAGATATTAAAGTGTTTGACCTGGTTACTTAAACTGTAGCATAAGAATTCCCCTATTTCTTTACTGGTAAAATTTTAACTGTAACCATGAGGTTTTCTGTCTTAGTATGAAGATTCACCACGGGGAACGATTCATTTGCATGGGTAGGGAATGGTTGTTGTGTCTCAAGTTTTCCCTTCATCATCCTTTACTTTGTTTAGTTTCTCAAAAGATAAGAAATAAGTTTTGAAACTAAGAATGGAGGTTTTGTACTTCCTTGAAATGCGTGAACTGTCTGTCCTTCTGCGTGGGAGAATCGTGTCTTATAAATGCAGCACTTTACTTTCTCTGAGACGGTAAATTGTCTTTAAAAAATATTTTCAGGCGTTCAGGTCCCAAAAGCTTTGATGGGGAAGTCTTCATGGGCCAGAGACAGACATCAGACAGATGCTACTGTTTTCCATCCAGCCAGATTCTGGGTGGAGCCAGCGGCCCCCCCGCCCCCTGCCCCCCGCCTTCAAGTGGGAGAATACAGTGCTTACCAGTGGGGCCCTGGAGTTGCATAGGTTGGGTTCAGATCTTCATACTGTGGAACTTGCAAGAACCTACTTAACCTCTCTGAGTCCTCATCATCACATGGAAATGTAAGTGCCCACCTCGTAGGACCGGATTAGCCACGAGGGCACTGATGGATGTCAAGTGCTCAGCACCTCGCCTGGTACTACGTGAGCATATAGTGAATGTTGACTTTAATAGGAATATCCAGATAGAGCCCATAAGCCTCAGACGTAACCAGTTCCGTCGCAGTCGACAGTCTGGACCAAGGAGAGCGGGCTCGTCAGGCTGGGTCAGGCATTTGTCAGATGTTGACGTTTTCTGTGGTAACTTTACAGATCCCTAAGCATCTGGCACTTTGGCCTAGGATTCCTAAAGATTCGGGTTGCTCTTTCTTTGAAATTACTCCCTCATTTTATTTTCCTTCTTATTTTTTTTTTTTTTCCTACGTGGCATGAAATCTGCACACACATTCTCCTTAAAGCTTCCAAGAGTAATGGTAGCAATTTTGTTCTCTTTATTGAAGAGATTTCGCTCCAGACCTGTGCGGTGTGCAGCTGTCCTCACCTGGATGATAAAGCCGCTTTTGAAGGGCCCTGTAATCAGCTTCTGTGAGAGCAGAGAATCCCATTAGTAGCCAGGGAGACTTTTTTCATTTCTTTTATTTAAGTCTTTTGTGACTTTTTTTTTTTTTTTAATCTCTTCAAGTGTATTGCCCTGTGGATGTCAAACCTTTATCAGTTTTTTGGTGGGTTTTTTTTTTCAGGTTAGGCTAAAATATCTTTCAGATAAATTATAAAGAAAAATAACTCACCTTCAAGGCAGCGGTCTTTTTTTTTTTTTTTAATGTTTTGTTTATTTTTATTTTTTTTAACGTTTATTTATTTTTTGAGACAGAGAGAGACAGAGCATGAACGGGGGAGGGGCAGAGAGAGAGGGAGACACAGAATCAGAAGCAGGCTCCAGGCTCTGAGCCATCAGCCCAGAGCCCGACGTGGGGCTCGAACTCACGGACCGCGAGATCGTGACCTGAGCTGAAGTCCGACGCTTAACCGACTGAGCCACCCAGGCACCCCATGTTTTGTTTATTTTTGAGAGAGAGAGACAGAGTGAGAGCAGAGGAAGGGCAGAGAGAGAGGGAGACACAGAATCAGAATCAGGCTCCGGGCTCGGAGGTGACAGCACAGAGCCCGGCATGGGGCTCGAACTCACGAACTGTGAGATCATGACCTGAGCCAAAGTTGATGCTTAACCCGCTGAGCCACCCAGGCGCCCCGAGGCAGTGGTCTTTCTAAAGGACCATGCAAGATAATCAACAAACATAATCATGGGTTTTCTGGAAGGGCTGTTTCACAAGCTCTGTTAAACCTGGACATGGTCACCCCCTTAGTACTTTCTTATCAATATAGGCTGTCTTTGAGGAAAGATAAGGGAGCTGGAGGACATGTCACGTTAGCTGTAGTTCTTAGTAAGACCTTTCCTTTTTTATTTTTCTAACTTGCACAGATACGCCCACCATTGTGTTTTTAACCCTGTGGTATCCTGGCCTGGGAAGCCCTTTCCCCTCTTCTCCCAGCCAGCCTCCTGTACCCCTGTCAGTGCTTGCTGACAGATGGTATGATTGATCCATCCACTTCCCCGCCCCGGTGCTGTTTTTAACCCACCATCCCATCCAGCCTGGTTTACATGGCCCTTTGGGCCTGGTGTGCGCGCCTCTCTTGCCTCTGTACCTGGCACAGTGCTTGCAGAAAGCTCCCCCAGAAGGATTGCTCTCTGCTAAGAGCTGTGCCTCTGCAGGCTAGGGTAGAAAGCACAGTGCAGGGGAGGGAACAGGACCCAGGACTCCCCTACACGGCCCCCTCCCTGACTCTCCAGAGGGAAGCCTGGTTACAACTATCAGGAACGTGCTATAAACTGCTCAGTGTTCTAGTTCTGATTTTAGGACAGTGTAAAAACGGAAAATGTCTCATCCAGATAGGAAATAAAGGAAGAAAAAATATGATGCCTTTGGTGCGACTGAACATTTAATAATGAGTCAATTGACGTTGCGGCTTCGGTCAGCCTTGGCCTCTTATTTTTTGGAAGCAGCTTTTTTGTTACTAGCTGTGTAACCTTGGGCAAGTCACGTCATTTCTCTGCGCCTCAGGTTTCTCATCTATAAAGTGGGGATGATGAAAGTAAAGTAGCTACTTCAGAGACTCGCTGTGAGTCATTATCTGTAAAGTACCTAGTAGGGCATCTGGTGCATCATGTCTGAGTCCGTTTGGCTGTTGTGACAGTGCCTTAGACTGGGCGGCTTACAGGCAACAGAAATTTATTTCTTATAGTTCTGGAGGCTAGAAGTCCAAGGTCAGGGCGCGGGCGGATTCATTATTCCGGGAGGATTCGCTTCCAGGATTCACTTCCTGGTTCGTAGAACCTCCACATGGTGACTGGAGAATGAGCCTCTCTCAGGTGTCTTTTACAAGGACGCTAATCCCATTCCTGAGGGCTCCACCCTTTTTACCTCATCACCTCCCAAAGTCCCCACCTCCTGATACCATCAGAGATAGGGATTAGGTTTCAATATATGAATTTTGGGGCCATACACTTTAGTTCAGTAGCATGGCACGTATTCGTCTTCATCTTCACTATTTCTAATATCTGAAAATCTGTTTTATCCATGGTTGTGTAAAAAAAAAATGCAAAGCAGTGTCTGTTTACCTTTTAGAATTCTCGGTAATGGAGCTTCTCCAGTGACCTTTGCCTGCTTATCTCTCTGCTGCATGGTGTCTGGGCACCCAGTGCCAGACACCCGAATGAGAATTGCCAGGAAGTTAGATGGGCATGTCTGGTGTGACAAGGTCAGGAGGAAGAACCGTGGCCTCACACGGCAAATTCAGAGCCTTGGTCAACGTGGGAGGTAGTTGGGGAGGCAGCAGGGCATTTCACAGGATGTTGGTGGTGATGTGCTTGTGTCTATGGAGAATGACAGGCATTGAAAAATGGTGGCCATTTTCGACTAAGTGAAGTACCACAAATCCCCCAATAACTGTATGTTGAACTTCCTAGCATTTTTTCAGGATGGGTGCTATCCAAGCCAAGTCTCTGGGAGTTTCCTACCTACTGAAACTTTAAACTGTCCATTGATAAATTAATATTTGCTATGTTAAGGAAACTGTGAACTATATAATCAATCTGCAGTAGTTGGATTTTTAGCATCAGAAACTGTTAACACCCACCGCTTTGCCATTACAGCCAGCTCTTAATTGTGCTAATCAGTGCTAAAATCTATATGGTTACTAATTGAGAGCCGCATCACGTCTCCTCTTTCCATAAATTTACAGGAACCTGGTTCAAAGAAATTTTATCTGGTTATAGGAGATCCACTCCTGTAGTTACAGTTTTGCCAAGCAAAAGCTAGAGATGATTTCTTTACATTACCTTTGCTTTGAATAGCACGTTTGGGCACCCTGGTTTATTTTTTATTCTTTAAAGCAATTTCAGCATAAAGATGTGGCTGAGGAACAGTCCATGTAGATGAAATGCCTGGCCCGCAGGGGTCACTGTTGAGACTGTGTTTTCCTCAGGGCTTCTCATGGGACTTCCTGCCCCACGTAGATCAAGTGTCTGGCCGGCAGAGGTCACTGTTGAGCCTCTGTTTTCCTCAGGACATTCTACACCTCCCGCTCTGTCATCCAGTGCTACCTAGGCGGTTGCTTCCTTTCTCCTCATGCCGCCTCCTTTGGGTAGAGATAGCCCCCTTTATGGTACTTCCATGAACTTCACAGTCAAAGCAGCCTCACCTTTGTTATGTTCTGATTCCCAGTATCTTTTTTTTTTTTTTTTAATGATACTGCATTTTTTTTTTTAATTTTTTTTTCAACGTTTTTTATTTATTTTTGGGACAGAGAGAGAGCATGAACGGGGGAGGGGCAGAGAGAGAGGGAGACACAGAATCGGAAACAGGCTCCAGGCTCCGAGCCATCAGCCCAGAGCCTGACGCGGGGCTCGAACTCACGGACCGCGAGATCGTGACCTGGCTGAAGTCGGACGCTTAACCGACTGCGCCACCCAGGCGCCCCTCCCAGTATCTTTAATATTGTCATGTTTCATAATTACCTTGCAGGCCTGAACCCTATTGGAGACCCAGGGGCTTCTGAATGGAGAGGTGCTGACCAGTCAGTGCATTTCTCTCAGTGAAACACAAGAGAAATGGAATCTGCAGGGCCCCCTTTGGGCGGATTTCACCCATGTGTGATGCTTACTGATGTAAAAGAGTACTTTGGATTGGAGGTGTTGGTTAAACCAGGAAGACAGATGATAGTATAACATTCCCTGCTTTATTCGTCTGCCAGGGCTTCCATACAAAACCCCGCAGCCTAGGGGGTTACGGAACAGGCATTTACGCCTCGCAATTGTGGAGGCCGAAAGTCCAGGCTCAAAGTGTCAGTAGGGTTGGTTTCTCCTGAGTCCTCTCTGCTTGGTTTAAAGATGGCGGCTCCCTCACTGTGTCCTCACACGGTCTCTCCTCTGTGCGCACACGTGTGTGGTGTTTCTGTGCGTGTGCACTTTCCTCTTCTCAGGAGGACACCACTCAGCTTGGATGACAGCTCACCCTAACAGCCCTGCGTCGACTTCATCACCTCGTTAAAGGTCTTGTCTCCAGATACAGCCCCATTCTGAGACACCGGGGGTTAGGGCTTCAGCATATGAATTTTGAGGGGCCACAATTCAGCCCATAACGTCTACACCAGAGGTTCTGAATGATCTACACGTGTTTATGTCGGGGTGAGTGGTTGTTACACTTGCATTCTATCACCCTGTGGTGCACATGGTAATTGTCAGCATCTTACAGATGGCGAGTCGGAAGGTTATGTAGGGTCTATAAGGTCCCGGTTGTGGGGTACACGCTGCAGTGTGTCTGTAACACTGTGGCACGTTTTTGCACCCCTGAAGTACAGTGAGGGCCTGGCTCAGATGTTAAGGAGTGACGATTTCCAGGGCCGACTGGGGCCACAGACCTGACCTCAAGGCCGTCAGTTTCAGAATTCCTTAAAAACACCGCCCTGGGCAAGTAACGTGCATTCGGCCAGCCCGTCGGCTTGGAAACTTAGTTTTATCATGCTGTTGCAGAACGTTAATGGTCGAAGAAACCACCAGAAGCAACTTACTCTTTGATCTGGTCAGTGTGACCCTCCCCTTCTATGGTTTTCTGAAACACAAATCTTAACTGAATTTAGTGACCAAATGCAAGATCTTTTTCTGTCGTATATGGATTCATTTCTCCCGTCTTCCAACAGAACGTTAGTTTAAAACGACGAAGTATGGTGCTGGAGAGACTGTGTTGGGGAAATATTGCTTCTTACAAGAAACCTGAATTACATGAAATGGTAACTTTAGTTATAATGTATCTGTACTTTATAAAGCACCTTTTCATTTAATATATTTCTCTGCATATATGTTAGTAATTTCTCTGGACTCAGAATAGTTTGCAGTTTTTAGGCCGTACTGAGCCCATTGAAAGGCTGAAAGGCCTACATCACACCAGGTTATTGGGAAGGGATCTTGGCCTCTCAGACCAGAGACTGCTGACGTGCTTTGCAGCCTCAGTATACTAATGGTTTTGCAAATGTTCAGGTGTAAATTGGTTTCTCAGAGCTATAAATACTTAAGCCTTTAGGTCGTGAGGAAGGTACCTGTTTAACCTATTAAATATTTGTACCTTTTAATTTTTTTATTAAAAGGATGAAAAATGATCACGTAATTAAAATACTATGCCGTATATACATAGTATAGTAATACACACACACACAAATGTTCAAACACACATTGCCTCCCAGGCACCAGTATTGTACTGAGCTCTCCTTATAGATGAGTTCTTTTAAACCCACAGTTTCATTATGATTGTTGTCTTCATCCTCATCCACTTTATAGCTGAGGAAGCAGATTTAGAGAACTTAAGTTAACTTCCAGTCACACAGCTAATGAGAAAGAGAGCCAGGATTTGAACCCAGGCCGTCAGACTTCAGAAGCTGCGTTCTCAGCTGATGCTGTCTTGCCTCCTGTCACTAACATTTTCGATGGGCGCATGCACATACAAGGACAGAGCGGCTAATTCAGCAGGTGCACAGTGAGCGACCACTAGCAGTCCGGTTCTGTCGTAGACGCCAGGGTACTGCCATCTGTGGGCTAACAGTTCGGTGTTGATGTAGGAGCGCATTGGGGGATGCCGACCTGCCTGTGCTCAGGTCGATCGGGCCGAGGAAGCAGGAAACTTCTTCCTCGCTTACACACACTCTAAAAAAATATCCACTTCCAAAAAACTCTTGAAGCAACCATTTGGATAAGTGCACGTGTCACTGTACAGCCTGACACATTCTTAAACCGAGAAACAACACGATCGAGAGCCCGGAAGCCTTTCTTCTCCCAGTCACTGTCCCCTCAAGGATAAACACCGTCCTGACCCTGAAGGCATAGTTTTGCCTGTTTTTGCGCATCGTTAAATACAAGACGGTTATATGGGTGTTTAGGTGGCTCAGTCGGTTTTAAGTGTCTGACTCTCGATTTGGGCTCAGGTCATGGATCTCAGGCTTGTGATATTGAGCCCTGAGTTGGGTTTCCTGCAGGGCGTGGAGCCTGCTGGGGATTTTTCTCTCTCTCTCTGCCCCTCCCCTGCGCATACTCTCTCAAGAAAAAAAAAAAAATTAAAAAGAGGATTATATGTGCACACTCTTGAGTGTCTGATTCTCTTGCTTAGCATCATGTGACAGTCATTCATGTCGTAAAGTTGGGTTTGGATCTGCTGTGTGAGTTCTGCCCCTATTTATTCCTCCACTCTGCTGTTGATGGGCATTTGGATCATTTCCAGATGAGGGTGGTTATGAATAGTGCTGCTGTAAACCTATGAGCCCATGCCTTTGGATGAACACACACATGGTCATTTCTGAGGGTTGTGGACCCAGGAGTGGAATTGTTGGGTCTGGAATGTGCTCTTACATACTTGTAAAAATGGAAGGCAAGATTTCCTCGAATAGGGAAGATACTGGAAACTTCTGTGATGGGCAAAGGGTGAGCATTGTTAATGCATAATGAGATCTCACAGACCGTGCTGGCCCGGCCCGGCCCAGCCGGGCCGTCTTCCCAGAAGGCTTGTTCACACCACACCTCAAGCCTGTCTCTGAGAAGGACCTTGTCTGTTGACCAATACCTTCTATGCTATTAGCTCGCAAACTTGGCTGCGAATTAGACCCTAGGGGACCTTTAAAGTTTCTGATGCTTAGGCCACACCCCCGGCCAATTACATGAGAAGCTCTGAGTGTAGAAGCAGGTATCAGAATTTTTGCTTCCTAAAAGAGTGTGTTTGCCTGCTTGTGCACCATAGCTGTGCAGCCATTGTCCTCGTTCAAACACCTGTTGTTCATTTTTGCCCCGTGGGAGCCTCTTCTACTTTGCTCTCCCATCCATTTGACATGGCCTTTCCGTTTGCAAGACCGTCTCTGCCAACCTCCTTGCCACATGAGGTACCAAGCCGTCCCTGATGTGTCTGTCACTTCCTGCCCCAGACCTAGAATCGGCCAGTCCTCTGAGAAACTCTGGTTTTGCTTGTATGTCTTAGTGGGAAGTATTTTAGGCCCGATCTGGGCTCCATGCGTACTTCTTCCTGCTGGGTCATTGGTGGTTTTTAGGCTTTTTTAATGGACATGGCTAAGAAGAGTATGTTTTGAAGGAGAAGATACTAATGAATTCCAATTCGAATGTAGGACCATAAGGCTGTTATTCTTCACGCTCCACATCTGTTTCCTTCTACACTGAGCATCCTGATTCTCGGGGCTACAAACAGTGGTAGAATTGGAATATCTCACTTACTTGGTCAATACCAGGGTTCCCACTGATAGTGCTGAAAACAGTTGTTTTGTGTGTATGCTTTCCCCATTCTCTCCCCCTTCCTTTTTTTTTTTTTTTCTTTTTAAACTGGACTTTATTTTTTAAAGCAGTTTCTTCTATTATTAAAACCCCCACCATTTCCCCTGTCATTGGCATCTGGCATAAGCATGGTAATTTATTAAAATTGACAGACCAGTGTCCATAAGTTAACTGTAGTCCACAGTTTACTGTTTACTCTGTGTTGTAACGCTCTGTGGGTTTTAACCAATGTGTAGTGTCGTGCAGGAGACTTTCACTGCCCTAAATATCCCCTCTGCTCTACTTATTTTTCCCTCTCTCTTTCCTTACCTCCCTGCGAACCCCAGGCAACCACTGAAATTTTACGTCTCCGTAGTTTTGTTTTTCCCAGAATGTCATATAGTTGAAATTATATAGTATGTAATCTTTACAGAAAGCCGCCTTTAACAGCGTTGTGCGTTTAAGATTCTTCTGTGTCTTTTCTTGCCTTGAGAGCGCCTATCTTTTTTTTTACTTAGAAATTTTTTCAGTATAGTTGACACACAATGTTCCATTAGTTTCAGGTGTACAACATAGTGATTCAATGTCGGTATACCTTACGCTGTGCTCCCTACAAGCATACTTCTCATCTGTCAGGATACAACACTATATCACAGGATCACTGACTATATTCCCTGTGCTGTACCTTTTATACTCATGCCTTATTCTATAACTGGAAGCCTTTATCTCCCTCTTCCCTTCCCTTCCCTCTGGCAGTCATCAGTTTATTCTGTGTTTATAGGTCTGACCTGCTTTTTGCTTTTTTATTCACTTGTTTTTTCACATACCTTTTTATTATTGAATAATGCTCCATTGTCTGGATGTACCACAGTTTACTTATCCATTCACCTGCAGAAAGGCATCTAGGTTGCTTCCAAAATTTGGGCAATTATGAATAAAGCTGCTGTAAACATTCATGGGTGATTAAGTATATTTAGTTTAATAAGAAACCGACAAAATGCCTTTAGAAGTGGCTGTACCATTTTGTGTTCCCACAAATGATGTATTAAAGTTCTGTTTTTGCCTGAATGTGGTGATGTCAGTGTTCCGGATTTTAACCATTGTAGTAGTGTATAGTGGTATCTTGTTTTAATTTCCGGTTCCTTAATCACATGAGGTGTGGACAGTATTTTCACATGCTAATTTGCCATTTGTGTATCTTCTTTGATGAGGGGTGTTTCTTGGTCCACTTTTTAGGTGGGTTGTTTTCTTATTGTTGAGTTTTAAAATCGGTGTGCATTAGATAGCAATCCTATACCACATACTTACTTTGCATAAATTTTGTCACAGTCTGTGGCTTTTCTATTCATTTTCTTACCATTTTCTTTCACCAAGGAGAAGTTTTCAATTTTAATGAAGTCTCACCACCTTTTTGCTTTTGGATAGTGTTTGGTGTTATGAATAAAAAGTCATTTCCAAATCTAGGGCCACCTTGATTTGATTTTTTCCTTTCTTTATTCTAAGGTTTTGCATTTTACACTTAGGTCTGTGATACATCTTGAGTTCATTTTTGTAAAAGGCGTTAAGTTCTGTGTCTAGATTCTTTTATTCTTTGAATGTGAATGTCTAGTTGTTTGAGCACCCCTTGTTGGCAAATTACCTTTTTTTCCACGGAATTGCCTTTCTCCTTTGTCAAAGATCACTTGACTGTATTTGTACCTGTCTGTTTCTGGGCTCTGTTCTGACCATTGATCTGTTTGTTCTTTTATTAGTACCATGCTGTCTTTATTACAGTGGCTTTATAGTAAATTTTGAAGTTGGGTAGTATCAGTTTTCTGAGTTTGAGTTTGCTTTTCTTCTCCAGTATTTTATCGGCCATTCTGGGTCTTTGGCTTTTTCATATAAAGTTTAATTTATTGACACCATGTATAAAGTTAATTTATTGACATCCACAGAATAAACTTGCCGTGATTTTTGATCGGGATTACATTGTATCTATGGATGTAGGGTTCTTCATGATCCTTTATTATCCTTTATAACATTAATATGATCAGTAGTGATGACCTTCCTTTTATTTCTGGTTGCCTCCAAAATTTGGGTCTCTTTTTTTCTTCCTAGCTAACTTGCCTGAAGGTTTATCAATTTTATTGATCTTTCAAAGTACCAACTTTTGGTCCCAGGGATTTTCTCTACCGGTTTCCTGTTTGCAGTTTCTTGATTCCTGCTCTGGTATTTATTGTCTCTTTTCTTCTGTTTGCTTTGGATTTAATTTTGTTCTCCTTTTTCTGGTTTCCTAAAATGGAAGCTTAGATTACTCGTTTGAGATGATCATTCTTTTCTGATATAGGCATCAATGCTATAAACTTCCCAGTAAGCACTGCTTTTGCTGGATTCCACACATTTTACTAAGCCATAGTTCATTTTCACTTAGTTCAAAATATTCTAAGTTTCTCTTGAGATTTCTTCTTTGACCCATGTATTATGTAGAAGTACGTTGTTAATCTCCACGTATTGGGATTTGCTGGGTATTTTTTGAATTACTATTTTCTAGTTCAGTTTCATTGTGGTCCGAGAGCATACTTTGTATGATTTCTGTTATTTTAAGTTTGTTCAGGTGTGTTAGATATCCGGAATGTGGTCTGTCTTGGTAAATGTTCCATGTGAGCCTGAGAAGAATGTATATTCTCCTGTTGATGTATTCTGCTGAGGAAGTATTCTACAAATGTCAGTTAGGTACGCTTGATCGATGCTGCTTAGTTTTTCCTTTTCTGCCTATTGGGCCTTCAATTACTGATAGAGGGGTGTTGAATTTCCAACTTCCATAGTTGATTTGCCTGTTTCTCCTTGCAGGTCTATTAGCCTTTACGTTACGTTATTTTGATGCTGTGTTATTCACATGCACGATGAAGATTGTTATGTCTTCTTGGATCAGTGACCCCCTTATCATTCTGTAATCCCCTCTTTATCCTTGATACTATTCTTTCCTCTGAAGTCCATCTGGAATTAATATGCCTACTCTGGCTTTTCCTTTCTGTTTTTAAGTGTTAGTATGGTATATCTTGCTCTGTTACTTTTAGACCATCAGTGGCTTCATATTTAAAGTGGTTTATTTATCTCAGACAACATATAATTGATTTTGTTTTTTATTTGACAGTCTCTGTCTTTTAATTGGTATGTATCTCCCTCTCCCCTTCACCATTTTGCCCATGCTGCCCACCCCCTTACTCTCTGGCAACCATCAGTTCTCTGTATGTATAGGTCTGATTCTGCCTTTTGTTTATTCATTTATTGGTTATTTTTTTAGATTCCAGTTATGAATGGAATCGTATAACATTTGTCTTTCCTAGTCTGACTTATTTCACTGAGCATAATACCCTTTTAGTCTGTTTATGTTGTCTTAAATGACATAACACACTCCTTTTTTAGGGCTGTATAATATTTCGTGTGAGTATGTGGGTGTGTATGTATATGTAGACCATGTCTTCCTTATGCATTTGTCTATTGATGGACACTGAGACTGCTTCCTTATTTTGACTGTTGTAAATAATGCTGCAATAAACATAGCGCATAGATCTTTTTGAATTAGTGAATAGTATCCTCATTCCCATTTCTTGTCACTTAGTACATTGCTGTCATTCATTGTATGTATCCATAAGCAATAATCAGTGAATACGTTGGTTGCTGTAATTATAAACTGTTATCTGTGTGACCATTTAATAATAACTTTATGTAACGTTTCTAATGCTCTTCCTTTCTTTACGTAGTTTTGAGTTTCTGACCTTCATCACTTTCTCTGAAGAACTTCAATACTTTTTTTTTTTTTTCAAGACAAGTCTCTCGATTTTTCTTAGTGAGAGAAAGTCCAGGATAATTTTGCTGGATGTAGACTTGGAGGTTGGTGGGCTTGCTTGTTCAGCGCTTCAGTATTTCACTCTGTTCTCTCCTTTGTTGCGTGGTTTCTAAAGAAAAGGCCAAGGCAGTTTTTATTGTTCCTGTCAGGTAGTGTTTTGTCTTCTTTTCTCTCTTTCATGTGTTCTATGAATGTTTACTCTTTGTCTTTGGCAGAATACTGTCTGCCTAGGTGTAGTTATTTTGGTAATTATCCTTGTAGGTAATTATCCTCTCCTTAACTTTGGGTAAGTACCTACAGAGGATATGTTGGTTTGGTGGTTTAGTGTCCATCATTAATTTTGGAAAGTTCTCAGCTGTTAGTACCTCAGATATTTCATGTTCCTTATCACCACCACCCCTGCGGTCCCCCTTCCCCTCCCCCCCCCTCGTATTCTCATTATATGTATATTACACCTTTTGGAATTGTCACCTAGTTTTTGGATATTCTGTTCCATTATTTTCATTCTTTTTTTCTCAGTTTGTCAAGTTTATGTTGACGTATTTTCAAGCTCACATGACTGTCAAGTCTACGGATGTACTCATCAAAGACCTTTTTCATACCTGTTACATTGTTTTGATTTCTAACATTTCGTTTTGATTCTTTCTTAGAGTCCCCTTCTGCCTACATCATGTGTTCTTGTGTTTTTGCATGCTGGCTAATTTTGCACTTCACATATCAATGAGAATTATTTTATATTCATTCCCGTTCTGGTAATTCTGAAGTCTCTGTCATATCTGAATCTGATTCTATTGCTTGCCTTGTCTCTTTAGACTTTTTTTTTTTTTTTTTTTTTTGCCTTTTAGTATGCCTTGTAATTTTGATGAAAGCCAGACATGATGTCTTAAGAAAACAAAACTGATGTAAAAAGGCTTTTAGTGTAAGGTTTGTTTGCTATGGCCACAGGATTCATAGGCTAGAATTTCCTCCAGTATCCTTGTTTTTGTCTTTCCTGTTGTCTTTGAGTTTCCCTAGAGACTCCTCCTTAGTAGTGTCTGATCATTGTAGTTTTTCAGCTATAACCTTGTCACTGTATGGGAGCCTTGTTGGTGAGGTGTGGAGAGGGAGTTCCTGGGCCCTTACCTTCCAAACTGCTTTTCAGCATTTTTCTTTCCTTAGGTGAGATAGGAGGGTGAGAGGAGACTGGATTCGGGTATTTCTGTCTCCCGTGTTGGTTAGGGTGTGGTACATCATTTCTCCTTTTTTAAGAAAAACAGAATGCTGTCTCCCTTCAAGGTTTTTATTTACCCCTTCCTTGCTAGAAGCAACGGGGGATGTTTCTCAGTGATTTTTCAGTCCGAGAACCCGGTGGGCTCCTGCAGTGGGGCCCCGGTGGGGCCCTAGGAGTTTTTCTCTCTCAAGTGATTTGATGACTCAGTCTCCAGAAATTAGCCACCCTGGAAGTGTTGCTACCAGTTGCCGGCAGTACTGGCTGTTTCTGCTGCTGGGAAGCTGTGGTTCTCGATCACCTGGCTCTGCGGTTTTCTGTGTGGTCGTTTGCTCTGTGACCTCATTTCTCTTATGGATTGAAGACGAGTTGTTTATATTATGTTTAGTCAGCATTTTTCTTGTGACGATGAGAATAACGATTTCCAGGTTCTTGATGTGCTGGCCTAGAAACCAGATACAGCTTTATTGTAATTCTTACAGCGCGTCTCCCTGTTTTTTTTTTTTTTAATTTTTTTTTAAATTTTTTTTTTTTTCAATGTTTATTTATTTTTGGGACAGAGAGAGACAGAGCATGAACGGGGGAGGGGCAGAGAGAGAGGGAGACACAGAATCGGAAACAGGCTCCAGGCTCCAAGCCATCAGCCCAGAGCCTGACGCGGGGCTCGAACTCACGGACCGCGAGATCGTGACCTGGCTGAAGTCGGACGCTTAACCGACTGCGCCACCCAGGCGCCCCTCCCTGTTTTTTAATACATGAGTCATATCTAAACTTCTAGTGCATATATCCATTATTATACTGTCTCCCTGTTTAACTATCATCTACTCTTTGTTCTACAGATACTTATATAGTTTTTACCTGTATATATTTACACCAGTCCTCAGGTCAGTCTCTCTTGCTATGTTGATTGCTTGAGCCTCATGCCCTGATAAATTTCATAGGAAGGACCCTAAAATGAGTATTTTCCAGGGTTGGTTTTTTTTGTTTTTTGTTTTTTGTTTTTTTGTGGGTTTTTTTTTTTTTGTTTTGTTTTTGTTTTTGTTTTTTGCGTGTTCATGATAGAGAAGTATTTGTACCCTCTTTACTTAAAGGTCAGTTTTATTGGATATAAAGACTCACAGTGTCTTACCTGGAATATCAAATGTGTATCATTTCTTTCTAGCATAAGCCACTGCTGCCCCAAAACCTGATATCCTCATTTCCTATATAAACCATAGTTCCTTATTTGAGATGCTGAGCAGATTTCTTACTTTTCCTTTAAGTCCAGTAATTTTATTTATGTCTTGGTAAGGGACTTTGTAGATTATTTCCCAGGTATGTGGTATGCTCTTTATATTTGCACTATGGAAGATGAAATCTTCTTATTTCAGGGAATTTTTTTCCCACGTTATTTTATGTAGGTATATATCTGTTCCCTTTATGTTTTCTTCTTTAGGCATTTTTTTGTGTTTGTTAATCTTGTCTGCCTTTCATATATATTATTTTCTCCCAAATCTTATTTATCTCTTTATTTCTTCCTTTTTATTTTTTCAAAAAAAAATTTTTTTTTCAACGTTTTTTTATTTATTTTTGGGACAGAGAGAGACAGAGCTTGAACGGGGGAGGGGCAGAGAGAGAGGGAGACACAGAATCGGAAACAGGCTCCAGGCTCCGAGCCATCAGCCCAGAGCCCGACGCGGGGCTCGAACTCACGGACCGCGAGATAGTGACCTGGCTGAAGTCGGACGCTTAACTGACTGCGCCACCCAGGCGCCCCTATTTCTTCCTTTTTTAGAAATCTCCCCTTTACTTCCTATTTCTTGTAAGGCATTCTTTTGTGTTGATTTTTTTTTTTTTAATGTTTATTTTAAGAGTGAGAGAAAGCGTGAGCTGGGGAGGGGCAGAAAGAGAGGGGGAGAGAGAGAATCTTAAGCAGGCCCTGCACTCACCGGGTGTGGGGCTGGTTGCCACAAACCATGAGATCATAACCTGAGCTGAAATCAAGAGTTGGATGCTTTACTGACTGAGCCACCCAGGTGCCCCATGTTGATTTGTTCTTCTGTGCCTTTGAGTCTCAAATTAATTTATCTCAATTAATTTGCAAATACTGAACCATCCTTGCATCCCTAGACTAAATGTCATTTGACGTTGGTGTATGATCCATTTACTGTGTTTTGAATTTGGTTTGGTAACATTTTGTTGAGGATTTTGGATCTGTGTTCATCAGGGTTATCAGCTCGTGATTTTCTTTTGCTGTAATGTCTTTGTCTGGTTTGGTTAGGGTAATACTGGCTCTGTAAAATGAATTTACAAGCATTTCTTCTCTTTGGCTTTTTGGAATAGTTTGAGAAGGATAGGTATTAACTCTTTTTTCAATGTTTGATAAAATTTACCTGTGAAGTTGTTTGATCCTGGACTTTGGTTTTGGGGAGTTTTTTGATGACCAGTACAGTTTTATAACTAGCTCTTGGTCTGTTCAGATTTCCTATCTCTTTTTTTTTTTTAACTTTTTTTTTTTTAATGTTTTATTTATTTTTGACAGAGAGAGAGAGAGAGAGAGAGCGAGAGACAGAGCATGGGCAGGGGGAGGGGCAGAGAGAGAGGGAGACACAGAATCTGAAGCAGGTTCCAGGCTCTGAGCTGTCAGCACAGAACCGGACATGGGGCTTGAACTCATAGGCTGCCGAGATCATGACCTGAGGCGAAGTCAGACGCTCAACTGACTGAGCCACCCAGACGCCCCTTCTGTGTCTTTCTAATTCAGTCTTTGAAGCTTGTGTATTTCTTGTGTATTTTTGAAGATTGTGTGTTTATCCATTTCTTCTAGGCTGACAAATTTGTTGACATATATCTATTCATAGTAGTCTTTTGTAATGATATTTTATTTCTGTGATATTGTTGTAACTTTCTCTTTGACTTCTGATTTTATTTATTTGGGCCCTCTCTTTTTTTTTCTTGATGTTTCTGGCCAGAGGCCTTATCACTTTTGTTTATGTTTTCAAAAACCAGTTCTTAGTTTTACTGATATTTTCTATTTCTTTGGTCCCTGTTTCCTTTATTTGTACTCTGATCTTTATTATTTTCTTCCTTCTACTAACTTTGGGCTTTGTTTGTTGTTTTTCTAGTTCCTGTAGATGTAAGGTTAGATTGTTTATTTGAGATTTTTCTTGTTTCTTGAGATGCATCTGTATATTAGGTACTATGGGCACCTGTAGACTTCGCTCTTAGAACTCCTTTGCTATGTTCCATAGATTTTTGCCATGTTTCCATTTCCATTTTTGGATTTCCTCTTTGAGATATTTGTGACCCATTGTTTGTTTAGTAGCATGTTTATCCTTCATATGTTTGCTTTTTCCAGTTCTTTTTTTGTAATTGATTTCTAGCTTTACACTGTTGTGTTTTGAAAAGATGCTTGATACAATTTTAGTCTTCTTAAATTTACTAAGACTCATTTTGTGGGTTAACATGTGATTTGTCCTGGAGAATGTGCCATTTGCACTTGAAAAGAATGTGTGTTCCGCTGTTATTCGATGGATTATTCTATACGTGTCTGGTAGGTCCATCTGATCTAATGTTGTTTAAGGCCACTGTGTCCTTATGGATTTTCTGCCTGGATGATCTATCCATCGATGTAAGTGGAGTGTTAAAGTCCACTATGATTATTACTGTCAGTTTTCCCCTTTATGTCTGTCAGTTATTTGCTCTATATGTTTAGGTGCTGCTATGTTAGGTGCCTAGATATTTACAATTGTCCTATTCTTTTGTTGGATTCACCCCTTTCTCATTAGGTGATGCCCTTCTTTGTGTCTTGCTGCAGACTTTGTTTTAAAGTCTTTTTTGCCTTAAGTATTGCTGCCCATGCTTTTCCTTGCATTTCCGTTTGCATGGAATATTTTTTTCTCTTCTTTTCAGTCTGTGTGTATCTTTAGGTCTTAAACGAGCCTTTTGTAGGCAGCATATATCAATGGGTCTTTTTTTTTTCTTTAAATCCGTTCAGTCACCTTGTCTTTTGACTGGAGCATTTAGTCTATTTACAGTTAATTTCTGATAGGTACGTACTTATTGCCATTTTGTTTCATTGTTTTCTGGTTGTTTCTTTCCTTCTTTTGCTCTCTTCCCTTGAGATTTGATACTTTCCTTAGTGTTAACAGTTTGGATTCTTTTCTGTTTGTGTACCTGGTAAAGGTTTTGGTTTGTGGTCACTATGAGGTCTGTATATAACATCCTATGTATACACCCCAAGTATTTTAAGTTGATGGTTGTGTAAGTTGGAACACATTCTAAAAGCACTACATTTTTAAACGCCCCCCCCCCCCCAGATTTTCTTTTTGATACCATATTTTACATTTAAAATTTTTGTGGACTCTTAACCAATTATTGTAGATACAGCTGATTTTACAACTTCTGTCTTTTACCATAAGCTTTATAAGTGGTTGATCCACTGCCATTATTATACATTTGCTTTTACCAGTGAGGTTTTTTTCTTTCATAATTTTCTTAATTCTTGTTATGGCCTTTTCTTTTTCCCTTTAACGTTTTTTGTAAGACTGGTTTAGTGATGTCGAACTCCTTTAAATTCTGTTTTTCTGGGAAGCTCTTTCTCTCTCCTTGAATTCTGAATGATAACCTGGTCAGGTAGAATATTTAGGTTTTTTCGTTTCAGCACTTTGACTATATCATGGTACTTCCTTCTGGCCTGCAAATTTTCTGCTGGACAATCAGCCCATGGCCTAATAGGGTTTCCCTTGTAAGTAACTTTTTGCTTCTCTCCTGAAGCTCTCTTAATATTTTCTGTTTATCTTTATTCATGACATTTTAATTAGTTTCTTGATCTGAATCTCTTTGGGTTCATCTTGTTTGGGACTGTCTGTGATCTCTGGACCTGGATGTCTGTTTGCTTTCCTAGGCTAGGGGAATTTTCAGCAATTATTTCTTCAGATAAGTTTTCTTCCCCTTTCCCTCGGTCTACTTCTGGGATCCTTATAATGCAGTGTTATGTGCATGATGTTGCACAGAGGTCTCTTTATTCTCTTTAATTTTTTGTTTTTTCTTCTTGCTCTTCAGTGTGGGTGATTTCTACTACCCTGCCTTCTAGGTCACTGATGTGTGCTTTTGCATCCTCTATTCTGCTGTTGTATTTTTCACTTCCATGATTGTATTCTTCAGCTCTGAATGGTTCTTTTTTTGTATTTCATGGCTTTCCCTTAAAATTCTCAGTGTTTATCCATTTTTCTCCTGAGTTTGATGGTTTTCTTTATGACCATCATTTTGAACTCTTTATGAGGTAGATGGTTTATCTTGTGTATAGTTCTTCTTCTAAGATTTTGTCTTATTCTTTCATTTGGAACCTATTCTTCTGTCTCCTCATTTTGTCTGACTCTGTTTCTCTGTAGTGTGTCAATCACTTATGGCTCCCTGTTTGAAGAAGTGGCTTTATGTAGAAGATGACATGTTGGGTACAGAAGTGCAGTCCCCTTGGTTACCAGACCCAGGCTTTCCTAGGATATCCTCTGTGTGGGTTTTGTGTATCCCCCTGTTACGTCTGGACTATGACTGCCATGGGCATGCTGTTTAGGGGTTTGCTCCCAGTGTGGCTGGTGGTGAGGCCCCTGGTCGGCATGGTTGGGATCCCCACCCTGAGTGGCAACCACTTTGGGTGGGGCAGTGGTTCAGGCTGAGGCCACTTGCTGGGTGTAGCAGGTTGGGAACCATTTTGAAGGGCTACCTGGTGGGTTAGTGGGACTGGTCTGTTGGGAAATGCCAAGGCAGAGTAAGTTGTGCTAGCAAGGTGGATGGATAGTATCAGAAATGGCGCCCACCAGTGCTGGGCTGGCTAGGCAGAAGGAGGGTAAGAAAAATGGTACCCCCCAATACTTTCATTCCTAGAGAAAATTCCTATAGATCCCTGTTTCTCCAGCATACCCCTTAAAATTAGGCATAAATCTTCACACCTGGCTCAGGTACTTTTCACACTGCTGCTCCTGTGCTGGATCTTGGAGCGAATGAGTTCGTGTATGGTTCTTTGAAGGACTGAGTCTTGGTTTCCCGTAGCCTGCTAGCTCTCCCAGAGTTAAGCCCTCCAGATTTGCAAAGCAAGACATTATGGGGACTTGTCTCCCCAGTGCAGATCCCCAGGGAGGGGGTGCCTGATGTGGGTCTTGAACTTCTTGCTCCTCGGGAAGGATGTGATATCCTTCCTGCCTGTGGGTTGCTGTGTCAGGGTGTGGGTCCCAACCAGACCAGATCCCTGCTACTCCCTCCCTTCCCATTGTGGTTTTTCCCTTATATCTGTAGCTGTAGAATGGCTGGCAATTCTGGTAATGTTCATGTCATTCTCAGAGTTGCTCTGTATGTGATTGTAGCCTTGTTGTGTCCATTGGAGTTGACAGGCCCAGAATCCTCCTACTCTGCCATCTTGGTCGTCCTCCTCCATCTTTATTTCTGGGATTTTTTTTTTTCTTTTATTTTCAGTTCTTTCTTGAGTTCTGATCTTTCCTTCCTGAGTTTTCCCAATTCTGGTTTATGTCGTTTCTTGTCTCATACAATTTTTTAAAATGTGTTTTCCCTTGTTTTGAAAGAGTAGATAACAGTTTTGATCTGTCTTCTGGGCTCAACTTTCTGGTTGGTGGGCTTTCATTATCGATAAGGATGGATGGTATTCTACATCTTATTTTCTTTTTTCTCCTACTGACTTCATTGGATTTGCTCTTGGTACTATTATGCTGCTCATTTTTATGAGATGTTTTTGTGATCTTTCAGAGGGAGACATGGTACTGGATAGATTTTCTAACATCCCAGAGCTCTCTCTTTTTTTGCTATCATGTAGTGGTAAAAATATAGTAGCTTGCTTTCAATGACCACCTGGCCCAGTTCCCCTCTGCACTTGTATCTGAACCTCCTCTGTCCTTGGTATTGATTCTCAGTGATGTCAATTTCACTTTGGATCCCCAGCTATGATGGGGCACCAGTTACAATGTGGAGGGACTTTCGCCCACCATTAAGCAATTCTTTCTAGTACCAGTTGGGTGTCCTGCAATTCAACTCCATTCTGATGTTATTCATGTGAGATGCTATTAGATCCCATAGGTGAAGGGCTCAGTCCTGTAAGACTGCCTCCTGCCCCTTCCCAGTTCAGATGCCAGTCGCATGTCCAGATTGTCACCAGTGCTAGTGACCAACTGGAGATCAATAAGAGGTTACTAAGAGGTTACAGAGAACCCCTCTTTTATTTCAAGTAATTTACTAGAGTGGCTCAAAGAACTCAGAGAAAGGTTTTACTTACTAGATCACTGGTTTATTATAAAACGATACAACTCAGGAAGAGCCAGATAGAAGAGATGTATAGGGCAGGTTATGATGAAAGGGGTGCAGAACTTCCATGTTCTCTGTAGGAGCGTCACTCCCCGCAAATACCCACGTGTTCACCCGCTTGGAAGCTCTCTGAACCCCACCTTCGTGGTTTTTATGGAGGCTTCATGACATAGGCGTGATTGATAAAATCATTGACCACTGGTGATTGATTCAACCTCCAGTTCCCTTCCCGCCCCTGGAGGTCAATGGGGTGAGACTCTAACCACATAGTTGGATCCACTGGCAACCACACCCAGTCTTAGGTGCTTCCCCAAAGTCACCTCATTAACATAAAAAAAGTCTTTGTAGCTTTTATAGCTTAAGAAATTACTAGGGTTTTAACACCTGTTCCAGAAAGGGGAGGAAGACCAAATAAGTACTTACTATAAATCATAATATTACACTGGTTCCCTTTTTTTTCCCTGTCTTGGTTAATTTTGAATATAGGCTTGTCCTGGAAGGTAGTGCTGGGTGATCAGGTCACAGGGGCTGGGCTTGTCCTGTCCAGTCAGGTCTTACAGGCCCTCCTTTGTTGCAGTGGACAGACCCTCCCCAATTTTGGCTGCTTCCCTCAGATTGGTGCACTGCTCTTTCTAGTGAACTTGGTTAGTTCTTTAGGGGTCAGTGTTCCCAGGCTTGTTAGGTTCCCTGTTGCCAGTCTCTGCTTTCATCACAGATGCTGATGTCATGTTGGTCTTGTGGGGTGTTTGTTCTGAGCCACTTGTATGTGGGAGTTTTGGGGGTTACTTTATCTTCTAGTTTTGTTGTAAATTATGTCCTTAGATTTTTTTAATGTTTATTATTATTATTTTTTTTTTCAACGTTTATTTATTTTTGGGACAGAGAGAGACAGAGCATGAACGGGGGAGGGGCAGAGAGAGAGGGAGACACAGAATCGGAAACAGGCTCCAGGCTCTGAGCCATCAGCCCAGAGCCCGACGCGGGGCTCGAACTCACAGACCGCGAGATCGTGACCTGGCTGAAGTCGGACGCTTAACCGACTGCGCCACCCAGGCGCCCCTATTTTTTTTTTTTTTTTTAAAGAGAAAGTGTGCACGTGCGCTAATGGGAGAGGGGCAGAGAAAGAGGGAGGGGGAGAATTCCAGTCAGGCTCTGGCTGTCAGCACACAGCCGGACTCCAGGCTCAATGTCACGAACCACGAGATGGTGACCTTAGCCAAAATCAAGAGTGGACGCTTAACCAACTGAGCCACCCAGGTGCTCCTGTCCTTGGGTTTTTTATGGCTGTCTGTTCTCTATTCTTATGTGGGGATCAAGATTCCTAAAATGTGCTGCCAGGCTTCTGCCATCTCCCAAGAACACACACTGTGTTTTTAAATCTGGCAGGCTCCAGGCCTTGATCGCTCGGCTTTCTGTCTTACTGCGGACGGGCACCTACCTGAGTCTTCCAGCCTGCGCTCTGGGAGCCTGAGCTTTGGAGTCTCCCAGCTTGTCCACCTCCCATGGCTTGTTCTGTAACACAGATGTGGCTGTTGTGCGGGTTTCTGAAGTTTTCACTGTGGGAGGGGAAATGGCGATTATCTGGAGTCAGTGGCTAAGCTGCATGCACAGAAGACCCACCAAAAAGTTGGTGGGTGGCTTAAAGCGCGGAAAAAGTGAGTCCCTTTCACAGCACAGTCCAAGACGTGCGCTTCTCAGTCAGTGGGCATCTCTCTTCCTGTGACATCCAGGGATCTCTGTTCTTCTCCATTCCTTTCTCTGCCACCTGGGGTATCATCCTCATCCGCTTATTCAGAGCTAGGTGGCCAGCACTTGGAGGTCTTAGCTTGGTAGGAGAGCAGAGCCATTGCCCCGAAGGTTAGCTTGGTAGGAGAGCAGACACTCAGGTTCCCTTGGGAAGAGCCCGCACAATTGTACCTGTTCTGAAACTTGTACCTGTTAGATTCCTCAGTAGGGGTCATGAGGATATTAACACCAGAATTCTTACATATTGCTGATGGGTAAAAGCCTGTGCTGCTTTTACTTGAAAGTCCATTTTACTAGATAGAAAGACTCACAGTTTCTTTTCCTGGAGTATTGTAAATGTGTTACTGTTTTCTTCTGACAAAAAGCATTGCTTTCCGCAGGTCTGCTGGTAGTCTTATTTTCTACATAAACGCCTAGTCCTTCTTAGGTGCTGAAAAGACTATTTTCCTTTAAGTTCAGGTGTATTAGTTTCCTGTGGCTGCTGTAATGAATTACCACAGACTGGATGGTTTAAGACAGCAGGGATTGGTTTTTTTATAATTCTGGAGGCCAGAAGTCCAAAAGTCAGGGTGTTGGCAAAGCCACACTCCCTCCTCGGGGCTCTCGGGGATGATCTGTTCCTTGCCTCGGGAGGGAAGGCTGGACAGTGGCTTCTTAGTCAGGAGCCCAGCATCCTGCTCCAGAGCCGCTACAGCGCAGGTGAGGGAGCACGGGCTTCCGTGGGCAAGGGGACCGTAGAGAGGTCCTCTCACAGCTGGCCCTGTCTGCCATCCTTTCTTTTTCACTTAGAGTCTTAGACCTTCTGTGCAAAGAGAGATTCATTGTTGCAGTGCTTCCTCTTTGGGTATATTTCGACACCCTGACGATTGATCTAAGGAGAGAGTATCATGTCCTGGCTCAGCACGTGGACTTTGGAGGCATGGTCTTAGTTAATTATCCCAGTGTTGCTATTTATTAGTAACGTGTCCTGAGAAAGAGCTCACGGCGTCCCTATGCCTCCGTTTTGTCAGTGGGGAAATGGGAAACCTACCACGCCGTTCCTTGAATGAAAGTCGGCGTCTGTGTAGTGCCCGGTGCGGAGTTGGTGGCCGTTACGGTCGGTAATTAGGAAATCGTGTGTGTGTGTTAAGCTGAGGCTCGGGCATTTGGGAAGATCTCATTGTGTGAGCTCCGATAGGGCAGGAAGTTTGGGGGCAAAGAGGTGAATGGTCTTGGGGGTGATGGGCGCAGGGGAGGGTGTGGTGGCGTCCCCTGGAACACATCCACTGGCCGGATCCGTGTATGGAGAGGGCGGAGGCAGATGGAAAGGTGCATCGGAGCAGGAGTGTGGGGAGACATGACGAGCCAGGGGGAGGTCTAGGGAGATGCTGTACTGGGTCACAGGAGACAGGCCCAGGTTTGAGCGTGGGTCTGTCCCGGAGGCTGACTGCCAGGACTGGTCCTTACTACACTCGGAGGTCTGTGTCTGACGATGTGGGGAGAGAGGCTGAAAGCCAGGAGTGAAAACAAGATGAACCGGCACGAGACCAAATCGAGTCTTGTGTGTGAGTGAGAGCAGGTGGCACAGGGTCCTCAAGTGTTTGGTGGCCGGCAGGACTAGCGCTCCAGCTCGGGGAACCACATGGCTCTTGTGTAGGCAGCAGGGGTAGGACTCCAGCTCGTCCTGCTTCTGAAGGGGACTTGCCTTTGCAGGGAGACGTGGGGCTTTGGGGGGTGGTAGTAAGACATGTGGACAGAGGTGGCAGTGGAAGCCGAGAACCAGAGAAATGAGGAAATAGCAATGTCTGCCGTCGCACCCTGGAAAGGAAAAAAAATACCTGTGCCCTACCTCCCTGTTTATCCGCAGGGACACATGGAAGTTGAGACTGCACCATGGTGGGGGCTCCTGGGTGGCTCAGTCGGTCGGGTGTCCGACTTTGGCTCAGGTCGTGATCTCATGGTTCGTGGGTTCGAGCCCCGTGTCACGCTCTGTGCTGACAGCTCGGAGCCCGGAGGCTGCTTCGGATTCTGTGTCTCCCTCTCTGCCCCTCCCCCTCTTGTGCTCTGTCTCTAAATAAACATCAAAAAAAAAAAGAAAATTAAAAAAGGAAAAAAAAGAATATGCACCATGTTGTCTGAAATGGAGAAAGCACACATATTTGATACTGTTGGTGTCTTGGTCTTTTTAAAGTTTTTATTTACCTTCCAGTTATTTAATGTACAGTGTTACATTAGCTTCAGGGGTACGAGAGCGCCATTCAGCACTTCCGAACAACCCCCAGTGCTCATCACAAGTGCGCTCCTTCATCCCCATCACCTGTTTCACCCATGCCCCCCACCCACCTCCCCTCTGGTCCCCATCAGTGTGTTCTCTAGCGAAGACTGTGTTTCTTGGTTTGCCTCGTTTGTTTTGTTTCTTAACTTTCACATATGAGTGAAACCATATGGTGTTTGTCTTTCTCTGACTTCATTTGCTTGGCATCATGCTCTCCAGCTGCATCATATTACTGTCAATGGCAAGATGTCGTTCTTTCTTACGGCTGAATAATATTCCATTGTACCCGTGTGCCACATCTTCAGCCGTTCATCAGACACTTGGACTGTTTCCGTAACATGGCTCTTAGAGATAATGCTGCTCTAAACATCGAGGTGCATGTATCCCTTTGAATTAGTATTTTTGTTTTCTTCGTGTGAATACTTAGTAGTGCAATTGCTGGACTATGTGGTCGTTCTGTTTCTAACTTTTTGAGGAACCTCCGTACTGTTTTCCAGAGTGGCTGCACCAGTTTGCATTCCCACCAGCAGTGTAAGAGGGTTCCCCTTTCTCCAGATCCTCACCAACACCCGTTGTTTCTTGTGGTGTTGATGTTAACCATTCTTGATTTTGGTAAAAAACGAACCTATGAATTAAGCTGCTTTTTTTTTTTTTTTTAAATCTTTCGAATGTCTTAAAAATGTCGAACAGTTGGCCTCTTGTTGACATTTATTTGCTTTATTTGGCCAATAAACACCAGA
This sequence comes from Puma concolor, assembly GCF_028749965.1. Taxonomy (NCBI): domain Eukaryota; kingdom Metazoa; phylum Chordata; class Mammalia; order Carnivora; family Felidae; genus Puma; species Puma concolor. The sequence goes on from NC_141673.1 coordinate 127,741,930, forward strand.
GTGAAAATTAATCAGCTTTTAGTTTGGAAACAACTTCTGAAGGGTTGTCTCTGCTGATGAGCTCTGAAACCATGGCAGAGCTATTTAACCGCCCTCTGCCTCATTTTTCTGATCTAAAATTGGGCGGGAGGTGATTAATAACAGTACTAGCGTGTAGGGTCGCTGCGAGGCACGGATGAGGTGATACAGTTCCCAGGATGGTGCCAGCTATCTCTCAAGCATTTGGCAAACCTGAGCTATTGTGGTCACTCCCTTATTTTGTTTTAACAGTTTTGATGCTATTAAAGTGCCCAGCATAGCACATTAATGTAGTAAGCGTGACATAAATACTAGTTCATTCTTATCTTCACTCTTGCTTCTTTCACAGAGTCCCATAATTTAATTCAGCCTTTCATTTTCAAGATGAGAAGTTTGCACCTTAGAAAATTCCAGTGATTTTCTCAGGATCTCATGGCACTACGATTTGGATGTCACACTGCTTGAATTTGGTTATTCTTTGCTTTGAGTCCCTTCATGTAACTGTCATATTTTATTCAGGATGATAGAACAGAGTTTTCCATTCACGTTTATACTTTTTATTATGGTTTGGAATTTCCACCGTCTTGGAAAGAAGCAGCTCAGGGTGGAATCTCAAGACCTCAGTTGTCGTCTTATTTCCAAGTCCGGTGGTCTGCGGGACTCCAGAAAAACCACTTGGCCGCTGTGGGCCGCAGTTTCCTTACCTAGAAAATGGGAGGGGCTTCAGCATTTTGATTTCTAGGATGCTGTAACTGACTTCTAAAGCTGCACCTGTTTTTCGTTACAGCAATAACGTGGTTTATGCTAGAAAAAGTAGTGTAGATTGTAACAACACGCAGGTAGGTAGGTAGGTGGATGCAGAATAAAATTGAGTCTGGACCGTGAAGATTTTACTAACCCTGAAAAAATTTTCAAGCCTTTCCCTTTTCACGGGACTTTCAAATCAGCTTATCTCCTTTATGGCACTTACATTCCACAATGTGGCCTCGTGTTCTATTGCATCCCCTTATTATTACAGAGTAATCTTGTCGAGGGCAGTCAGTGTGCCCCACTCACGTGCTGTCCCTGTCACACTACCCAAGTTCGGTCCTGCAAAACAGCTGCAGTTCACTGAGCATGTGTTAATACGGCCCTCCTTACACCTCAGGAGCAATTAATGACTGCACACCCTAGGTGACTTGGCCTATTTTTCTCTTGGATTCTCCCAGCCATCTTCAGAAGTACAGATTTTCTTTGTATTTTTTTCCCAAAGGAGAGACTGGGAGGTGGCGCGTTTGAACAGGAATGGTGTGGCCTCCACTTTTTTAATAACGCAGTGACTCGGGACTAGTATCTCTTGACTTAATGTCCCAGTGGGCAGAAAGCCCCCAATCAGTGACCCACTCACGGGGGTTCTCAACACCTATGAATTCTTTGGTCACGTACATTCATTTGCTTTCCTGTTGAATGAAAGGGCAATTTAATTACAGTTGTTAGACCCGTTATCTGCAAATAGTATAATTTAGTCAAGCAGCTTCAAAACCTTGCTACCGGAGAGTTTTCAACTCACTTTCAATAATTAGTTGTGAAGTAAGGGAAAGCTTTCATATCCTGGTGATTTTTTTTTTTTTTTTTTTTTTTTTAGGTTTTAAGTTATGAGCAATATTCAGAAAAAAATGTTTTTATGATTCTGGGTGTGTTGATGAATATGATATTTGTATTATATCTTAGTATTGAACATTTTATTTTCTGCCTTCACTCTGATATATTGGCAAAAGCTGCATATTTAAGAAGATCCGATCTGTATCTTACTACCAGGGGTGAAATAATTTCAGCCATGCGACACAGGCAGGCATTTTAATCATGCATCATGGAGTCGCAGAACCCAAATTGGTCAGCATTGCTTTCAGATGCTGACATCTGGCTGGCTTCCACATCCCTTTGGAGTCTCTGAATCAGGGTTATTTAGGGCTGTGGCTGTTTCCAGCCTACTGGGGAGCCAAAGTGGAAAAACCATTTGAACCGTCCTATATTTCAAGTTCAAATCAATTCTTTTTGGCCTACAACTTTGGGGGGAATTGAATTAATGGAGGGCACTATTTGTGATCTAATCTGTCATTGCACAGAATTTGAATCATGCCCCCAGAGTTGCCAAACAAGGCCGCCCTCTTTGAATATCCAGAAGTATCGTAGTTTTTCAAACATGGCGGTCTTTATCTCCACAAGAACTGTCAGAAAGGGGTAAACCATTTGCCCTCTGGTGATAGCAGTGTCTCTCTGACTTCTTCCCTTTGGGACGCAGTCTCTGAGGTAAACTGGGAATTCCAGTCCAATTTCTGTCACCAGTTAAGAACCTTTTATTTGAAATCCAGAGGTGGCCAATTCTGACCTATAGCAAGATAGCAGAATCCTTCAGGTCCCATATCATATTGCGTGTTTTCAGGTCTCCTTCCCTGTGGTTCACACTGGCTTTGTTTTTTCCCTCTGGATGGAAATGCCATTCTGTGAAGTTACAACTTTGTCCCTTCTCTGAAGGGCTACCAGAGGAAACATTTGCCTTCTCATTTGCCGAATAGAAAACGTAGAGACAATTTCCAGTGGGCCCATCACTGTGTTATGTTAGGTTATTTTGAAAACAAGGCTGTAATGTCATCTTATGGTGCTGTGGATCTCATCAAGTGGTTTTTTCTTATGCTGCCTACTTTATGCTGAGAGAAGGACAAAGCCAAACTGATTTTGTTTTTTCTTATATATTTTTAAATGTTTATTTATTTTTGAGAGAGAGACAGAGTGAGACAGAGCACTAGTGGGGGAGGGGCAGAGAGAGAGGGAGACACAGAATATGAAGCAGGCCCCAGGCTCTGAGCTGTCAGCACAGAGCCCAACGCAGCATTCAAACTCACAAACCGCGAGATCGTGACCTAAGCCGAAATCGGGTGCTTAACCGACTCAGCCACCCAGGTGCCCCCAAACTGATTATAAATAATAATAATAATCATAATATCTGCTTCCATGTGTTATCTAGAAATTACGATTCTTTTCCTAGGAATATTTAGGTCTTTGAGTTTTCCGGATTGATTCCATTAAAATACTGGCTGCCCCATCCAGTCCTGTACTTTGCCTGTTTTCCATCTGTTGGCTCAGGGAAACCTGGGATGGCATCCATAACTTCCTGTTGCTGGGTCCTGCAGGTATACCCTCTGCCCTAAAGCATTTTTGGATGTGTCACCCCATAATAAGTAACACCTCTTTCTCAACTACCTTTTGTCCTTTTTAATCTGCTACTCTTGTGTCGCTGTTCCTTTCATAGCCTCCATTTTAGCATTTTGGGGCATGTTCTGTGTCCCTGAAGTAAGAAACTACGTAGTTTGCCATCCAAACCGGGACAGTTTCGAGAGGGGCAGTCCGCATAATCCAAGACGTCCCCAGACTCAGCAGGACGCATAGCCAGCCGATGGTACTTCGTAGAGAATGTCCAAGGTAGAGCCTGTTAGCATTCTGAGTGTGCTGAGTGCCCGAATGAGTCCTTAATTATATTTCTTGTGAAATTATTTAACCGGCCGGTTCCTTTTTGAGCATTTTCCTGCTGATTCCATTCTTGGCTGGAGAATAAATAGTCATAAATCACGTGTCCAGTGCCAGCAACCTCACCCATCCCTCCTTTCCTCCACTAATACCTCCTTCACAACAATTTTGTTGCCCACTGTTCGTTCTGGCCTGAAGAACATTATTCACCCAAGTGCCATTTCTAAAGGCTAGAGGCAGAATGATGGGCAAGACACCGCAGGCTTTAACTGTGTATGTCAACACACTCTGCAGTCATCTGGTTGATTTTTGAAATATATTCTGCTTTGAAAATGCCTAGGCAAGGCATAGTCTAATACTACTTGAGGAATTTTAATAACAGTTTGTTCGCCCTGTTCTGGTGCTGCTCGTGCTTGATGGGTTGTGGCTAGCGGGACCGCTAAAGTATGTTATTCACACAGTGAAAGATCTCCTAGAGTGTGATTGAGATTTGCAAGGTAGGTCGGTGGGTACAACCTGCTTCCATTTTCCCAATGTATTTGACCATGGCAGCTTTTGTGCTTTTAAATAATCTATTCTATTTTGGTAGACCCTTTCTCCCTTCTTTTTTAACAGCACAGTTTCTATACAAGCCTCACAATGAGCTCACCATTGCCAAGTGGAGGGGAGTGGCGGACTGTATAAATACGTTTGTCGCAACTCGGTCTTTGCCTGTTCCAGGCTTTGTGATTGATTCTGTGATTCTGACTCTGTCCAACTTAACTGCCCTCCCCGCATACCCGGCCTGGAGTCCTTTGTTGCCCTAAATATTTTCTCAAAGACCTTTTATTAGCTTGCTCTTCACTGCTCTAATTCCCCCCCAAGCCCCCCCACGCCACCTACTTTACCATGTAGCTCTGTCCCAATAGCATGAGAGAAAAAGTATGTCCTCGCGATGCTATCAGGTGAAGCCACAACTGCAGTTCTCTTTATTAAACCAGAAAAAACAGCTTGTAAACTTTGTCACTTTCTCTCCTGCTAAATGCTTGCTGAAGGGACATGAGGAAATGATTGAAAAGAATCCACTTTCCCTAACTAAACCTTCCATTGTGAATGGTGGCTGGGAGAAAGAGCCGAAAAAGTTTTTTTCTAATTAGTTGTGATATTTTAGGAAACATTAAGACAGGAAGAGATGGGAGATTGTTCATTTTCTTTTGTAATCAGCATTGATTCCTGTGGCGCTCAAGAGGAGTGGTCTGCTAGTATGTGAGGCTGCTCGTTGTCTGCTGGTTTCAGTTTGCCCCACCTTCTGCCCCTGATTTTTAGCTGCTACAAGGTCCCCTGGAACATAAGACTACGTTTCTCTGCCTCCCTTGCAGCGAGGCCTCACCGTATTACAAAATTGTGATTAATTGCTTGCAAGTCAAAGTACCATGTGCAGCTTCCTAGAAGTATTCAGAAGGAGGAAGCCTTCTTTTTTTCTGTCTTCCTGAGAGGGATGCAGATTGGATGGCTTAGCTCAGGCAGCCATCTTGAACCGTGAGGTGGGAGCCATGTGTTGGGGATGGTTGAGCAAGGTCCCTGATGTTTTCCTGCTCAGCACACACAGGATCGCCTGTGAGTGAGTGAGAGACAAACCCCCGTTGTGTGTACTCTTTGTTATTTGTGGCCTGCTGTCACATGAAGGTGACCGTAATCTTAACCTGTACATCTATAAACTTTTTTTCATCTGGTTTAGTATGAGGGTAGCTGTTTGAGATTCTCCCCCCCCCCCGCCCCCTCTCCCCCCCCATATCAGACTGTATACCTCAGATCAAGGAATGCTTCATTGGTGGACAAGGAATCTTGACTTTCAAAATGTGCAAGATGTTTTGTACTGTTTAAAATCTTAAACGTCATGGGAGAAGCCACCACTGTGACTCTTTTGAAAAACCATGAAAATGCTCGTCTCCTCCCCCATTGCCCTTCTCTTCCCCCTTCTTAATGTTTCAATCCTAAAACCAGTCAGTGGGACAGAAAAAGAGAGGTGGTTGGGGTCAGGAGGGCCTGGTGGCCTAGAACGGGGTGTGGGAACCTGTGCGGGGAGAGGTGAGCATCTGTGCAGGTGGGGAAGCCTGGCCCGTGAGGTTCGAGCCCAAGCAGGACAGGGAGCGTGTCGCTGTGCAGGGGCAGGTGAACAGGGGAGTCTGAGCAGAGTGCAAAGCAAAGGTGTCCCAGAAGGAGGGAGGGAGGTAGGGGAGATTGGTTACTGCATTGGTTCTTGAGTTGGATAGTGGAAAGGACACCAATTCCACAGAGGCTCTTCACCTGAGGAGTTAATAAAGGCACAGGATACGGCTTACCAGGTGTGAGAAAGCATTGGTGAACATCTGGGGCCTGAGCGGCTCACTGGGTTTGCTTCCCAGAGTCGTTTCTTAGTTGCTCAGGACGTTGCTCTCCAGATTTATGAACCATCAAGACGTGAGTGAGGAATCAGTGTTTGAGGAGAGCCTGGGCAGAAATGTCCAGCAATGTCTCTTATGCCCAACTGGGCACGGACCTCGTAGCCAGGCATAAGCCATCAGCCTCCGTATCCCTAAACAGTGTAAACAAGCTGACCCTGGGGGTTTCAAGTTTAAGCTGAACGTTGTACATCTCTAACTAGGCTGTTTGTCCCGATCTTAACCAAGCATCAGAACCAGATTTCCGGGTCCCCCTGCAAATACGCATAGAGCCGTCCCGGCCAGCTGTAACAGAATTCCATTTCATGCAGTTATATATAGGCTTATTGATTACATGGTAAGTAGGTCAGAGATAATGGAAGCCAGGGTGCTCATGTTAGAGAAGGGAATTACAAATATGGAAAGGGAAAAAGCTAGAATGAACCGAATGATGTTGTATTAGAATTGCATGTATTGGGGCGCCTGGGTGGCGCAGTCGGTTAAGTGTCCGACTTCAGCCAGGTCACGATCTCGCGGTCCGGGAGTTCGAGCCCCGCGTCAGGCTCTGGGCTGATGGCTCAGAGCCTGGAGCCTGTTTCCGATTCTGTGTCTCCCTCTCTCTCTGCCCCTCCCCCGTTCATGCTCTGTCTCTCTCTGTCCCAAAAATAAATAAACGTTGAAAAAAAATTAAAAAAAAAAAAAAAAGAATTGCATGTATTGTTGTGAACTCAAGGTTTTGAATAGTGAAATCAGTATAGATTGTGTGTGTGTGTGTGCGCCCGCGCGCGCGTGTGTATGTCCATGTGTATGCGTGTGCAAGCTCTGTCCACTGAGAGGAGCTGAGAATACTGAGCCCTAAATAGCAGTGAGCACATCTGGTGTTCAGATTGTGTCTTATAAATACCATTTTCCACAAAAAGGACCCAGAGCTCATTAGAGAAATGGTGATTTCAGGGCTGTGGCAGAAAAAGGACAAGATGATCCGGGATATCCTGTGCCAGCAAGCAGGGAGGTGCTCAGGGAGCAATGGAGACCTGTCACAAGGACAGCAGCCAGCTTGGATGGGCTCCCTGTGGCCAAATCAGACAATCTGAACACTGACATGAATAATAACAATAGATAATAATCCAGTGACTGCAGTAGGAAATCACAAAGCCCTACAAAAATAAAGAAGTACATTGCAGTGACTCAACAGCCACACTGTTTGGACTGGATGATCCTGAGTAGTTAAAACCCTGCTCCACCCAACTGTTTTTGCAGGAGCGCCCACACTGTTTTTTAGCTCTGGACATTCCTGCAGGGCAGTGGGCTGCCTTGTGCCTCGTAGGATGCTTAGAAGCGTCCTGGCCCCTGCCCTCAAGACGCCTCTGCTGTAGACTGGTGCTGTCCTAATACGGATGCAGTGAGAGCCACATGGGAAAGTTTAGGTTCTTAGTGGCCATGGTTGTTAGAATCAGAAATGTTCCAGACATTGCCAGACGTACCATGAGGGTAAGGATTATCCTGGTTGGGGATCATGAAATATGTGGAACAGGAAACGTGAAACACGAAGTACTCTCCCTTCCTCCCCCCCCTTCTCCCCTTTATTAATTACAAAGGGGAAAAGAATACATTTTCAGTGGAGAAGCCTGGCAGGCGGAAGTGATCAAGGGGAGATCATCAGTGACAGGACGGACTGAAATCGTGTGCCATCTGATAGGAAGAAGAGCACAGCATTTCTTCGACGCTCCTGCCAAAGATGCTTAACCTAAATCTAAGAACGGATGACAAACCTGCCCGGAGGACATAGTGTAGAATAACTTGGCCTGCAGCCTTCACAGTTGCCAAGCTCATGAAAGTCCAGGAGAGAGAAATGCAGGCGACAGGTGACCTAAGAGGGCCGGCAGCTGCGTGCAGCGGGATCGTGAACCGGATTGCTTTCTCTAGAACAAATGATTGGGACATTTGGTGGAGACGGGTGAGGGCCAAGGATTAGGCGATTCCGACGGGTGACAGGAAGTCCTCGGCTTGGGTGGCTGTGCTGTGGTTTGCCATAGGATGTCATCGTACGAATACTCCGGGCTTATGCACTATCGGGCCTGTGGCATAATCTCTAATCGTTCCGGGCAGGAACATAGGTCTCTGTACTGCATTTTGAATTTCCTGTAACTTTCTGAGGACTGAAAAAAAATACAAGTTATGGTCAGGAGTGATCTATTCATTTTCTTGCAGGCATGCTAAGACTTTGCTTGAGAAACAGTTTTGTCTTCTTCTTAGGGAAGAAATTCTGCATTAATATAATAATGTTCTTAGAGAAAGAATATTGGAAAGATGCCTAAATCTGTTTGCTTATTACGTATAATGTGTATTTAAAACATATGCTGGTCATCCTGTGGGGCTTTAGAACCCAAAATGGAAGGCAGGTCACTTTTCTTCTTGGACTTTTTTTTTTTTTTCTCCTGGTGGATCTATGTATATTTTCTTTCTTTATGGTTGGAAAACCTTCTTTTAAGCAAGTCTGTTCTTGTTTAGTTTAAAACTTCACAATACTATTTGAAACGGGCAAACAATGTGCAGGGGCATGGCAACATCAACCAGAATAATTTTGGAGGAATTTTTTTTGATATATTAGTCACTTGATAGCGTGTAGAAGAATTTCTGGGTTGCCAATGGACATAGATGAAGTACTGTGCTACCTGTTTATTGTGACATGATCTTTCTGTCTTCACATGATTTAAAAAAATTTTAAGTTTATTTATCTTGAGAGAGAGAGAGAGAGAGAGAGAGAGAGAACATGAGCAGGGGAGGAGCAGAGAGAGAGAGAGAGAATCCCAAGCAGGCTCTGTGCTGATAGCACGGATGTGGGGTTCGAACTCATGAACCGCGAGATCATGCCCTGAGCAGAAATCAAGAGTCGGACACTTAACTGACTGAGCCACCCAGGCGCCCCTGATGTTCGTTTGAGTACAGCTAAGGCATTGTGCCTCTCCAGGCTCTGGGGACCCTTCTTCTGACTGGCACACGTTATTGAGATGGATGCCTCAGGCTAGGCCAGCAGAACAGGTCGCCTGGCAAAGCCAGTCGGCCCTCGTAATGTTTGATCCTGTGACATCAATCTCGTTAGCTCTAACTTGCTGTGCTAATTGCCGTGTTAATTGTATAACTTTTCTTAATTTGGCTTAACATTTAACAGTGTTACATGAAGGCTTGCTTCCATTTTTGTGAGTGGTAGCATTTCAACCTGTGAAAATAATTTAACGCTTTACCTTGTAGGAGTGTGGGGATAATTCGTGTACATTTACTGACTGTGATTTTTTTGTTTTTTTTTTTTTTACAGTCTCCTTATCCCACATCACACAACTGGTCCTCAGCCATAACAAGCTAACAAGTGAGTTAACTTCATCGTTTGTTAGACAGTTTCTGACTTTGAGGTAATATTGTGATACTGTAGATTCTTTTGTTTCCTTTCAAGACACTCATGACAGATGATATTTGGGGACACCTAAAATCGTTTTTGGTGACACTGTGATGCATGAGCATATTGCCCTGTATTTTGTGCTTTTTTGAGAATTCTTGCCTAACGTGTGTAAACTGAAGACAAAATGACGTTGCTTCTCTGGAAATGGTCCCATTCAGGGGTGGTAAGTGCTACAGCGACCTGAACGGCCAGCAGATTCGTTGGTATTTCATGAAAAAAAAGTACTGCCAAATAATAATGTAAGAGTTCCTGGCTTTCTCTGTACTTCTCCTGAAAAGGGGAATAATTAACTGTTGTGATACTTTTCTTCTCTGATCAAAGGGGGGGGGGAACCCACAAAATTGTAGAAGTTCTATCAATCTGCATCTGTATTTTTCACATTTTGAGTCTGGTCCCCAAGAGGAATTCTCTGGGGGCGTGGGTGGTGTCATGGCCTGGTTAACCTAGAGGACATTTGATAGCTATTTTTATGACAATACCTCAGGTGAGTGATAATGGGCCATTTTATTCTTAGAGCTGTGCCTTTAAAGATTGTAATGACAGGGACCCACTCTGCTTTCTCATTCCTAATTGACTGTCACTTCCTTGTGCTTGCCTTAGCTCCTGTAGACTTGAATGATTCTCTAATCATGTGGTGAGAATTTGTTAGGGAGCTTTCGGAGTCCCATGAAATTGAGCTGGGTGTCATGTTGAGGGATTTGTGTCGTGAATCTGTGTGTGGGGGGTGCATTATATACTGCTCGAGACGTTGTCATTGAGCTGTTGATTATTGAGAATTAAGAAGGCAGTTAAGGCCCCTCATGTGCAGGAAACAGGCAGATTAGTTCCTTTTCAGCAAAAAGCACATATTTGTAAGGCCAAGGCAGAATGGCACCATGGTCACGTTTGAGTAATGGTGGTCATAGAAGCTGAAAGTAAGGGCTCCAAGTCTCATGTGACCTTTTTTTTTTTTAAGTTCATTTATTTATTTTTGAGAGAGAGAGAGCATCCCAAGCAGGCTCCACACTGTCAGTGAACAGCCTGAGATGGGGGCTCAAACCCACAAACCGTGAGATCATGACCTGAGCCGAAATCAAGAGTTGGACGCTTAACCGACTAGCTGATATGCTGCCATTTTCATGGGTTTCAAATCAAACAGTCCAGCTGTCCACTGAGACCATGGTCCTAGTTTAGAGGGTACTGCAGTTTTATCTCGGAGGGTGGACCGTGTAACCCCTGAATTCCCCAAGACTGCGTGAGAAGTTCCTGAAGCTGTTGCACAATTCATAAAAATAGCTAATTGCCAAGGTTCCCGTGGTTAGATTTGCATCATCAATAGAGCGAAAAGAGTTTACGTTTAAATGCTTTGTTCCTATTACATCATTAATTTATCTGTTCTTTAAAAAAGAAAAAGAAAAAAAGAAAGAAAGAAAGAAACCTTTCAGGTGTTTTGAGATTTTTTTCAGTTGTAGTTCATTTCTTTTTACATGTCCACAAAGACAGAAATCGTAGATGGGTGAATCTGTTTCTTTCTCCAGGCATCTAAGACAAGATGAATTTAGAGAGGCATAAACATGGAGTTAAATTGTATCTCTTAAAAACATTGACTGTGAATGGATTCAGACTTCAGATCTCTTCCTTCCCTGCTTTTTGTTTTTTGTTCTTTTTTTTTCCCCCCAGGTGAGACACTCTTGACCTAATCCAGTAAACTCTAATTAATCGTCTTGGTAAATTCTGTTTCAAGCCATTGTGTGCAGTGTCAGTGACACTCGATCTGTTCCACTAAGGTCAAATTAGCATCTTTTACTATTTTTCTGGCATTTAAATGAATGACTTCGCTATGGTTTTTCCAGTATTTATAGTAAATATGTCCATTTGATGGAAATATAAATATGCATGAAATCTAAGAGGCTGAGCACACCCTCCTGTCACTTTGTATTGTAATCAGTGTCTTTCACTTTCTGTGGTTTTTAATAGGACCTGGCTGACATTGCTACATTAAAGCCAGTGGGACACGAAAGATAAACCGCTCAGCCCTGCTCTTATCTTGCAAAAGTAGTTGTGTTTTTCTCTGAGTCTGCCAGTTACGCTGTTGTTTGACATTTCCACCTGTGTACTTAGCGAATGAGTGACGGGCTTGCACAGACCGGGACCTCGATTTGGGGACACCGTGTGATGCTGGAGTCCACGTCTGCAGAGCCATCAGGGACCGTATGGCATCAAACGGACTTCCTTTCCCTGTTGGTGGTTTTGACGTCGACGGGTCCTATCCACGTGGTCCAAGTGAGGCCACGGGAAGCTGGGCGTGGTCAGTCACATGATCCTTTCGTTCGCCCGAGATTCTGTAGTTTTCCCTATCTGAGTTCACAAAAAATACAAATTGTCAAGCCAGTCGCTATGAGAGGTTCATCATGATTACAGCAACACTATATAAATTTGAGCCGGGAGAATTGGGGCAGTGTGGACGGGTTTTGGTAGAGTCCGGGGGGCTCACCCTGCCTGAAACAACTCTCCTAGATGCAAGCGTCTCCCTGACGCGTTCAGAGGAAAGGCAGAGCCACGAGTGAGTCTTTTCCCTTCTTTCCTCCTGCTCTGATCGGGCAGGTGCTAGCTGGGAGCCCAGCACAGGTTCTTCGTGGCCCAGGGAGACTGGTTTCAGAGCGAAGATGAGGTTATGGCGCCGGGCTGCCCCTTCTGAAACTGCATTCGTGCTGTGATAGCAAGCACCCCTGGGGGAAGGTGCAGTTCGCCTGATTTTCAGAACCCGCGCTCATCTGGCCCGTCCTCCTCCAGCCAGTGTGTCCTCCTCCGGTGCGTCAGACGGATGGGGGGTCGGTCTCTCCCCTGGCCGGCCCTGCCTCTGCACCTGTGCCACCTTGCCTCTTCTCTTCCACTCTGCGCGGACTTGCCTCCTCATCCTCTGCCCGAGGCTCCCCTGACTGCCCTCGGCAGTGGGAAATCTCTCTTCCCCAGACTCCTGTCGTTCACAGACCCTTACACCAGTGTGGCCCCGCCTGTCCTTCTCTGCTTGATATTTATTCCCTCTCTCCAGACAGATCAGAAGTTTTCTCCAAAGTGGGGACCGTTCGTTTCTTACTTTGACACCTGTCGCCCAGCACGTGGTGGCTTGCCAGCAGTTGCCTGTGTCAAGCGGTAATGATTGATAGCGGGGAACAGTAGGTGACAGGGAGGTCCTGACAGGAGACAGCTGGCCTGAGGTCAAGCAGTCTGTGTCCAAACTGCACGGTGTCAGGACTAAGTGGGATGGGGACTTGAGTCGATGTGGCCCCCCCACACACTCTGTTTCTTACTCGTGGGTTCGTGCAACGCCTGCTGGACTACGAGTGCCCTAGAGGAGCATTATCTGGGACACCTGGGTGTCCACGCTCTTGATTTCAGCTCAGGTCGTGATCTCACGTTTCGTGAAATTTGGCCCCGCATCAGGCCCTGCGCCGGCAGTGTGGAAGCCTGCTTAGGACTCTGTCTCCCCCTCTGCTCCTCCCCTGCTCATTCTTGCTCTCTGTCAAAGTAAATAAACTTATTTAAAAAAAAAAAAAAAAAAGCATTACCTTATGTCCTGGAAATTGATGTCCTTATCGCGTTCCTAGTCATAGGGACCCTTCTTGGTTGAGGAATGAGGTGCTGGGAGGGCGCCCCTCAGGTGCATCTAAGAATCCACAGGTGGGAACACTGGCGCTGATGTCAGGAGGAAGCAAGGGCACACCTTCCCCCAGGGGCCCCCCTGGACTTGGCTGTCACTTCTCCGGAGGGCGTCCTTTTGCTCTTACGCATGTGACAGCTTCTGGGCCTCTTCCTCTAACACGTAAAGGTGGTTTTCTATGTTTAAGGGCCTAGGTTACTTACTGATTCCTTCATTGAGGTAATTGCATTATCATTTCCTTGAGCTGAGGAGCCCTATCGGATGCTGTTTTGTATCTACCCTCAGAAAAGTACCAAAAGCATGGTGAACATCAGATGCTGGGCCCTCAGTTAATGCTGGTTGATTAATGGATTGGCAGGTGATGAGTTGTGCTTTGTGCTAAGTCAGAGCAGACAGATGACATACCCAAGGGCTTGCCAGCTCTCCGTGTTTTGGAAGAAGGGAATGTAGCGGTGATTTCAAAGGCTGTTTCCTGTGCGTCTGTCCCTCTGGTTCCAGTCCTTGTCTTTGTCATTACTTTGCTTTTTAAGTCAGTGTAAGCTGAGTCTTTTTATTTGGCACCATAATCTCATACCTGGTTTTTATGGTGGTTTGGAAGCGTTAGCTTTGTAAGTGCTTTTTGTTTTCTACTTGTTTTCAGTCTTAGAATTTCATTTTGAGGCTGTCATTTTAGGACTTGTCCACCAGAGGTCACTGTTGAGATATGTATTTTTTCCCCCCCCAGGTCTTTTGCCCAAAGATTAAAAACCAAATTTGTGTTGTCAGATTCAATTTTTTGCAGGCTGTTCTGCTGTGTCCAGTAGGGTATGTTGCTGTTGCCATTTACGTGGTGCAGCTTGTGCCATAATTGAGGTAGATCCCTCTAAGGATATATGTTTTTTTTTGTTTTGCTCCTATAATTATCATTCAGCCTCAACATACTATTTTTTAGTGTTTATTATGGCTGCTTTCTCAAGCTACGAAGTTTTCTTCTTTACGTCAGAAGAATTTTATCTCCTTCTGTAGTATTTTGTATTTGGCACATGTGAGATTTTATTCCTGGGGAAGAAAGTTTAAAATATGTATATGTGTAACCAGATTTTAATAACCATGTATTTTTTCAAATGTAAAGCTACAGAATAAATTCTTAATCTTGATAATCTCCAAACATTTGAACAGATGACTATAGGCATGTATTATTTTTCTCGAATCTGCCAAATCTGAGACATTAAAAGAGATCACAGTTCTTTAAATATTTTCTTCCCTAATAGAAGTTTTAATTAAAATGACTTTGTTTGATCTGAATCAAAAAGAGAAAAACAACCATGTAAAACTCAGGGAAATGTGCATTTTGTGTGTACTTTAACAGATTCTTCTACTAAACACCACTGTGTCGGGAAGGATACTATGCTTTATGAAATGAATTACACTCTGAGTCAGTGATAAAACAATTTCTGGGCATAATTTTTTAACATGAAGCTTTTCTTAATTTTACAAACAATTTTATTTTTATAGCAAAACCCACATACAGATATTGCTAGCACCTTGAATATGACAATAGTGTTTTATATTTTATGACTCATGCATTTTGAGGCTTAAGTACTCATCATTTTGTGTAAGAAATGCAGAGGATATCATTTCGCTGTGTGTAAACGTTGAACAGCCAGCTCTGTGTAAACCTTTCATGAGTGCAGATCTCTGGATGTAACTGTTCACTTTTATACTTTGAACTCTGAACTGTCCTATAAAACCTTTCCTTGAGCTTTTAGGAGTTTTGCCTGCAGTATGAGGCCTTAATGTGACCGTATCTTGTCATTTAATGTATCGGAAATGGCTAGTCAGGCAGTAAACCTAAGTTTTATGGCGAAACATGTTTTATTTTTTTTAACAGACTGTTTCCTATTAGTTATAGCTTATGTATGAATTCGAAATTATAATGAATAAGAAGTGCTGGGTTTTTTTTTTTTAGCTATTTCAATAATTTATAGAAGATAAGGTTTTAAATACGTAGAGGTTAATACAATGTTTTAAAATTTTATGTAGATATGTGTATTGATAGGATAGCTAAAGGTAAATGTTGTTATAAATGAATTAAGTGGCATTTTCCACATGAAAATTATGGCGTAATTCTCAGAATATGCAGATCCAATTATATTGAAGAAAATGAAGCAGTTTTTTTAAAGCCTGATAAATTAAACCCTTTTCTACAGAGCTCATAGATTGTTGAGATGAATGAGAAAAATTAACTGTCCCAACTCATAAGAATGACCTTCACCAGTGTGCAGCACCTTTCTGTTCTGAAGTCTCTAGTCAGTTCTTCTTCCATAGATTATTTGTCATGCCTTATGCAAAAGTTCTTGTGCATGGCTTGTATGAAATTAAATCGAGGGGGAATATGCAAAATAAATCGTCTGTGTGTCATGAATTTATCTTGTGACAATGTCAAAACAGCTTGCTGTTTGCATTTTAAGAGAGTATAAATGTATTTATAATACAGAGGCTTTGATCAATAGCTTATTTTTTTTAATTAGTGCACATTTATCAGTTTGTTACTATGCCATCATTTGAAAGATTGGATTTGGAGAACTACATACATAGTATCTTGGGGTCTAGCAGCTATTAATTAGTATCTATCCGATGATACCGGTGGTTAGTTTACTATAAAGAAATTGACATGCACTTGGGAGTTTGTCGTTCCTTTTGGTTCTAGTTAGTAAATGAGCCTGCAGGGTCATCATGCGCAAGAATCTGTTGCCCCTGTAGTCCGGGACCAGCCAACTCTGAGGCCACTGGGTGAAGTTGGAGAAGCTGACTCTCAACGTGTCCTTAGTTCAGAGGCGGTGACCCACTGATCCCGCTCTACAAACTGATATGTTCCTATTCTAGGATCTCTTCTCTTGGGGTCCTACTCAGTGCTACAAGGAAGCCAGCTGAAGTGTAGTGTGTTAATTCTTCCACGGTCTATTTTTAAATGGAATGACTTCAGTTATGAGAATTTCAGAACGGTGGCAGGCTGTGGAGAAAATAAATCTGGGGGCAGTTTGGATCTGTCCTTTTGCAGATCATAACTGGCCTCTCTGGGGAAGCTGATCTTGAAAAGCGTTTCGTTTTACTATTTATAGTAAGACTCTCAAACACGATTGATTGAATAGCAAAAATTTATATCTAAATTATCTGTTGACTATTTCTCCTAAATAATGTGTGTGTGTGTGTGTGTGTGTGTGTGTGCGTGCGCACGCACGTTCATGTGTGTACTATGGAGAAGGGTGGGAGAAGATATTCTAGGAGGTACGTTTCATTGGTGTATATATTCTTTACAGACGTTCTTAATATTTCATAACTCACCAGCCTTTTTTAATAGGGTGAAACTGTGTCAATGGCCCCTAGAAAAATGCACATAGGTTTTGTGGATCCTATAAAAACCATCCATAAATTCTTTAGGGGTGCATGTAACTCAGATTTAGAAACCCTAGAGTAGGGGAAAGATAACAGTATATTTGCACTGTAGATATACTGGTGCTATTTCTTAGAGATATTTGCTGGAAAATTGTACAAAACTTTAAAAAGATGACTTTCTTTTTTTTAAATAATTTTTTTAAAACTTTTATTCATTTTTAATAGGGAGAGTAACAGCAGGGGAGGGTCAGAGAGAGAGGTAGACACAGAATCCGAAGCAGGCTCCAGGCTCAGAGCTGTCAGCACAGAGCCCGACATGGGGCTCGAACCCACAGAACCATGAGATCATGACCTGAGCCGAAGTCAGATGCTGAACTGACTGAGCCGCCCAGGCGCCCCTAAAAAGATGATTTTCAGTACAATGTGAAATTCACTTTTGATAACTTGTAAAAAATGTTCAAAAGCTCCACCTACTTTAGCTACTGAAATTTACATTTTGTTAAATAAGAATTTGTAATTTTGAGTGGAATGCATATATATTGTTAACCTTAAATATAAAACTACCCATTGTTTTACCAGCAAAAATGGGCTTATTCGGGAATAGCAGAGAATTGCAATTTGCTGTGGCAAAACCATAGACAAGTTGGGAGAACAAAGGAGAGGGGCAGCTCCTCTGTGGAGGAGAGGGAGAAGTTGGGGATGCTGTTATAAACAAAAAGCCCGTTGGCGTAAACTGGTTGCTGGAAGTATAGTGGTTTTTCATTGGCTGAGTTGTGACTGTCTCTCATTGGCTGGTCTGTTGCCAGGGGGAGGAGGTAAGCCTTTCTTCCTCCGGCAGAGATGGTCAAGTGGTATCTGTGTGCAAGGTCCAGCTCTTCCTCTTGGGGCTACAGTTGGCAAGCGGTAGGACGTGTGTGCTCCCCCTGCTGGCCTCCCAAGTCCATTTTAGTGAGATTTCCCTTTGGTAATTTTCCCAGTATATACATATTTCAGTTCCCTTAAAACCTTGAGAATGAATGCCTTTCCCGTTTCAATTTTTCTTTCTCTTTGCCAGTCAGCCTACTAGGACAGAACGCCACTCTGATGTGATTGGCCACCAGTTAGCAAACTCATCCACATCCTTTTCAGATATTTTTAGTATGAACCCTCTTGTCTAATTTTTGACTCTTCCTGTAGCCTTTTCCTCCTTCCTGAATATATGCTTTTCTGATCACCTGCTTCGTATCTGCAGGACCTGCCCCTCTTCAAATCTTACTCATCCTTCAGAAAGTTGAGATGAATTCTCTTCTTGCCCCACAAAGTCCGCCTGTCCCACCACGTGCACTGTGTGGCAAATGACATGTAAGGCCCTCCCAAATCTCTTAGACTCTGAAGGGCTGACCTTACATACATCATGACTAGAGCGTGGAAAGAAGGGAGGCAAAGAACTAGCATGTATTGACGTCCTACTCCCTGTCTGATAGAAGCCACAGGCCTGGAGCCATCAAGTAGCTGGAGCTGGAAGGTGGAGGGCTTTTCATGGCCTCCAAGCTTCTGTGCTCATCACTGCCCTGCTGCCCCTCCCAATGATGTAGGTGTGCAGTTTAAATATCCCACCCCTGTCCGTCTAGGAGGAAGCTTGGCCCTGGATCTTAACATACTCAGATGGAAAAGTAGGGAGAATTCCAGAAGTTAAAAGGCAAAGGTGTTATTCTTAGAGGGGGCCTTCCCAAAGCTACTGGTGCAGGTTGTGTGGATTTTTCTAGCCATGGGTATTTATCCCCCACTCTCTTTCTTCCTCATGTAATTACTCCCTTCCTTGGCATTGAAATGTAAGATGGGGAAAGAAGAGAAGCAGCCCTGCGTGCTCTCTTGCTGAAGTCATTCTTAACTGTAAAAGAAGACACAAACTGTTGGCAAAGCATGTTGTGTTTGTGTATGAATTTGATGTCTCCCTCTTCATGTTAACATTCGAGGATTGAGGGGCATCTGCCTGGGTGGCTCAGTCGGTTAAGCGTCTGACTGCGGCTCAGGTCATGATCTCATGGTCCGTGAGTTCGAGCCCCGCGTCGGGCTCTGTGCTGACAGCTCAGAGCCTGGAGCCTGCTTTGGATTCTGTGTCTCCCTCTCTCTCCGCCCCTCCCCCTACTCGTGCTCTGTGTCTTTCTCTCTCTCTCAAAGTTAAATAAACATTTAAAAAAAATATTCGAGGATTGAGTGTGTATCATATAATGATATTTAAGGGCCTGGAATAGCTCTTTTTATGACACTGAGCTTGCTTTCCGCATTGATTGAACTTTGGTTTTGTTTTCACATTCTCTTCCTTCTCACCATGTCTCAGAACTTCTTAGGCATCTTTTTCTAGAGAAATCTCTGTCCTTTGTCCTTCACTACATGTCACTCCCTTCCAGACCATCGAATGCCGCTGCCTTTCCTCCCAGTGCTGCTTCTCTCACCCAGCTCCCTGCTTAAAGCTGTTCGCGGACATCCTGCCTTGCTGGCAGTGAAGTCTCAGCCCTGGACTGTAATTCCCCAGGTATGTTCCTAAAAGAATTCCGGCTTTGGAAGTCCTCCTCAAGATTGTGTAGACCATTGCTTGGTTCTCTCTGGGCAGTTAATAAAAGATTCAGAAATCAAGTAAATTGTGCATCCTCAGAGGAGCAGAAATCCGTGCTTGTCAGCTTTTTAGGAGATTTGTTTGGCCTCGTGTACACATTTTTTATAGCCCAGGGACATATATTTTTGCATGTTTGACTTTATACTGTAAAATCGGCCGTAACGCTTGCTTGTAACTTTTCTTCCCTGATTTTTGTGGAATTGATTATTCTCAATGTTGCTGAAAGAGGAGGGTTTTGTTTTGGGTTTTTTTGTTTTGTTTTGTTTTGGTTTTTTGTTTTTTTTTGTTTTTTTTTTGCAGTGAATTAAGTCAGGATATTTTTGGTTAGTAAAATTACTTAAGCTGCAGAACCTTAAGGAGGCCCATGATAGGATACAATAAATGTGTACCTCTAGGTGTGGTGCTTAGTAAATACTGTTGATTAGCTGAAAGTAGCATTGCTGTTGTCGTTTGTAAAGCTAATAACGGTTTGGGGGATGTTGGCCTTTATTGGGTGGACATTTAGATATTTTGGTATTTTACTTTTACCTTGAGGAGCATGTAGATCCTTTTAAATGAGAACCTGTTTTACTGTTTCATAAACTTTATGTTTTTAAATAACCCATAACTACTGTAATTCACTGTTTTAATAGCTGCTTTGGGGAAAATCCCATGAAATCTGTAAAGCTGGTTAGCGTTAGTATACTTTTGAACTAAACGTTCTTGGGCTAAGATATAATCAGTTCGTTACCCACCTTGTGTTTTTGGCCAGAAAACAAAAGTCATTAATCACTATAAATACAAGTGACCTTTTTCGCATATAAAATTCTGAAGAGCGTAATTATTTGTATGAGAGACTAAAGAGATTCTTCTTTACAGGTAATCATTAAAATGGCATTCAAGACTGTGATTCCTAATTTGCTGGAAGAATTGGCATCTATATGAGTCTAGACGTCCTGTCTGTGGTAGGAATAGACGAATGTCCCTGTGACCGAGGATTAAAGGGGCTGTCCTTTTACTCTGGCCAGGAACGCCCCAAGTTCATATTCATGTGGTTTCTGTTCTTTTGGTTTCTTCCCACCTTACCTCATTCAGAGTGCAGGGGGATGGATGGTGGTTGACCAGGACTGAATTCATCCAATACTGGGGCAAGGAAACGTTTGCTTTCGCCACTTATGTGATCTTTCTTCTCTCACTGTACGGAGAATGAATAATCTCACTCCTTTGGATGTATTCGCATGGTTTTCGTAATTTTTCTAATAACTTTCTTGTAGCACTTTATCTTAGGGATCTAATAACTGGCCTCATTTAACTACCTGCCACCTTCCCTTATCCTTCTCTGTTAAAGAAATCTTACAAAGCAGCAGAAGCATGTCAAAGTCTAACCGAACATGTTCATTGGTTATGGCAATCAAGTCTCCTCTTTTTAATATAAATACAGGGTTTGGGGAAAGGTTTGGGGAAGCAGTGCTGTCTGATTTATTTTGCTCTGCCTTATCCCATATGGTGGTGTCTTTGGGCTTTGTGTGGCCTGTGGGTCAGTGGCACTCCAGAGATCGGCGCGAGTTGGTAGCATTTCCCCCATTGCAGGGCCAGGAGCACACCCACCACTGGGCCATGTGCTGGTCTTAGCCCTGCCTGTGGGCAGTGGTTCCTATTAAGAACCCTCTTTGAGTCTCCCTCTTTGGACCCTTGGGGCGGGTGGCAGTCCCTCCCTGGTTTCCCATGTGGAGGCAATGGCTGAGCCCTGAATTCAGTTTTACAAAGAGGCATGCAGGCCGAATCCTCTTGGCCTTCATGCTGTAGCCTAGTGCCTTTCCTTTGTAGGAATCTCCAGATTAAATAAAACCCCCCAAAGCAAAAAAGCCTGGTGTTTCTGCAAAAATAGTTAGGCACAGCGTAGTTCTAAGTACTCAGAAGTTTGGTGGAAGGTGGCGGGTAGGGTTCACAGCTCCGGATTTCATACCCGTGCTTATGATGAAAACCTACATGTGTTCTGAGCGGCTTCCGGCTTCCCAGCAGCCGTGGGTGGTAACGTGGTGCATGGTCTATTGCTGCCCTTTTGTAGCTGAAGAGGACCCGGCTGTTGGTGCCAACCATATGGCTCTAAAGACCAATGCCTGACCCGCCGGCCCTTCCGTGGGCTGCACACAGGCGAGCGTCTGTCCTTATGTTTTGCAGGGTGCCTGCTGCTCCCAGAGCCTGTCACTCTTCTCAGTTTTGTTTCTTTGCCTCGGGCCACAAGATGCTTTTGTTCGAGAAGCCCCCGGATCGGCTGCACCCCAGCTGGTCTGTCTGTGCTGTCATTACCACCCAGCATTCTCCATTTAATTCTCCGTGTTTTGACGGCCAGAAGTGTAGCAAGGGGCATCTCTTCATAGGACCACGCTTGGTCATGATGAAGTTGCTGCTGAGTGACTTAATTCGATGAACTAGGGAATTCAGAACTTTGCCTCTTACATTGTTCTTTTTCCTCAGTACTGATTGCACCATAAAGATTTGTATGGGTGTCACTGAAGCAAATGAGAGTTCATCCACCTGACGCACAGCAGACCAACAAAAACTGACCAAGCTTTTGCAGTGGAAGAAAATAAGCTTTATCTGTTGGTCTGGTGCCACCCAAGAGAGTTCAGGACCCCAAAGTCCTGAACTCCCCAGTAGCTTACAAGTGAGGATTTTTTTACGTTCACTTATTTTGAGAGAGAGAAAAAGAGTGGGGGAGGGTCAGAGGGGGGAGGAGAGAAAAAATCCGAAACAGGTTCCATGCTGTCAGCTCAGAGCCCCACGTGGGGCTCCATCCCACGAACCCTGAGATCATGACTGGAGCTGAAATCAAGAGTCAGACACTTAACTGGCTGAGCCACCCAGGTGCCTCACGAGTGAGGATTTTTTTTTTTTTTTTAATTAAAAAAGAAATTTTTTTTAATGTTTATTTTTGAGAGAGAGAGAGAGAGAGAGAGAGAGAGAGAATGTGAGCGGGGAGGGGCAGAGAGAGAAGACACAGAATCCGAAGCAGGCTGCAGGCTCTGAGCTGTGAGCACAGAGCCTTACGCGGGGCTCGAACTCACAAACTATGAGATCATGACCTGAGCCGAAGTCAGACGCTTAACCGATTGAGCCACCCAGGTGCCCCACAAGTGAGGATTTTTAAGGGCACGGTTTGAGGCAGGGGTCTTCTGAGAAGGTGGATGCTATTGATTGGAGGCCCATGAAGTCACGTTAACAGAAACTGCTTAGTTACTTCTGGTGCTACTTCATCTGCTCCCATGGAAGGGGTTCCATCCCAAGATACTTGGAATCTGAAAGATACCTCCGTTCTTCATGTTGGAGATTTCATTAGGGGCATTTGGTGCTTCTGTGTTGAGGGCGTTGCTGGTTAGCTGCCTGTACGTGCTCAGGATAACTGGGTATGTGTGTAAGCTAGTGAGGTTGTGTACTTCCTGTTCCTTTGAGTGATAAGCAGGAAGTCCTGCCTCTTGGGCCTGGTTCTGTGTGTGCCAGCCCCAGCTGTGCCTGGGTGCCATATGACCTCTAGTGTTCCTTTTTTCCTCTGAACTGAGGATGTGGATGCTAGCTTCCTGGGGAAGCAGAAGCTGACTGGAAAGTATAGGATTATAGCCCCCAGGTTGGGTGGGTCAATCAACCATCTAGATTGCCTTTTGTGGGTTTTTTTTTTCCCCACTTTTCATCAACTCAGAGTCTCAGTAGCTTACTGAGGTGACAGAGAAGTCTTAATTTGGGTGATCTTACTTAGCATTATATCGTGAAGGAAGGGACATAACGTACTGGATTAATGATTTTGATGTCCCCAGTAAATTAAAAGTTTTCTGAACAAAGCGTGGTCGTCCCTGGACCAGCAGCATCAGCGTCCCCTGGAAACTTGTTGAAAATGCAGAATCTTGGGCCCCATCCCAAGCCTACTGAGTCAGGAACTCTGTGGTTTGCATTACCCACCCCGCATCTGTGCTGTCAGAAGCCTTCCAGTAATTCCGATATACTCGAATTACATCGAAAGTTTGAGACCCCCCCCCCCCACCCTAGAGCAGCATTATCTAGAACTTTCTGCAGTGAAGGGAATGTTTTCTATCTGTGCTGTCCAAACAGCAGCCACCAGCCATTTGTCATGTGGCTTGTGTGACCAGGCAACTGAATTATTAATTGTACCTAATTGCAACTAATCTAGATTTAAATTTATTTCTTTTTTCTTTATTTGTAATACTTTTCATCCAATTCCCTTCCCTCCCCCCATCTTCCACCTCTGGTAACCATAACTCTGATCTCTTTTTTTCTGTGAGTTTGTGTGTGTGTGTGTGTGTGTGTGTGTGTGTGTGTGTGTGTGTGTTGTAAGCTTCCACGTATGAGTGAGATCATACCGTTTTCGTCTTTCTCTGACTTACTTCACTTAGCATGATGCCTTCCAGGTTCATCCATGTTGCTGGAAATGGCAGGATTTCCTTTTTTATGGGTGAGCGGTGTTGCGTTGTGTATACACACACCCCATTTCATTGTCCATCCACGCATCGGTGGGCATCTTGGTCCCTGTGACTAATGCCGCAGTGAACATGGGTGCAGATATTTTCTGGAGACAGTGATTTCATTTCCTCAGGATGAATACCCGGAAGTGGAACTGTCGGATCATATGGTAATTCTAGTTTTAATTTTTTGAGGGACGTCCATACTGCTTTCCGTCGTGACTGCGCCTTGGACAGCCCAGCTCCAGAGTGTACCTGTACTTTTTTTATTGTGTGGATGAACTAGTAGGCTTTTAAAAACAAGTTACTGGTTACGGAATTGTTAATTTTACATCCCCGAACAAAACGCTCCTCAAGTGAAGGTCCGATTGCCATAACAGTCGTTTCTTCAGGTTTTTCCGTTGCACGAGACAGCTGACTCTTGCTCGCTACTGGGTCAACTGTTGATTAGAGTTGGAGCGCTCTGGCCTGTCCGTTGTGTCCAGTGAGTGGTTTCTGAGGCTTCCTGCCAGAGGGAGCCTCGCAGGGGGTGTTAATGTAGGAGATTAGGCAGGTCCCCTTCCAGCCCTGACTGGGGAGCCCACCC
Source organism: Puma concolor (assembly GCF_028749965.1). Lineage (NCBI taxonomy): Eukaryota > Metazoa > Chordata > Mammalia > Carnivora > Felidae > Puma > Puma concolor. Next base: position 127,765,956 of record NC_141673.1, read on the forward strand.
CGGTACTTGGGCCGACTCTCGTCGGGTTGTCCCAGAACTGCAGAGGCCGACTGCTAAGTCTGGCTGGCTCATGCTTCTCACGTCAAATGGGAATAACGTTCAGGTTCTAGATTTAGGAGGCCTTGAAGGAAAAGAGGCTCCTGCTGGGCTCGTTAGTCTGAATTGTTGTTAACTGCCAGAAGATGACTTGAGGCTAGTCCCTGGGTATAGCTCCTGGGGTGGCAGGACCACATCTTTGTCACCTTTGCTAAAATACAGAGGAAACTCTGGCCCGAGAGTGTTCCCAGTGGTCCTCTGATCCTGTGACTAAAGCAGAATGTGGCATTTAGGAGCCAGGGAACACCTGAGAGCGGTCAGGGACCTCTCTCTCAAACGTGGCAACTGGAGTCTTAAAATCAAAGCAGCCGTTTTTGACAGAAAATGACACTCAGTGCTCTGTCACAAGCAAAGTTCTACATGACTGAGCTTCCTAATTGAGGACCTCATTTGTTGCGTTATTTAAATCCATATTGTTGATTTTCTTAATCCAGCTCTTTGGAGAATCGTAGAATGTTGAAGCCAGGTGGAAGAGAACTTAGAAAGGGTCACAATCCAGCCAGGACTCCTGTGTCCACACAGCACACAGCCCTCTGTTTCCCTTGTGTACTCAGCTCCTTGTTGTCTCTAGACTTTGTGCTCAGCTGGGGTCACAGTCACAAACAGAACAGATAGACGAAAACGCATGTTGCAAGGGCGTAATTAGAAATACATCGGGGCACCCGTGTAGCTCAGTCAGTTAAGCATCTGACTCTTGTTTTGGGCTCAGTTCATGATCTCACAGTTCCTGAGTTCGAGCCCCACTCTGGGCTCCATGCTGACAGTGCGGAGCCTGCTTGCGATTCTCTCTCTGTCTCTCAAAATAAATAAACTTTAAAGAAAATAAATCTATCGATGCTGACCATTCACTTACATTTTGAAATACTTCATGCTAATGTGTCAGGCAGAGATCTTGAAAAATTTCACCAGAATATTCTGACCGGTGACGTATTACTGCCATTTTTTCCCTAAAGGCTGCATTTGTTCATGTTGCATGTGTGTATAATTTAGTTATTGCACAGCTCATATTGTTAACTCGTTCTTTTTTCATGTATAATTTCATTAGAATTAGTTTTCCAAGCCCAAGAGCTGTTTCCCTTTATCTACTCTGAGACTTCTTTTGTAACTTACTTTCTTTAAATAGATCACCTTTCTCACTTTAATCCCAGACGTATTGAAATGCTAGGTGTTAAAAGTGTGGCTCTATACACATCATAAGCATTCTCTAAATACTGGCTGAAAGAGTGGATGCTATCCCATCCAGCCAGGTCTGAATGTTAATTTCTTCTGATTTTTGCTACGGCCAGGTGGCGGGAATTCTGTAATTGAGAGAGAATATTAGCTGTGTAATGTTTTTCCCTTTTTAGCTTGAATGGAGTCTCAACAACAAAATTCATATGCATACAGAAGGCTGGGAGAAGTAGAGTAAATTGAATGTAGGGTTATTGTTTGTGTCCACAAAACAAAGCCCTAAATCACATTTAGCATAATTTGTGGTTTTAAATTGGACTGATTTAGCAAGGAGAGTGAAGTAATGTCTCATCCTGTCAAAAAGGCGATACCTTCAGACCAGCATTTAATTGCATTGGCAGAGTAACTTGGGGAAGGCAGCAGTAATTCTGGCTGCATTATTCTTGGTTTGTGGCTAAATTGAGATCATCATTTTCTCCTGGTTGCACTAACTTTCTTTATTGCTCTTCAAACTAATCAGATGAATGCGGTGAGAGAAGCTTAGTGGTAGCTGGAGGGTGCACAGGGGAAAAGGGTGTGGTCCCCGAGCAGGGCTGACTAGCAGGGCTGTAGTCATCAGTAGAGCTGTGCCTTACACACTGAACGTTGTGGGGAGAGAAGAGTCAGCTGACAACACCCAGCGACTCAGCAGGTGCACCTGAGTGAACTTCTCTTTATGCAACGTGAATGCCGTTGATTCCCCGGAAAGTGTCTCCCCGACCACACACCTATAAATGTGCTTTTAAGGCCAAACTGTACAGGTAGGGCTTCTATGCGTTCATGTTGGTATCCAAGAGTACACTTTCTGGAGGTTAATTTCTAGCTGCCTCAATTTTCCCATGGAAACCCATCCTTTTATCTCCTCCCCAAACTGTCCCCTTGAGTAACTGTCTGTGCCTTGTGCATTTTCCATCGGGACCGCTGCCACCTCCCAAGTGTCTGAATCCAGACTGATTCATATTCCTCACAATCCCTTCCTCCAGTGAAAGCATTTCCCTCGCCTTTACCAAGCCTTCTTCCCTCTAGCGGAAGTCAGATCATCGATACCTTAGACATTTTATGAAGCTGAAATTGAGGACTCGGAACTGTAATGAACAGTGTGCCTGCCCTCCTTATTCTTGTTCCACTGGGAGTTATGCACCAGAGCTCCCGCAGCGGCTCCCTCCTTAACTGTTTCAGATGTCTGTTTGGAATCGGATGTATACCTTTGTAGTGGTTCTAAGTAAAGGTGCTCCTGGTTTTTCCCAGTCTTCCGGAGTGCGCCCTGGAGGGTGTTGTTGGGATGGGAAGTAAAGGCACTGACATAAGACATGACCCTTTGTTGTGCTGTACCCAAGGCCCATGTCAGTGGTTTCGGTAACATGGGTAGTCTTGGTGTTAGAATTGACATGAACCGTGGACAAGCCAACGGTTTGTATCAAATGTTTGTAGGAAGGCTGGATTAGCGATGGGGGGCATCTGTTACAGATCTCCTTGCTACCAATGGAGAGTTAGTACTTTTGAGGTAAAGATGCCTTTGGCCTGCAAGTTGATATTTGCAAGTATATGCTCTAGGGAAGGAAGACTCTTTTAGATCCTCATTGGTTTATCTTAACCTTTGATCTGCATGCTAGTATTCATATCATGCTACTGAGTTGGTTTTTCATATTTCTGTGTAATAACAGTGCATTGATCTGTTGCTAATCTGATGTAAAGTGTGTGTGTGTGTGTGTGTGTGTGTGTGTGATCGATCAAGGTGTAAAGACCAGAAACCAAAATCATGAAAGAGGTTGGTTGAATATTTCATCAGTTGAGGTTGAACTTACATTGTGATTTAGTGCAGTGTAAAGAGAACAGCTCTTCATGTGGCCCCTGGGGTGGCTCAGTTAAGTGTCCGACTCTTGATCTCAGCTCAGGTCATGATCTCATGGTTCATGAGTTCGAGCCCTGCATCAGGCTCTGTACTAACAGTGGGGAGCCTGCTTGGGATTTTCTCTCTCCTGTCTCTCTCTGTCCTTACCTACTCATACTCTATGTTTCAAAATAAATAAAAATGAACTTTAAAAAAAGAAAACAACTCTTCAGATATCAGATTATTGAAACACCTTGATGAATGTATCATTAACCAGGAAGGGCTTTGGCGTTTGCGGTCTTCCTTCAGGTAGAGGTGCAAGGAAACCCAAAGGAAGAAAACAGTCGTACTTGTGAGGCATCGTATGGCAATTATAAAAGAATTTATGCTTTGGAGTATTCACCTATGGGCTATTAATGGCAGCCTGAAATTCTCTCTTGCCCTTTAAAGAAGCGTTTTCATTTCTACTCGATGGTGAGTTGTGAACCTAAGAAAAACCTACAAAAAGTAGTATGTATGTATATGTGAATCAGATGGTCATACTGGAGTTTCATCTCTCTTTCCTGGGCAAGAAAAACACAAATGTGTTGCTGGCGTTCCTTACGCAGAGCGAGGTTCCTGTATTCACACCCAGCATCTTTGTTTCCCTAGCTGTGCCGCCAAACATAGCAGAGCTGAAGAATTTGGAAGTGCTGAACTTCTTTAATAACCAGATTGAGGAGCTGCCCACACAGATCAGCAGCCTTCAAAAACTCAAACACCTGAATCTGGGGTGAGTATCCCTGGAGGAGAAAAGAACAGAAGAGGAAGAGGGGGAGGGCGCGTGCAGGCTATGAGCACAGGAGGGACCGTGTCTGTTACTGACTTCTAATTTCTTTTTGTGTGGTAGGACTTTAACAAAAGTTTTACTGCTTTTAATATGTCTTTTCAGTGGGCTGCATTATGTGTATCTATTAGAGAAGTAATTGCAAAGCTAATTGTTGGTACAGTAAGGGAGTGTGTGTGTGTGTGTGTGTGTGTGTGTGTGTGTGTGTGTGTTTTGTCATATTTGGTTTCTAACAAAATTTTATTTCAGTTACATTGACTGGAAAGAGACTTATTTGCATAGCGTTAACTGTTCAGACCAGTTGCAATGTGGTTGATTTTTCTCTCTGTTTTAAGTAGAAATCGTTTACAAAGCGTCTTCCTACCACAGAAGTGAGGGGGGGCAGGGAAGATACATTTCCGAACACTGCTCCATTGATTCTTACAATTCTTTTATGTAGTTGAGAGGTTATAATCCTGTGTCTTTCTTTATACAAAGGTGAAGAGAGGAGGTTCGATTCAGCTGAGGTGGCAGAACCAGGTAGCAGTGAATAATAATAATACATCTGTTGCTTTCCAGTTTTGAAAGTCCTCATGCCAGGATTTGACCCTCTCAACAATTATGAGGGACGTAGGGCGGGCAGTAGTTTTCATTTTGTGGAATGGAAGTCAGGCCCTTTCCGAGAGCCTCAGTGACTCTTTCCTGATTGCCCCTGAGCTTAGTGACCGAGCCAGGCAGAGGACCCCATTATCTGGGGTCCGGCCCTCTCCATGAGACTCCATAGATGCCGCCAGAACTTGGGCTTCTGAATCCCAGCTTCATTGTTAAAGCTGTGAGGTGAAGCTGTCCACTCGTGCTTCATCCGCTGTGTGAAGTTGCATATTCATTAAATTATAGCCCTTAAATGCTTTAGTTAAGCTAGTGATTTACATGGAATGGTGATAGAAGCTGGCCAGGTATTTATCAATTTCATAGGAAGGAATCATGAAGGAAAAAAAAACATCTTATTCATGGAAGGATTTTTAGTTGAGCATATTCTTTCTAGGGGGAGTTTGGTTAGAGACTCATTTGATGTTCACTCTGCTTAGGATATAATCTTGGAAAGATCCATGAGCATTCTCTTTCCTAATGTCTGAGGGGAAGTAGAGCTTAAAGGAAACGGGGAATATGACTTAAATCAGATGGCTTTTACCCCTACACATAGGGAGATTGTGTACCCATCTGGTAAAACAGAAAAGAAAGGATCCGTCATTTATATCTTTGTTTTGGGAATTATTAAGTCTTGATTTTAATTTGTATGTAAGCAAGAAGCTAAAACTAGATGTGTATACTAGCTGTACAAAACTAGATACATTCTTACTGTTAATTTTTGATTAATTGGTTTAACGAGTCATTTATATATAAGGTGCCAGGCACAGTACCCGGTCCGCGGTAAGCAGTACATTGTGTTGGCTGTGTCCATTGCCCTCGCCGTCATCATCACTTTCTTCCTTGTTTCATTTACTTCAGGACTATGTAACTGTCTCATCTGTGTCAGGAACCTTGCTAGTATTGGGGTTCAGTGGTGAAAATCACAGTCCCTGGCCTGAAGTGTGGGGGCGGAGCCAGCTGTAAATGAGCAGTGACGGTTCACAGCCACATCCCTGACATGCTGGAGGTTGTCTGAAGGCAGGTGGGAGAGACTGCCAAGGGGGTTAGTCAACAGGTGAGGTTGTCTGAAAATTCCCATAGGGGGCAGTATTTGAGCCAAAATTTGATGCATGGAAATGAATTTCTCTGACTCAGAGGCAGAAGGAATGCATCCCAGGCTGTAAGAATGACATGATTATTATGGGGCGCCTGGGTGGCTCAGTCGGTTGAGCGTCCGAATTCGGTTCAGGTCATGATCTCGCGGTTCAGGAGTTCAAGCCCCGCGTCGGGCTCTGTGGTGACAGCTCGGAGCCTGGAGCCTGTTTGGATTCTGTGTCTCCCTCTCCGTGCCCCTCCCCCACTCATCCTGTCTCTCTCTCTCTCTCTCTCTCTCTCTCTCTCTCTCTCAAAAATAAATAAGCATTAAAAAAAATTTTTTTTTTTAAAGAATGACATGGTTATAAGCTGAGAGTACTGCGTGTTCCACGCAAGTTGTTCAGTGTTGCTGAGTGTAAAGTGTGAGGCAGGAGGCGGTGAGGGAAGAGGCGCGGCCAGGTAAAGAAGCACGAGTGTCTGCTATTTCGTTCCTGAGTATTTCCTGAGCTCCCAACTATGTGCCAGGCACCGTTCTAGGTAGTAGCCATCCAACCTTTATGGAGCGTTCGTCACAGTTGGGGAAACCAACGATAAACAAATAAATGTCTACAATGGCAGGGTGGCCCTGGGTGCCAAATAAAGGCACTCTGATTTTATCCTGCCGACCATGAGGAGCTTTTACGGCAGGCAGAACAGGAGGTATGAGAAAAGATTGGATTTTTGTAGGAAAGGTCATGCGGAGGGGAGGTTGGGGTAAGAAGCGGTCAGGACACCCCTAAGCACGCTGAATTAGTGTTCCAGGTGAACTAGGGCAGTGGCAGTGCCCAGCCAGGAGAGGGGTTTTGTGTGAAAAATACTTAAGAGCTAAAACTCACAAGACGGTCACTGATGGTATGGGTGATGACTGGGGGTCTGTCTGGGCAGCTGAAATAGAAATAAAGATGGGCACAGCTGTGGGAATAACATCGTGAGCTCAGGTTTTGTTCAGTTGGGTTGGAGGTACCTTAGGACAGAGTTAAAAAGTTTTCTTTTTTTAGTCAAACACATCTTAGTTCCCTCTCTGTTGTCTTTGGAGCGGTTTGCATTTTTGGCTCTCGGTGTTTTATTAATTGTGTAAAACTTTCTGTGTATTTAATTACATCGCTATATAGATGGAATTGTCAAAGTTTGAACAAAAATTCTCAGCTCTCTGGGAGAGGAATTAACATGAGTTTCAATAAAGGATATTTCTGTTCTCAAGTGGCATAAAGAATTATACCTGCATAGCCCTGTTTAAGGAAAGTTATAGAGAGAGGACTCTTTAGAGGAAGCAGTCTGAATAAAAATAGACACATAGGAGACACCAAAAAACTCAACACGAAAAAACCCCAAATAATCCAGTTAAGAAACGGGCAGAAGACATACACAGACATGTCACCAAAGAAGACATTCAGTGGCCAAAAAACACCTGAAAAATGCTCAACATCACTCATCATCAGAGAAATGCAAACCAAAACCATAATGAGACATCCCCTCACCTCCGGCAGAATGGCTAAAGTCAAAAACACAAGAGACACCAACTGCTGGTGAGGATGTGGAGAAAAAGGAACCCTCTTTCCCTGCTGGTGGGAATGCAAACTGGTGCGGTCACTGTGGAAAACATTTGAGGTTGCTGAAAAAATTAAAAACAGAACTACCATATGATCCTGTAACCCCACTACTGTGTATTAGTACCCAGTCGTACTTTCATACCCAAAGAATATGAAAACAGTAATTTGAAAAGATATATGCACCCCTGTGTTAATAGCATTATTTGCAATAGCTCAAATATAGAAGCCATCCTTCAGTAGATGAAGGAATGATGTGGTGTGTGTGTATGTGTACACGTACTTCTCAGCCACAAAAAGCAATGAAGTCTTGCCATTTGCAACAACATGGATGGATCTAGAAGGCCTGCTGCTAAGGAAATAAGTCAGAGAAAGACAAACACCATATGATTTCACTCATATGCAGAACTTAGAGACAAAACAAACGAACAAAGAAGAACGGAGACCAGCCACAAAACAGAGTCTTAAGAGAACAAACTGATGGTGACCAGAGGGGAGGTGGGTGGGGGGATGGGCGAAATAGGTGAAGGTCATTAAGGAGTGTACTTGTTGGGATGAGCACTGGGTGACGCATGCAAGCGTTGAATCACTGTATTGTACACCCGAGACTTACGTGTAGATGTAACACCGTGTGTTAAGTGTACTGGAGTTAAAATAAAAATGACGTCTGTACACACACAGACGAGACCCTACAGCACAGCATTTAGGCCACGTATATGCATATTCTGAACAGCACGCTCAACCGGAAGTTGCTTTCAAAGTTATATACGGTATTTGCTGTTTATCCTGATGATGGCAAGGCCTGAAGGGATTTTTAGGCCCTCTGAATAAATAAAGTTTTATTATGTTTCTAATTGTTTAAATGTGGTTCATTTTGTGGTCATTTTCTACAGAATATAAAGCCACATTGGCTACTTGCTGGTAATTATTTCTGGGATAATCTCAGTACAGTAGCACCGTGGGCTAACTCTTCTGGAATGGTTTTTGACCCCGTGAGATGCTGGAGCTCATCATGCAAAACTTAGAAGTTTTCAGTAAGTACAGTTCTGAGTGGCTGTGTGCGTGAGTGGGTCACCGTGGACGTGAGAAGAATTATTACCCTTAGCTAATAACTAAGAAGGTTTTACTGAAGCAAGAGGAGCCCAAGAGGACCTCTGGAAGTCAAAACGTTCCAGAAGGGAAGCATTCGTAAGGACCTTCCTAGCTTTTGAAAAAGAGAAAAAGATGCCGACCAGCCTTCCACCCCCTGGTTTTATAAATTTCTACATCGTGTGCAGGCGCTTTCCCTTTTCCAAAACACACTGGAAACAAGGTTCACGGGCAGACAGAAGAATTCTTACCATCATGGCACGCATGAGCGCCGTAAGCAACTTTGTGTGTAAACACTGGAGGTGATCTGAGGGTGAGCTGGCGACCCAGACAGGAAAGCCCCGCTCAGTTGTTCAGGCTGCCCGCAGCGGTCTTTGCCCAGGGTGAGCTTACCTGTTGGAAACCGAGTCAAAACTTCTCTCAGGCTTCCTGAAAACCAGTGGTAGTGATGACTCCTTTCTCGAGGACCCTTTGCGAGCCACAGATCTTCCGAGCTGCTTCAGACGTCTCAGTTGTCAGCCCCCTGGCGATCCTTCCGGGAAGTACTGCTCTCCTCATGTTCCCGTCGAAGAAACTGGGTCTCAGAGAAGCTCAGCAACCTCCCCAAGGTCACCCAGCTAGCGGTGCCAGGCTGGACTCGGACCGTCACCCAGCTCTGTCTGCCCCTGCTGTAACCTCTCACAGACACCCGCAGGGGCCCCCAGAGCCACGGTCCCACGCGTGGACGTGGAGATGGCTGGGGACTACGTGCGCCCCTGCGGCTCCTTGTTTGTGGCCAGCAGCGCTTCCGGACCCCCTTAAGCATTTGAGTTGGGGCTTCCTTTCTGCCTGCCAGGTTGGCGAGCTCCCTGCCGTCACTGCTGTCACTGCACGGGGGGCCTCTGCAGTGATCCGGACACCCTGGGGGTATTGGTTTCTGTCTCAAGGAGAACCACCTCTGGCTCAGAACCCCCTCTGGTTCTCTTAGCAAAGAGAACCACCTCTGTCCATCAGGTGGACAGACTCAGGCTCACTCTGGGCTGGAGATGGAGATCTCCTTCTGGGAGATGTCTCTTTGCTCTGAGGAAGGCTGACTGGCGCTTTCCTGCACCTCATCTTTCCAAAGTCTACTACTGTGTTTGGAAACACGAACTTTATTGGTGATTTTCAAAAAGAGGTAACTTAAAGTGGTAAAGAAACACCTAATGTGCTTTGTCCAGTATTGGTGATTTTTCTTTCATTTTCCTCAGATCCTTGCGTTGGAATCTAGGCATCGGGGGGAGGGGCTAGGTGCTCCCAGATACCTGTCACCCTCACCAGGCGAGCCAGAAGTCCTTGTCACTTAATTCATGTCAGCTCTAAAGAGATGATAGTAAGCGCTGTCCTGCCTGAACTACGCGATCGTTCTGGTGACCCAGGTGAAACTTGATGTCAATGTGCTTCACACACGGTGAATTGGTAGAAACAATCCGTTGTTGTCATTACGGCAAAGGGTCGTGGAGGTTACTTTTATTAAGTGTAAAGTTAACCAGTGACTTTCCTACCCAGAAGGTAGAAATCGCTTTGACCTCGGTTTCCCCCTGTGCTATCAATTTTTTCTTGTGAGGCCTGGTTGGTGGGTGATTGGCAGCTGTGGACAGGATTGTGTCTAGTAGGAGAAGGATCGAGGCCTCGAAGCATTTTATTTTATTTTATTTTATTTATTTATTTATTTATTTTATTTATTTTTGGGACAGAGAGAGACAGAGCATGAACGGGGGAGGGGCAGAGAGAGAGGGAGACACAGAATCGGAAACAGGCTCCAGGCTCCGAGCCATCAGCCCAGAGCCTGACGCAGGGCTCGAACTCACGGACCGCGAGATCGTGACCTGGCTGAAGTGGGAGGCTTAACCGACTGCGCCACCCAGGCGCCCCCTCGAAGCATTTTAATGTCACAGTTCCTCCTACCCTTCAATCCTCCTACCTTTAATCTTATATTAGACTAAAAAAATTTTGGGGTGTGCCTGGGTGGCTCAGTTGGTTAAGTGTCCAGCTTCGGCTCAGGTCATGATCTTATGGTTCGTGGGTTCAAGCCCTGTGTTGGGCTCTGTGCTGACAGCTCGGAGCCTGCAACCTGCTTTGGATTCTGTGTCTCCCTCTCTCTCTTCCCCTCCCCTGCTCATGCTCTGTCTCTCTCTCTCTCAAAAGTAAATATTTAAAAATTTTTTAAAATCCTCTTTTAAGTATGCTCAAAGGGAACCGCATTAAGAAAAGTAAGGGTCTTAAAGAAAATAATAAAAGATAGTAACAGTGTATTTACTTTAGATTTCAGTGGAAATACATACATATATATATTAGTTTGTTATGCCCAGAATTCATGATCCCCAAAGACCACTAGGGAGCCGAGTCCGATGCAAAAGCAAAGAGCCTTTATTCGAGCTAGCCCGAGCTCAATCCCCTACCTGCACCGACGCAGCGGTGAGATACCAGGGAAAGAGAGCGAGTTTCAAAAGGACAAAGGTTTTATTGGGGCCTGGGGGCAGTTGGTGAGGTAATGGCTATGGCCTCAGCCGATTGGCTGGGGAAGGGTCCTGGGGAAGGGTCCGAGTCCTGTTAGGCAGGTGAGGGGGAGTTTACTCAAGGGGAGGAGGTGTGGTCAAGGTGAAGGACACAGAACAAGATGGAGTCGGCTGGCGTAGGCCCGCCCTTTCAAGTTTTCAATTATGAAGAAATACACATAAGATGTACCATCTTAACCATTGTTAAGTCTATGATTCTGTAGCGTTAAGTATATTCACGTTCTTGTGCACCAACCTCCAGAAGTTACTCATCAGGCAAAACTCTATACCCATTAAACAACTCCCCATTTCTCCCTCCTTCAGCCCCTGGCAACCACTGTTGTAATTGGAGATCATTTTGAATGTTAGTAATTGCGTAACAAGAAAGTGATTTTTTTTTTCTTCCATTGGAGTAAATGAAATAAAGCAAATGTCTAAAAACGACAAAGCTTGATCTGTATCTTTTGAGGAATTATTATTGCCACATCCGTGAGGCAGTTTTTCTCTGGATGGACAGATACTTTGTGATGATTGAAGTTTCTGTGTAACACAGGGACTGAGCTTCCTTGCAGAAAATGATGAGACATTTTCAGATGTTTAATGAGCATAGAGGTTCTCTAACTATAATTACTGTGTTGGTTAAAAGAACATAAAGTGATTGCAGAATTATGGCCTCTTCTGAGTTTTCAGTCTCTTACACACGGCTCTTCGGCCTGTGACACAGAGGTGATGTCTGAACATAAACGTTTTGTGTGTGACGTCTTGGTTTTTTTTTTTTCCCCCAACCACAGCATGAACAGACTGAACACTTTGCCTCGAGGATTTGGCTCTCTCCCAGCTCTTGAGGTCCTTGATTTGACTTACAACAACTTGAATGAAAACTCTCTTCCCGGAAACTTCTTCTACCTTAGTAAGAAACTTTTAATTCTATAAATCTCCTTAAAATGGTACTTTGCGTTCTGAAAGTGAAATTTATTTGCCAGGGCCCAAACTCCAAGAGAAATTATTGGACGTATATATTTTTTTCTTCGCACATTTCTTTTGAATATTCCTTCATAGCTCAGCAGTATGTATGTTTGATATATAGTTAGCTGACACCATTGAGCTCAAGTGGACTTAGTAATGTCATATTAACTTCCGGATAGAGATTATGTACCTAAATGAGATCGAGTCTCACATTTAGCTAAAGAACTTGACTTCCTTCTTAAAGAGCATGCAAAAAAATAATAATAATGTATGTGTTCTCCCATGTTGCAATTAACTCTTTGTAAGCTATTTCCCCAAAGATATTTCAACCAATTATATATAAAAATATGCATTAGTAAGCTGACAGAACTTTTTAAGCCTCCTAAAAAATAGTGTCAATGATGTGGTCTGTTTCATCTATAGAATACAATCAAACGTCAAGAAATTGTCATAGATAAACACACTTTATCTTTTCGACTGTATTCTTTGCAAGCAGATTTCTTGCTGCAGATACCCGTAAAAATGAGGGAAAACTGATTTTTCTGAGAACTCACAAAATATTTAGGAAAGATTTGCTTTCCTTAAATGAGTGTTCTGCTTCTCCAAATAGTGACACGTATGGCATCCAGAGATTCTGAATTTTCTGAGCTGGTCTCCAAAACTTCATTTATAACCTTATGCATATTCTCTCCCCCAGATTTTCCCAAGCACATGATGAAGCCAATTCTAAAATATTTTCATGGGCCATGAAGGAGATTTTGTTGTGTATATTAACACAGAGTTCTGTCGAATTTTAAAACATTTGAGTGTAATTGAATACCTGTAAGCAAACAAAACAGACCTCTGATTATACTTCTCCTTTTTGGTCAGCGATAAAAAAGATGCCTTAGGATTTTTTTCCTTCCGTAGTTCGGGGCTGTGTAATATTGTGAACAAATTTCTGACCGCTGATATTCTGCCTGGGTTAGGGTTTCTCTATTTGTGAATTCCCATGTCGTCCTGTTAGCTCCTTTGTCCTCATTTATTTTTGTGGTTAAGGCTAGAGAAACAATAATAATTAGCCCGATTATTAAACAATGAACTGTGATTATGGTCTTCATCACCGGAAAGCCTTTTAGTTATTTATTTTTAACATAGTTGCATTTACATGACAGAACCTTTTTGCCTGAAGCGTTGACACCAATGTCACAGTGGTTTTCTTTGTTATACATACGGACGCAAAGCATAAATGTGAATCGGAAATGATAGAAGAAAAGTCGCTCTCTTTCCTGAAAGCGTCTTGAAACCCTGTGCCAAAAACTGCCGATGCCCACGGTTGCTAATTGTGTCAGTCCTCTTGGATATAGATGTTTTCCTGACCACACCAGCCCCACAATAAGCCAGTAAATCTAAGTTTGACCTGCTTCTTATTATTGGGAGCCCTAGGTGTGTCACAGGCTTTTCACCGAGCCGGGGTTATTAATCAAAGCTGACTCCGTTGTATTGATCAGACCTCAAATGGTTGGATTTCATGCCACCCTGTTTATATATCGCTGTTTAATTCGCAGCCACCCTGCGTGCACTCTATCTAAGTGACAACGATTTTGAAATCCTGCCGCCAGATATCGGGAAGCTCACAAAGTTGCAGATAGTAAGTAATTTATCTAAATTCTTGGAAAATCAATTCACTTCTGCAGCCCTTGTAGGAGTAGAATCAAGTCAATTTGAGCAGGGGTGAGGTTTGTTGTGTAGGAATCAGCCACCACTCCTGATACTGTTTGTTGTTCATCTGTAGGCACTTGTAAATAAATTGAAAGCATTGAGCCTTCAAAGAAGAGAGGGCATGGAAAGGACGAGAATTTCTGTTGAGCGCCTCTTTACGTGAAAACTGTTTTGACAACCCCTTGTTTTCTTATATTTAGCTCAGCCTTAGGGATAACGACCTGATCTCGCTGCCTAAAGAAATTGGAGAGCTTACTCAGCTTAAGGAACTCCACATTCAGGGGAACCGCCTGACCGTTCTGCCCCCAGAACTAGGTAAGGTTGCTGATGATGTCAACTCGGGGTTTCATTAATATCAGTGATCCCGGTGCGGCAGTTCTGAGCAGCGCTCTCTCCTCTTGGCAAGCACCCTCCTCCGAGGTGCTCCTTCTGATCATTTCTAGAAGCATTTGTCCTTGACCAGGGTTCAGCTGTTAAGGGTTTGACCTGGCACGCTGCTGTGTTCAGCAGCCCAAGCACCCAGAGAAACTGCTGATGAAGAATAACCCAGCTCGGCCCGGGCACGGGGTCGGGGGAAACAGCCCTAGAGTAGTCGTAGCGGTCTTGTCTGTGTCTCCTCCTTTGCTGGCTGATGATTTCTTTAACAATTATTTATTTATTTATTTATTTATTTATTTACATTTATTCAATTTTTGAGAGAGGGCACGCAAATGGGTGGGGCAGAGAGAGAGGGAGACACAGAATCGGAAGCAGGCTCCAGGCTCCGAGCTGTCAGCCCAGAGCCCGATGCGCGGCTCGAACCCACGAGCTGTGAGATCATGACCTGAGCCAAAGTCGGGTGCTTAATCAACTGAACCTCCTGGGCACCCCAACAACTTTTTAATCAACCCACCACTCTTGTGTTTTTTTTTTTTTTTTTTAATCTCTTAGTTTGTAGTTTTAATCCCTTGAAAACTTTTGCCACATAAAGTATTTGTTATGGCTGTGTGAAGATACCTTTTGCCATCGTGCATTTGGTTCTAGCCTGACTCCATTTCCATGGGAATTGCTAAATATGTTCCAGCTGAGAATTCCCTCATCCTGCTTCTGTGGCAGATGAATCTCAGTCCTCTGCCTGCTCATTCACATGGCCCAGGGTGGGCTTATGACGTCCCTCGGAAATCACGTTCAAACCTGTTACTCTGTTGCCGACGTATTCTGCTCTTCTGGAAAGGTTTCATGAGTTTACTTCTCTCGTGCAGACCCTCCGTGTTCTCTCACTCCTTCAACCCATTGAACGCATTGTTCCTCAAACTGTGAATATTTGCTTTTCTGCTCCAGAATCCCATAATTTGAAAAAAAAAAAAAAAAAAAAACGAACAAAAAATCCCCACGTTTAACCCAGAGTTCTTTGAGCAAGTACCTCAAATGAACCTGGCCGTTTGAAAGAGGCCAGGGGTTGCCACTTGGAACGAAAGCTCCATGAGAGCGGGGTGGGGTTTTATATTCCCTCCCTGCTGGGTGCCCCGTGCCTGCCATGCTCTAGGCTTCAGGTTGGTGCTTGAGGAATGGGTACTGAATGAGTTAATGAAATGAGGACTCACCTGGCAAGGTGCCGGGAAGGCCATGCGGAGGCAGACTTTGATGTCTGCCCAGAGCCGTGCTCCCCTTGTGGAAGCCACAAGCCACATTTCCAGTGCTCACTATCCATGTACGGCTTGTGGCTACCCCCGGGGAAAACCCAGGTACAGAACGTTTTCATCACAGGGGGTTCTGGTGTGAAGGAAAAGCATTCCCGTGGTTTCACGGAACGATGGAAAGTTTCAGCACCACTTGCCCCATCTCCTTGGTCAACTTTGTCGTTGTAAAAGGTCTGGAGGAACTTGCGCCAATTTGAAGGGCTGAGAAGTAGCTCAGCACGTTCTCCTCACAGTTACAAGTTGTCATGCGTCACTTAGGAGCAGGCTGCGGGACCAAGGAAGGATCGTCGCGAACGTTTTTAAGGCGAAAAACTCCTTGTCAGAAGAAAGGGTTTGTACTGTGACTGTTGACCAGGGGTGGTAGCATTAGTGATACCTGGGGGGCTTTGGCAGAATACACATACCTGCTTCTTCCCTGACCCGGTGAATCAAAATCCCCCTGCAGGAGACGAATTCTCGTGCCATTTGGAAAAGCTCCCTCCATGCTTCTGGCGTGCGTTCTTGGGTAGTGTGATTAGGAGAAACTTTTTCTTTCTTTCTTTCTTTCTTTCTTTCTTTCTTTCTTTCTTTCTTTCTTTCTTTCTTTCTTTCCTTCCTTCCTTCCTTCCTTCCTTCCTTCCTTCCTTCCTTCCTTCCTTCCTTCTTGAAGTGTGTTTTGTTACTTTATTTCATTTTTCAAGCAGAGAAGCGAGCGAGGGCATTAATCAGTGATTTCTATCAGGTAATACTTTGTTAGGAAGATAAACCCAAGTGAACACCTATGTCCTTACATATTTTGAAATCTTAAATCATATTGCTTATCCATTTAAATATCTTGCTTAAAATCTAGTCCTACTTATCTAACATTTCTGTTAAGCTCTTCAGTAACAAATTATATATATATTAATTTTTATTATTATATATAGTTTATTAATGTCTGTGTGTGTGTATATATATATATTTATATTTCACTCAAGAGTACAGTTGAGGAGAAAGTCACTAAATGACTGTTTTTCAAGCCATACCTAGGAAAGCTTAATCCCAACATCTGCCTCATGGCAGATTTCCCTAATGACAGGCAAGTACTTAGCTGGAAATAAATCATAAATCATGACCCCCTGGGAGTTTCTGTTAGAGGTCGAAATAGAGATGAAGACAGATGTATTCTTTATTTTTAAATGGTGGGTTTTTTTTTTTTTTGAGTCAAGAATAATCTAATACATAGTAATGCAATAATAATCATTATAATATTATGTATTAGGGTGCTGTGATGAATACTTTTCCTGCCCTAGCTCCCGTAACTGTCATAAGACTTGTCAGCGGACTTTTGAGAGGTAAGAACACTGAAGCTTAGCACTGTCTGTAGGGGCCCAGCTAACGAGTCACAGAGGCTTGATTGGCATCGTGTCAGGCTGTCCTCCAGGTCAGTATTCCTCCCCACTGTGGTGTTCTCGTTTCCATTCCAGCCAGCAAAAGGATTCCCAGAAAGTGCAGCACCCGCTCACTCCCCCTAGTGGCAGGAGAAAAGCTGCTCTCCTCTGGCGGTTGGATGGCCAGCATGGGGGGGGGGGGTGGCGGGGGTGTAAGCAGCAGGTTGTAATACTCTGCAGAGTGCAGATGAGACGGCCTCTGTAAAACAGTGCTCTTCTGCTAGACCCTCCAAAGTTGCATGGTCCCTGGGTCCACCTGACCCTGTCCCCATAGACATACAGCCACAGCAGAAATGTCTTTGGTTTGGCTTGTCCACAGTAGCTAAGATGATCGTCTGGAGTCACCCTGGCCTAGCTAATGAGAAGCACTAGGGACTGATGTGCTTGAAGTGCATTATATCTGTCCCGACAGCACCCACTGGCTACAGGCTTACTTCTGGGTGCACCCTCAAGTGTGGATGATGCTCTCTCCCCTGTATGTTCGTATTATACATATCGGCATAAGCAAGGCAAATGCTTTTGAGATTTCTGTGAAATTTCCTTTAAAAATAAATTGGGAGGTGGGGCGCCTGGGCGGCTCAGCTGGTTAAGTGTCCAACTCTTGGTTTCAGCTCAGGTCACGATCTCATGGTTTTGTGAGTTCAGGCCCCACGTCAGGCTCTGTGCTGACAGTGTGGAGCCTGCTTAGGATTTTCTCTCTCTCCTTCTCTCTACCCCTCTCCCACTCACGCTGTTTGTCTCAAAATAAATAAACGTTAAAGAAAATAAAAATAAATTTGGAGTTTAGCAACTTGAAGCCTTATTGGTAAGCGTCTTTGAACGAAGCAATGGAATCCAGATGTGTTCTGACTTGTCAGGTCTAAGAATGTTCAGGGACACGGCAAAATGAAGTCAGGAGTTTGGCTGGAGTTTTTTCTGTGTTTTTCTATTACTTTCCTTTTGTTGGAAATCCCTGAATAAGTTACTTTACCTGCTGTGTCTGATTCCTAGAAAGTAGTACACTTGATTTCATGTTGGTCCATATGCATATAGCAAATTAGGTACAAATCAGGTCTGTCATTCACCCATTCAGACATTTATTAAGTTCCTACTTTAGGCCAGGTCTTGTCTCCAAGGAATTGACTTTCCAATAAAGTCAAATTCACTAACTCATCAACTGTTTATTGGGCCCCTGCTTCATGCTTGTTTCTTAGAGATAGGACAAGGGACAGATCCTGCAATGGGGGAAGGTGGATGAGTGGATAGATGGATACCATATTAGATAGTAAATACTCTGTGAAAAAAATAAGCATGGAAGGGAGTGTCTAGATTGTGGTGGGGGCAATATTACTCTGTTGACCAGAGTCAACAGGGAAAGGTTTGCCTATAAGTTGGTGTCATTTAAGCAGAGACCTGAACAAGGTAGGGGACTTTCCTGGCAGTGGGAACAGGAAGTGCCAACGTCCTGAGATGAGTTGTGTGTTGAGGAATAGCAGGGACGCATATAATACACTTCAAGTGCATCAGTCCCTAGCACTCCCAAGGGGAGGGTGGGGAGAGGGGAGCTCAGTTAGGAAGTGGGGACTAGATCCCATGAGAATTTGTGGGCATTGTTAAGGATTTTGGCTTTTTCTCTGAGTGAGGTGTCGTGGCTGCCTGCATAATGGCCCCCAAAGATGCCCCCGTCTCCGGGCATTTGTCACCTCACATGGCGAAAGGACTTTGCCAGTGTGATGTAGAATTTTGAGATGGAGAGATTATCCTGGATTACGAAGGTGAGCCCGGTATAATCACCTGAGTTTTAGAAGACGAAGGCAGGAGGGTCAGAGACAGTAGTCAGTAGTCGAAGGTGTGATGACAGAACCAAGAGGTTGGATTGTCGTGGAGGGGGCCTTAAGCCAGGGAATGCGGGTAGCTTCTGGAAGCTGAAGAAAGCAAGGCAGTGTGTTTTCCTCCGAAGCCTCCAGAAGGCATGCAGCTGCGTTCATCCAGATGGTGATAATGGTCAGATTCTGGGTCTGTCTCAAAGGCAGATCGAACAGGAACTGGTGATGACCTGGGTGAGGGGGAGAGTGGAGGTTTCAGACCCCGGGAGCTAAAAGGATGGGAGAGATAACAGGAAGGGTGGGTGGGGAGATGTGGGGAGGAGAGGAGCTAGTCATTAGCCGAGTTGTGGGTGTCTTAAGATCGAGATGCTTTTTTGGATGTCTAATCAAGAGGGCAGCTGGGTAGTGCGATCTGAAGTTGGAAGTGAGGTCTGGGCTAATATATGATTTGGGGCGTTATGAACATAAATGTAATGCCACCGAGTGGACGAGACCCCCCGGGTGTGACTGTAGAAGATAGAGCCTGGGAGCACTGTGGTTCCTAGACCCTAAAGCCAGAGGGATGTGTCTGGCTCACTCCCAGGCAGGTATCTGGCCAGGTTGGGGACTGTGGCTTCCCCTGATTGGCTCCACGATGACTCCCTTGTGCTGGTGCAGTGGGCATGCTGTGCTTCGGAGGAAAAATGTTTTTCCTGACATGTGCAGTTAATTCTGCCAGTGAAAGCATGAAACAGACACAATCGAAATCTTGTCCGGAGCCTGCCTGAAAACGAATGTCTCTTCAGGACCCGTCCTTTAGCCAATCTCTTCAAAGTAAAGCAGTGATGTGAGTGAATGAAGTTTCAACCGGTTTTAATTAGTGGCAGAATGAGTGAGTGGAGTGGAGAAAAGGCCTGCATCGGTAGGGAGGAAGGAAAAATGGACGCCCCGAGCAGTCCTCAGAACAGACAGAGCGCCAGAGTGGACAGCCTCCTGGATGTGCTCTCTGAGCGGCGGTCCTCTGCTCTGCTCTGGCATTTCCTCTCTCGCCCGAGACCGCTGTTGTCTTGTGAACTGAGGATGTGACTTACGTGTTTTTGCATGGTCTCCGCTCAGTTGTCCAGGGTTCAGTTACTTGCTCTTGCTGGAGTCATTTCTGGTTTCTTGGCCCCTAGGCAGTCCTGGGACCTCTTCTCCCATATCTGTCACCCAGATAATTGCCGTTAGAGAAGGAAACGGCCTTGGTCATTGGGTATGCAGCAGAGCAAAGTGTTTTAGGTGTTGGAACCTTGTCTACACCAATTTAAGCCACCTGTAGGAGGGACGTGTGCAGTGCCACATACACCTGGGGCTGGCTACCTGGTGTCCTACTTTGTATGCCAGGAACCAATAGTATTTTTTATTACAGAAATAGGAGAAGTATATGTATTCTTTCTAGCATATTTGTGAAGAGTAGAGACAAATACTAATTCCACTCAAAGACTAAGTGATGTCAGGAATTGGGAATTTTTCTCCAATTATAATTCTGTAGAAGGAACAGAATTAAGAAAGAGGGGATAGACCTGTCTAAACTCTTTTGTATTACACCTCTTAATCCTTTTCTTTATGGTGTTGAGAAGCTAAAGAAAAATACTTTACCGAGGCAGGCAAGAAGGAAACGCAGTTTTCTTTTTGGTCAGTCAAGTCCCAGGCTGTGTCTTGTTCATTGTCTTTTGCGTTATTTTCACTCTGTCAGTTGTTTCCCAGTTATCTTAACCCAGAAGTCTAAAAAACCAACAACACATATTTTAATGTGTACAGTAGAATGTGGACACTTAGCTCTTCATCACCAGGCTTGGGTTCAATGCTCTATGACTTTGGACAAATTACTTTCTGCGCCTCGTGTAGAATGGGGGTAAGAGTGGTCCCACCTCATAGTGCTGTCCTGAGTATCAGAGAATAATCCATCCAGAGAATTTAGCCACTTGCCAGGAGTAAGGATGACTTCCCAGGAAACCTTAGGTAAACGAATACAGGCACACAGATGTGCGTGTGTGTGTGTTTGTGTGTGTGTGTGTGTGTACGTGTACAGACGCTGGATTTCATACTGTAGAGTTTTCACTCTCTACAGGCTGGTTTTCTGAAGCTGGGCTCCTCTCACGCAGTCTAACCATAGGGGTTGCCCGAGCCCCACCCTTTTGACAGGGAGAAGCACTTACCGCAGAGCACCCGGAGAGGAAGAATGACCGAGAAGGTCAAAAATCCAGATTCCCCGTGGCACCCTGTGATGGGCTGGTTTATCCTGTGGGTGGAAGAATGGCTGTGCATCAGCTTCTGATGTGGAAGCCGAGGAGAAGCACAATAGGTGTGGGGAGAGGCATGCGGGGGCGCTGCACATAGAGGAGAGTGTAGGTCCCGTGGAGTGGCTCCACGTGACAGACACTTGGTGTGGGACAGTCCTGGCACTGGCGTCCTTTCAATTCCATGGTCACAATTGTAATAACAAATTTTTTTTTTTAAGTTTATTTATTTTTGAGAGAGAGAGATACAGAGCAAGGGGGGTAGGGGCAGAGAGAGAGACAGACAGACACAAAATCCCAAGCAGGCTCCGCACTGCCAGCACAGAGCCCAGTGCGGGGCTCGAACCCATGAACCGTGAGATCGGGACCTGAGCCGAAATTAAGAGTCGGATGCCCAACCGACGGAGTCACCTAGGTGCCCTCTGTAATAACAAACTTATAGTTTCACAAATTACCCTGGAAGGTGGAACTCCTGTCCCCAGTCAGTGGTAACTACCCCAGGTTATCAAAGGGTAGGACCATTTACTGCTTTTGCTTTACGTCTGTTCTAGGACTCGGGAAAATGTAAAAATGCAGCATTTTGTAGGGGAAAGGTCTCTCTGGAGTGGATGCTAACAGACACGCACCTCCCAAGAGGTAATTGTTAGTCTGTGAAATGGTTGCCAGATGTCATGATAAGTTAGCTTCGTAGTGTAGCGAGTGGCACGTACTTTTACTTCATGGAATTATAAACTGTGCTGCTTATACAAAATTGAATTTGGCAGTTGATCATAAACACTTTTTTGAAGTTACTTTTAGGCTTGATAGAATTACATACAAAACCAATTTGTACACAAAATGTCGTAATTTACAAAACGGTTCCATAGCCTTTAATCTCGGTTCTGTACTGTAGGCAAGGAAAGTTCTTGGGTCACTTTTTGAAGGTGGCCAAACCAAAGTGTATAGGGAGCTTGTGACGTGCCCCAAGCTCCATTACTGACACAGCTTGTTACTGACAGAGCCAGATTTTTAGTTCAGGTCTGTCGACTTCAAAAACGAGCGTTTGTCGAAAGAAGATGTGGTAGACGTGTACAGTGGGATATTATACAGCCATAAAAACAGCTGAAATCATGCCATCTGTTACAACATGGCTGGGTTGTAACATAGAGGGTATTATGCTAAGTGAAATAAGTCCTAGAAAGACACAGACCGTATGACTTCACTCCTACATGGAATCTGAAAAACAAAACAAGGAGGAGAATGAGACCTATAAATACACAGAATAAACTGATGGTTGCCACAGGGGAGTTGGGGGCTGGGCAAAATAGGTGAAGGGGGGTGGGAGATACAGGATTCCAGTTACGGGATGGACGATATTGTAATATTGTTGTGTGGTACCAGATGGTAGCTATACTTGGGGTGAACAAAGCGTTCACATTGAGAGATGTTGAATCACTATGTTGTACACCTGAAACTTGATGAAATGTGTGCCAACTATACTCAGAAAAAACTTTTTGTAAGGAGCTAAAAGAACCCTCCCCCTCAAAAACGAAAGTATTCCTCTAAATAGTATATCTGTACATGTATCAGTATTGAACCAATTAGAAGAACATCATTTATCATTAGATGACAGATAACAATGATTCCAAACATAGGCCTTAATTTTATTCTTTGAAAAATAAAGCGTGAGGCATAGAGAATCTTCACCAAACTTTGACTTTTGGTTTGAATTATATTACATCCTCTTACATTTTATTTCGATGTTAATATTCTTTTGACATACTTCATAGGAAATATTTCCTATTCTTTGATTCCCATGGTCTTACTTGATAATCAAAAATGATTCCTGTCCGTCTCCTACATGATATTTTTTAACAAGTTCCATTTTAGATACTCTATTTCAGTGAATTTTTAACCCCAGAAAATGCTCTAAGTGTGGGTTTTAAAAATGCTAAGTGAATTATATTTCTGCCTGGTGAGTTACTGCCTTAAAGGGGGTGGGAAGTTGCAACACATAAAACGTTTCCATTCCGTATTATAAATTTCAGGAAGCCCAATGTCAGGTTCACTGTGATTGAACATGTGCATCATTCTGTGTTAACACCAGCTGGAAAGGCATGCGACTCTTTGCAGTGGACCATTCTTTGATTTAATAGGACACTAAATGTATTCTTGCCCTGGGAGAAATATCGGCAGTACTGAGATTCTAGATTTAATTTTTTTTTATTCCAGTGGCATATCTGTAAATACAGTTCTTATCACCTGAATACGTATATAATATCTTACATTTATGTAGCATCTCCCTCAAAGCATCTCCTGTATATTACATTATTCCTGTATTTTCTTTTAAAGCAATTTTATACTAACTTAGTCCTTAATGGTATTGTGTGAGTGTCTTTTGGGGGTCACGGCTGGGATGGGTGAAGTGGAGGATGATGACCTTTATGCTGGCCACACCAGAAATTTAGTGACAGACCCAAAACCTACACGCTCATGTTCATTGTCAACGTTTGTGTAGTGATTTTAATAGACCTCAGTACTCTGTTACCTTTCATATTTGCTGTTCTAAGCAGAATGGCTCTTCTCCTTGGACAGCCCCTGTCTATGTTACCATGTCACATCCTGACCTGCAGCTCCTCACACGGTGTATTCCTCTGACCTTTTGGGTTTGACGCAGAGCAGTAAGTGAAATAGACATGATCCCTTCCCTCATAAAGGGAACCTTTGAAGGAAACAACAAACGGTTGAAAATGACCAGCAGAAATGACAATAAATACCCAAATCTGCTGGAATGTCAGCTCTGGTGTTAGACTGGAACATCCATCCTTGAAGACAAGAGTGTGCCACCGCCTTCTGTCGCTGGGGTTGCCACAAGAGCCTCCTCCTGACTGGTTTCCCTGCTTCCTACCTCGCTCCATCCGATCCCTTCTTCACACAGCGCTCCAGGTGCTTTTTTGACCACTTCTGTGATTTCGAATTCTTGAAGGTACCCTGTTGAGTCTTGAGGCCCAAGATTATCTTGCCTCCCTGTTTTTTATGCTGCTCTGGCCCCTCCGTTGCTCATGGGCTGCCCTCCGTGTCTGCTTCGTGGTCCTTCACGGTCTTTGCACTCTGCTTGGAATTTTCCTCTCCTGAATAGTTGCATAGGTGGTACCTTCAGGTGTCAACTCACATGTGGTTTCTCCTCAGTGATCCCTCTCCTGACCGTTCACTATCTCACCAGCCCCTTCCTGTTATTTTTTTATTATGTCGTGCTGTTTTTTTTTTTTTTCTTCCGATCCGCTCGAATTAAACTTAATGTGTGGGATGTATATTTTTTCCCGTATAAGTAATTGCTATGGCACCATTAGTAGAGAAGAGTTTCTTCTTTCTAAAGAATTGCTTTGGTCTTAGTCAAAAGCCAATTTACTATATAAATGTGGATATATTTCTGGATTGTATATTATGTTTCCTTGTTCTGCGTTTATAGCACTGCCATGTTGTCTTGATGACTATAGCTTCATAAGAAGTCTTAAAATCATGTAGTGTAAATTATTTTTTCAAAATTGTTTCGGCTAGTCTGTGTCCTTTGTACATGCATATAGATTTCAGAGTCAGCCTGCTGGGATTTTGATTGGAATTTGACTGAACTGACAGATCATTTTGGAGAGAATTTGCATCTTAACAATATAGAGCCTTCCAATCTGTGAACATGATCTCTTTCTCCATTTGTTTAGGTTTTTAAAATTTCTCTTGGCAATGTTACAGTTTTTACTTGCATATATCTTGTTAAATTTATCCTTAAGTATTTTCGGTTTTTGATGCTATTGTGAGTGGAACTTTTTAAATTTCATTTTTAATTATTGCTAGTACTTAAAAATACAACAACTTCTTGTAAATTGACCTTGGTTCCTGTGATTTTTCTTAATTTTCTTATGAGTCTAGTTTTCATAGGGTTTTTGTTTATTTATTTGTTTGGCTTTTTCATTGTTGTTGTTGGCAGGGCGTAGCACAGCATATCTCCTAAGATTTTCTATGTACATGGAAGTCTTGTCTCCCAAAAAAGACCATTGTATTTCTTTTTTTCTGGTTACTATTCTTTATTGTTTTTCTTGTCTTATTACACCAGCCAGGCCCTTCACTACAGTGTGGAATAGAAGCCGTGAGAAGGAATATCCTTGCTTTATCTTGATCTTAGAGGGAGAGTATTATTGTTCATTGTTAAATGGAAACTAGTTATATGTCTTTAGAAAAACACTTTTTTATCAGGTTGACAAAAGTTTCCTTTTATTTCTGGCTTCTTTCAAGTTTTTATGAATAGGTATTAAATATTGCCAAAAGCTTTTTTTTTTTTTTTTTTTTCTTTCCCCCTCTATTGAGGCAATCATATGATTTTTCTCCTCTGGTAGCCATCCTCCAGGGTGGCTTCTAATGATCCCTGTGTCCTGGTATTAATACCCTTGTGTGGTCTGCTCCTATGGGTTTCTGTGACCAATATAATACAGCAGAAATAATAGCATGTCACTTGTGAGATTAAATTATAAAAGACACTGCAGCTTCCATCTCGGGTATGATGTCTTGTCCTTTGTCTCTCTCACTCTCTTTTGAATCACTTAATCTTAGGGAAAGCCAGTTGTTCTATTGTGAACAACCTTACTGACTGAACTTGGAAGTGGATCATCCAGCCCCAGTCAAGCTAGACAAGCCCCAGACTGGCAACTTGACTGTTTCCTGAGAGCCCCTGATCCAGAACTGCTTAGATAAGTCACTCTCAGATTCGTACCCTGGGAAAATGTTAAGATAATAAATGTTAATTGTATTAAATTCCAAGTTTTGCAGTACTCTGTTCTTTAGTAGTGCATAACTAATATGTCTGCTTCATTTGTCATTGTGGCAAATGACATTGATTGTTCAATGTTAAATCAGTCTTGTATTTTTATACTAAATCCCACTTGGTATTACTCTTTTATCCTTTTTTTTTTTTTTTTGGGTGGAAGCTTTATCGAGATAAAATTTACATACCATATAATTCACACATTTGGAGTATACAGTTCAGCATTTTTAGTATGCTCAGAGTTGTACTACCATCACCACAGTTTTAGAACATTTTTATTAGCTTAAAAAGAAACTCAATACCCTATAGCTATCATTCCACAATTCCCCCCTCCCCCAGGATTTTTATAGTTTGTCAGTTACATTTAGAATTTTGATCCATCTTGAGTTAATTTTTGTATGTGGTGTGATAAAGGTCCAGTTTCATTGTTTTGCATGTGGCTATCCAGTTGTTACAGCACCATTTGTTGAAAAGACTCTTTTGCTCATTGAGTCCTGACATCCTTGTTAACACTTATTTGACCATAGGTATGTGATTTCATTTCTGGACTCATGTTTATTTATTGATGTATATAGTTGTATCCTATATAAGTTCTACACTGTTGTTAATACTGTTGCTTTTTAGT
Source organism: Puma concolor (assembly GCF_028749965.1). Classification (NCBI taxonomy): domain Eukaryota; kingdom Metazoa; phylum Chordata; class Mammalia; order Carnivora; family Felidae; genus Puma; species Puma concolor. Next base: position 127,792,048 of record NC_141673.1, read on the forward strand.
AAGTTCTGAAATTGGGACTTGTTAGTTCCAACTTTGTTATTCGTTTACAACATTATTTTGACTATTTCGAGTCCTTTGACATTCCAAATAAATTTAGAATCAATCAGCTTATCAATTTCTGCAAAGAAGCCAACTGGTGTTCTGATAGGGATTACGATAAATCTGTAGATTATTTTGGAGAGTATTGCTGTCTTATATTAAATTTGAGATCCATGAACATAAAATATCTTTTCTTTAGATCTTTTTAAATTTCCTTCAACAATAGTTTGTCAATTTCAGAGTATATGGTTTACACTTCCTTTGTTAAATGTATTTCTCAACATTTTATTCTATTTGACGCTATTGTAAATAAAATTCTTTTCTTAATTTATTTTCGGTTTATTCATTGCTGGTATAGAAAAATATAGTTGATCTTCATACTGATCTTGTGTCCTGTAATGTTGCTGAACTTGTTTGTTTTAATTAGTTTTTAGTGGATTCCTTAGAATTTTCTGTGTCCAAGGTCATGTCGTCTGCAATTAGAGATAGTTACACTTCCTCCCTTCTCTTCTAGATGCCTTTTATTTCATTTTCTTGCCTGACTACTTGGGCCACAACCTCTAGAACAGTGTTGACTATAAGTAACAAGAGCAGACATTTTTATCTTATTCCTGATCTTAGACAGAAAGCTGCTGGTCTTTCTCCACTGAGTACATTTCCTGTGAGTTCTTTGTAGATGACCTTTGTCAGATGTAGAAAGTGCCCTCTCTTCTTTGTAGGATGATTTTTATCATGAAAAGGTATTAAGATTTTGTTAAATGCATTTCCTGCATCTATTGAGATGATAAGGTGGTTTTTGTTTTTTGTACTTTTAGGTATTTCTAGATTTGATTTGCTAATATTTTCTCATAAGATTTTCTACTTCATTCAGTTCATGAGGGATATTGGTCTGTACTTTTTTTTTTTTTTAACAGTATCTTTGTACAGTATCAGGGATATCCTGGTCTCATAAAGTTGGTAAAATTGGTATTTTTAAATGTTTGACAGAATTCATTAGTGAAGCTCTTTGGGTCTTGAATTTTCTTTGCAGAAAAGTTCTGAATTATGAATTCAGTATTTTCATAGATATAAGGCTCCTCAGTTTTCTCTATTTCTTTTAGCATTGGTAATTTTTGTTTCTTCTAAGTTAGTCTGTAGCATCTATAATGATATCCCCATTTTTATTTATGGTACTAGTAATTTAGGTTTTTTTCTCTTTTCTTTGCTTTTGATTGGTCTGGCTAGGCTTTATCAATTTTATTTCTTTTTTAAAAAACTGGTGTTTAATCGAATTTCTTAATTCTTTGTTTTGTATTTCATTGATTTCCTTATCTTCTGTTCACTTTGAGAACAATTAGCTCTGATTTTTCTAATTTCTTTAGGGGAAAGCTTAGATCATTGATTTTCAGTCTTTCTCTTTTTCTACTGTAAGCGTTTCTAGAAATAAAGAAATGTATTTCTCTCTAATCATTGTTTGAACTGCATCCCACACATTTTGTGTTTTAACCGTCATTTCATTTAAAAATATTTTCGGAGCACTTGGGTGGCTCAGTCGGTTGAGTGTCTGACTCTTGTTTTCAGCTCAGATAACGATGCCAGGGTCATGGGATTGAGCCTCATGTCAGGCTCTGCACTGAGTGTGGAGCCTGCTTAAGATTCCCTCCGTCCCTCTCTCTCTTTCTCTCTCTCTCTCTCTCTCCTTTTGCCCCTCACCCCTGCTTACATGTCTCTTTATCTCTCTCTCTCTAAAAAATAAATAAATAAAAACATTTTCCAGTTCCCTTGTAATTTCTTCCTTGGCATGTGGGTTATTTAGAGATTATTTGTTTTCAAAGATTTTGTAGTCATTTTGTTATTGATTTAAACTTAATTGTGGTCACAAATCATAATCTGTATGATTCTCCTCTTTTATTTATTTTTTTTTTTTAATTTTTTTTTCAACATTTTTTATTTATTTTGGGGACAGAGAGAGACAGAGCATGAACGGGGGAGGGGCAGAGAGAGAGGGAGACACAGAATCGGAAACAGGCTCCAGGCTCTGAGCCATCAGCCCAGAGCCCGACGCGGGGCTCGAACTCACGGAGCGCGAGATCGTGACCTGGCTGAAGTCGGACACTTAACCGACTGCGCCACCCAGGCGCCCCTGATTCTCCTCTTTTAAAAGTTCGTAGCCTTGGTTTATGGCCCCGTATATTGTCTGTGTTGATGAATTTTCCATATGCACATTAAAAGGTTAAGTATCCTATAGTGTTATGTAAATATCAGGTCAAATTAGTTGATTTGTTAAAACCTCAAGTAACAGTGCTATAATTTCTTTTAAGTCAGCTATCTTTTAAAAAAGTTAACAAGAGAGAAAAAAATCTTTAGTATTTCAAGGCGCACTTACCATTTCCAGTGCTTTTTAGCCCTTGATAGAGATATGAGTGTAACTTACTTTCATCCTGAAGAATTTCCTTTTATATTTCTTGTTGTATTGTTTTGGCCACAAATTCTCTCAGCTTTTCTTCATCTGAATTGCCTTTATTTTGCCTTCATGGTGAAGAATTTTTTTCTAGATAGAGAATTTTAGGTTGACAGTTTTATTTTTTCCTTCCAACTCTCTAAAGGTAGTGTTCCGTTGTCTTCTAATTTGCATTGTTTTGGTGTCATTTTTACCATTGTTCTCCGTAATATGTACTGTGTCTTATTTTTCTTTGCCTTTAAAATTTTTTCTTCATCATTGATTTTTAGCAGTTTAATTATGTGCCTTCCTGCGGTTTCCATTGTTTCTTCTTCTCAAGGGTTGTGTAGAACTTCTTTGATATATGGTTTGTAATGTTCACCAAATTAGATAAACTTTAGCCATTATTTCTATATTTATGTATTTACCTACTTATTACCTTTTTAGCTAGTTACCTCCTATTTCTTCCTCCTTTTCTGGAAGTCAGATTACACTTAGGTTAGATCACTTGATGTTTTCCACGAGTCAGCTGCCCAAAACTTTTTCTTCTATTTTGTTTTTTTTCAACCCGTGTGCCCCTCTTTGCAATTCAGTTTTGGTGGTTTCTTTTGCTGTGTTTTCAAGTTAACAGATCTTTCTGCAGTGTCTAATCTCCTGACAAGCATATATTCAATGAAATATTCATTTCACATCTTGTATCATTGAGTTCAATTATATCCATATAGTTCTTCTTATAATTGCCCTTCTCTATGAATAGTTCCTCTTTATTTCCTTATTATGTTCACATTGTCCTTTAAAATTTTGGACACATTTTAAATAGTTTTAATTTTTTTTTTTTTTTTTTTTGGTCTACTGATATAATTTCTGATTCTGTTTCTGTTGACTGATTTTTCTCTTGTTTATACATCACCGTTTTCTGTTTCTTTGCATGCTTAGTATTTTTTTATTATGGTGTCATTGTAGATATGAATAGTATGTTTTTGATGTAGAGATATTATTGTCTCCTTTTGTGGGCTGCTGAGTTTCATTTAAGGAAGCAATTTCTTTGTGACCAGCTTGATTTTTTTTTTTAAGGCCTGCCTTTAATTGTGCTTGGAGTTGGTCCAGACTCACCTTTACTTGTGGGCTAGAGGAGTCCTTTCCTAAGGCTTCTGGAATCTCTGTCGAATGACCAGCGTGTTCAGTGAGGTATCTCCTCTCTGGCTGCTGGAAATGAATGTTTCCTAGCCAGTGATGATTTGGCTTTATCTCCTCTGTAGTTTTCCCCTTGTTATTTTGTTTTATCTTTCTTTCTTAGCCTTGAGGAGCCTTGCCCTGGACATGGTAGTTACTCTTCAGCCAAAGACTCAAAGATCCCCTCTGCAGTTTTCTGGAGCTATTTTTCTTTATAGCTACTTTGTTTCTACTACCCTGCCCTGGCTCATTATTCCTCCCTCCACAGCCTCAAACTCTGATCTCTCTCCTTTTAGCTCAACAGCGCCACCATGTTGCTTGATCTGCCACTTCCTCCATGACTATCTGGAGATGCTTCCAGGGGAAAATTAGGGTGATCGTGGGGTTCCGCACACTTGTTTCTTTTCTCTCAGAGCTGATGAGTTTGGTGCTGCTGCTTGTCCAGGATCTAGAAGCAATTAACATTATACATTTTTTCTAGTCACGTTACCATGGCTGGAAGCAGAAGTCTGTATGAATTTTCGATAACTTTCAGGTGAGCAGTTGAAATGTAAATATCTTTCTGCCTCTTTCTTGCCTGTTTACAGTGTTCTCAGGATGTGATTTTTACTGTTTATCTGCTCAACCTTGCACTCACTGGCTGGGTACTGTAGCAGGAGTGGAAGTATTATGGTTGTCAACTTCCGTATTACTTAAATATCTCAAGACCATTTACACTTTCACTCTTGGTATCACTATGTTTTTAATCCCCAAATAATCTCTTGGTCTTAACTGCTTTTTTTTTTTTTTTTAATTTTTAACTCTTTATTAAGTAAACTCTATGCCCATCATGGGGCTCAGACTTAATGACCCTAAGATCAAGAGTCACTTTCTCTACCATCTGAGCCAGCCTGGTGCCCTGGTCTTAACTGCTTTTTGAATTCTCTCTTAATTCACTGTTGTAGATAAGACCAAATATTTAATTTGTGAAAGCTGCCATAAAAAGTACCACAGAGTGGTTAGCTTCAACAAGAGAGATTTATTTTCTCACAGCTGTGGAGTCTGGATGTTCCACATCACAGTATCAGTAGAATTGGTTCCTTCTAAGGGCCGTACGGAAAGGATTTGTTCCAGATCTCTCTCCTTGGCTTGTAAATGGCCACCTTCTCTCTGTGTCCTCATGGTTCTTCCTCTGTGCATACACATATAACTCTGCGTGTTCAGATTTCCTCTTCCCATAAGGACAATAGCCATATTCGATTAGGGCCCATCCTAATCTCATTTTAAGCAGATCACATCTGTAAAGACCGTATCTTCAAATATACTCTCATCCTGAAGGACTACGGGTTAGGACTTCATGAATTTTAGGGGGGAAGAAACAATTCAGTCCATAGCACCAATCATTTCTCTCATTTCTTTAGTTATAACCTTGGTGTAAAACTTGATGTCTTTGGATATTTCATTGTTCACAAGCTTCTTTATGCCTTTGATCCCTTTTATTTTACAACAATAGGTCTAGCTCCCTTAAGCCATCCTTTTTATTTTTATTTATTTATTTATTTATTTATTTTTTTTTTTTAATTTTTTTTTTCCAACGTTTATTTATTTTTGGCACAGAGAGAGACACAGCATGAACGGGGGAGGGGCAGAGAGAGAGGGAGACACAGAATCGGAAACAGGCTCCAGGCTCTGAGCCATCAGCCCAGAGCCTGACGCGGGGCTCGAACTCACAGACCGCGAGATCGTGACCTGGCTGAAGTCGGACGCTTAACCGACTGCGCCACCCAGGCGCCCCTAAGCCATCCTTTTTAATCTTTTCAAGAATCACCCCTTTGAGAAACCAGTGAAAACTATAGAGCTACTCTCCCCAAAATGTGCATTTTAATATAGGAAATTTTAGGTATAACTTGGGGAATTTTAAGATGCCCCCAATCCATGCATGGACTCTTAAATCTAGAATTCTCACCCCAAGTATTCCTTGTTTGAACCCTTTAATTCTAGGTTCTGTTAGCTAACTGGGATGGGCATCATTTATGTATATCTCAGATCTTCCTGTGAGTCACATGCAAATAAAGAATATTGAGCCCAAGATACATGAATGGTTTGTGCATAAAGTGATAGCTACAGAAAGAGAAAAGAAATCCATCACTTATTTGGCCCGTTCTCTTTCAAATCTAGTTCATAGGTTATAGTGGTAGATGGTAATATATAAACTTTAAGGAGGTGTTGCCTTTTCCCCTTGCATTTAAAAAGGTTATGTGCTGCAATGTGAGACAAATAAATCATGATTCACTACAACAACAACGTTGCAGTCAGTTATATAAATTGCCAGTGGAGCAGTAAATCTGTCACTTTGTGTGTTCTGACCATTTAACAGTTGGAATAGTGTTGGAAAGAGGACTGACTGGAAACAAAAGAAACAAATATAGTGGCAGATGCAATTAACAAGATCAATGGTTGGTGTTAAAGGTTCATTGTTTGGTCATTTCGGTTGACCGAAGTAAAAGCAATTGCTATCTGAAAGACTTCACTAGCTATAATTTGCTGAAATAGAATGCAGAAAAGTGAGTTGCCCAACTTTATAACAGTGTGGAGAAGATTTCTCAGCTTACTGTGTTCCTAGGACAGTGACCAGAGGATCAAAAGATCAAGACTGGTCTTTTCTTGCATGCTTTTAATTGATACTCCAGAACTTTTCCTCACTCGCTATGCTTTTTTTCTTTAATTTTTATGCTACTTTAGCTGTTCACCTACTTCTTTAACAAAACTCTTCCTGGTCTGTGTTTGAATCCTTCCTAACGTTTTGAACCTCAGTTTATCACAACTTTCTCTTACTCCATACTAGCAGATTTTGCTATGTCAGATCATGACCTCGACGCACGGACTATAGCTAACACCACTTTGAACAACAAGGAGTTTTCTGTGTTGGTAAGATTTTTCATAAGTTACCATTTTGCTCTCTTAAAATGAGCAGTTGTTATAAATGTGTGACCTTCGGGGCGCCTGGGTGGCTCAGTTGGTTAAGCGTCCGACTTCGGCTCAGGTCACGATCTCGCGGTCCGTGAGTTCGAGCCCCGCGTCGGGCTCTGGGCTGATGGCTCGGAGCCTGGAGCCTGCTTCCAATTCTGTGTCTCCCTCTCTCTCTGCGCCTCCCCCATTCATGCTCTGTCTCTGTCTCAAAAATAAATAAACATTAAAAAAAAAATTTTTTTTTTAAATAAAAAATAAATGTGTGACCTTGAAAGTGTGCTGCTAATGATGATGATACTAATAGCTACGATTTATGAGGACTTACCTCTTTTGAATCAGATAGTTATTCCTAAATAAGGCATTCCCGTGAGGTGGGGGTTACTGTTTTGCCCATTTACAGGTGAGGAAACTGAAGGCTAGAGGAGCTGACTTGACAGAGTGCCACAGGGAGAATCTGTGTCTGTCAGACTCTCTGCTTTCACCCAATATGTATGTTCCGTGGCAGCGACTAGGAATCAGTTAAATGTTTATCAAGTGTGTATTCTCTAATATCTTCCCAGGCCTTGTGAAAGACACAGACTTCTCTCTTAACAGAGCCTGTAGTCTAATGAAACCTGAAGAACAGTTAAGGGACTGATAAACTGGGATACCCGCTATAACTGCGATAGGATTGCGCCCAGGCAAAGACCATCATGGCTTCAGGTGGTCTACAAAGACTTGAGCTTGGGCTCTAGAGCAACGATGTCACAGATGGAGAGGCTTAAACTCACAGTTCTGGAGGCTGGGAAGTCCAAGATCAAGGTGCTGGCCGATTTGGTTTCCAGTGAGGGCCCTCTTCCTGGTTTGCAAAAAGACTCCTTCTTGTCTTGTCTTCACATGGCGGACAGAGAGATTCTCTTGTGTCTCTTCTTATAAGGGCACTAATTCCAACGTGAGGGATCTATCTACCCATAAGACCTAATCACTTGCCAAAGGCCTCACTTCCAAATATCACATTGGTGATTAGGACTTCAATAATGAGACAGCCCATTAGCAGGTAGAGATGAGCATACAGCTGGCCTTTAAAAAAAAAAAAAAGGAAATCATGATATGTATTAAATTTCTGGACTTAAATACACATTTAATCTATGGTTTTGCCATCATTCCTGTCTCCTCATATATCTTCCTCCGTCACTAACCAGAACTCCTGCCTTTTATTCAGTTACAGATTCTATGACTGGTTGGACAACTTAGAGCATCCCAATGGTGAAACCTGTTAATGCTGTCTCTTCTTTACCATTTAGGCCAGTTGGTTCTCAGAGTTTATGAGATCCATGCACTACTTAAGGAAGCTGATGAAGGCAGTGGATTCATCCTAGGAAAAAAAATGTATATACCTGACCATTTGTTCCGAGTAATAGTAATTCAAGATAGCCACACTTTATGTTTTGTGGAGGAAAACTTTAGTATAAGGGAAAGGGAATGTGTGGAATTAAAGTAAGCATACAGAGGGAGAGAGTATAGAAAAGAGCAAAGAAGGGTTAATACATCAAATCAGATACTCCCAGCATCCAACCTTCTGACTAGGGATGGTCCTCGGTGAGCAGGCTTATTGGGAGTTGCAGTTGAGGGTCCCGGGCAGAGCGTCCTCCCCTCTGGTGGGGCGTCCAGCTGGCTCTTCCCCCCAGGGCAGTACGTGCACCACCCGTGTGTGATCTCTGGTTAGTTACGAGGTTTGCCTGAGTGGAGTCCTGAGTGAGCTGGTTTTTCTCTGTTTCTTTTATCGTATCTCACAATCTCAGGAGCCTAGGCGTCTGCATGTTTCTCTGTCCTCCCTGACCTATTCCAGATAGATCTGGTCTGCCTCAAGGAGGTGAAGCAAGTTAATCCCTCTTGGCATCAGGAACAGAAGGGCCAGTTCTGATTCCAAGGCCAGATACAGAGCACAAGCTAACTAAGCCCCCCACGATGGCGTATGTGCGGCCCTGGGCACAGAAGTACATGACAGGTCACACACAAACAACTTCTATCCAGAGCACCATTGCACCTGTGGTTAAAAATCTCTGCCCTGACCTCATCAACTTATCTTAACTCCAGTTAAAGGCGTTGGAGATAAATGGCACGTACTTTTCATATCTCAATAGGAAAAATTAATAAGGACACATGTTTCACAGGAGACGATGGGTGGCCAACCATATGAAAAACTAGTCACCCTTACTAGCAATCAAATGCAAGTTAAGTCATATAGCCATTTTTAAGTATGTCAGTTAACAGAGACTTTAAAATATAGTAATACAAAGTGATGGTGGGTGTTTGGTGAAATGAACATTTTCGTACATTGCTGTTTGGTGGTAAATTAGTGTGGTCATCCCAGACTGTATTTTAACTGTACGTATCAGGCACTATAGCAGCTCACCACCATGGGGCGCCTGGGTGTCTCAGTCGGTTAAGCATCCTACTTTAACTCAGGTTATGATCTCCTGGTTTGTGGGTTCAAGCCCCATATCAGGCTGTGTGCTGATAGCTCAGAGCCTGGAGCCTGCTTCTGATTCTGTGGCTCCCTCTCTCTCTGCCCCTCTTCTACTTGTGCCCTCTCTGTCAAAAATAAATAAATTAAAAAAAAAATTAGAAGCTCCTCACCTTTTGTTGTAGTATGTTTCTTTCTGGGGAAATCTATGTATATAATTTATATATGTAAATTTTTTTGCAGCAGTATTTATAATGAAAATTTTGAAGCCACCTTAAAGTCCAGTGATAAAATCATGGTTAAATAAACCATGGTAGATTATGGAATATAAAATGACATGGTAAATGCTAACATCAGTACCCTCTAAGGTTGAATTTGCAGTGTGATTCTAATTATAGAGAGTGTTTAGATAGCTACAGTAAAATGAATTAATCAAAAAGTTTTTGACTAATATCTTCGTATGTGGGTCTACTTTTTTTTTAATTCTTCAAAATTTCTACAACGTATTTGTGTTAACTTTATTAACGATACCAAGTTAGCTTTTAGTGTACAACAAACTGTCCTCAAACCTAGTGGATTAAAAACAGAGCCATTTTATTTGGTCAGACTTCTTGGTGCAGACTGCCCCAGCAGCTCGTTTTTACTTGGCTTTCTCATGGATCCGGGTCAACTGGGGGTTGGCTGATGGCTGTTGATTAAGGATGGTCTCGCTCACATGTTTGGGGGCTGGCAGGCTGTCAACCAAGGACTTTCCAAGTCTCTGCTTGGTTCACATTTGCTAGTGTCACATTGGACAAAGCAAGTCATGTGACTAAGCCCAGGGTCAATGTGCAAAGGCAATAAGGGCCTGGTTATGGGGGTGGGGGGTGTTACTGCAGCTGTTTCTGTTAAGCCATCTTTGACATAAGCAAGGATATTTAAATTCCATTAAAAAAAATTAAAAGAAACCCCTAATCAACTTGAAGTCCTAATCTGACAGCCTCTGAGAGTCCTAATATCTTTGTTTTGATAACATCATAGTTCTTCTTATATTCATTCTTGGTCATGATGAGTAGGAAGGCAGGTAGTGAGCCAATAACGACATACAGTTAGTTTTCCACTGGTTTTCCAGCCTTCCTTTCCCTTCTCCCTTCCCCAGGCAGAGTAGCCAGGAGCTTGTGATTGTCCAGTAATTTTTCTTTCTGTTTAAGATTTTATTTATTTTTAAGTCCTCTCTACCACTAGTGTGAGGCTCGAACTCACAACCCCAAGCGGGAGTTGCATGCTGTACCGACTGAGCCAGCCAGGCGCCCCTAATTTTTCTTTCTCTTTAACTGAAACTTCCTAACACACGCAGAAGACAGCCAGTCAAATGGAAATGGCATGGAGGGCTAATAGGTTTATTAGAGGAATGCCCAGTTTTCTGGGTCTGATGTGAAGTACATGTTTGTTTTTATACTATTGCTAATATTGTTGTATAGCTTCTGTAAGAATGAAAACATTTCATTTAACTTGGAAATTTTCCGTGTCAGGATAGAAATGTATTATGTTGCTCTCACTTTGTGTGACAGGAGGCAACAACGTTCATAGACCTTTTGTGAATAGTATCATGAGGCATTTGGGGAAAGGTGATGTTGTGAATGAATATCTGCAAGTCCTAATGCAGTTAAGCACCCAGAATATTTTTTCACAGTGTACGAGTTTCCTGTTGGTGTCGTAGCAGATTGCCACAGATTTAGTGGCTTAAAACAATACAATTTATTCTCTTACGGTTCTGGAGGTCAGGCATCTGAAGTCAGTTGCACGGACCTGAAGTCAAGGTATCAGCAGCATTGGTTCCTTCAGAAGGCTCAGTGGGAGAATCAAGCTCCTTGCCTTTCTCAGCTTTTCCGGTGTTTGCTGCATTCTTTGGTCTGTGGTCACCCCACTGATGGCTCCTCCGTCCCTCATAGCGGGACCACTGCAGTGACATCAGGCCCACCCACGTAATCTTCCCATTTTATGATCCTTGACTTAATCACATCTGCAGAGTCCTTTTTGCCATAGAAGCTGCCATCCACAGGTTCTGGGGATTGGGACATGAAGATATTTGGGGGATGCTTGTTCCATACCCCACATGGTAAAGTACACAAGAGCTTCAGAATGCAGCTGCTTTCGTGAAAATCATTTCTTTTTCCCCGCTTCTTGGTGGGCCCACCTCCCATCCTCCAGAATCACGTAAGCCGGCTGGTCTGTAGTGTATCTATTGACTGGAGGATCCTCATTCCCCTGGGATTTGAGTCTGAGTTTGATGAAGCATGTGGGTGTATGTGTAACTTGATTTTCATTATTCAGATCGAGGAGAAATGAAGTTTGTGTTTCTTCCCTCATTCTACATATTGGTATTATGACTAATAGTTTTTAACACAAAACCGTTTTTGAAATAGGAGTCTTTTATGACGTATTTTGACAGAAGCACTGTCGTGCTTTTAGCTGCTCTGAGAGGAGTAAGTTGCAGGATGCTAGCTTCGTATCCCGTACCTGAGTAATCAGCCAAAGACGACGGCATGTCCAGAAATACCTCTAAAGTGTCAACCACAAAACCTCGTTAAAATAATCTCATTCAGAACACTTGACTCTTCCTTACTTGCAGTTTTGAAATATCAAAGTTTTTGAAGAGACAGGGAGTCCTAAGTTATTTCTTTTTTGGGGATGCCAGATGGATGTTGAATGAGGTCCAGTTTTTTAGTTTTTTCCTCAGATAATTTTTCGAGTGTGTGGCGGTGTTTTGGATCGTTATCAGTATATCGAGGCGCTCTGACGCCCCCGCTTCCCCGCAGCCTCCCACAGCCCCCCACCGCCTGGCACCAGTGCGGTTGCCTTGGTACCTGTCCCTGAAGGATGTCTGCAGTGAAATTTGGTTGTTTAAATAGCGCGACTTGTCATCTAAAAGTAGAAGTCATTAGCACGACGCCGCTTGGCTAGAGGTGTCTTCGATACTGTTTTTAAATTTTTCTTATTTTATCACTTTACTGTTAATGTTTACTCATTTCACCACTGGAAATTTCAGTCCCTGGTTCACAGTATGGATCTGGAGTGAAAAATGCAAAACGTTCTCCTCAAGAGTCTCCTGAAACTTGTGCCAAAAACAGTGGCCATGAGTGAGACGTAGCATGTCTTCTGAGAGATGGGAACTCTGAAATTCCAGCTCTATTATTCCCCTGCATGATCAGGAATACTTAGATGTCATCCACAGTTGAACACATAGTCTGCCGTGGTCAAGGAAAAGGAATTCCAAAATGCTTGCTGGCTTATGTTTGAACTTTAACTGGCCTTCACGGTGACTGTGAATTTACCAGAAACACATATTTATCTCAGAAAAGGTAGAGCTGGTTTTTGTTTAATGGGAAAATTGAATGGGGTGCGTTGGGAGGATTCATATCCGTCTGTCTCCATTTTAGTTATCTACTCCGCCAGGCGGAACGTCTTTACTCTTGCCTCCCAGATGAGTGGCCTCTGAAGTCAGTGGCTGCTGTCACCGCAGGGGTGGGGGTGAAAACCTGTTCCTTCTCTGGTGGGCCTCTCCACGGACACTGCCGACTGGCGTCTTGCATTGGGAGGGATGTGCAGTAATCAGCTGCTTGAAACTCTTGCCTCGTTCACTCCAGGTGAGTTTTTAGAGAAAATGTTCTGGAGCGCAGTGTTGGTTTTGACAACAAGAAAGCAAGTTTAGCCGTCACAGTCATCAGAGTATGTCATCTTTTTTTTTAAGTTTATTTATTTATTTTGATGAGATAGAGGGCGTGCGTGTAAGAGTGGGGAAGGGGCACAGAAAGGGGGAGAGGGAATCTGAAGCAGACTGTGTGTTGTCAGCACGGAGCGATGTGAGGCTTGAACTCAAAACCTCATAAACTGTGAGATCATGACTTGAGCTGAAATCGAGAGTTGGATCCTTAACGGACTGAGCCACCCAGGTGTCCCCACGGTAATTTTGTTCGTAAAACAGTCAAATCCTATACAGTTCCTTTTCTTGTGTGGGATCCTATTTTGTCATTAAGGCACCAGATCTTCCTTGAAACTCAGGGTTCACTTAGTCCAAGAGAGATGAATCATAGATACTGAGGTCTGTGTTTTTAGGTACATTATTAAATACTGGTTTCTTTTTCTTTTGCTCGTCTTTGGTAGGGGTAGGGATGGTGGTGAACAAAATGAAGGGACACCAGTTTTGGTACCAAATAATTCAATTTGGAAAAAAACACCATATTGCTATTAAAATTTATGTTCATTATTTTAAATAACTAAAACATTCGCAAAGGTCGAAAAATTCACTCCAAATCTCAGCGACTTAGGGGCACCTGGGTGGCTCAGTTGGTTAAGTGTCCAACTCTTGATTTCAGGTCATGATCTCGCGTTTTGTGGGGTCAAGTCCCACGTCAGGCTCTACACTGTGAGGAGCCTGCTTGGGATTCTCTCTCTCCCTCTCTCTCTGCCCCTCCCCCACTCATGCACATGCACATGCACATGTACATTCTCTCTCTCTCTGTCAAAATAAATAAACATTTTTAAAAAAATCTCAGCAACTTAATTACTACGTTTTAGTGATTGTCATTCAAGACGAGTCTCAGATGTGGACAGAAGGGTGTGTCAGGAGGTAGAAAGGCAACTACATTTATAAGTAAAAAACAATATTGTTTCAAATGTTAAATTGTATTTGAATTTAAGAAAGGACAATCAAATGAGGAAATTATGAAAATTGTACCACTTGACCAAGAATATTAAGGTATTAATTCCTAAAAGATCATGCGAAGTAAAAATAAAAATTACTGGTAATATTGAGGTGTCCTATACTAGGTGTCAATCTATAGATATAGATATATACCAAAGTTTTATATGTAAATACATTTATATTTTTAAACTATTTTTCAGAGTAGATTGATAGCTTTTTGTTCTGTTGCTTAATTGGCTAGATTTGTTAGGTAGTTGTTTTTCAGAGAGGCTGTTTTATGTCCTAAGTTCTTGCATACTTGAGAATATCTGTCCTGTTTTATTTGATAGATAATTTGGGTATAAAATTGTTGAATAACTTTTTCTTTTCCTGGAACTTTGTGGGCATTGTCTTTTGACATTGAATATTGCTAGACAGACATCAGAGGCCGGTCTGATTTTTCGCTGAATGAGGAAGTGTAAGAATACTTAACTTATTTTATCTCTCCCTCTTTCTCCACTATATTTATTAAAACATAACACATAGATAAAAGTCATGTGGCATATGCTTATGGCTTAGTGAATTCTCACCCTGTAGAAACTCAAGCAACAACTACATAGATCAAGAAATAGAAAACCACAGCCGTCTCAAAAGTCCCCCTCAGGCCTCTTGGTCATATGCAAGGCCTTCCTTTCTGCCCCAAGGTAACCACTGCCTTAACTTCTGATACTATTATTGAGTTTCGTTGTTTTTGAATTTCACATAAAGGGCACCATTCAGTAGGTTATTCTGTGTTTAGAGGCTCATCTATGTGGTCGCATATGGCTGTATTTCATTCATTCCCACTGGTCCTACAATGGGAATTAGCTGTGCCTGTGTCCCACTTCTCACTTGAGCTATGTATTTGCTAAAAGCAAAATCTCTCCCGCCTTTGAGACCTTCCCCATTTGGGGCCCGCCGTGGGATCGGAGGGTCTCAGAGTGCCGCTGTGGCACCACTGCCTCCGCTCCTTCATTGCTGCCCTGTCCCCGCTCAGGGGACAAAGAGGCATCTTGCATCTCGCCCGTCAGCTCCTCTTGTGTAGTTTGCTGTGGAAGGGGGTTTCTCTGGGAAACCCTTTCCCCTGATGGAAAAGTGCTTTTACTCCATCCTGGTTAACTGGATGTCTCCTAAGTTACCTTGGATTTGAATAAGGACGTTTATTTATTTTTAATATTTTTTAATGTTTATTTTTTGAGAGACAGCAAGCAGGGGAGGGGCAGAGAGAGAGAGAGAGGAGACAGAGGATCCAAAGCAGGCTCTGCGCTGACAGCATAGAGCCTGACGCGGGGCTCAAGCTTTCAAACTGAAATTGTGACCCGATCTGAAGTTGGCCACTTAACCGACTGAGCCACCCAGGTGCCCCTGAAAAAGTACATATAAAATCTAAGGCCGATCGTGCAGATTTACCATTATGGGAAAACAGTGGCTTTTTGGTGCCATCTCGGCCTTCTTCCTAATTTACCTGGCACAGGGCCACCGCCCTTCCGTGTCCAGCCTCTTTTGCTGACCTGTCTCTTTTTCCCCCTGCTTTCGTTGAGGCGGGTTCCCTCAGAAGAGTGCTTTCACCAGTGGGGGTAAATTGTAGTATGAGGCTAGCTTTATGTTCCTTTACAGGTTTTCAGTATCAGGGAATGGAGAATTATTGTATGCTGCCTTCGAGTAGGAGCTTAATATTATCATTCATCATCAAATAACATCTGAAAACTGCCATCAGAGCTCCTGCTCCCATGCCTCGCTGAACCGTAGTGAGGTGCCTCGTGTTCTGCTGCATGCCATTTGGTACCAACATGGCGGCCCCCTGAAAATAGAGCGGTGACTTTACAAAGGAGCCGCACTTCTTTGAAGAATATACACAGTTTAAAGATTTAAAGTGGCAGCAACGTTTTTGAGGAAGCGCTGTTATCTAAAGGATGAGAAAATACGGGATGTTATATAATTAAAGAGAAATTTAATCTTTATGTCTGATAGTCTCCTTGTCTTTCTGACCCACCAAACGATATCCATAGCTAGAAATGCCAAAAGAATAACAAAATCAGATTTTTACTCCTACAGCTCACATTACGTCAATTCATATATATATATATATATATATATATATATATATACATATTTTTTTTTTTAATGTTTATTTTTGAGAGAGAGAGAGAGACAGAGTGTGAGTGGGGGATTGGCAGACAGAGAGGGAGACACAGAATCCCAAGCAGGCTCCAGGCTCGGAGCTGTCAGCACAGAGCCCAACATGGGGCTCAAACCCACAAACTGTGAGATCGTGACCTGAGCCGAAGTCGGATGCTTAACCAGCTGAGCCACCCAAGTGCCCCGTCAATTAATATATTAAATTACATAATATTTTATATAAATATATAGTAGTTTGGATTACATACAAGTAGTCCGCTCTTCGGAAAGCTTCATTTTTTTTTTTCCCCACCTGTGTTTTCTGGAATGTTGTCTGTTTGGCTCTTGCATAAATGCTAGGCAGGCCTGTTTTAAAGACACTTAACTTGCTGTGTATTGTATTACTTATGAGTTCCGACTTCATAATCTCCAGCTAGCTCTTCCTCTTACCTGAGAATGCAGGCCCTATACCCTATACCTCGTGACCGTTTCCATGTTGATATCCCATAAGTCCGTCACATCATGTTTGAAATAGTGTTCTTCTCCTCCTGAATTGTGTCGAAGACACAACTGTGTCAAAGAGTGAAAACCACTCTTCATGTGTTTGCCATGTAAAAGCCAGGGTGTCCATTCTTAGGGTTTTTCACGTCACTTTTCTTTTTTTTTTTTTTTTTTTTGAAATTTATTGTCAAATTGGTTTCCATACAACACCCAGTGCTCATCCCAAAAGATGCCCTCTTCAGTACCCATCACCCACCCTCCCCTCCCTCCCACCCCCCATCAGCCCTCAGTTCTCAGTTTTTAAGAGTCTCTTATGCTTTGGTTCTCTCCCACTCTAACCTCTTCTTTTTTTTTTCCTTCCCCTCCCCCATGGGTTTCTGTTAAGTTTCTCAGGATCCGCATAAGAGTCACATCACTTTTCTAGATCAGAAGTTCTCACCGTCTTTAACGGTAGAGCAGTATCAATCGCTGTGGTAGTAATAGAGTATATTTCTGTTGTACTGCTGTGTGTTAGACAACGTTCTGAGAGCTGTACATTTATTAACCATTCTAGTCCCTTAATAACCCTGGGAGGTAAACACTTAACGTTCTTCATCATGCAGAGGAGAGCATGTGTGATCTGTCTAGAGTCGTAGTTAAATGTATCTGGGATTTGAATGGAAATACCGTATATGGAAATGGATAAGGATCGCCCCGAGCATTGTTTCTTCTCTTGCGGTTATCGGTACACTGGCTGTTCTCTATCCATTTCTCACCCGAGTGTATAAGCATGTTGACATTATAGAGCTGGTCGCAGATCCAGCCTGATTTTTAAAGAACATTTTATAAATCATTCAACTCTCAGTAACAAATCCGTGTAGGACATGGCTTAGGAAGCCGCTAAGGGCTCATGCCACATACCAGAGTGCCTCTGCAGCAAAGACCATTGTTTTGCACCAAATGACTGACCTGTGTAGTCTGTGGAGATGTGAGCTGTGGCTTTCCTGCTTTAAACCCTCCGTTGGTGTAAGCACAGGCAGATAAAGCCCCAGGTGCTCCTGGAGATAAGGCTTCCGGTGATCTAGCGCCCCCTGCCTGCCTTTGCAGACAAAGCTCCCAGTCTTCCTGTTGTCATTGTGATTTCTGCTTTTTGCCCCTGTCCCCTTTTTCTGGAGACTCCACTAAGATCCTGTTAAGAGTCACTCCCCGTGTTGGTCCTACCCTCTGCCTCCATTTCCACTCTGAATCAAGGAGTTACTGTGTTGTTATTATCTCTGTTTTGTATTCATTTGAACCACTAAACCACAAGCTCATTGGGGACAAGTTTTCTTATCTTTGGGACATAAACTCTACTAAACAAGTGTTTGTGAGTGGATAAGTACCTTGATTAATCAAAAACAGATATGTAGGGCAGACTTTCTGAAACTCCAGCCACTTGACTATTAAGAAAATGGAGACAGTGGCTGTTACAGGCTGAACTGGTTTCCATGCCCATCTGTACCGCCACCCCCACTAGGATTCATATGCTGGAGACCTAACACCTTAGAATGTGACTCTCTTTGGAGATAGGGTCTTTAAGGAGGTAATTAAGTTAAAATGAGGCCCTTAGGGAGGGCTCTAATCCAATTTGACTGGTATCTTTTAAGAAGAGAAAATTTGGACACAGAGACACCAGGCTGGTACTCCCACAGGCCATGTGAGTTCACAGCTGGAAGGTGGCCATCTAGAAGCCAAGGAGCAAGGCCTCAGGAGAAACCACATCTGCCGACACCTTGATCTTAGGCTTCTGGCCTCCAGAACCGTGAAAAAATAACCTTGTGTTGTGTAAGGCACCTAGTCTGTGCTGCTTTGGACGGCAGTCCCGGCATAGGACTGTGGTGGCATATAAAATCACTTCCGAAACCTGTGTAATCTCTAAAGTCGCGTGTGTGCACATAAACAGCACGTGAAAGAGAATTGCAGTCCTTGGCGTAATTCATTTTCGGTGTAGGAGTCTTAATAAGAAACCTCTAGTACGTGAGAAAATGTTTAGCGAGAAATAAGGAGGGTTTTCTCCTGAACCTGAACCTGAGTTAGCTGTAAAAGACTCAGGACGTTTTCATTCCCTAAACATTCTTATTGGTATCATACATACTGTTTTGTATTGTGAAATGAAGATCATCTGTTTAATTCAGCTACTGTCTGTACTCAGTGATTCTGTGCATTTCTGTTTTCTATTTGATTTTTATTTGGTATTGATATTTGCAGACGTGTTTCCGAAACACATATGTATATATAATTATTTGTCTTCTAGAATAATTTATGGGATAAGCTACGTTTTACATCACAACCATGGTTAGGTGCTGTTCTAGGCATAGTTGGCTATTTTGTGCTGACCCCAACATACTTGAAAGTGTGTTTATATTGTCACTGTGGTTTTTTCTTGAAAAGGGAAGAGAGAGGAAGGAGGAAAAATGGGCAAGAATGAGCAAACAGACAAGCTGGTCCTTCCTGACGACTGACCGTGGCATGTAGGAAGGAGCAGACCTCGGTGTGACTCTCAATGTTGCCATGCGCCTTCAGGAAACGACAGAATCCTCTCTGAACCTCCTGTTCCTTAACTGTGTGGCCCCTTCTCAGACACCTTTGAGATGCTATGGATGAGGCATCTAGGCTAGTTGGTGATGCATAGATCCAAGAAGCATTTTCCTCATTTTCAGATTATGTGCTTATCACTTAAGCCATTGTGCACGCTGGGAATAAACACGGATAGTCTGCTGATTCGACATACCTGTGAGAGCCTGCTGCATTGCTGTTGTTAGTGTTTCTTCTCCCCCTCCCAGGTAGTCTTTCCATGCCCAGCTCAGTGACGTCTCCAGTGCCAGTCATTACTGTCAAGTGGGACAGAAGGGGACACGTCGCAATCTGTGGTGGGCCTGGGATAAAGTGTAGGTAGGCAAGTGTATAGTTGCCTTTAAAACTCTATCCCAGTTCAGGTGAAAGGCACCGGCGAGGGACCACCTCTCATCCCGTTGGAGAAACGCATCACCATTATGCATAAGACACCGGGAAAAGAAAAACATGTAAGACAAAATGCCCACCCTATTTCATGAGGGACTCCGAAACGGAGACAATTTGGTTGTAATACCACTTTAGTTATGTAGTGGGAGTGTAGACACAGCAGCCGCTGCTGTGAGAGGAGCCAGGCACCTCACAGAGCAAGACGGTCGATAAGAGCTTCTGTGCCCACGGAGCTTCCAGTGGAGGTGGAAAAACAGACCAAAGGAAAAAAACAACCGAGGAAAAAATTATACAATGTAATAAGTACTGCAAAACAAATAAGTGCTGTGATAGACAAAAATCACAGGGCTCAGATTTCTGTGGAGAAGTCCAGGCAGGCTTCCCTGAAGAGGTGACATGGAATGAGGTTTTTGTCAGGAGGCACAGGGGAGAAAGCATGGAGGTAGGTGTAGAAGCAAGAAACACTATGGTATGTTTGCTCATGGTCTTCCCAAGTGAGTCACACATTGTTGATGGAAAGTGAGTATGAATGTCCTGTGAATGATTAAAAAAAATTTTTTTTAAGTTAATTTATTTTGAGAGAGAGAGTGTGCAAGCGGGGAAGGGGCAGAGAGAGAGAGAGAGAGAGAGAGAGAGAGAGAGAGACCGAGACCATCCCAAGCAGGCTCTGAGCTGTCAGCCCAGAGCCCAACACAGGGCTCAAACTCACGAACCATGAGATCGTGACCTGAGCCAAGATCAAGAGTCAGACACTCTTAGCCAGCTGAGCCACCCAGGTGCCCCCACAATACCGTTTGTAAAACACAGTTGTTTAAAAATTGAAGCCGCCGTTCTGACCACTGCGCGGAGCCTACTTTATTTATTCTAGGTTTGCCTCTTACTCTTATAAATTTGCATTATTGAAGAGAGGGACCTGGCTCTTGCTGAAGCCATAGGACACCATTTGTTGTTATTTGTTGATGTCAAATTTACTACCAAGCAAAAATGTTTCCCTTGTGAACATCTCTTTAGGTCTCCGGATGGTGAAGATCAAATAAGATAATTCAAATAGCGTCAAAAATGTCTCGTATCAATTAGTTACTTCTTAAGGTGGTTATTTTGTGTTTTAAACAGGTGGTGTCATTGGAAAGACATTAATTCTGTTTCTCTTTTCTTCTGATAAGTGTTTATGATGATAATGGTTAAGGATTCTCAGGATAGTCTGACTCTTGACAGTAGCAAGATGGAGTTTGCCGATAGACCACGCTGGGTAAACCAGTAGCAATCACGACACTTGTCGCGAAGTGCCACTGCCTGGAACCAAGCCAGGACTTGGCTAATTCAAACTCTATTCTTCGGTAAATAAATTGAGTCTCTGAAACACCTTCACACACTGAAAACTGTCTCGTAGTTGTTGATTGTTTTTCCCTTGCGTAGAGTATCATAGTACTTCCTTTTTTATTGTTTGTTAACTGTGACAGGATTTCATATTTTTAACCCAAGACAGTTGGCTTTCCAAAAATACTGGAAACAAATTCATGATGTGATCATCCTCACCCAAATCCCAAATTGTGGTAGATCTCCATTTTCTCTCGGTTATTTATAGTTAATACTTCCTTCGTACATTAGGAATGGCAAATTGTCTAAGTAGAGCTTTGGGAAGTGGGGCAGACTTTTGTACCTTGAGTTGTATAGTCCTTTGGCTTTCCTGTTTCTTAAGGCTTGTTATTAAATTTTTTTTAACATAGCCATCAGCTTGTATCTTTGGCCTGTGCTTGACTCCGGATTAGCACCAGACAGTAAGGTCCTCTTGTTTATATTAGTTTGGGATGTTTATTTGCCTTATATCACTTATACTGAAAAAGAAGTATATAGGTATCTGTAAAAGTAGAAACTTACCATTTTTTGAACTTCCCCCCGCTCTCCACAACTATACGGCTTTTCTGCTTTTGGATGTAGTCTTTGCTTTTCTTTTATTTGTCAGATCCTACAGTAGGGTGAGTGTGTATGTGGGTACGTACATGCATGTGTGTATTTACACACATGGAAATACCACTTCAAGATAGTTGTGATTTTCTTTCCATTACATCTTGGTTCTAAGCTATTATTGTTACACTTGAAAATAAGCAAAAGTAAGTTCATCAAAACTTATTAAAATGGGCTGTTAGTACATTACCTAAAAAACATTTGGGGTTTCTTTTAGCATGAGTAATTTTGAGTTCACTGGAAATTAAGTTACAATTGTTGCAGTTTTTCATGTAGTTTTAGCATTTGTGTCACTCACGATTCTTAATTATCTTAGTACATATTTTATGTGACATAATATCCACACTCCTACCACCTACAGCCTCTGCAGAGAGCGTGGCACCTGGCACCAAAGTAATAAAAATATAAGCTCCAGAGTGAGGAGCAAAGCCGAAACAAGCCATTTTTACATATAACTTAAGTTTAGGTTCTGTGTAGTAGATTGATCCCTTACTTAACCTTTAATAAAGTTGGATTCAGGGGTATTTATATATAAATAAAAAATAAAATTAATTTCGTTTCATACTTCCTCATGAGCAAGTACCTGGTAATATATTACAATGACACTTAAACTTCAGTCCTGGTCCTGTTGGTGGAACAATTGCCATACTTTTTTAGTAACCGTTTTTGAGGTTAGCCATTAAACAAGTTGTTGCCTTTTGGAAAGGTCATTACAATTATTATTACTGTTGTTTTTAATGTTTATTTTAGAGAGAGAGAAAGTGCAGGGGAGGGGCAGAGAGAGGAGGACAGAGATGTGAGGTGGGCTCCACGCTGACAACAGTGAGCCTGATGCAGGGCTTGAACTCAAGAACAGGGAGATCCTGACCTGAACTGAAGTCGGATGCTCAACCAACTGAGCTAGCTACCAGGCTCCCCACCATTAGTATTATTATTAAGATTATGGGACCGTATTCACACTAATTGAATCAGTTTATATTTCTCTGGCTTTTTATGTCCTATAAAGTTATCTAAGCAGTCATTTCCTCTTTTCACATGATTTGGAAAATAAAATCGCATAGAAATCTACATATGTTTAAGACTCCATCCCCACAAGACCCCTCCCTCCCAACTTCCCTGAATGGGCTTCTGAGTTAAACTGACATCTCGATCTTGATCAGCTTCCGTATAAGTAATGTTACAGTCAGTGTATTTGTACATGAGCCACCTCAAAGCATAGTTGCAGATTTTGAGTAAAAACGGCGAATAGGGGGCGCCTGGGTGGCGCAGTCGGTTAAGCGTCCGACTTCAGCCAGGTCACGATCTCGCGGTCCGTGAGTTCGAGCCCCGCATCGGGCTCTGGGCTGATGGCTCAGAGCATGGAGCCGGTTTCCGATTCTGTGTCTCCCTCTCTCTCTGCTCCTCCCCCGTTCATGCTCTGTCTCTCTCTGTCCCAAAAATAAATAAACGTTAAAAAAAAAAAAAAAAGGCGAATAGGGAAGTGCATGCCTGTCTGTATTAATGCTACCTCTTAAAAGTAGTCACTCTGTCCTGTTAATGAAAGTGTATCAGCCTAATAATGCATTACTCTACCAGGGTGTTTTAATATAAAAAGAAAATAACCTAGAGGCAACTAGGCTTTCAACCTTTAAGATAATGGTTCTGATAATGGAATACTAGACCTGCGAGGGAGGTAAAGGGTGTATTTCCGCAGATGCCTCCCTGGTGCTCATTAAACCTGGTCAAGTTATTGACTGTTCCAGTGCTTCCTCAATCAATACCTTTTTGCGGTAGGAGATGCGAGTCCTGTCCTGGAAAGACCAAGAGCCCTGATAAATTGGCCTTTGAATCCCAGCTCTGCCTTGTACTACTCATGTGACCTTGGATATGGATCTTAACCGCCCTGAATGTTGTTGCTTTTCTTAAATGAGATGATAATACTTTCCATGCAAGATCTTAGTAACTGCTTAGAATAACGTGTACGCAAAGCGCCTGAAGCTACGACCGGTATATGGTACACGCTCTGCAAATAAGAGCTATTGTAATTACAGTGATGAAAATGATGGTAATGGTGAGTACTCATTGATCTGTGGGTTTTTTTTTTTTTTTGACGTCTTTAATAGTACTAGTAATATTGTCTAAAAGTTAGATTTCTTTCTCAGTCAGATTTATTATTTTTTGGCTGCTTTATTTAAAATTTAAAAAACCTTTGATCAAATTTTTTTAACGTTATTGAGGAGTAATTGACAGATATAATTGTCTATACTTAAAATGCCTACACATTATACAGTTATTTCTAATTTCTAATTACGGTTATCAGTAGTGACTTTTTTCTGAGTGTGGTCTCCACGAGAAACATCATCTGCCCGTAAGAACTTGTTAGAAATGGAAACTTTTGGGCCTCACCCAAGTCTTTTTAAAAATAAATTTATTTATTTATTTATTTATTTATTTATTTATTTATTTATTTATTTTCTATATTGCTTTAACCTACTTTTTTTAATTTTAATCCAGAATAGTTAACATACAGTGTTCTATTAGTTTCAGGTGTACAATATAGTGTTTTTAACAATTTTATGTTATTCATTGCTCATCATGATATGTGTACTCTTAATCCCCTTCACCTGTTTCACTCATTCCTTGGCCCCACCACCTTCCCTCTGGTAAGAACCATCAGTTTGTTTTCTAGAGCTAAGTTCCATCTTTTTGGTTGGCCTCTGTTTTTCTTTGTCTTTGTTTGTTTCTTTGCTTTCTGTTTATCTTTGTGTTGTTTCTTAAACTGCATGTAAGAGTGAAATCCTGTGATATTTGTCTTTCTCTGACTTATTTCACTTAGCATAATACTCTCTAGATCCTCCATGTTGTTGCAGATGGGAAGATTTCATTCTTTTTTATGGCTGAGTAATATTCTGTTGTGTGTGTGTGTACCACATCTTTTTTATCCATTCATCTATTGATGGATACCTGGACTGCTTCCATATCTTGGCTATTGTAAATAATGCTACAGTAAACATAAGGGTGCATACATCTTTTCAAATTAGTGTTTTACTGTTTTTTGGGTAAATACCCAGTAGTGTGATTACTAGATCATAGGGTACTTCTATTTTTAACTTTGGGAGGAACGTCCATGCTATTTTCCATGGTGGCTGTGCCGCTTTGCATTCCCACCAACAGTGCACAAGGATTCCTTTTTCTCCACATTCTCACCAACCCCTGTTGTTTCTTGTGTCCCCCAAGTCTTATTAAATCACAAACTCTGTAAGTTCTAATAAGGCCTCCAGGAAATTTGGATGCACACCCAAGTTTGAGAACCACTGCTTTAGAAAATCTGAGAAACATAGAAAGGGGTAACTTTCTTGATCCTGTCATTCAGAAATGACCACTGTTAGGATTCTGAGTGTACTTCCCTCCCACCTTTTCTCTATTCTTGTGTGTTGGTACTTACGTGTATTTTTTTAGCCTTTTTCCTTATGTGTATGTGTAAATACCTATTTAAAAAAAAAAAAAACCTACCATACTTTATGAGTTCAATAGCCTATTGTGTTCAGTTCAGTATTAAGTCATGATCATCACTGTATGTCATTAAATTTTATTTGAAAACATTTTTAATCACGTGGCTACATAATATGAGTGTTTATAATTTGTTAACCAAGCCCTTAGACATCTGAGTTGTTTACAGATGTTGAGGAGGAACATAAGCAACACTGAGTTGAAAATTTGTATTCATAAATCATTGGGGATATCTATGATCATTTCCTTAGCATAAATTTATTACCAGGATGGAATTACTAGGTCGAACAGTATGAACATTTTTATAGCTCTGAATATATATTGCCAGATTACCTTTCCGTAAAGAGGTGCCATTTTGTACTCCGACCAGCCATATTGGGAACTGTCTAATTCTCGACCCTTGGCCAACCCTGGGAGCCCCAGTCTTTTTGAATATGTACTAATTTGAGAGGAGGATGTTTATGAACTGCAAGTGAACAGGATAGAACTCACTGTCTTCTAGTCTTTGCGTTTCCTTATACTTCTGTGTTCACAAGCATGAACGGTAGATGCTGTCTTGGATTTTGTTTCTTACATGCTAATGGTGTTAATTTATACAGTTTACTCTTCTTATACAGCCTGCTCCTTACTTCTTCAAGACTCCATATGTTTCATTGAAAGGGAGTTGCAGGTCTTCTAAAGGTGTGCTATGGAACAAAAATAACTAGGCAACGTGGATGTGATGGTGAGCCCCATATACCTGTAGGGATTAACTAGGGACTAGAGGGCCTTCAAGGAAGAAAACAACAAATTGTTCCTGTCTGCAGTATCACAAGTCAATTAGGTAATGCTATTATAAATATTAAATCTTGCTAATGAGGGAATTGTTGAAGGAACCTGAGGTAAAAGAACTGAATGCTACACTGGCTGAAAAAAAAGTTTTATCAAGAAGGTGACCTTTCTGTATACGGTTATCTTAAACAGCTATGGTGAAGGCCGGTTTGTGATATATTTATCAATCCTATTAAAAGTTATGATACTGAAGGGCACCTTCGTGGCTCACTCAGTCACTTAAGTGTCCAACTCTTGATTTTGGCTCGGGTCACAGTCTCATGGTTTGTTCAAGTTCAATCCCTGCATCGAGCTCTACACGGACTGTGCAGAGTCTCCTTGGGATTCTCTCCTTCTCTCTCTCTGCCCCTCCCCTGCTCACTTGCTCTCTTTCAAAATAAATAAACTTAAAAAAAATTATACTGAAACTTATTCTTTGAGCATAAATTTATTTTAGTTTATGTTGCATTAATTAGTGACTTCTGGAGTCTCCAGGGTAACGGAAGCTCCCTCGGTGTTGACATTCCTAGCTTCCCAGGCAGTCATAAGGATGTCCTGAACTCGGGAATTAGAATGGAGAGAATGAGGGCTAGGGGGATGGTGGGTGCCCCCAGTGTACTCTGGGAACTGACTCCAGGAGGGTGCCTCAGACTGCTGCTGTTTAGACATCATTCAGACTAACAGGAAATGAAATCAGTGTTGCTAAATTTTATTTTTCCTCTCCTTTCAATCACAGACCCTTGAGAAGATCATGAACAGGGCCCCTTCCTCGTAAGATTGTCACCGCATAGATAATAACTGACTTAGGGCACCTCCTGTTTCCGGGGGTTATAAATTCATTCAGCAAACCCACTTTAGGCACATTGTTTTCGAGTATACATTTCACTCCTTTGCAGATTTCACTTGAAATAATAATAACGAGGAGCATAGTGTACATAGTGCTTTCCAGTTTACAGAACCATTCTGTACACTTGTTGGCTCTTGTCTGTAGTCCTATCAGTTGGTGCTGTTATCCCCACAGGACAGCTGAGGAAGGCAAACCTCAGAAAAAAAGAACAAAGATCGACCCCAAACGTGTCTGTCACAAAGTTGATGCGTGCTATTTGGGATCGGGAGCCAGGTCCTCTGGCCAGATCTCCTGGGCTTCTGTCTACCCTTGGTAGCATTACATAACAAAGGGAAATCTGGCAAGCACAAATGAGATTACCTCCCACATTTGAAAGGATGATTGGGAAATCCTATATGAGCAGCAGGTTAAAACACGAATTATTTTATTTAACATCCATAGAAGGTGCCTTGCAGGAAGAAACAACCATGGTGGTGTGTATTGGGGCTGCTGCGGTTCCATTGTTGGGCGTCATGTTTATAAGTGACCGAGGGCCCCCTTTTTCCATCTGACCCTGGAACACAGATCTCAAATGGCCAAGAAGAGTATCAGAGGGAAACCTATGTAAAATGCGATTTTTCTTCATTGGTGAAAAGGGTTTCTGAACCCTTGTACACAGGGATACATATAAATCAGAGGCCACTTTGTTGGAGCCATTTGGCAGGATATTATTTATTTATTTTTTTTAATTTAAATTGTACTCTTCCCCAACAAGATCGCAAGAGCAGCTGTCTATGTAAGTATGTATCCTAAAGCAGCAGTGCATTCATTGGGTGTATTAAATGAATGACGTGTTGCCAGAAAGGCTAAGCAGACAATTGCCAGAATGACAGTGTGGCCTCGAATTCCCCACGGAATAAATTTGAGAGCTGTCATGAGACATCCCAGCTTACTTTGATTGCATTGATGATGCCCAGAAAGAGAAGCAGCTTCAGATCTAGATTCTCAGTCCAGTTACGGCTTTATAGACCATCATCTACGAAATTTGGTGTTCACTGCAGTAGGATGATGCCATTTAATTTTTTTATTTTTAATGTGTATTTACTTTTGAGAGAGACAGAGACAGAATGTGAGTGGGTTGGGGGCAGAGAGAGAGGGAGACACAGAGTCGGAAGCAGGCTCCAGGCTCCGAGCTGTCAGCACAGAGCCCAGCGCGGGCTCGAACGCACGAGCTGTGTGAGATCATGACTTGAGCTGAAGTCGGCCGCTCAACCGACTGAGCCACCCAGGCGCCCCATGGACGATGCCATTTTAAATAGGATGGGCTCCTTTGTGCTAATTAATGTGCTTCATGTATTTTGAAATTGTATTTGGCATTTCCTTGCAGGGTACTTTATGCTTTTCTTATAAAAATAATCCATACTTGTAAGCACATGGAATTCTCAAAAGAGAAAATAAGTAGTTTATCCTTTGCTCTGCTGGTTCAAATCCCTGTCCTGCCTTACCTTCCCCTCTTCAGGGAAACCCACATTCACGATTTGACGTATGTGCCTTCTTCTTTTACTTTTCACATAAACATTTACTCATGCACATATATGGGATTTTTTTGAGGTACTTTTTTCAAAAATAAGAGCAAATTTAGAATACTCATTATTATTATTATTTTTAATTATACTGTAGACCTCTTTCTAGGTCAGGACATGCAAATAAATCCATTCCATACCTGTAGGGCTGGAACATACATTATTCTGCTTCTCACCTGTTGGTGAACATTCTGTTTGTTTCCAGTGTGTTTTATTACCACAAACATGTACTGTTACAACGTAAGCATTATTTTATGAGCCATATGATCATTTTCCATTCAGTAAAGTGTTTTGCTAAAGAAGGGGAAAAGTAGGAGCCTTCCATATTGAGCTGTTACCTATAATCATGTACTTTTGCGATGAGTGGTATGGTATGTGGTAATAAGAATTACAGAGATTTAGGTGTAGAGTATCTCTTTATGTATGGAGCAGCCGTAAATGTAGCTTGTATTTTGTGTTGGAGTCATTTGTGGTTAGCTTCAGTGTGTGGATTCACTGAGGAGCAGGGGTGATCTTTCAGCTGTCATAATGTCCCATCTAGACCCCTTCCAGAGCAAATCAATTATCTGCGTTTGGGCGAACCTAGTACACTAATGATAGACTGCCCAGTCAGCCATGGTTTGCTACTTTTACCTTGTTAGACCATGGCCTTAGATTTCTGGGAGTGAGCACCTGGCTTTTAGAGTGCATTAATTTAAAAAAGCACTCCGTGGAATTTTGGAATTACGAAAGAAGGGAATGCCGCTTCGATGGTGTGAAAAATTGGCCCAGATCCTCTGGATTTCCTAATATATGATAAATAATATTTACTGGCCACATGTTTCAGAATTTCAAGTACACAGGAAGAATTCTGGAACAGGGTGATTATGAAAATAACCAATTTCCGTAAGTGAAAATGACCATGTTTATTAATGGGGCCGCAATTGCCTATTGCATTCAATCCCATCTGTAACCAGCAAGGAGAACGATTGTTTTGCATGATTTAGTGCTTACAAAATTACGGTGGCACGGCAAAGCTTACTGTACCAGCGGCTTTGGAAAGAAGCATATGTGGTCCTTTTGCAGGTAATAAAATGGCAAATCCAATTTGCGATTGCAGAATAAGCCTCTGAGTGATATATGATCTTCATAGCAGCCTCGGTCAGGGGGTCACCGCTAATCACGGAGCTGGCTGGCTTCCCCTGTGGCCCGGGCCTTCCCACCGAAGAGCGAGCAGAGTGAATCTATGTCTGGGAGCCAGCCAGCCTGTCTGTAGATGCACCACTTTCTAGCTTATTAGATCCTCTTTGTCACAGTGCTTAATCCTGCTGCCTGATCCTTGTTAGAACACCACCAGAGCGCCGCTCGGGCTTCTAATAAAGGAGCTGGGCGAGGGCGCCTAACTAGACGCACTGAAGCGTGCGGCAGTGAGGGGGATTGCATCCTGACTGACAGCGGGGGCGAGACGCTTCCTGCATGTTATTACTTAAAAGGGAACCTACCTCCGACAGCTGACAGATGAGCTGAGGCAAGGGTAACTTGTTGCTAGGCCAATATGAGACGGGTGTCATCTCTTCACATAGTATAATGGCCCAGCTTTACTCTAATTATATTAACCCCCTTCTGAAATTGCTGCGTTCTGGGCCGGCACACCGGCAGGTAGGGAGGCCGGAGACAAATAGCCGGCTGGGAAGATTCCAGCCGCACAGAGGCAGGTATTGTGCTCTCCGCCGATGACATTAAGTTGAAAAGCAAAATAAGCACGTCCTGTTACCCCGAGCCGGGTTAGAGCTCCGAAGAGGCAGTGCCCGGGTTTGGCTTGCACCATCTCAGTCTCTGTCACCTGCAGCAGTCGTCTGCTTTTAGGGTTTGCTGTGGATGTTAAACATGGTCTTCCTGCTTCTTTGTTTACAAGGAAAGAGCAGCTTCGACCACCTGAGCTATTGTTTTCGGTCGCCCCCTCCCCCCAGGGAACTTGAATCACTCCCTGCCAAATCTGGCAGCCCGGTGAAGATCTGGGAATCTGACTCAGTAGCTGTGTTTGATACTAAAATTAAGCACATGGGGGTGGGGGAGAGGGTGCCCCAGGCCCCCTCCCCCTCTGGAATGCACAGATGAGTGTAAAGTGGTAGAAACGGGAATGCTCATGAATATCCCATGATCCTTTGTGTTGTACCCAGACTTTCGCACTCCTTTTCCCCAAAGGGTACGTGTCTAGCTGGCATCCAGCGTCTCCTGCTCCTGCGTGCTCCAGTTAGCAGACGTCATTAGCAGTCCCCTCCGTCTCTTCTGTCTCTGTTGACAGCGCTTAAATAGAGACATTGCTAGGGACTGACAGATCTCCAGGGGGTTAGAGGCTTCAGACAAAAGGGCCCAGAGAACACGGCTGACCTTTCTTAGCATTACTCCTCTAGCTCTGTCTTCCATGTGTGGCAGTCAGGGAGCATAGAACTTTAGTACGTGATTTTCAGAGGATTACCACTAAAAAGGCTGCCGGCTTCGTAAGAGGCTGCTAATAAGTTAACAAGAGGCCACGTGCATTCCCAAGTGGGTAGGTGGTAGGAAGCAGGCTCTTCCTTCGCACAGAGACATGTACTTGTATCTCAAGCTCAAAGATGATCCATTAAGACTTGCTTCGCTCATAGCATACCTGTACTCCCGCATTTTCGGGACAACCCTTGGACCTTGGTGGAAGCAAGCTTATGATGCAGTCCAGGAGAAAAGAGAGTCTTCTTTCTCTCACTGTCGCATGGACGTCATCCCCGAGCTGAGGATTGCCTGTGGGGTCTTTCCTGGAGACTGTCCCTGGTCCACAGTTTTCTCACATGGACCCAGGGCCCTGAAAACACAGCGTGGTGAGAAGTGCTCTGTGCTCCAGGTATTGAGTTCCTTTCCCTCGTCCTCCCCCTCTTCTTCCGCAGACTAGTCTGAACCACATGTTAAGAGAAAGCAATCCCGTTGAATTAATTCCTGGTGATATGCGAATGTTGGGGAGTCCCAGATGTTCACCAGATTAAATTATACCCATTAGAAATTCAGACTGTGTTTCTCAGTAGGATAGATGATTTGGGGAACAAGGAGGAAAGATCTTCAGGTTAGAGTAGCCACTTACAGGGAGATCCCCTTGTTTAGGAAATGGTTTGCTTCCTTATGCAATTCATGCCTTTTGTGGCTTCTCTACCTTTTTTTCTTAGCCACTTTGGAATGCGTATATTTTTCCAAATGTCTGTTATTTATTTTTTCATAGTTGATTTCATGCTGATGTCAGTGGGCAGGCCTCAGAGGCAGGATAAACATAGCTTGTTTATGGGGTGAAGATTTTAAGAGAGGTGTTTACTTCCACTGCCTCCACCCCCAGCTTATTAGTGAATTTGCTATACCATGGTGACCGTTGCCTGCTGTGGGGCCTTCCTCAGTGACCATGCTTCCTAAGAACAATGGGCAACATATTCACT
Source organism: Puma concolor (assembly GCF_028749965.1). NCBI lineage: Eukaryota > Metazoa > Chordata > Mammalia > Carnivora > Felidae > Puma > Puma concolor. The sequence goes on from NC_141673.1 coordinate 127,823,481, forward strand.
GTACGTTTAAAACAGGCCACTTAAGAAATACGGGATTGTTGGGGTGCCTGGGTAGCTTAGTCGGTTAAGCATCCGATTTCTGCTCAGGTCATGACCTCACAGTTCGTGAGTTCAAGCCAGGTGTCGGGCTCTGTGCTGACAGCTCAGAGCCTGGAACCTGCTTCGGATTCTATGTGTCTCTCTCTCTGCCCCTCCCTTGCTCGCATGCGCGCGCGCTCTCTCTCTCTCTCTCTCTCTCTCTCTCATAAATAAACATTAAAAAAATTTTTTTTTAAATATGGAATTGGTTTTATTGTCTCTTTTAGAATTGTTTTTATTTTTATTTTTAGAGAGAGAGGGAGAGAGCAGGGGAGGGTGGAGAGGGAGGAAGAGAATCTTAAGCAGGTTCTGTGCTGTCAGCATGGAGCCTGATGTGAGACTCGATCCCACGAAGTGTGAGATCATGACCTGAGCTGAAATCAACAGTCAGCCACTTAACCGACTGAGCCACCCAGGCACTCCTAGAATTGTTTTTAAACGGAAGACTTTTTTTCAGATGTTATATTCATTTTTAGGAAAAGAAAAAATTGGAAAAAGTAATAGAATTATATGGAAGAGAGGACATAGAGTACAGCACACAAGATCCTAAAAGAAAAAAATAATTACAGAGGAATTTAAACAAGATACAAATTTTTATTCTTAGAAAGCTAAAACCCCTCCCCAGGAGAAGATAAAAACAAACAGCTCAGGACTTACAGCTCACACCCAAGTAGGATATGCAGCTAAGAGAATTTGGACAACTCAGGGATTTTGACTTGCCTGAGGCAGTTTTCTGACTCCTGGTTTAGAGAATAAAGCCTATTAATTTACCCAATGATTTAATATCTGACTAATGATGTTTAACCATTAGGATGAGGAAATTGACAATATTGATAATCTTGGAGAGAAATTTATCTGCTTATTTTTGTAGTTGACACCAACAAATTCTAAAGTAGCTTTGGAAAAATGATGAATTACTCATTATATTTGGTAATATCTGTTTTCTTGAGAAGCATTTTATTAAATTGTAATCACTTTTATATTGGTCTTTTCTTTATTTTTCTGAATAGTTACAAGTTCGTATAACAAGAAGAAGACAAATTGAAACCATCAATTGTTTTAAGAAGAAATATTACATCATCTTCCCAGTACAAATGTTTGTGCATTTCTTAAGTTCAGATCAGCTAGGACATTATGTGCTTCATGGTATACTTGCATCCCAGAATGTGTTTTCCTTATCCTGAGTTATCAGTTATGACACAATTGGCAAGTAAAGTTTCAAAACTGGACAGGCAAGGCACGTTGGATGTATCTTGGGAAGAATAATCGGTGAGTCTCTTGTCCTGCAGGCTGGGAGTCTGAAAATGGACTTCCTCAGTAGGGCCTTTAGGGGAAGGCTTTTGGTGAGTCTGATGCCAAGCAACCTGAATATGCTGCTGCTCCAATACCGTGCTGTCCTTGTCTCTTGCGTAGGCAAGCGTGTGGTGGGAAGCTCTTTCACACGTAGCCTTTACCATTTTTGAATATACCAAACGGGGGGAAAAAGGTCAACTGACTATTAACAGATGATATTCAGATGGGTGGCACTTGCTGACTTTGTTATGGTACCTTCCTTAACTCATCCGTGGTTGATCTAGAATATGTAACCTGAAAGCTTCACCAGACAGTGTAGAAAGAATACAAGATTTGGGGTCAGGAGCCTTGGGTTCAAATCCCGACTTTGACATTTTCTGATCTTGGACATATTACTTAATTTTGCCATGTTTGCATTTCTCCCATCTATAAGCGATGTCAATTATTGACCTTAGGGATTGGTAGGTAATCAAATGAAGAAATGGTTTTTAAAGCTAATTCATCAGCTGGTAAGGAGTATACAGATGTGAGTTTCCAGCATTTCTGTGTTAATGAGATTCATTTAGTGCCGATTCTGTGATGTGCTTATGGTCCCTGAGTAATACAACAATAATTTTACTTGGGCAACGTTCTTATCTTCCTTCACTCATGGTCTACTTTGATGAATGGTGATGTTGATTGGATTGGGTTTAGATGAGATTGGACAAGCAATAATATACATTGTCAAATAGAATTTCAGGAGGTTCTAAAAGGATTGTGTCTTTCAGTCTTGGATGGGTCATTTCCTTCTCTGTAACAAATACCTAGAAAAATAAAGTATATGCTGCATTTGCAAGAACACCTTCCAGGTTTCCTTCCTTCTTAACTTTTTATCTCCCTCCCTCCCTTCTTTCCTTCCTTTCCTTCCTTCCTTCCTTCCTTCCTTCCTTCCTTCCTTCCTTCCTTCCTTCCTTCCTTTCCTTCCTTCTTTCCTTCCTTCTTTCCTTCCTTCTTTCCTTCCTTCTTTCCTTCCTTCTTTCCTTCCTTCCTTCCTTCCTTCCTTCCTTCCTTCCTTCCTTCCTTCCTTCCTTCCTTCCTTCTGTTGTTAATATCTTGCGCCAGGGTACTATCACTAACATTTCTTGCATACCAGTAAGGACTTGAAGTAACATTTTTAAAAAATCAACTCAAATGATCCAAGAGGTATTTTGGGTTGTGCTGTGGTTACTGGGCAGGACTCCTTAGACCTGATTTGTGTTAGATGAAATGAACGTCACCTCTCCTCTTTTCCTTCCGTCATTTCAGGAAACTTGGATTTAACTGGTCAGAAGCAAGTGTTCAAAGCAGAGAACAATCCCTGGGTTACCCCCATTGCTGACCAGTTCCAGCTTGGTGTGTCCCACGTGTTTGAATATATCCGTTCTGAGACATACAAATAGTAAGTAGACTGTGATTCTCTAAATTAGTAGACTGTCGTTTTACAGTATTTGTAATTATGCCATTTTTAAAAACTATCATATGACCTTGTCATATTGGTGGTGGTTAGCTTATAGTATTTTTAAATGTTTTATTAATAACCACAGGTAGTAATTGCCCCTGTTATTTATAGATTATTCTTAATTGACAT